>NC_089837.1:323591162-324201162 GCF_035609145.1 Eleutherodactylus coqui | reverse complement strand
TCTGGAAATGTTCTATGATAAGGTTTTGATAAGTAATTGTAATGTTTATTATAATATTTTGTAGGTAAAAGTTGTCCTAAGGTCAATGACAAAGTTTATAGTACCCTCCTTAATTGAACCCGTCCATATGCAGGTGAAGTGTAAGTTAAGAAAAAGTACTTTGGATAATTTAAGGTGGATCCAGTTGGACAGTCTTTGGGGAAAATTATTTTGAATGGGATCTATAGCTCACGTGAGACCAAGGCTTCCATTCTGACTTACCACTATTGAGCAACTTTCATGTTGCTTTGTGCATCCACACATCACAGCTGGGAACTATAGACAAAAAGGTATTACACCCTGCAGATGGGAAATGTAATCATTTGGATGCTTAACCCCTTAAGGACATGAGCCTCTTTTTATTTCCACTTTCGTTTTTGTCTCCTGAATGAGATGAGTTGTATTTTTGAATGGTATTATTTGTTGTGCCATATAATGTAAGTGGAGTAAAATGGAGAAAAAACTAAATTCCACCATCTTTGAGTGTTGTTGTTTCTATGGCGCACACACTGCAACAAAAATGACCGGATAACTTTATTCTGTGGGTTAGTACAATTACTACAATACCAAACTTATATAGTTTTTACTTGCTGTACTACTTTTATTTTTTTTCAAGCATATTTTAATTATTTTCTGTCGCCATTTTCTGACCGCAATAATTTTTTATTTTTCTGTCAACATAGTTGTTGGGCTCATTTTGTGCAGGACGTCCTGTAGTTTCTGTTGGTACCGTTTTGAATACATATGACTTTTTGATAGCTTATTATTATATTTTTGGAGATGGGGTGGCTAAAAAAGTTACACTACACCGCCCTCCAGGGACGGGGACCACAACCACCAACATCCATAAACTCTGTAGCATGACCAGGTGGGAATGCAGATAAAAACTAGCCCTCACACAGGCCCATTGACAACAAAAATAAAATAGTTGTGAAGGTCATAAGATGGTGACAGAAAGCAAGTTTTTCAAAAAGGTATTTCATTTTTTTCAGCGATACGACATAATAAAATAATATACATTTTGTATCTCTGCAATTGTATTGGCTCGTAGAACAAATATTTCATGCCATTTTTAGCACACCATGAACATCGTAAAAATTAACCCCCCAAAAATGGAAAAAATGCATTTTTTACATTTCATCTTACTTTAGAAACGTTTAAAAGTTTTTGAATACTTTACGTAGTGAGCTAAATGATAGCTTTGAGAAATACAACTGGTTCTGCAAAATAGAAACCCTTATGTGGCTATGATTTTTTGAAAGTGGGGAAGATAGAATGAAAATTAAAAAACCAAAAAAGGGCTGTGGTGGGAACAGGCTAAAAGACTGGGGACAGATGGGGGTAACAAGAATAGTGGATAACGTTTAATCTTGCCACAACCATTTTAATTGACTGGGTCTCTTGAGTCTTAAAGGTGTATTCCAAAAATGTCTGATAGGTAGAGGTATCACCTCTGGGAACCTCCCATTATAAGAATCTTTCTGACCCCCATTATGCTAGTCAAGTTGGCTGGCAAGATCTTACTTGAGTCTTTATGCAACTCCCATAGACTTGAATGCAGAGAACTGCATACATGTAAGTCCACCTTTCTAATCAGTCTTCAGTTTGGGAACCCTACTAGATGGAGGATCCAGAAGCGGATATGTTGTACATGTATGAGTCTGGGCGCTTCATTAAAAACAGAGGAAAGACAGCAGAAAAAAAGACCACATGGTTAATCTAGTCTGCCCTTATATTATTTCCTTTTTATCTTTATCCTAGGATATGTATTTATTCCAGACATGTTTATATTCACTTACCATTAGCTTTAATAACCAAGCATGGTTTATACTTGGTTACATAGCACATTCCAATTTATTTGGGTCTTGTTGAATTCAGTAGTTTAAACATTTAAGAGCCCCTTTTAACATGGCAAAAAGTCATTAGAAGAATATTGTACATAATTAAAGCAAGGGTTTGCTCCATATTATCATTTTTATTTTAGCAACAAAGATAAGTTGGGAGTGGCGATGTCCTACGAATGAATATGTTTTGAGATCTCTTGATTAAGCAAACAAAGCAATAGAGCTACAACCGCTACTTAAGCTCTGACATCTCCCATAATCTCTTTCTACTGGCTCACCTCAAAGCACGTACAATCTCAGAAATGGTTTTAAATCCTCCTGTAGGCCCCATGGCAATCTCTTTAGTAGTATTTATTCCTGAAAACCTGATTTAAAGTCTGAAGGATCAGTGTTCTTTGTCTTTAAGCCTACAACCATTTGACCACAAAATGACTACACGTTACATGGAGCCCACAAGTGTTAAGTAAATAACCATAAATGTATGTACACATTTACAGTTGCAAGAAAAAGTAAATCAACTCTTTAGAATAACTTGGATTTCTGCATTAATCACTAATAAAATGTGGTCTGATTGTTATCTAAGTAACAATTATAGACAAACACAATCTAACTAAACTAAGAACATACAAAAGGTTGTACTGTTCATGTATTTTATTGAACACATTGAATAAATGCCCACAGTGCAGAGAGAAGTGAGAGATATGATTGGAAATGTGAGTTTTACAGATGCTTTGCCCATAAAATAAATGTGCACAAAGCCTGATTACTGATAAAACTATCTTTCAGAAGTATAAAACTGTATAATATGTGTAAGTGGGTAAGTAACTGGTTCAGTGATAGAAAGCAGAGGGTGGTTATTAACGGTACATAGTTTGATTGGGTCACTGTTACTAGTGGGGTACCATAATCAGTGTTGGGCCTTATTCTTTTAAATATATTTATTAAGGACCTTGTGGAGGGATTGTACAGTAAAATATCAATATTTGCAGATGATACAAAACTGTAAAGTAATTAACACAAGAGAAGAGAAAATGCAGTTGCAAATGGATCTGGATAGGTTGGGTACTTGGGCAGGAAAGCGAGAAATGGGTTAAACACTGATAAATGTAAGGTTCTGCACATGGGCAGAGGAAATACATGTCACCATTACACACTAAATGAGAATCCACTGGGAAACACTGACATGGAAAAGGACTTGGGGGTTTTAGTTAACTGTAAGCTTAAAGGGGTTGTCCTGCGGCAGCAAGTGGGTCTATACACTTCTGTATGGCCATATTAATGCACTTTGTAATGTACAATGTGCATTAATTATGAGCCATACAGAAGTTATCAAAAGTTTTATACTTACCTGCTCCGTTGCTGGCGTCCTCGTCTCCATGGTGCCGACTAATTTTCGGCCTCCGATGGCCAAATTAGCCGCGCTTGCGCAGTCCGGGTCTTCTCCTGTCTTCAATGGGGCCGCTCGTGCAGAATGCCGGCTCCATGTAGCTCCGCCCCGTCACGTGCCGATTCCAGCCAATCAGGAGGCTGGAATCGGCAATGGACCGCACAGAAGAGCTGCGGTCCATGGAGGGAGCAGACCCCGGTGGCCATCTTCAGCAGGTGAGTATGAAGACGCCGGACCGCCGGGATTCAGGTAAGCACTCTCCGGTTTGTTTTTTTAACCCCTGCAACGGGGTTGTCTCGCGCCGAACGGGGGGGGGGGGGGGGGGGGGTTAAAAAAAAAAAAAACCCGTTTCGGCGCAGGACAACCCCTTTAACTGGAGCAACCAGTGTCAGGCAGCTGCTACCAAAGCAAATAGGATCATGGGGTGCATCAAAAGAGGTATTGGGGTGCATGACGAGAATATTGTTCTTCCTCTTTACAAGTCACTGGTCAGACCACACATGGAATATTGTGTACAGTTTTGGGCACTGGTGCTCAAGAAGGACATATAAGGGCTTGAGCGAGTTTAAAGAAGAGTAACTAAAGTAATATATAGAATGGGCCGACTACAATATCAAGAGAGATTATTAAGTTTGGAATTATTTAGTTTAGAAAAGAGGTGGCTGAGGCTTGACCTAATAACTATGTATAAATATATCAGGGGACAATACAGAGATCTCTCCCATCATCTATTTGTAGACAGGCCTGAGACTGTAACAAGGTGGCATCCTATAGGTCTAGAGAAAAGAAGGTTTCTTCACTGACATTGAAGGATTTTTTTTTACTGTAAGAATAGTAAGACTATTAAATTCTCTGCCTGAGGATGCGGTGATGATGAATTCAATCAGTAAAAGAGTTTTTAAGAGGGGTCTGGATGAGTTTCTTGAGCGTTGCAATATTACATGTTATAGTAACTAATGACTTCAGAAGGATTCTGGGATTATTCCAATTGCCAGACTTGGAATCAGGAAGGTATTTTTTTTCCCTTAAATGAGGAAAATTGGCTTTTACCTCATTGTGTTTTTTGCCTTCCTCTGGATCAACATTGGAGGGGTAACAGCCTGAACTGGATGGACATATGTTTTTTTTCAGCCTATCATGCTATGTTACTATGCAAGTTCTTTGCTTGCCCGCAGAGGTAGGAGGGTTGGCCCTTCCCCACTTTTACTTTTATTACTTGGCTAGCCAGTTAGTGTATGTAGGTTGGTGGCTGTCTTTCTCAAATTATAACCCAGTGGGACTGAAGAGTAGAGTGATGGGCCCTATCCAGAGTCTGAGAGTCCTGTTGTTGAGGGACCCTGCTTCGCATGTGGCTACTCTACCCATACCCATGGGGGGCACAGTAATATTGCCTTCCATTTGGTACTTGATGAGGTGACTAAATGGTCCCCCCATACTCCCTTATGGTGCAATCAATGTCATCTGCACTTGCAGCAATTTCCAGACTCCACATTCTGGCAGCACTATGGTGTTACCATCCTCTCAGATATTGTGGAAGGAGGTAACTTCTATACCTTTTTACAACTTCAATTGAGTTTTAATCTGCCTAGTAACTTTTTTTCCCAGGAATTTTCAACTTTGTCATGCCATTAGGGCCCAGTTCAATAGTTTAACCATCCCCCTCACCTTGACCCTGTTGGAGGGACTGGCTCAGATTGCCAATCTTCTGAGGCCACTCTCTAGCTTTTGTAGACATTTGACGCCGCTGCCGTGTCACAGATGTGACAGATGCGGCAAAGGAATTCTTCATCCCAGTGGGGAATAAAGAATTCCCTACTGCAGCTGTCACAGAGGATCCAGCTGTCGGTACCCCTTAATTGTTTTTTGGGGAAGGGCTTTAATTATAAGCCCTTCCCTGAAAAACAAGCCAAAGTACTGTAAAAAATAAAAAAAACCTCATACTCACCTTTCTTCAGCTGCCAGTGCTCAGCGGCATTTCGTCTGCACTGTCCCCAGCTCTGCAATGAAATTCTTTGAGCAGCCGAGGAATTGAAATCCCCATCTGCTGAAAGAGCTGCTTCTGAATGGCTGAGGCGCTCAACCAATCACAGGCAGCTCTCGCCTGTCATTCATTTAGTGAGAGCTGCCTGTGATTGGCTGAGAATCCTGGTCCACATAGGGTCACTAAGGGCCCAGGAACGAGTGCAGGTCCACTCTTTTCAGGGCAATCGGCCTGTCATGTAGGCATTTATTTTGGTTCATTTTAGTTGTTGCATTTTGGGCACTTTTGTGCATGTCTGCAGGTTTACTGATCCAGCACGTCTGTTGCAAACATAACAGAATACACAGCCGTATCTACTTGGTGGAATATTGTTTACCTTTGTGAGGATGAATCCCATTGAGGTGTTATCCAGTCAGCTGAGGGCGCTGACGCTGGAGGTTGCTGAAATCAAACAACAGCAACTCATCCTGGGGGCTTCAACTAAAGAGCCTAAGATCAATCTTTCGGATCGGTTTTCTGGAAATAGGATAGCATAGTGGATAAGATTAAGGACCTTTTGGTGGTGTATTCCGTGCCTCAAAGTCTTGATGATGCTATGTCTTTAGCCATTAGGGTAGGAAGATGGGTTAGGGAAAGGCATGAGGAGCTTTCCCATACCCCTGCTTTCCTGCCTGTGGATGGGGAGGAACCCCTGCAACTGAGTTTATTGGTTTGTAATGCCTGTAGGTGGAAGAGGGGTCAAGGCAAAGGGCGGTATTTCCACTGCAACCAGAGAGGACATTTCCTGTAAAATTGTCCTTGCCGTAACTTTTAGCCAGGAAAACTAGGTAGTCTAAAGGATAGAGGGGAGACCCCTCTAGTTCCACTGATTGCTTGGATATCATCCTCAAGGCTGGTTCTTCCAACTAAAATACTCACTGAGGGTGGTATTGATCCAATCACGATTTTCTTCGATTGTGAAGTTGACGTCAACCTTATCCATCAAGAGACAGTCAAGTGTTGTGGGTTAGAGATAAAACCTCTGGATTCCCTCATCCCCATCTCTGCTATTGTTGCTTCTCCATTGTCCCAGAGGTGTCTGGGGTTTTGTGTTCAAACCTGTGCCTAAAAATTGGATTATTTCATACTGAAGTTATCAGCTTTCTATGTAATGGAATCCATTCCAGAAAAAATAGTCTTGGGTTTGCCCTGGTTGCGGTTGCATAATCCCATGGTAGATTGGGAAAAGGGAGACATTGTTAAGTGGAGCCCCTATTTGCTGTATTTCGGTAGATTTGTCTTCTGTGCAAGCTGAGTAATCTGAATATTTGTCTGACTTTGCTGATGTGTTTTCACAAGAAGGGGCAGACAAGTTACCGCCTCACATAAAAGGGGGCTGTTCTATTGAACTCATTCCGGACTGTAAACTGCCCAAAAGTTGCAGGTACAGCCTAACTGCGCCTGAGAGACAGTCTATAAAAGGTTATATTCAGGACAGTCTAAAGAAAAGACACAATCTTCCCTGAAATTTTCCGTTAGCCGCTGTTTTTTTGGGGAGATGGGGGTTTACGACCCCGTCTGGATTTCAGAAAGCTCAACAAGATCACTAAGCGTAATCCGTACCCATTGCCTCTCATTCCTGATCTGTTTGCTCAGTTGAATGGGGCCAACTGGTTTTCCAAGGTGAATCTATGAGGGGCAAATAACTTAATTTGGATCAAGGAGGGGGACGAATGGAAAACGGCATTTAACACCCCAGAGTAGCATTTTGAGAGTTTGTTGATGCTGTTTGGGTTAACAAATGCACCTGCAGTTTTTCAGTCTTTCATTAATGAAGTCCTGTATGAATTTATTGGCCACTTTGTCCTAATATATCTTGATGATATTTTAATCTTTTCATCGGATTTTGAGACACACATTGCCCTTGTTTGTCAGGTCCTTCAGGCTTTACACGATAACATTTTGTGTGCGAAAAGGGAAAAATGTGTTTTTATCAATCCAGGAGATCGCGTTTCTGGGACACATTATTACCCCGAGAGGTTTCAGGATGGAACCGGAGAAGGTCAGGGCAGTACGAGACTGGGTGTTACCCGAGAATGTGAAGGCGCTTCAGAGGTTCTTGGGGTTCGTGAATTATTATTGAAAGTTTATCAAAGGATTTTCAGTTTTGGTTAAACCATTGACAGATACGACTAGGTAGGGTAGTTTTCCCTCTAAATGGTCTCTGAGGGCGTTAAAAACCTTTCAGGCGTTGAAGGAGTGTTTTGCGATAGTTTCGGTTTTGCTACAGCCGGACTCATTCAGACCGTATGTAGTGGAGGCGGATGCCTCGGAAGTAGGGGTATGTGCGGTGCTATCCCAAGGTTCTAATACATTGTAAAATATTCGCCTTGTGCATTTTTTTCATGCATGTTTTCTTCGGCCAAGCGCAATTTTGACATTGATGACAGAGAACTGTTGGCGATTAAGTGGGCGTTTGAGGAGTGTTGGAAGGGGCGCAGCATAAGGTGATGGTATGATGGTATTTACGGGCCACAAAAACCTAATCTACCTGGAGTCAGCCAAGAGACAACCTGAGACAGGCGTGGTGGTCATTGTTTTTTTTTTGCGCTTTGACTTTCTAGTTACATATCGTCTGGGCAGTAAAAACGTTAAAGCTGATGCTCTTTCTAGGAGTTTTGTTCCCGTAATTTCGTATGAACCTCCCGCGACCCATTATTTCGGAAGGGGTAGTCTGAAGTACACAATTCCATGATGGCTGGGCATCCAGGGATCAATAATACCCGGAAGTCACTCACAAGAAGGTTTTGGTGGCCATCTTTGCGACGTGATGTTTTCAGTTTTGTCTCATCCTGTGAGATTTGTGCCAAGACTAAGTCACCTCATTATTCACCTGCTGTGAGGTTCATGCCTCTGCCGATACCCGGGAAACCTTAGACTCACTTGTTGATGGATTTCATTATGGACTTGACGCTTTCTGAGGGTAATACGGTCATCTGCGTGGTGGTAGATCAGTTTATCAAGATGTTCCATGTTGTGGCACTTCCCAGTCTTCCCAATGCTAAAATGTCTAAATTGTTCGTCACTCATATCATGAGATTACACGGGTTACCAGCTAATATTGTCTCCGATCGGGGGATCTAGTTTGTGTCCAAATTCTGGCGTTTTGTTTGCTCTCAACTAGATATTGAGCTCTCGTTTTCTTCAGCCTATCATCAAACTAATGGACAAACGGAAAGATGTAACCAAAATCTGGAACAATATTTGCGGTGTTATGTCTCAGGGAGACAGGAGGATTGGTCAGAGTTCTTGCCTCTGGCTGAATTTGCGCTAAACAATAGACCGCTTTATTCTACGGGGACGTCAGCCTTCTTTTGTAATTATGGTTTCCACCTGTGCTTTGGTCCCTTTTTTCTAGGGAGGTGTTGGAGGTGCCTGAGTAGAGTGAGTTCTCCTCTAACATCAAGGTGGTGTGGGAAGAGATTCAGAAGAATCTTCAGAGGACGGCTAAAAATTTTAAGCGGGTGGTGGATAACAGATGTTCAGAGGGGACTAACTTTTTGGTGGGAGACTTGGCTTGGTTGTCTACTAGGAACATAAAAATCAAACACCAGTCATTCAAGTTGGGTCCACGATTTATCAGTTCATTCAAAATCGTGAAAAAAATTAATCCGGTGTCTTTTCGTTTAGAGATTCCTAGTTCTGTGAGAATCAGTAACGTATTTCATAAATCTCTGTTGAAAAAGTTTGTGGACTCAGGCAATGGTTCATCTCCGCTGGCCCCAGTTGTGGTAGATGGAGATGTTCATTTTGAGGTAGGTCGCATAGTGGACTCTCGCCTAGTTAGGACATCTCTCCAGTATTTGGTGCATTGTCGTGGCTATGGTCCTGAGGAGAGGACGTGGGTACTTGTAGCAGATGTCCATGCGTACCGATTAGTTAAAAAATTTTAACAGGCTGTATCCTAAGTGACCTGGTCCTAAGGGTACTAGGGCCCCTTCTGGAAGGGGAGGTACTGTTGCAGCAGTGCTGAGATCGCTGCCGGATTGACTAAGTGCCTGCTTGGACAGCTCAGTGTGATGCTACAGCATATCAAGCTAAGACCTGCATTTTGTTTATTTTTCTTATTTGCATTTGTTTGTTTATTTTTCAGTTTGTTTCATCCTGGTCCACATAGGGTCACTAAGGGCCCAGGAACGAGTACTGGTCCACTCTTTTCAGGGCGATCGTGTAGGCAGGGCCCCCTCTCTCATTGTTCCCTGGGTAGGGAAAGATTTCCCATTTATTTTGGTTCATGTTGGTTGTTGCACTTTCGGCACTTTTGTGCATGTCTGCAGGTTTACTGATCCAGCACGTCCTATGCAGACATAATACTAATACTATGAATAAAGCATTATAGTTGGGGGCCCTGTTGCAGGTTTTGCATTGGGGCCCAGGAGCCCTTTTGCATCCAGGCCCATGAGCCTTTAGCTACACCTCTGATAAAGCATCTATCAATACAAATAAGAAATGCAAATGAAAGACTAGAGACTCACCAAAAGATGATCGGAACAGAATGGTGATATAATCGGCTGATGGTGGTGAATTCATGAATGAGTGAGTGCTGCCTCTCATTGGCTGAGCGCAGGGACCAATCAGAGGTAGCTCTCAGCTGTCATTCAATAGCTGAGAGCTGCCTCTGATTGGTCACAGTGCTCAGTCAATCAGAGGCAGCCCATTCCCCGCCTGCTGAATACTACTCAGAGCAGTGCAGGAGAAGAAACAGCTGGACGCAGCTGAGCCCCCGCAGCTGCAGAGAGGTGAGTATAGATTTTTTTTTTACACATTTTTGGATTGATTTTCAGGGAAAATCACTGCAGCGCTTGCCGGCAGCCTATTGCTTTCAATGGAGTCGGCTGTATTGCCGGCTCCATTGAATTCAATGGGAGAACATCGCGCTCCTCTGCCACAGCTGTGACAGCTGTGGCAGAGGAGAGCGATCATCAGTATATGTTCTTAATGGGGTCGGTGCTGCTGCCGCCAGCCCCTTTGAGCGCAAGGTGAAACCCCTGGATGCAAAAGCATCCAGGGGTTTCACAAACATAGAACACCGGTTTGCCATAGTTACATGCATTCGGCGAACCGGTGTCCTATAATTTTGCCGCAGGCGTTGTTCCGCATGTAAAATTCGCACATGTGACTGCTGCCATTGAAAAGCATTGGCTCTATCTAGTGCAACTTTTTTGAATTGTGGAAAAACGCACGTTAAAAATGCCAGTGTGATTGAGCCTCAATCTGCATGTATAGATAATGTGCAGCAATTCTAAAACTGAGGTTCAGAGAAATATTTTAGGTTCTGAACTGATGCCTGGCTTTCCTTGCCTTCAAGCTTCATAGCAACCAACAGAGTCTGGTTAAAAACAAATGCTTTTCCAGTTACTGCCCAGTTTAAGTATACGTAGTACATGTCACTAGCTACTTGTTACACAGTGGTTCCTAGGTTCCTGGTATCAATTTCTTTTACAGGCCTACACAAGTTTACACAAGACCTGGAAAGAAAATAGGCCATTTCTTTTTAATTGCTACGTACCTGAAATTGCTTATTTTCCTACCTGCCTCTTTGGAATATTTGGTAGTTAATGAGTAGGAAAAATAGGAGTTATCTAACATTTTCATGTAGGGAATGCACACTACACATAAAGTGCACTCACAAAGGTTTAGATACTAGTTTTATATGCACATATATATTTTAATCAACAATTTAATACATTTACCAAGGCTTCACAGTTTGCAAGTCACAAATGTACTTATTATAGTATATATTTACTTCCAGTATGTGATGGTTTCGCAACTATTATAAAAAAAGGATTTTTCTTGCACTACACTTTGACCCCTTTGCGTGACCTTTGGACGATTTTGGTGTCATTAGATTTGTTACATCCTCACCACCACCGAAAAATCCTAAAATTGGAGTTTTATACATTGAATGACCTGTCAGGCAAGGTCAAAGTTCCTATGTTAAACTGGTTTTGTCATTAGAAAAAATGAAGAATGTTGGGCAAACGATGCCTGACACTCGACTCTGTGTCTCCACGCTCCCGTTCTCCTGCACAGGAGCTAGCAGAGCTGGCTGGTTCACGAAGCGGCCAGCAGGGGGGCGGGGCAGTGCAGGAGATCTCTCTCTACTCGCTCCCCCACTCCTCTCCATTGAGATAACACAGCAGCCGTTCACTACTGAACGGACGCTGGTTAAACTGCACAATGAGCGATGAGCTTCGTTGCTGATCTTTTATGCTGTATAAACGATGGACGATCAGCTCATTGCTCATCGTTCAGTTTAAACAGCGGCCGTTCAGTAGTGCAGGAATGGAGAATGCCAGCAATGTACGCTTCATCACAGGAAGGAGAATCGGCCAACTGATAACTTGACCTGGGGGACTGCAGAAGCCAGGAAAAGATTGGTGAGGAGAAGATGCAGTAAGGAGACTGATGGGGGAGGAATAGGTAATGACAGAACACCGTTAAGTCTAGCGACGCCATTGTGCTTCAGCCAACAGCACCGCCAGGGGGAGCCAGGGCTCCTTCACACTGGTGAGGGCGATATTGGGCTGTGAATCATGGCCCGATATCGCCCTCACAATCCATGTGGAATCCCCCGGATGCGCGGCGTTTTCACATCGAAGCAGCCTAGTTTCCCTTTGCGTCTGAAGGAGTCCCCTAGTGCAACTGTCACAGCTGCAGCAGGAGATCGTGATGTTCTCCCATTGTTTTCAATGGGGCAGGCAGCAGGCAGCCGTAAAGGTTTTGCATATCCAAGTAATTCTGACATTGTTTTTTCGGCACATATTATACTTCATTTAGGTGGTAAAAATAGACCGAATTTGTGTAAATTTAGGAGACATACAAATTTAATCATTAAAATTTTGAAGAACATTTTGTAATCCTACACCAAGCCAAGATTGCAAAGGCTCATAGGTGTCAGAATGATAGATAACCCCACAAATAACCCCATTTTAAAAAAATACACCTTTTAATATATTCACTGAGGGGTGTCAGGAGTATTTTGACCCTACAATTTTTTTTCAGGAGTTAATGCAATTTAGAGGAGAAAAAATAAAATTTTATATTTTTGCAAATATGTCATTTTAAAGACAGTTTTTTTCCTATAGTGCACATGAAAATGAGGATTTGCACCCAAAAATGGATACCCCTGTTTGTTCTGCATTCAGAAACATACGCATTGTGGTCAATAATCTTCTGTTTCTATGCACAACGGGGCCCAAAACGAGAGAAGCAGCCAGTAGCTCTCAGAACAGAAATTTTGCTTGAAGGTGTTTCAAGCCCCATAGCACACTTGTAGAGCCCTTGAGCGGCCAAAGCAATAGAGAACCCCCACAAATGACCATTTTGAAAACTAGACTCCTTAACAAATTCATCTAGAGGTGTACT
Organism: Eleutherodactylus coqui; assembly: GCF_035609145.1. Lineage (NCBI taxonomy): Eukaryota > Metazoa > Chordata > Amphibia > Anura > Eleutherodactylidae > Eleutherodactylus > Eleutherodactylus coqui. The sequence continues at coordinate 324,188,504 of NC_089837.1, read as the reverse complement.
GTGTATTTTTACCCCACCGTTTTTGAATGAATCTAAGCAAAGCAGAAGGGAAAAAAATTATGATTTTCATTTTTTGGTAATTGTGTCATTGTACAGCACACATATCACATATGAATGAAGACTTGCACCTCAAAATGGATACTCCTGTTTGTCCTGTGTTCAGAAACATACTGTTGCAGCAGTTCTGAGATTGCTGGCTTGTTGATAGTCTGGTGCAGATTTTGGATATGTTTCTACATCTTCTGGATCCGGTGGGTGTGGTATTAGGTGTGACATGCCTGGTCGCACTTGTACGTAATTATCAGGGCTATTTAGCTTGGCCTGATACTGGGCTGAATTGCTGTTGATTTTTCAGTCTCTCACTGGCTGGGCTAGCAGTCAGAGCTTGTTTCTGGATCTCTTAGCTACCGATGCATCTCAGAGCTAGGTACTGCGTATGTTTGTTTTCCAATTTTTGGTGTCTTGGTGGGAGACTTGATGTGGTTGTCAACTAAGAACATAAAAATCAAACAAGTCTTTTAAGTTAGTCTATGGTTTATTGGTCCTTTCAAAATCATTGAAAAAAATTATTCCTATGTCTTTTCGTTTGGAGATTCCCAGTTCTATGAGAATAACAAATGTGTTTTATAAATCTCTTTTAAAAAGGTTTTTTGATTCAGGAAATAGTTCACCTCCATCAGCCCCGGTTCTGGTTGATGGAAATTTTCATTTTGACATAAGTCACATAGTGGACTCTCAGCAAGTTAGGAGCTCACTACAGTATTTAGTGCATTGGCGTGGTTATGGTCATGGGTACCTGAATATGCATATCTGGAGGTTTCTCTTATTATTAATAGGACAATGTTTTTGTAGTTACTATTTTCTCAGGCCTGCCAATATTCATGTACTTATCATATGAAATACTAAATCTGGCAGGTTAAGACCTGCATAGCATTGGCACTAAATCAACCACCACATATAAATCAATTAGAGAAACAAGAGAAAGAGGGTTCTGCTCAAAACAAATCTGTCATGGAGAATGAGCTATAAGTTGATCTGCTGCTGTAAAGTCCTCCATGACTGTGCAGCTCCTATATTTACAAAGTACATTGCAATGGTATTTCAAAGGTACTGGTCTTTAAGCCACTGTATTTGCACATGCAAGTGCATTAAGCATAAAGATGGCAACTTTGCAATACACTGCATACCAGTTAAATAGAGTTGAATCCTGGGAAGCGGTATAGACATCTCCAAGTTCTATACTAACCAATCTATAGACGTATAGAGGAAAGAGAGAAAGAAGGAAGTGGGAGGAGCGAGAAAACCCACAGGTCCCCTTAGGACTGGTACAAGGGATAGGAAAGGGTAGGTGACCACCCGCAGAATCACCTTGCCACAGGTGTAGGAGTGGGGAGCACAATGTTATGGGTTTAAAAAGTTTTTGCATTAATAATTGTATCACAGAAGGGGAAAATGAAAAAACAAACATTCACTGAAAATGGCCATAGGCCTCCTGCAGACGGGCGAAAATTCAGCTGGAAATCCTGTCGCTGAATTTTCGCCCGTGCCTGCTGCCATAGGATTGTATTACATAATGCATTTGTATGCGCACAGCTGCGATTTGTCCGTGTGAAAACACGTGCTGAAAAAAAATCGCGGCATGTTCTTTTTCTGTGCGGGTCTCACAGAAACGTCACTAGTGATGCGCTTGCTCCGCTTTGTGCATGTACCGGATGGGCGGCATCCGGCACATAGAAGAGCGGAGGAGACGCAGGAGCAGGTGAGTCGCACTGGTCACTTAAGAGGCACGGGTCGGATCCCGCTGTGAGAATTCCCGCAGTGGGATCCGACCCGGCCGTTTGCAAGCGGCCATATACTTGCTAACACAGGAGGGCAAACCTGTGCACCACCTCAACATGCAAGCCACCAAAACTGCCAAATAAGGGGGCCAACTCACAGCTGTGGAGGACACCGATGAGACAGCCACTTACACAGCTTCTTAAATAGAGGGGGGTGGCTGCTTAGTGTATTGTCCTGCACAGTGTAGATACAAAGTGTCGGACCATTCTGATATATGTAGTACACCATGCAGACTAGCAACCTATTAAAGACGCCATAATAGTACGGCGGGCTGCACTGTACTTCAAAGTGAACCACATTCGTACTGCAACCCTGGGCTCCCCCGGCGTTTAAAAGCCGCACTGCATGTGAATAATAATATACTTACTGACACAAGAGGGGAAAGTACTGAACGACCACTGTGTTAAGTGAATGGAGAGGGGCGGGGGAGAGTGAGGAGTAAAATCTCCTCCAGCCACCCTGGCCCCCCGCTGAGCGAGCCAGCGATACTTGTGCAGCAGTATGGGAACGAGTGTCGGGCATCGTTTGCCTGACATTCATCCTGTGTAAATGGGCCTTTAGCCATACTTCATATACACAATGAAATGTCACAGTCAACAAACGCTTGATTAGTTGCATCAGGTGTGCTTGAGACAACATATATGCAAATGAGCTATTTACATTTTTTGAAATAGCTGGAAATTTGTAAATGTGGCAAATCTAATTTGCAGTGGGGGTTGAGAATTTTGACTGCAACTAAAAATGGGAGTAGCAGTAATAATATCTTGTGGGGAATGCCATGGATCACAAGGGGAGAATAGGAATGGTATTGAGGCTGGAGTTCGGGGGTAGGGATGAGGATGGAAGCCTTTTCGAAAAAGCTAAATCGTGTAAATTATTCTACAGTCTAAAACATCTTTATGTAGGATTTCATCAATTTACATCCGTTCATGACTGTTGTTTAGTGAATTAGCTGTGCTGCAGCTAACCTTAATGGGACAAGTATGAAAAATTAAAAAAAATTGACTTGATCTGATTGGGTAATACCTAGTTTCAGTAAGTATCATTGTTAATGATTGGGGATGAGTAAATAACTGTAGAACCTACTAATTGTAAGCTAGCAAGACGGAGGGACAGATGGAAGGTAGTATGGGCTAAGATCGGACTAAACAAGGATTTGGCTTAGTATTCATTCATGGAGATATATAGGTCTGTAGACCAAAAGGATATCAAATTATTTGCTCATTTTTACTTTTAGAGGCAATGGACAATGAATAAAAAATAGTTGAAAATGTAGGCATGGTCTCAAAGGTAGCAGCATACATAGGATGATTATCATCTGTAATCTCCCATTATGCGGAAAATGCAAGCTACATTTTTTTAAGTGGGGGCAAGTAAGGGACACATTTGACATAGTTTATCGCTATTGAAAAAAATAAGACTGAACCTGTATCTGGGAACTATACTTTACTGTAACACGTCTATTGTTTTAAAACTACTATTCCAGTCTGTCAATACTTAATCCTCTTGATAGAGAATCTTGTGGCAGATTACTGTCTCATAATATATGACAATATGATTTAATTATAGACAGTTCTACACCGTAGAGTCAGAGATAATGGCAGTGGAATGCTTGCTTTCATTTGTGCACTGCCTATCAGGATTAATATTTAACTTTTGTTCCTAAAAAAATAAATTCATGTAGACTGATTTATCACATTGTAAATATAGGTCTTTTGAAATAAGGACATTTTTTTCACAAGTCTCAGATCCTAAGATTTCAGTGCTTGCAAGAACTGTATTAGAAAATTACAGTGAGAGCATGCTGTGGCCCCTTTAATGTAAGGAGAACCCCAAGTGGGTGGTCTCTGCCCAATGTCAATGGATGACATCATTGGTGGAATGAATCTAATATAAGCTATTGACATAGAGCGGAAGAGACCACCCACTTGACAAATTCACAGCATTGGGAGCAGGGGCGTACCTAAAGGCTCAGGGGCCCGGGTGCAAAAGTTCAGCTCGGGGCCCCCCCACCCCGGACCTCCACCCCACACGCCCCCGTACCCATACCTAGATCGTGCTGCATACATGATCTGCCCCTTGGCGTAATCTTTCCAAACATGACACATTTCCTGCACTACATAAAGCTTTGTTTGTAGCCCTGTAGGCCGCTCTCACACACACCTCTTTTTACCGCTATTAGCACAGCGCCCCGAGTGCCGTACTAACCGCGGTACAACACTCCCATAGATTTCGATGAGGTTACTCAAATTTGTGCTCGAACGCGGTGTTTCTAACACTGTGATTTTCGAGAGCTGTCAGTTCTGTTCCTGCATTTTTGTGGTTTTTAACACATCTTATCACCCATCACAATGATGGGGTTCAAAAACGCTGCTCGAAATTACGGTAAAAATGCCACAATTTTGAGCTGCGTTTTCTGAACACGTGTCAGAGCGGCCTCAGGGGGTCATGTTTATGTTGCACTTTAGAACCACAATTAAGACACATAAAAAACCTGCATGCAGTATTTAAAGACCGCGTACGGTATTAGGGTGACTGCCCACTACAGGTTTTTTTCACGACGAAATTTGCAGCGTTTTTTTTCTCTGCAGGGGTCTATGGGACTTGTAATGTTAAAATCACGATCGCACAAAATCACGATTTCGCGGTAAATTGCGATTTTGCGCGATCGTTATTTTAGCATTACAAGTCCCATAGACCCCTACAGAAAAAAAAAAAACGCTGTAAATTTCGCCGTGAAAAAAAAATGTAGTGGGCAGTCACCCTAAAGGAGCTGCAGACACTATTAATAACCGCATGCGGTTTTGATGCGGTTTTTAATTGCGTGTAAAGGGTGCAAATAAATACAGAAAATCCAGGGAGAAGGAGAGGGAGAGAGATACACACACACACACACACACAGATATACACACACACACACACAGATATACACACACACACACACATATACACACACACACACATATACACACACACAGATATACACACACAGATATACACACAGATATACACACACACACAGATATATACACACACACACAGATACACACACACACACACACACAGATATACACACACACACACAGATATACACACACACAGATATGCACACACAAATATACACACAGATATACACACACACACACACAGATGTACACACACACACACAGATGTACACACACACACATGTACACACACACATGTACACACACAGATGTATACACACACACACAGATGTACACACACACACACAGATGTACACACACACACAGATGTACACACACACACAGATGTACACACACATACACAGATGTACACACACACAGATATACACTTACCCCAGGGCTCGGTCCACTTCTCCATGTGACAGCAGCAGCAGGAGAGGTAAACTCAGAAGCTTCCCCGTTCAGCAGGAAGCAGGGGGGGCAGCACATGATCCCTGTCCCCTGCCGTCCCATGTGACTTCCTCCCCTGCCGTCCCATGTGACCTCCTCCCTCTTCCCCTGCCGGCCCATGTAAGTACCTCCCTGCTTTTCCTCTCAGGCTGGCTGTTCTGACTGCCGCATCATGCGGGGGAAAGAACGGTCAGCCATTAATGCACTGAATGTGCATAGGGGTATGTCGGAGGGCGGCTCCGGGGCCCCTTGAGCTCATGGGCCGGGTCGCCATGGCGACCCCAGCACCCCCTGACGCTACGCCTATGATTGGGAGTCCATACTGGTTACTGGGGATAAGTATAAGGTAAAGAAGGGCAGTGATAGAGTCAACGGGGCTACAGCTGCAATGCTATCCAAGCAGCCCATTGACATGAGGACATGACAGGTCCACCTTATTACTGTAACAGTTGGTTAGAAACGGCACGGTGGGGACAGACTACAGAAGAGGTAGTTCATGGAGCAACAATACTAAGTGTACTAAGACATCAATAGTACTGTATGTACATTATCACTCCATAGGAGGGTTTGTATACTTAAATGTTGTTACATATAACATTATGTATCAGTATACTGGTGTTAAAACTACACTAACTATACATTCTTTGCGACATCCGGCATTCCACTTTACATTTACAGGCCTTCTGCTCAGCACTCGGTCTCTTGCCCCGGCTTCCATGCTGATGGTCTAGCAGCGCTCCAACTTCAACACTATGACCTCAGTGTTAGTTCAGGGTTCCGGTAGTCTAGCTGCTCCTCCATTTACAGTGACCACTTCTTTGCCTGTTGTAGCAGGTACTACTGTAAGCCTTTTTTTCATCTGCACAGACCTTTAATGTTGGCCTCTGGTCACTCTTAGGGCCCCTGGCTGCTCAGAATATCAGATTGGTGGGGGACTGCCATTCATTATTCCTGTTTATCAGCTGTGTGCATGAACGCCGCAGCCTCTTCTCAGGCTAGTGATATCACGTTTATTGGTCACACGCCATGAGAGCAGCACGGACTGGAGCGCTACGGCCACTTTAATCAGCGGCTCAGTGGGGGTCCCAACTAGCATACTCCCACCAATCTAATTTTGATGACCTGTCCTGAGGATGGTTCACTAACATCTCAGTTTTGGAAGAGTCTCTTTAACTACTTTATAAGTATTTGCACTTTCAGAAAACTTCTGACATGTCATAGACAAATGTCAAAAGTATTGATCAGTGGGAGACCTTCTATCCACCTGTATGAGGCTGCCTTCTGTGGCCAGAAGCAGCCGAAAACTAACGAACACAGCCAAGGGGGCACAGTGCTGCAGCCCCCTCATTCTAACGATCAGCAAGGGTCTCATCAGCGGGTCCCCCATTGGTTCATACTTCTCACATGTCTCTATGACTTGTAAAAAGTTTTCTGAAAGTGCAGCTACTCTTTCATAATTGTTGTATGCTTGAAGGCTTGCATGAACTTGATCTGAGTTTAAAGGCCAGAATACTGTACTAAGGTCTATTCAGACAGTGCAGTTGAGGTGTTGTTTTTAGCTGTAAATCGTGTTACTGTGAGTTGACACAATTTCACAACTAGCACACTGAAGCTCATTACAATTATAAAAATCGTGGTAATTTGCAGTAAATAGGATGAGCTTTTTGCCGTATGGCTGAGAATTGTGCATCAAGAACTGCACCTTAAGGGCACATTTCCATTGGTGGGTTTGAATTCTGGGATCCGCGTGGGGTACCCGCGTGGATGATCCGGAGTTCAAGCCGTCCATAGAAAATCATGGGCGTCCGCAGCTTAGTTAAAGCATGCAGATTTGTTTTGCAGACCTTCTGGTCCAGAAGACAAGTCGTAGCATGCTCCATTTTGCCGCGGATCCCTCAGGGACAGCTACCATTGAAGTCAATAGAAGCCATCCAATCTGTGGCACACCTGGAGCTGTCACTCCGGCTGTTCCACGGATCTCATGGGAAAGCAAGAGATTTTTTTTTTTTTTAAATCTCTATTGCACATGTGCAGGGGGCGTGCCGTCTGGCGGGCACACTCATGTGCCAGGCACACCTGCCCACATGCATGGAGGAGAAGATGGATGACCCGCATGCATCCGGACTGGTAAGTAATGTCCTCATGCTGCGGAGAGGGTTGGTTTCCCGCGGCGGGGCTTCCGCCCAAGGAACCCGACCCGCCCGTGGACATCATGCCTAAGGCTACATTCACATGGGCGAGCGCGATATCGGGCTAAGAAACTCAGCACAATATTGCGCTTGTCAATATGCGTTTTACCAACAAATATGTCCCACATTACTTCTGGGAAATTGCAATCCTCTGGCGCTTGTTTCACGTGTATCTGGGAATTGCAAGTGTTTCACAATGATTTTAATGAGTAGTAACACATTGCACAGCATGCAATGTCTTTGACTGTCCCATTGAAAACAATGGGCAATGCGTTCCAAGGAATGCAAAAAAATAAGACATGCAGCGATTTTTTTTTTTTAACCTTACAGCATCGCTCATGTATATGACTCCATTCAAAAGAAGAGTTTCTCGCTTGAATGTAGCCTTACTGCACCGTTTGATTAGACCTTTACAGATTTTATCTATGTAGCAAGTCTATAGTATGGTTCAAAGCAGATGCATTGTGTGCAATTGTAGTGTAAGATCCTTGGCACATGTCAAAATAGACTGGCGCATGTGCAAATACGCTTGCCGCTACAGTGTGTATTAGCGCATGAACCAGGTAAAATTCTCTTTTTTCTAACCGGTCAAATTTTGTGCTATTGCGCACCGGTGAAAAAAAAAAAAAAAAAGCAGGAAGATAGGGCAAGTCCTATCTTTTCTTGTGCGTCATATTAACCTGCAAAAATCCCGCTAGCGAAAACGATACCATTGAAATGAATAGTTTTGTATCCTTTTGTTTGGGGCCATGATTTTCATGGTTGCAAAACATGGCAAAAATACGGCCATATGAAGAAGCCCTTTAACCCTTTCCAATCCACTGTCTGACATCTAAAGACATTCTGATTGAAGGCTGTACAGCTCCAATGTCGGAAGAGGTCTGGTACTGTAGATTACTGGCCGCCCTGTTATTGGGGGCCTCTCAAGCATGTCCCATACCGCAGCACTGGCTCTAGCCAGCAGATGGCGCCATTGTATAATGGCAGAAAAAGAAAGCCCCCTAGGAAACCCTGAATCCAAAATTGGATTGCAAAGGGTTAACAGGTGAATTTATACTCAAATACACTCGCTGCAACAAAGCATATTTGGGCATGAACAAGTTCTAAGCCTTCATTACTATTCCAACCTAGCGCTATTGTGAGTGCAAAAAAAAAAAAAGCAAAAAGATAGGGCAGGACCTATCTTTTCTTGCATGTATAAAAATTACATGTAAGAAAAATATCTATCTTCTCTCGCACGCGGGATTTGTGAGCGAGAAACACGTTCATGAGAACAAACACACTGAAATCAATCTTTGTTAGGTTTTGTGCTGAAAAAAAAATTCAACCCTCGACACAAGTTCTACCATGAGAAATTTGAATTCAGCATCTTGCCAGTGTCCTGGTTGAATGCGAATACATAAATAAGGTATTTAGATGGGAAAAATGGTATTCCAGGATTATAAGTTCTGTTGACATCTACATTATTGTTCATTCTACACAGTTTCTAGTTTTTTTTTTTTGACAGACAGAATAGTGTAGTTTGTTGCACCAGTCTTTCCTCCATTGTAGGTTAATGGCTCAGTCAGGATTAAAACCGTCATGGCTGTGGTGGTAATGAAAGCCTTGATATGGTGTGAACAGAGCCTGGTAGTGTATTACATAAATTATATCTATTTTATTGTCCTTTTTATAGCAAAAAGCTGAGGGATGTGTCTAATGTGATGTCATTCAGGAAGCGGAGTGCTCCCAAATGTATTATTGTTTAGCCTATATAATTAGAGTCCCACATATATTATTATTCACCTGTAGAGAACCAAAATGTAAAATGTCCAGCAACAAACTATTCAGAATGCTACAGGCGCTGCAGATGAAGACAAATGTAGAAGCCGAGGCTGAGCGATGAGCATGCAGAATGCAGACACCTGTTTCCATCCTGGTAGTTACTGAGATTTAAAGCTGTCATTTCAGTGACTAACCAAACAGCCATTGGGAAAGATTTCAACATCCCCTGCAGTCTTAAAGTCACCATACACTGCACATTCCTAGCATGCACAAGATCACTACTCAAAGAAAGGCGACTCTTTAATTATATTTATTAAATACGTATTTAATGATAGCAAATATGGATTAAGTATATCCATTATTGAGGTCTATTTAACCTCACATAACTAATAACATCATGGTATATACTGTAGGTATTGGGTATACTTTAATTTCTCATTTATTATGGAAAATGTACAGAACATTTAATGATCCTGTGAACAACATAATAGGACCACGAGCTAGAAGACGCCTGTAACTGGCAATGTAGAGTTATAAACAATGCTCACTTGGTGGAGTCCTGTGTGATAGGCATGGGCTGGTACAGGGTGCCAGTGCTGCATCTACCATGAAAGAAAGCTACAATATTGCTAAACAGTCAGTCGAAGTGGTTGGAAATGCTAAAAAATAAAAGGAAAGAAAATATATGTTATCAAGTTTTGACAAGGTCACACACAAGCCATATATGGAACTAAAAAGTTGCTTATAGAAATAATGGAATAATGTAACCTCAGAGAGGAAACTATATGCTGGCTAGCAAGCAGCTTTTTCAATTCTTTGCAGAATGTGGAGTATCAATTTAGTGTTAGATGAGCAACTGAATCCTATAAGACACATTATTTCCTAGGAATAATCTACTCCTAAGGGTTCTTTCACACGAGCGTATATTGGCCGCTGTTTTCACGGCCGGTCAATGTACGCTACCATCTGATGCATTGGATTCCAATGCATCAGATCACACAGGCGTATTGCCGCAGCGTAAAAGCACCCGGCCAGCAAATATAACGGCGAGCACTTTTATGGCGGGCAGGAAAGATAGTCCTTGAACTATCTTCCCGGCCAGAATAAGTCAATCTGACTCCCCTTCTCTCCTCCTCTCTCCTCCCCTCCGGCTGTTTGCAATGGGAGGGGGCGTAAATAAGCTCCGCTTGTCCCATTGCTAGCTGTGGACAAGGGGCAGGAGCTTATCTCCGGCCCCTTCCCGCCCCCTCCCATTGTAAAACAGCCAGAGGGGAGGAGAGAGGCAGAAAGTCAGCGAGGGGGAGGGAAGGCATTGTGGGCTCGGTCTATATGCACCGGGCTCGGGCCATCTGAACGGACGCACAAGCGTTAGCTTTGTGCGACTGTTAACGCATTTTTATGTTAAGACGCCAATGGCCATGTGAATAAGCCCTTAGGGATGTTTCGCACCAAAATTCTCAGGCTACCTGCAGATTTTGATGCAAAATTGAAAATAGCTTAAAACCTGCCTGCAAGTCTGCATCAAAATCCACAATTCAACCTGCAGATTTTGGTGTGAAATTCTGCAGCTGCGGATTTGTTTGCATCCTGCGGCAGAATTCCGTCCCATGTGAAAGGACCCTGACAGCTACAGTGTTTTATATGTCATTGTCATACAACGCAGTCATAGCAACCAGTTACACTTCTCTCAGGCCTTCATTTGAAAACCATATTGGTACAGGAAATAGGCAAGAAAGCTGAACAATGCTGAAATTCTCTTTTGGGGCTCCTGTCCACGGGTGATAGTGCATTGCGTTACTCGTGACGATAATCCGGACGCAAGTAACGCAGTGCACACTTTCCATAGCATTTCTATGGAAAGCACAGCCCCCTGTCCACGAGCGGAGAATCATAGCGATTCTCCGCTCGTGGGACTCAAATCGCAGCATGCTATGTGTCAGTTCTCTCCCCTCCTCCCTGGCGGCAGAATATCGCTAGCAATATTCCACCTCACCCGTGGACAGGGGGCCTTAATCATGGGGCAGTGTATTTTAGCATTTCTTTTATCACTAATGTACTATTTATTTTGAGGAAATTCGGTGAAAGAAAGTGTTATTGACACACCTTTAACAGGTAAACTGAAAGGTGACATGCACAGATGTGGGGAAATTTTGTGTTGTCACCTGCTTCCTCATTCCTTCCTTGCTAGGAAATGAGCCAAACATCGCAACATACACTATGAACTCCAGTGTGATTGGCTGCAGCAATCTGTGATGTCCTGTTAGCAGGCTGCTGCAGGCTGTAAGTGTCACGTCACAGGGAAGACCTGGAGCTGCCGGTGCCAATATGCTCCCTGAAACAACAGTGAGGGTTTTTTTGGCATGTCAGTGTCTACATTTCCCTGCTTCTTAGGCTTACTTGGGAAACTTCCTAGGTTATTAAAAGTCTGGTGGCAAATTGACTTCAACCCCTTCCTGACCAGCCCATGAAAATTAAAAGAGTATTCCTGGATATTTTTAACTTTTGCTATTGATAACTAACTGTTCAGCAGTAGATCATTGGCAAGGATCTGTCACTTGGATCTCTGTTGATCAGTTGATTCAACCATGCTGCTATTGCTATTGCCATCTGAGGAAGCAGGAAGCACTGACCATGCAGTAGCTTGGGTTGGTATTGCAGGCACAGCTGCTATTGAATTCAATGGGAGCTGTGATTACAATAGCAGCAAAATAGCAGTGCTAAGAATTGAACCACCACACCTGTCCTCTAGAAGAGAAGAACAACAGAAATAAACACAAAGAGAACATTAAAAACTCCAGATGTCGCACTTGGACAGATTTGAATCTACAATTCCAACACGGCAAAGAAGCAGTGCTAACACCTGAGCCACCAAACTCATCTATGATGCTATAGATGAGGGGAAGAACCACAAGAATTCACACAAATAGAGCCAGATGTTGCCCTTGGCCAGATTTGAATTTTAAACCCGTGTACTGCACAGCAGCAGTGCTAACAACTGAGCCACCACACTTGTCTGTTTTTCTCTAGAGGATAGGAAGAATAACAAGAACATGAAGAGAACATAAAAATGTTATGCAGATGTTGCTTTGCTCAGATTTAAATCTACAACTCCTACAACTCAACCCACACACTTGTCTGTTCTGTTCCAGAGGAAGGGAAGAACAACAAGAATAAACACAGAGAAAACATAAAAATCATATCCAGATCTTGTTCTTGGGCAAAATTGAACTTACAACTCCACAACTGCAAGACAGGACTATTAAAAACTGAGCCACTACATCTGTCCTATCTGATCCAGTGGAGGAGAAAAACAGGAAGAATAAACAGAAAAAGAACATAAGAACACTATCCAGATGTTGCCCTTTGACAGATTTTAACCTAAAACTTCAGCAGTGCTACAAAACTGGGCCACCATGCATGATATTTTTTTAAGGAGACATAGAGAGAACATACACAGGTCATGCCGATGTTGCCCTTGGACCCCAGCATTGCAACACACCAGTGCTAATAACGGAGCCACCGTGCTTGTTCTTCCTTCTTTCTTATTTTACTTCCTTCTCCTCCAGTGGAGAAAGAGAAGAGGAAGAAAGCTAAGGAGAAGAAGAAGTACAAGGAGGAGGAGAAGGAAATGTAGAAGGAGGAGGAGAAAGGGAAGACGGAGAACAAGACAATCATATTCTCCTTCTCCCACTCTGGAGAAGAAGAAGCAAGAGGAGGAAGAAGTAAGAAGCTTGGTCGCTCAGTGGCAAGCACTGTTACCTTGCAATGCTGAAGCTCTCTTTGTTTTTATAATTCTTGTGCTTCTCCATCTTCTCCTCGTCTGGAATAGGGAGACAAAAAGAGGTGTGGTGGCTCAAGTGTGAGCATTGCTGCCTCGTAGTGCTTGAGTTTTAGGTTCTAATCGGTCCAAGTGCAACATCCGGATGTTGTTTTTATATTTATTATTCCTGTTTCTCTCCTCCTCTGAAGCGGAAAAGACAGGTGTGGTGGCTCAGTTGTTAGAACTGCTGCTTTGCAGGGCAATATCTGGGTAGAGTTTTCAAATGTCCATGCTAATGTTACCCATGATAAGATTTGAACCTAGGTCCTTAGTATTTAAAGACAACAGTGCTAACTCCTGAGCTACACTTGTAGAAAAACCCACACATCTCAATTTAGTGAGGCCAATTTTTACTCATTGATTTTAATGGGAGTTGGCATTGACCATTCTGATTTCCGATTAACATTTGAAAATCGGGTTAGGCACTCCCGACCCGAATATTTTAATAATTGCTCAACACTAGTCATGACACATCTAGTTTAGTAATATAGATTTAAAAAACAAAGGAATAGGTCAAATATTTGTTGGACTAATTAAACTAAAGTGATATTGCAGTTAGGAGTTTTCAAGGCTAGTTTTAGACAAGCATATTGTGGTTGCATTTCATGTCCGTAATGGGAGTAGATCCAGTACTGCTCCTGCTTCCTCTGACCTTTCATATAATAAAATGGATATATGAATCTATGTTATAGCATGTTATGTCAGAATTCTAGGTGATTATAAGACTCATAGCTTTGCACTGTGTTTTGCAATAAGGCAAGAAAGCTTTGAGTTCCTTAAAGTCTAATGATAAAACAGTTGCATTTTTTTTATTAGATGCATCATGGGAATGAGAAGCAGGACTCAGCGCAGTTGTATGATTGCTTGAAACCAGCATGGCTAGAAAGAAAGAAAACAAATGATCTGCTGATTAGTGTGCACACAATTTTGTTATTTCTACCAACTTATGCTTTAGCTTAAAATGTACTGTTTTCTTTAGCTTTCCAATGTCTGCTGTGAGTAGAAAGACACAGTGCATTCCTACAGTGGGCAGGACTGGTATATTTGCAGAAGATGGACAATGCAAGAACTTTCTAAAGAAAGTCAAAAAGAATAAAGATTCACTAGATAGCTGAAAGAAATGTCCATCGTAGCGCAAACAGGAACTGTGACCAGTTTGCAATACTACATTGTTTCTTCGGCAGCCTTCATTTGTCGAAGACAGTCCAAAGAAGGATGAGAATAAAAGGAAAAACGGAGTCACCATGTAAAAACATACATACTAAAATATCTACATTCCCACAGACTATTAACTAGGAGTCTCAAAATCTGTCCCTGTTCTTGCTTGACATAGTCAACCTGTGGCCATCTTCTCCATGAATTTCATAACAACATTCTCACTGAATATCTTGCCAGAAAGCCTATAAACTATTTTGTATATGACACTCACTCAAAAAAAAACTTATAAAAACTTGAAACATTGTACTTGATAACAAAGGTGAACTTTTTATTTTATTAATTCTTTGAGGATTTTAATTTAAAAAAGAAAAAAAACAGGTTCCTTCAAGGGGGCAGTGCAATCAATAACATTTCAAACAGCTTAAAGAATGATGATCATGGTATGCTCCACTCCTTGAGCAAAATGATGGCGCGTCTGTTTTAAGGTGGGCTGCCTTAGACCTTGGCCAAAACATTAAGTGTTGAGGTTACTATATGACTATAATTCTGAGGGAATTACATATACAAAAATTACATATACGCTCAAGGTTATTGAGGATACCACTTGTTTGTATGAAACCATTTAACATTTAAGGAACAGAAATGCCTGCCTGCCACACCCAGCACTCCGAGACGACTCTGTTGATCTGGTCCCCATATTACTCGTATTCCTCTCGACTAATGACCTAAGTAGATCGCAGGATTTCCAGATATTCTTGTGTGTATTGGAAACAAAGGTGAACTTTTTAAATATACATTCAGGTGGTGAAATATTTAGTTCTATGGTGTTCAGTGTATTTCTTAAAACTTTTTCACCTTTCCAAATTAAGATGCACAACAGGTGGCCAATAGTTCAAAGATGTCTGGCATGTTCTGAGCTGCAGGCAGAGCACAGTGACAGGCCAAAAGGTAATGCTGACACAAGTCTTAACAAAAGAATGCTAATGTCAAAAGACCACTGAATATATCATGTAACCTACACTCACCCTTAAAGGGTTGATCTACATATACTAATTAGCAGGGCATTAGACATTCCCTTCCTGATTCTTTACCTTGGTCAGTCTCCTTTCTAAAGACTTGGACAATAAAATTACCAAAAGATGGGTATGTATAACTAAGGATGTGAATACAGTTATGTAGTGGCCCAGTACATGCTTTCCTGGTCCCCTCCATAATGTCATACATGTCATGTCTTATGTTGGCGCAGTGTGCAAATCTGTTTAATCATTCTGTTATGTGTATTGCACAGCTGCAGCGCGTGATGGGTTAAGTGTCTGCAAAGCCTGTGAACTGTCTGAAAATGTATCAGGTTATGTCCTGTCACATGGTATGAGTGAGGCTATAAATGTGAGTGTCTGACAGTGGGAAAAGGTCCATGCTTTCTGGGTTCCTGATCAAGAGTGCCAGCTGTATGAGGGTACCTTCAACTTTCATGCAGGGAAGGATGGAAGAAGAGGAGAGGTTATCTGGACTGCCTGATCTAGAATAAGAGAGAAGTGAGCCCCAATTGGAGAGAGAGCTTGAGAGAGAAGTAAGTGGAGTTTTCCCCAAGGCCCAGTGCAGAGGTACTCTTCTTCAATTGTTCACGCTCAAGCGTCCTGAAGTCTGGGACTGCCAAGTGGAGGTACTCTTTGTCAATTGTTCACACCCAAGCGTCCTGAAATTTGGGACCGCTGGGTGGAGGTACATGTCTTCAATTGTTCACACAAGTCTGTCTAATGCCTGCACGTGGAAGATTGTCTACTTTGCTTTGTACTGCTGAAGTTTGTTTAAGTAAAGTTGTTCCAGGCCCTGACCATTCCCAGGGACCTGAGGTACGCAATATCTGTCTGCGGCACATTTATTCCCACCCAAGGTCATTCCGGTGTGTATCGGAATGGTGGCATCACCCGTGACAACCACTATCCCTATTTTATCGTTTATTGGGCATCCCTCTCCTAGGGGTGTCCAGAAGAGGCCCAGCACTGCCCTGGCCGAAGCTATATGCATCCCTCCAGGAGGTAGCGTGGTAAGTGCCGCCGTGACAAGCCAGCATCTTGCCCTCCCAGCTCCTCAATGTATGCCCTGTGTCTGGGGTCACCCTACAGAATGCTGCAGTTATATTGTCCATAGCCATCAAATATAGCAAAATAAGAGCAAGCATCTGATTTATTGTCAAAGCTACATCATTGATTTTATTAACTATACATTATATAACCCTGAAAGAAGAGTACTGAGTGAGCTAATCAAATGTTCCACAATTCATATTGGAAGTTACCCCAGATTCAGGAGCTCTGACAGACATAGAAAAAAGACATCTCCTTGAAGAAGTACAATACATGGTGTTACTGCCACATAACCCAAGTATCCATCTTATGGAGGGACTCTCCCTACTTTTGACTTGAGTCCCTCTATCTCCTCTTTAAAGTGTACCTAAAATTTCAGATAACTTTTCAGATAAAGCTGCCGTGTGTGCATGAAGAATAACACTATTTATGGCCATTCGGTGACTTGATTCCTGCATTTTATTCCCATTTCCTATCTCTGCAGGCCATCTATCTGATTCTCAATCCTCGCAGGACTGGTGGGAGAAGCCCTGCTGCTGTTATGCTGTGTGTACTATAGACTCTACACAAAGAACCGCAGATTCTGGTCTCTAAATGTCTATAAAATCATCATGTATGACAGCTTACAGCCAGACTGAGTTGTTCAGATATCTTTTCTGTAGCTAAATCAAAGTAACAGTGACTTGCTATTAGCAACATCTATGTGAGTCTCTCCATCCCTCCTTCCCTCTACTCTGCTTGCTATACAATTAAATGAGAGCAATGACGTATCACCTCCTTCTCATCCTGTCATCTCATGTCAATCATATGACAGCAGGCAGTGGACAGCAAGATAAGAGGAAGGGAGACCCTATTGGCCAGCAATTTAGATGAATTTTTCAGCACAAAAACATAATTTTTAGTAAATAAATAACACTTTTGCTAGTTATCACACGGACTATCATATAACCACAAGTGGTTTGAAAGTTAGTGGCCATTTAAAGTTCCTTGTTTTTGACCTAGGAAATAGATTCACATGCATAAATTCCTAGCTGTATATTACAGCCCAGATTATTATATTATTATATATATATTATTTCATGATTTGGTAGGATTTAAATCTTAAACATTTCTATATTCAGATAATTTCTGTGCTAATGTGTAGATTAAAAGCTATTTTGGGGCATAGATATGCATAAAAAAGGTTATCTTTCACACAATAAACGCTATGTATCCAACAAAATCTGCCAGTAAATATATAGTTACAGATGTAACATTGGTAATGCACCTTGCATTAGCAGGTTACAGCTATAATAAAGTCGTGGCTTAGCAATGCTACGATAATTGCGTAGTACGGACTGCCTTTCAAAGTGAATGGCAGTGGCTGCGCTACTCAGTTAGCTTAGTGTGGCTGACAAGCACCTAGCAGTCTGGCTGCAGCTGTAGCATGCCTGATTTGTAAATCACAGCTGCTATGTCTCTGTATACTAGCCTTCACAACTATTTTACTTGGCACTGAGCTACATCCTTCTGTAAATGTACTAATAGGAACAGTGACCTGATGCTACAGTGCCACTGGCTGATACTATTGATGTAGCAGAAAAAGCTGGGATTGAAGTTTTGGATGCTGTGCCAAATTTAAGGTGGGCGAGATACAGAATTTTAATGCCAATTGATTTTGAAGATGTCTGCAAATTATGTCCTATGAGGAACGGTTAAAGGATCTGGGCATGTTTAGCTTGCAAAAAAGAAGGCTGAGAGGAGACTTAATAGCTGTCTACAAATATCTGAAGGGCTGTCACACTGCAGAGGGATCAGCCCTATTCTCATTTGCACAAGGAAAGACTAGAAGCAATGGGATGAAACTGAAAGGGAGGAGGCACAAATTAGATATTAGAAAAAACTTTCTGACAGTGAGGGTGATCAATGAGTGTAACAGGTTACCACGGGAGGTGGTGAGTTCTCCTTCAATGGAAGTGTTCAAGCAAAGGCTAGACAAATATATAAATCCTGCACTGAGCAGGGGGTTGGACCCAATGACCCTGGAGGTCCCTTCCAACTCTACCATTCTATGATTCTATGTTTTCTTGCTTGACTGTTCATAGTATTAATATCTAAAGCACCAGTTATATAGAGTAATTTAGCTATACACAATATGCACCTGGGGATATCAGGCATGGTGCAATGATTTTCTTTGTGGTGCTGGTCACAAGTGAACACTGGGGAAAATTTATTTTGGAAATTGTCTACTCCATCTACAGTAGGACACTTAGAATGGGTTAGTTACATATTCAAGCAATGTTGCTATAGCAGTAGGTCTCTGTTCCTGTTAATACATTTACAGAAGGGTGTAGCTCAGTGTCTAGGAAATTAGTTATGTAGGCTGATATATAACTATATATTTACTTGCATATTTAGTGGGCTGAAATACAAACCAAGTCTATAAAGATGAATCTTTTATACTAAGGCCTCCCTCACAGAGGTTTCAGCAGTGTTGTCATCTATACAGAGACAGCTGTTTCGGGGTTTGGAAAGATGTTACCCCTCCCAACCCACGTCACAGGCCTCTCACTAGCCAAGCCAGGATCCGACTGCACACTGATGAGGGGCAAAACCCCTGAAACAGCTGTCTGTGTATGGATTCTGGCTTGGCTTTCAATTCCCAATCATTGCTCTACAGACCTGTATAAAGGGTCAAGCATTGATTTGAAGGAATGCTGCCATCCAATAGGTAGTGCTGCAGAGGTATTGTTCCATCTCCCTTATTTGCATCTTAGCAAGAGGAGAATGGATGGCCTTATAATTCTCCTCATTCACCTCCTAGATGCTCTCTCTAACAAGGCTGAAAAAAGGGTATATGTTCATCCACTTCAGCCTTTTACCCCTGCAATGTTGATCCATAGGAAGGCAAAAAGTCCAATGAGGCAGAAGCCATTTTTCGTTATATAAGGGGAAAAAAATCCTTCTTGACTCTAAAGTCTGACAAACGGAATACCCTATGGATAAACAAGCTTTCTGAAGTAAATAGTGATTATAACATGTAATATTGTAATGCTCAAGAATTGCGCCCAGGCCTTTCTTAAATTCACCAACAACACATCCTCCTGTTGTTGCCAGCTAGAGTGGAACAGCCAAGTGTGGTGGCTCAGTTGCTGGCAATGCTGCCTTGGAGTGCTGGGGTTGTATGTACAAATCCAACCATGGGCAATATCTAGATGAAGTCTTTCAAGGTCCATGCAGGGATTTGAACTTAGGACCCCGAGCCACAGTGCTAGCAATTGTGCCACATTTATAGACAGCATCCACACCACAAATCAGCTTAATTTTTTCAGCCACTTGATAATGAAAAGCAATACTATAAAAAGATCTCCGTTTTCATGCATATGGCCTTTAATAGTTCTTAATTTACACATTAGCACAACAATCATCTGAATATAGAAGTGTAAAATTCAAATCCTACCAAATCATGAGATAAACGATAGGAACAAGACACTTTCTGAAATAATATAGAAAGCTTATACATGCAAATCTATTTCCCAGGTCAAAAAGAAGGAAATTTAAAGAGCACCTGAGTTTTCATCAAATATACCAAGCTCTCCTTGCCCTCTGATTTGCTGCCGTTTGCATCTTTTTTCATGTCTGTAAGTTTTGATTTTTAGGTGATTTTCCCCATTTTTTTGTTGTGCTGTTTGCAATTTACTTTCAGGGAGTGGTCATTTAGCTAGCCTAGTATTCTGACAGTTGTTCCCTGTCCTGACTTCCTTGCCCTTACTTCCCATACAACATTGCGCAGTCTCTGGTCCAATCACCAGGGAGGCTGTATCTGAATGCACATTCTTTTGATTTCCCAGGATGATCAAGCATTTTGAGGCAATCTGGCCAAATGGTTAATAAACCCATTATAATGTTTGTTTAATGTTTGCAACAAACACAGACACACACTGTTACAGCAGGAGAGGCAGAGGTTGTTAAGATAATTATGACAGTGTCTGCAGATCTAGGCAAAAATAAGTGAATGCCAGCAGAACAACAATCTGCATCCAATCTGTCAGCCTGCAGCATCTGAGTGCATGGGAGTGCCCCTGTTAAGATAGTTTCTCCCCCGGTTGCTATGGAAATGTCCCTATGTCCCTGTTAATATAGAAGCCCAAGACAGACAGTGAGTTGCAGAGAAGCTGGACTGGAAGGAGACCCCTTAGTGGCAGCCGCCTCAGACTAGATTTACAATGATAAAGCAACAAAATTTTGAATACAAATAAATTACAGAAATTATTAAACTAACGCAAGCTAGTAGATGAGCATAAGTTGTCTGAAAGGTAACTACTCTTTTAAATGGTCACTAACTTTTCAAACAACTTGGGCTTATATGATAACCAGTGTGATAACTAGCAAAACTGCTATTTACTTTATTTACTAAATATTATGTTTTTGTGCTGAAACATCCCTCTAAAGCGCTGACCACTAGGCGTTTTCCTAGTGGCCTAATGCACACGGGCGGCTGTTGGCAAATGCAGCCCATAGGACATGCATTGAAAAATGCATTTCCATGCTCACAAGTGGAAATCAACTGTTATATTCCGCTCATGGGGTGGAAATCGTGGCATGTCCCATTTTAGTGCGAGGCTCGCACAGCCGCATCATTGCTGCGCGCTGGTTCTGCACTGCACATGTGCAGCTGTGCGCCAGCCGGAACATCCGCAGCACAGAATGAAGACGCCGGACAGGTAAGCCGGAGGTCACTGTAGGGGAACAGGGTCGCATCCCTCTGCAGTCGGAATCCAACCCGTCCGTCTGCATTCGGCCTAACTCTTAGCTTGCTGTCCACTGCCTGCTATCAAATGATTGACATGAGAACAGAATGGGAAGGAGGGGATAAGTGATTGTTCTCATTTAATTGTACAGCAAGCAGAGCAGAGCAGAGGGGGAAGGAGGGAAAGAGAGACGCACACAGATGCTGCCTGCAGCTAATAGCAAGCTACTGTTTACTTTTTTTTAGCTACAGAAATCATATTTCAAGGACTCAGTCTGGCTGTAAACTGTCACGCATGATGATTTTATGTATCTTATAGACATTTAGACATGTACACACATAGCAGCTTATTCTGAAAAGTCACCTAAAAAAGTAGATACACTTTAAAGAGTAAAAGGAGATATGTTTGAATATGCGGTAGAAGTATGTGATTACCTTCTGTTTTAAGTGTAGCCCTTCCTAGCTCCTCATCTTCAGATCTTTAACGCTCAACATTATACTTTGTATTTGCAAATTATCATGCACATTGCCTTTTTTCAGAAAGTGGTTGTATCAAACCCATTTTAAAAATCCTATTAAAGTCGCCTGAGGTAATAGAAGGGGTCTTCTGTTAGAAGGCTCATGTATTAGTGCAGATTGTTCCCATAAAGATAACTTTCCCCACCCACCCCTATTAACTTCCATTCAAGTGAAAGTTTTTTGCAGGATTCAGTAAAGGTCCATTTACACGCAAAGATAAACTTTCAAACGATTTAGCGATCATTTTGCATAAAGTGTTAATGGCCACTGATGGCCATTAACACTTTATCATCTTTATTTGCATGTAAAAGGCCTCCACAAGCTGTTTGCTGAGCCCAGTGTGTGATTAATCACACGCCCAGCTGTGCGCAAAGTTGCATTGTTCTCATCGCGGGTGGCAGCAGAATACAATGTTAACTGCTCACTCCCCGTGGAGATAACAGCCTGCAGTCTTCTGACAGATAAAGGTGTTTTCTTTATCTCCAGTAGCTGAACGATGGATTTAAGTTCACCTTAAAATCATCGTTAAAACGAAAAGGGCCCGATGACCGCGTTTGGTCGTTTGAACGAATTTTGAGTGAAAATTGTTGCATCTAAATGGGCCTTTACAGATTACAGCTGATCCCTAGGACACCCAAGTGATTAGCTTCTCATCAGGGGACTCTCCTAAAAAGAAAGATTGTACAAAAATGACTACTTCTTTCAGCAAGGGTAACCCAGGGCAGAACCTAAAAGACCAACTGAATATACATTCTAACCCAGTCACATCTTTTGCTATACTGGAAAGGACATTCTTTATTAAACAGATCATAGAAATCAAGTAAATATACTTGACATGATATAGGACTTGGCATTATGAAACTTTTAATGCTAATTTTTAGTTTTTAAACATCCCTACATTGGATTTCTAAGAGAAAATACAAAACATTCACATATCCTGCAAAAAGATTCCTTCTTTATCACCCTTGGCTTTATCAAGCCTTTAATAGAAACTCCAGTAGGCAGAGATAAAATCATTTCCTAGAGATAATACACAAATCTTTTCCAGGGAGACTCAGTAATTTTACCCCAGGCAGTTCTGATAGTTTCGACAAGCAAACATCACGCACAGAACTATGCCGTGTTTATGTAATCTAAAACCTCATATTATATGTAAAAACGATACGCCCTTTGTACTTCACTCAAGCAGGCGGAAGCTGACACACCTCGCTTACTGTAAAAATGGAACAGATTGACAAACATTTGTCCACTATTTCAATAACGAAAAAGTTGCTCTTTTCACCATTTAATGCAATTGCATAATCAGCATTAACACAAATCATCAGATTCTGCTCCCAGGGTTTCAGACGGACGTATTTGGGCACTTTTTTGCGCACGAAAAAAGGTTGTGTTCAATATGCAAAAAGTAGAACCCATTGACATCAGCGTTCTCATTTCCCTTTTTTTGCACACGCATTTCTTCGCACGTTCAAAAAATAGGACCTGTTCTATTTCACTGCGTATTTGCACACCAAGATCCCATAGAAGTCTATTGGAGGTGTGGAAATGTACACGCAAAACACAAGAACATGTGCAATATGCTGCGCAATTCTTTAAAAAAAAGAACATATCTGGACCTCATGAAGCTAAATAGCCTTTTAAATAAAAGTAGGGGGTGTCACGCACATATGCGAACATGTCCTGCGTGTACAAAAAAAGTACACACTCAAAAATCAACCTAGTTTACTGCGCAAATACTTTGCACTGAGGCAAGGGGATTTGCGCTTATGCTCGTCTGTAGCTGTCCTTACAATGAATGGGGAGTAGAATAATAACATAAAAGGGGTGCCTTGAAAATAATGTTCATTTTTAGAAAGAAACCCCCTGCAGATAGATCCAATGTGCAATACAGTCTATGATATTATAAATTAGGAATTGCATATAATAATTTGTAGAATGTTTCATAAGAAGACTTCATTTGTACAATCCTCAATTTCATTCTTTTTTCATAAATTTCCACACGCAGTGGTCCCACATGGGTAAAACACTGACATACATGCACTGTACAATACTACATGTCTTGCACTGCTCCTTACCTGTGTCAGGTGAGCTGCTCCCCTGGACACCAGAAGTGCTGCACAAGATACTGAAGAAGCCCGTCTTCATTACAGAGAGTGATTTACAGCTTACAGTACTTATACACTATGTAAGAACTTACTTTATTTATATCAGTTCTTAGCTTATTTATCTTTAATCTTAATTGATTTTCTTATTATAGAATGCCCTAAGGCCCTAAAAGTGGTTCTACCCTTGGCCTATAAAAAGGCTCTCGGAGGCTACTTGTATGTATTGGACCTCTATTTCTGCTTGTGTAGAGCTTGTTTACCACTAGACGCCTCTATAACAGAATCGAAGAGTTTAAGAGGGGAATTAGAATGCACGAAGCTGGATTGTTGTATCGATGAATTGCCGCCATCTGGGCTGTTCTGATTAGATTGTTACGAGGTGTTCGGACCAGTGGATGCATAAGGGCACACATACAAGGCGACCAGGCTCAGGATGCCCTTGACAGACCAGTAGAGAGAATTATCTGATCATCAGACAAGAACAAGCAGCTCCAACTGCTTCGTTGTCCACCATCCAGAGACACATGGCACTATTGTTACAGGCTCTGTTAAAACTATTTCCAGGCGCTCGGCTAAAGAACATTGCACCTCATGGTGCTTATTATGTGTATTGCCACTCACCGTCGCTTCCTTTTGTGGTGGTGTAATGAATGACAAAACGTGCGCTCGCCAAGAGTCCTATTGCAATCCCACCTACTGCAAGAGCCACGATTTCAGGCAGGAAGTATATTTGCGCAGGCACTACTCATTCACACGGGACCGGGTAATCACCTCACCTGTATTTAAAAGGCTAACGTGACGGTGATCATGGATATGCACTGCTTCTATCACATACCCGCGTGTGAAGATGTCTGTGTTTGCGCATCTCCCATAGACCTCTCTAGGGCTCTTTGGTAGAAGATAGTTCAGGTCCTATTTCTTTGCGCCCGTGAAAAAAAAGACACAAAAAAGTAGGAATGAACCCATTGAAATCAATGGGTTCTATTCCATACAAAAAAACGCAGCTTATCATATTAATCTATCAAAGCCCTTAAAGCTTAATAAGGTCCAGCTGCCTTCTTTTCCTGTGTATTGTGCTGTAACACACCTTTCTCTTTGTGCAAATCTTGCACCTGCTATAGATTTCTATGGTAGTTTCACTGCGCGAAGGGCAAAAAAATGGAGCGGGGCCTATTGTTTGCGCATGCACAAAATGCACGCAAAACGCGCTTCTGAGAACGAACCTATTGAAATCAATGGGTTATATTCCCTGGGTTGAGCATGTGCAGATTTTGCATACGCGTAAAATGTGCGCAAACACGCTGGTTTGTCTCTGTCCTTCATTTATTCATTCATTTTTTTTGGAAGGGGAGGATTCTGAGTTTTGCCGTGGAGCCCCATGAGTTCAATGTATGCTTCTGACAAGTGGCGGTGTTCTAACACTGATCCTGGAATATTTGAGGGTAGAACATTTTTTTTATAAGTGTAAATACAAAAAATAATTAGAATTATAGCTGGATTTAACAATTAGCACTATTTTTAATTGGAAAACCCCTTTAATACACTTAAATAAATGACAGTGAGACATATATTAATGAGATGCATATAAGTGCTAGATTTTTAGTTGTGTGCTGCACGAATCACATAGGTCCTGTGTAATGTGATCAGTTGTGCAATGTGTACACAGGAATCACTTTTTAAAGAATATTGAATACGTGCAGAGAATAGCGTTGCTCAATAAGAACCTTTATTTTAAGCTTAAGGCACAAAATATATAGTGACAAAATTCTCTCCCATGACGTCAAGTCACTCCAATGTACATGGCAGAGTTAATGACTTAAATATGATAAGTTTCAGGTAGTGACTGTAAACCAGACACCAGAGAGAACAGGCTAAAACTTGCCTTCCCATTCAATGTACAGTTCATTCACACATTCAGTATGAAACTACAATGCAATGGTTTTCTTTATTGCTCATTAATACGTGAGTATATTGTATCATAGACCTCTGCTATTTGTGTATTTACTGAAATCGTATTCGCTGACATGTCAAAAATCAAAGGACAAGAACTAATATTGTATAGGACCCCCTGTAGCACGGTAAAGTGCAGGAACTCAACATAGCATGGATTTCATAAGTGGACAGAAGACCCCTGGAGGGATGTTGATCCATGTCATCTGGATAGCCACTCACAGCTCCATGGTATTTGCAAATGTAGGATCTCAGGTCCAAATTGACCTCTGCACTAAATCAAATAAATGCTTGATTGGGCTAATGCAGGGCAAAACATACAAGTCACACTATTTGTAGGAAATCATCAGAAGTCTCCTTAAACCAGTTCTAGACAACTTGGGCCCAATGGCACGGTGCATTATCCTGTTAGAATATCCCATAACTGTGGAGGTACACAGAGTCCATAAAGGGCTGCAAATCAGTAAAAAGTAGTAGGCACCAGTCAATGACATGTTTAGGTGAATTAGTGTACCCAAAACATGTCATGAAAACAAACCCCACACCATTATGAAACCACAACCAGCCTGCGCAGTGCCTTCTTAACAACTGGGATCCCTGGCTTCATGGGGTCTATGTCACCATCAGCCCAAAACAATTAGTACTGGGACTCATTGGACCACATTACATGCTTCCACTCATCTAGAGTCCAGATAGCAAACTCACGAGCCAAGGTGAGATGCTGTGTCCTGTGTACTGATGCTAACACAGGTACTCTAGTAGTAATGGTAATGGAAGCTTAATAACTCTTCACTGACCTCCAGGATTGCGTGTAGAGCCTCTTGCTTTGTCTTCGCACAGACAATTCTAGCCAGACACTGACGGCCACAATCATTGTGCACCCGTGGATGGCCAATGTGCTGTTCACTGTGGCTGGTAGCACCTTCAATTACAAATTCCCGATACTCATGTGACACACTGGATCAAGGGAAGTATAACCCCTTAGTGACCAGCCCATAGTGGGTTTTTTTCGTCCTAGCAAAGTGGGCTTTAATGCCGGAGGACGTAGAAACATGCTTCCTGCAGGGATTAAAACCACGTGGGCTATGGACGTGACAGCTCCATGCTGTCGGTGCCTGGAGGTAGCTGACAACATGGAGCTGTTGTCCCGGCTGTAGAGAGTTCCCCCGGCAATGCGATCGGTGCTATCCAATGGATAGCACCGATCGCATTAAAGTGCAAAAATGTTTTTAAAAAGTTAAAGATTCAGCTGCCCTCATGGATCGGGAGGCAGGAAATGTGTAAAAAAAGGGGGAAAAAGTTAGGCTGGGTTCACACAGGGCGGATTCCCGTCGGAAATCTCGCGGTTTGGCCGCAGCAAAAACCGCGAGATTTCCGCCGGGAGAACCCGCGACGGCTTTGAAGTGGCCCGGCCGCTCACTCTTCCGCTGCGGCCGACGCTCCCATAGAGGAGAGCGCGGCCGCAGCGGAAAGAAAAGATAAATAGACATGCTGCATATTCTAAAGCCGCGGTTCCTGCCTGACTTACCGCAGCGGATTGGCCGTCCCGTGTGGACGAGATTTCCGCGGCAAATCCGCCCTGTGTGAACCCAGCCTTAAAGTTTCATCTCCCCTCATAAGGGGGTGAAAAACTCATCCCTGTCCCCCATGATGTCCGGGGGAGATTGGAACCCACCGTGGGCTTCTGCACATGCGCAGAAGCACAGAGGACCCGGGAAATTTAAAATTTCCCTGCACCCGGCTGTCAAAGATAGCTGAGTGCAGGGAGATGTCGCCGGGGACCGCTATATGCAGTTCCTGGTCACATGATCACCATTATCCATCATTTTTCTATGAGAGTAGCTGGCATTAATGAGAAACAACTATTTGGTTGCAATTGTAATCTTTCTATAATTGGGAAGCAGTCTTAAAGGGACTCTTTTTTTGTATTAATTAACCCCATAATGCTGCAGGACGTAACTTTACATCCTGGCAGGGTGTAGTTAACACAACAGCACATAAACTTACGTCCTGTGGATGGCACAGACTCAGAAATTAGCACGCAACACCCCAAAGTGAGAGCTAGTTGATAGTCAGCCTCCCACTGCAACAGTTGAGATCGATGAGAACACCGATCCGCACTCTTAACCTTTTACATGCCAAGATCAATGTGTTCCCTCTATGACAACCCTGTGGGTTGTCATGGCTACTGGACGCCATACACTGGTGTTCAGACAGAGGTACTGCAATGCATCAGCATAGTGATCAGAGCTTTTATGGTTTAAGTCCTGTACAGGGACATTAAAAAAATGTTTTAAAAAATAGTGTAATAAAAAAACATAGCAAAAAATACTTTTTTGCGTACTTTCCCCAGTTTGCATAATAAAAGAAAATGTAAAACTCACATATTTGGTATCATCGTATCCGTAATGATGTTTATAAGAAATTGAACACACTATTTATTCTGCATGGCAAAAAACAATGAAACATGAAAAAAAAATGCATATTTTCTTAATTTTGTCTCCCAAAAAGTGCAATAAAAGTGATCAAAAAAAGCCGTATGCAGCCCAAATTGGTGTCCATAAAAACTACAGTTCATCATGCAAATAACGAGTCCTCACAGAACTCCGTCTGTGGGACAATAAAAAAGCTTTGAAACTTTGAACGCAACCATGTAAAAAGGAAAGAAAATCTTTAAAAAATAATATGTTTTTATTGTGCAAAAGTGGAAAAATCTAAAAAGCTAACCTCAAAGGTCGAGTCTGCTGGCAGGAGGAAGAGTGCGCACAGCGGCCACTGACTTGTTTCTCCTAGTGGCTGCAACACGCACTCAGTTTCCCACTGTTCCCCTGCACACACTATATATATATATATATATATATATATATATATATATATATATATACCTCTGTTGGGAGCTACTCCCAGGGAGAGGGGTTAGAGGAAGATAGCTCAGAAGTTGCAGGAAGGGCGGCAACCTTGAAGTCCGGTGTGGATCAAGCTGTTACTGCCACAAGCCTGACAGGAAAGGACAAACCCTAGACTGACACTCTGGTTGGGTACGGTATAATGGCCACTACTATTTGTTATTATTGCTTCCAAAATAGATCAACTACTTGGGTTTTACCACCAAATCTGGCGTGGACCTGGGTTACTGAGATGCAACCACCCATCTAGATAATCTAGATGGAGGAGTAGTGACTAATCTCCTATTGTCACAATATACATTCATCCTGGAACATTCCTAGTCTGAATCACTGGCCACTCGTATTGGGGGGTATTAGAGCTGATATCGGAAGTGGAGGTTGATGGATAGATAGAGAGAAAGTTGGCTGTGTGCGGTAGATTGGGATGAGGGTGATGCTTGGAAGTCACCTGTTACCACATATACAATTCCATGTCACCCTTGATAGACCACCTGACATATTAGCTCTTATTTATTTATAATAGTGAAGAATTTTTGCAAATAGTCTTAATAAAAAATATCTATTAGGGATGAGCGAGCGTACTCGGAAAAGCACTACTCGCTCGAGTAATTTGCTTTATCCGAGTATCGCTGTGCTCGTCCCTGAAGATTCGGGTGCCGGCACGGAGCGGGGAGCTGCAGGGGAGAGCGGGGAGGAACGGAGGGGAGATCTTTCTCTCCCTCTCTCCCGCCCGCTCTCCACTGCTCCCCGCTGTGACTCACCTGTCAGCCACAGCGGCACCCGAATCTTCAGGGACGAGCACAGCGATACTCGGATAAAGCAAATTACTCGAGCGAGTAGTGCTTTTCCGAGTACGCTCGCTCATCTCTAATATCTATACAATTTTGTATATGCAGCTCCTAAGCGGACCTACATGTCTCCATGGTTACAGACTACAAGCAAACCTTGTGTGTAGTCGGATCCTGCTGTTATGTTTTACAGAACAAAATGAACCAACTCACCCTCAGAATGTGCGGACTTGTCTGGAATCAATTGTCGAAGACAGCAAGAAAAACATCCAGTATCCATAAAATCACAGCTTTATTAAGACATATTAAAATCCCAACAGGAAGGAAACATATTGGTGTGATGTTGACGCATTTCAAGCTGTCACAGCAGCTACTAGTCATAGCATAACAACATGGCACACCTGCTCAGTTTAAAAAGAAACATAGAAACTATAAAAAAAGGTAATCATGTGACTAAGCAGAAAAAAAGAGGTAATTAGCAGGTGTTATACCTCCCTTTTTCTTCTTTTTTTCCCTGCTTAGTCACATGACTAACTTTAGAGAATTGAAGCATGGATCAAAGACCAGGCAGATGGGACTGAGGATAATATTGAACACAATTTTACAGATACACAGCTATACAGCATTGTAAGTACAATAATATTATTAACCTAATTATATTAGAATATTTGTGATCAAATAGACATTGTTATGGGAGGATCATGTTCCTTGCCTTTAATTTGGTGCTGCCAGATCGATACTAGTTTTGTGGGTATAAATCTAATTGAGAATTTAATTGGGTAATGATAGAATAATCCATTACCAACCCCCACATTTTATTCTGGCAATACAATTCTACAATAGAAGGTGTGTATTTAACTAGGATAACAGCTGGGTGTGTATGTTCAATTTCGACTTGTGCCTTAACATAACACACCCTAGGCCACTGCACCACACAATGGACATACACACACTTTGCTGATATTTTATGTCATGTGTATATACATCTTGACTTTAAAAGATTACAGAGCGCATTCCTCATAAGATTAAATGTAGGCAAATGGCTTGGTGCAGAACGTCACTGAAGGGTTGAGCACGTAATGCACACTTAATGACATAGGTAAAAATTTTTGCATGCGGAAACTGAAAAATTTCTACCAAAAGCTTCTAGTGCTTTGAAATGTAAGAGGCTGATTCATTGCTTTCATTTTTTATTGTCCTTGTGCCTCCATTTGAATATGAACCTAGCCATAGTTATAAGATTTTCACTGAGGTGTCCATTTGCATATTAAGGCGACCTTCACAAGGGCTATAAAATCAAGCAGAAGCTAGCTGCACAAAAGAATCGCAGCTAGCGCTGCAGAAAATGCATGGGTGATTTCCCGCGATCAAGTTCCGAGCTTAATTAGCAGTGAAATTGCCCATTCACACGATTAGGACCTGCGTGTTTTAGCAAAAAAGTGCTGCAACTCCGGGAGGAGAGAGAGAAATGAAGGAAAGCTCCAGGGGAACCACCTTCTCCGTGGGGCTTCCCTTCATCTCAGCAGGACTAGAGGGATATCCCCAGCAGTGCAGATGCTGGGGTTCTTCTGCAGGGGAGAAGAAGGTATTCCCCAGCAGCAGGGAGAGAGGGGGGGGGGGGAACAACTCTCTCCCCGCTGCTGGGGAATTCCTTCTCCCCTGCAGAAGAACCCCAGCATCTGCGCTGCTGGGGATATCGCACACGAAAATAACACATATTAACCCCTTCAGTGGCGGGTTTCTTACCACCCTGTCAGACCCACCAGGTCAGATTTCTGAAATGGACCAGTCATTTAAAATTTTAACTAATTTTCCAGTCGCGTTTCAAGAGCCATAACTTTTTCATTTTTCCATTGATACAGCCATATGAGGGCTTATTTTTGCGGGACGAGTTGTATTTCTTGATGGCATCATTTTTGGGTATATATAATGTACTGCATAAGGGTGCTTTCACACGACCGTGTTTTTCTGCGTACTTAGGTGCGTACATACGTCCGCACGTAGGTACGAGCAAAAACACGCGTGAACACATCTGCGTGCTTGTTGTCAATGGAGCCGCGGCTGCTGCTCCATTGAAAACAATGGTCTGCTGGAACACCTGAATTGTTTTTCAGGGAAGGGCTTTACATATAAGCTCTTCCCTGAAAAAGAAAAATTTTAGTGTAAAAAAAAAATTAAAAATACAGACATTCTCTTCAATGGAGCCGCTGCTGCTGCTGCCGGCGGCTCCATTGGAAACAATGCTCTGCCGGCCCCCTGCATTCTTTTACAGGGAAGGGCTTTACATATAAGCCCTTCCCTGAAAAAGAAACATTTTAGTGCAAAAAAAAAACTTACCTCTCTGCCGCTGCCGTGACCCCGCGGGCATGAAGAACACATCTTCACCCCCACTAGTTAAAATAATTCCTTGCTGTGGCAGATGCAGCAGAGGAATTCTTTAATTCTCAACTGCAGCTGTCACACATGACAGCTGCGGTAGAGAATCCTGCTGCCGGCATCCCCGTCAATGGCTTTTCAGGGAAGGGCTTCATAAGCCCTTCCCTGAAAAGCCATTTAAAAAAGTGCATTAAAAAAAATCAATACTCACCTCCCTTCAGTTGCCGGGGCTCAGCCGCGACTTCTGGCACTGTCCCCGGCTCCGTAGTTCTAAGCTATCAGCAGCCGAGGATTTAAAATCCCTGTCTGCTGGTAGCTCTGATTGTGATTGGCTGAAGTTCTCCAGCCATTCACAATCAGAGCTACCAGCAGGCGGGGATTTTAAATCCCCGCATGCTGCTAGCTGAGAACTATAGAGCCGGGAACAGCGGCAGAAGTCACCACTGAGCTCTGGTAGCCATCAATGGCTTTTCAGGGAAGGGCTTCATAAGCCCTTCCATTAAAAACCTTTTAATATAGAGTGAAAAAGAAATCTATACTTACCTGCCGGGGTCTTTTGCCACTGTCCCCGGCTCTGTAGTACTGAGCTATCAGCAGGCGGGGATTTTAAATCCCCTGCTGCTGATAGCTCAGCAGCGTTACCAAGCTGGGGACAGTGGCAGAAGTCGCCACTGAGCCCTGGCAGCTGTCAATGGGTTTTCAAAAGAAGCTGAAAAGGCTCTCAAAATAGTGTGAAAAACAAAAAAAAATAATACTCACCTGCCCGGCTCTGTAGCTCTCAGCTATCAGCAGCCAGGAATTTAATATCCCCGCCTGCTGGTAGGTCTAATTGTGATTGGCTGAGCACTTCAGCTAATCACAATTAGAGCTACCAGCAGGCAGGGATTTTAAATCCCCGGCTGCTGATAGCTCAGCAGCGCTACAGAGTCGGGGACAGTGGCAGAAGTCGCCACTGAGCCCCGGCAGCTGTCAATGGCTTTTCAGGGAAGGGCTTCACCTGATCAAGAACTCGATAAGAGTTTGAAACGCGGTCTCTGATCCTGACGTCATGGCACCTGTTTAATAAAGCAGGACACTTTTCCTTTTAAATCAAACAATTTTCGTACACTGTTATTCGTACTTTAAATAGCACCATTGAAAAGTACAACCCGTTCCGCAAAAAACAAGCCCTCATGCAGCGATGTCGACGAATAAATAAAGGAGTTATGATTTTGTAAAAGTGGGGAAAAAAAAGTGAAAAGGGGAAAAAAGGGGGGGGGGGTCGGCATCATTAAGGGGTTAAATAATGTACTATCTTCCTTCTCTGGGCCATTACAAATGCAGGGATACCACATATGTAATTTTGTACAAAGTAAAGGGAGAAAGGTGTTTTTATTTTTACTTTTTTAAATAATTTTTTTAACAATTTTTTTAAACTTTTTAAAAAATGTTGTCCCTTTAGGGGACTTCCACAGAGACTCATCAGGATCCCCTGATCACATTGCAGGGGTCCGATGTTGTCAGCCCTTTACATGCTGCAGTTGCATAGACCGTGGCATGTAAAGTGTTAACACAGCAGAGATCGGAGGTTTTCTCCATTCTCTGCTGTGTAAGAACTGGTGCTTGGCTATCCTCTGACAGCCTAGCACCAGCTCTCTCTCGTCCGGCTTCTGACAAGCCGATGGTCTCCGTGGCAACCTGTAAACAAAGCAGTGCAGGAGTTAAAAAAAGAATCGGGAGGTTGTCGGCAGATCGGTAATATCTTCCTGCTTCTTTTTTTAAAGTCCTGCAGTGTTCAGTGTGGGACTGTGCAGGCAGAGCACAATGCTTGAGCTTATGGCATTGTTCTCTGCAGGTCCCATAGTGAAACATAGCCCATATCATTATGAGCAGTGGAGCTCGTCCTGTAAAATTTCCAAAGGGTTAAAGTAATTAAGCTTAATTGCCTATTTAAATAAATGGGAGCATGCTTGCATGTTTTTTTGCATGCTCAAATACACAAAACATTGAGCACGCAAAAAATACAGTAAAATACAGATACATAAGCGCGAAAACACAACGCCGATCACACATAAATATGCTTACACTTGTGTGAAGCCAGCCTTAACACTTTAATGATCACCCATACATCTTTTGATGGGGGGAGCGGATGCTCAGCTGTTGGATGACAGCCAGGCACTTGCTCTAACATCGAGGACCAAAGAAACTTTGGATCCCTGATGTTTACCATTTACATGCTGTGATCAGTGGTATTGCAGTATGTAAAAGGCTGACAGAGGGAGGGAGCTCCCTCTGTCACCTATCAGCCCCCCACGATGTGATCACGGGGTCCCGATAGGTTGCTATGGCACTGGGAAGCTTGGATATAGCCTCCCGTCTACCAGCTGTGGTTGCCTATGAGGCTCCATAGGCTTTCTAATGCACTGCTATACTGAAGTATTCTTCTAAATATTAGAAGAATGATAAAAGTATAGTAAGTATAGTAGTGTATATAATGATAAAAGATGCAGATAATTAAGTCCCTCAGTGGGACAAAAATAAAAATTTTAAAAAGTACAAAAATAAAAGGTAAAATAAAAATGCCAAATCCCCACCTTTTGCTCTATAGGGCTCGGTCAGATTAGCATGGTTTTTTTTTTGCGCGCCCATGTGCGCAAGAAAAACCTCCTGCTTGCAAGAGTGTGAATGTGAATGCCTGTTCACTGGAGCAGCTGCTCCACGAAGGTCGCATCATCACTGAACATTCAGCACTGTCACAGTGTTCAGTGATGATGGGACTGCAGCGGGGATGAAAGAATCTCCTGCCACAGCTGTGGTAGAGAACCACGATGCTATCTCATTGCTTTCAATGGGGCCAGTGCTGCTGCCGCCCCATTGCAAGCAATGGGATGAAGACAACCCCTGTAGTGATGATTTTGGGGGGGAAACCTTGAAATATAAGACCTACCCCGAAAATCATCCCTAGCTGTAGAAAAAAAAAAGTTAACTCACCTAGAAGCGTTGTCCGGCTCCTCTCTCCATACCCGGCAGCTTTCTTCTGTATTTTGGTGGCTGGGGATTGAAAAATCCCCGACTCCAGAAAGCGCTGCCTCTGATTGGCTGTGACCAATCAGAGGCAGTGCTCAGCTGTCGTTTAATGAATAAACATGCCAGATCTGCAGATTTTGTTAATCTTGCCTCTAGAAAAAAGCAATCAAAATGTTACTCCCAAAAATGGGATAAATGAAGATCATCACGCAAAAATGAAGACCTCATACATGGGAAAATAAAAAATGCTATGTCTCTTGGAATGTGGCGACACAAAAGCAAATCTTTACAAAAAAGTTTTTTGTGTACAAAAATATCAAAACATTAAAAAACTATATAAAAACCATATAAACTTGGTATCGCCGGATTCATGCTGACCCCGAGAAAAATGTTATCACATGATTTATTTTGCACACTTAAAGCCGTAAGAATGAAATCCAGAAAACAAATAGCAGAATGTCTTTTTTCCCCCAATACCCCTAAAAATAATTAATTACAATTATACAATACATTGTATGTACCCAAAAATGATGCCATTAGAAAATACAACTTGTCCCGTGAAAAACAATTATTAAAAAGTTATGGCTCCTGGAATGCGCCGATAAAAAAACCCTGAAAAATTAGTAAATCATTATGGCGCAAACAGGCTTCATCACTAAGGGGTTAAGCGATTGTTATGTGCCGATTTTATTCGCTTCTAAACAGTGTTATCCCTTATTTATACGGGACGAATGTCAGACACACGTCCCCGTATGTACTTGCTCCCATGCTGCTGCACAGGAGCGAGTATCGCTGGCTCTCTGACAGAGCGGCCAGCAGGGGGTGGGGCAGCTGGAGGTTTCACTCCTCACTCTCCCCCGCCCCTCTCTATTCACTTAACACAGTGGTCGTTTAGTACTGAACTGCTGCAGTTTACACTGAATGTTCATTGTTCAGGCTGCATAAAATCCTGAATGATGATCGTTCAGTGTAAACAGCCGCCCCTGTGTTAAGTGAATGGAGAGGGGCGGAGGAGCGAGGAGTGAAGTCTCTTCCAGCTGCCCCGCTGCGAGCCAACGATACTTGCTCCTGTGTAACAGCATGGAAGCGAGTACATGCAGGGACAAGTGTCGAGCATTGTTTTTGTTTGCCCAAGATTGATCCCGTGTAAATGGGGCTTAACAGTTGTGTGCTCACCAGAGGGCATTTTCAGTTTGGGTAATAGGAACACTCAGAACTGTTCTGAAAGTAAAAAAAAAATGTATGCTTTGAATATTTATTAAAATAACTGTATAATTCTGTATGTAGTTGTAAACAAAGACTCGTATGTAGTCCGAAATGCGTTCTCCAAGTTGATGCACTGATTGTATGGCACATTTTTTGTAATAAAGCAGCACACAATATCCCTTGAGTTCAGCAAATGGATTTATTTGCCTTTTGAATGTGTTGCCATTGAACGCCAGGACTGGCGGGTTGCTTGAAGTCGGAAGCTAGTGCTGTGACGACGGTAGAATGCAGTTTCCACGACAGGTGAGCGTCTCCTTATATACTTTTTTCAGGCAATAGAGATGGTCCGGGCCCCCACTAGACAATTTTACAAGGTATAAGCCCATTAAGTGCAGTAACCACACTACATTTGAAACACCCTCTAATTTATTGTTCCTCAGTTGCCATTGGTTTCACCAACTCCAAACTGGTGACAAGTTCCCTTTAAGAATGACATGCAAAAGTAGTCTAAATGATATACTAATCATGCTATAAGTGTAAACTAAATATAAATCTAGTAAACAATTTGTCCTTATTGTCCTACTGATCTGCATTGTATCATAGAGCATAGTTCAATTTTCCTGCACCATTCATGGCAGCATAAAAGTGGAATCCCTGGCCAAATGTATCCGTCTTATGATGAAACCAAACAGCGACGAATGGACCCCATTGACTATAATGGGATCCATTTAGTTTCCACTTACCTGCCTGGCATTTTACCGGAAGAAAAAGCCCTGCGTGAACACTATTTCTTCCAGTGTTTTGCGCTGGGTCTGAAATGAGGATATAATGTGAACCTGGCCTTACAGGTTGGTGTGAAGAAAAATATTATACTAACGGCTTACTCATAAGAGCAGACTGAGTGTTGTGGCCGTTACTGCAGCCCCCGGGCCTTTGGTGTGCACTCACCTGTCTGTTTCTCCTGCTGAACCTATCCTGCAGTATAGTACTGCTTGACGGGGCTCAGACAGTGAGGCAGCCTGTACATCCTGGATGGTCCTCTCTACCATCCTGTAGAGGAGCCTGCTGCACAGATCGGAGAAGAGGTTGTGTTATACTGCTGATTCACCAAGTGAGAAACTGCTTTTTTTTAGAACTTTTCACCAGGTTCAGCTAACTCCTATATTTTTTCCTTTTCTCTGATTACATGGCAGTCAAGTGTCTGTGTTGGGGACTTTTGCCCCAATATTTCTGAACGATAACCTTGTTCTGATCCGTATGTTCTCCCCTTC
Organism: Eleutherodactylus coqui; assembly: GCF_035609145.1. Lineage (NCBI taxonomy): Eukaryota > Metazoa > Chordata > Amphibia > Anura > Eleutherodactylidae > Eleutherodactylus > Eleutherodactylus coqui. The sequence goes on along the minus strand of NC_089837.1, from coordinate 324,151,399 downwards.
TCCCCTTTTAATATATTCTTTAAAATACAGTCTGAGGGCTTATTCAGATGACCATATATTAGCCGGGTTTTCAAGCCCAGCCGATATACGGTGTCCCTCACTGCAGGGGAAGGTGGCTGGAAGAGCTGGGAGCAGTGCACTGAGCTCCCGCCCCCTCTCGGCCCCTAGCCACTATTTGCAATGGGAGGGGCGGGGCTAAGTTCTGCAACTTAGCTCCACCCCACCCCACCCCCTCCCATTGCAAATAGTGGAGAGGGGGCGGGAGCTCAGTAAACTGCTCCCGGCTCTTCCAGCCTCCTCCCCCTGCAGTGAGGGACACCGATATACGGTCCTCTGAAGCTGCCCTTACAATTACAAACAGCCCTATGAAGGCAACCATAATGCTGATGTGGCCCTCTGTGATAATACATTTGACACAGTGCTAAGCCAACACTCCTGCCCTTTCTGCATAAAGCAGCGACCCCATATTTTGACGATTTTTGTTAAAAATCAGGATGATCCACTTCAGCAAAAATCCTGATTTTATTGGCCAGCCGTCTATTGAGTCATCTGGTGATCAGATCAGACCAGACCAGATTGTTTGATGTCCAGTGTATACAAGTGAGGCCTCACTTACACAAACATTTTACACTGCTATTTTGCCATGATAAAACAGCTGAAAATTGCGACCCGTGAAGCATTGAATTCCAGTGCATTCATTCACAAAATCGCACAGTCAAAATGTGAAATTGGTGACCATTTTCAATGGCCAATTTTTCACGCTGCGTCAAAAGATAGGTCTTGACCTATGTTTTGACAAAAAACACTGAAGGCTCCCATAGACTCCTATGGGAGCTGAAAAGAAAAAGGAGGAAGTTTACCTGTGTCCATTGCTCGGAAAAGAAGACAGGTGGCTCTATTCCAGCATTAAAAGTCATTACGAGGATTGTTGCTGACTGATGGAATTCCGCGCTCCTACATATTTTTCACGCGATATGCCAGTGTGAATGGACGAGGAAATGCTAATTAATCTCGGGACTCGATCATGGCTATCCTTCACTGATGCGATTTTCGGGTCGTGTGTGTGAATGAGGCCTGAAGCTGAGATGTGCCGAGGTGTGCTGGTGTCCAATGAGCCGCATGAAGACCTGACTTGAAAGTGAAACCTAATAAGTAGAGAATCACGCATGGCTGAGAGATATTGTGCATTAAGGTAAAACCACACTGTAGCATAAACAAGGGACTGTTTAGTAGAAACTTTTTCTTGTCGCTACCGACAAGTGCAGTTCGGAGTAAAAGAGTTAGAGACTATGTTACAGCAATCTGCTAAGTTATTGCCTTAGTAAAGACCTGTTACCCTCATTGACGACTATAACTGCTATGCCCATTGCCTCTTAGTGAGTAAATGCCCATTCTGGTTAACCCTGCTGTGTCCATAATATTGTCAAGTGGGTTTAGGCTCACACACTCTAGCCTAAAACTCATAAGTATTAACCCCCTTACAGATATATGGTTGGCCTTGTTACACAACTTTTATTGGAACCCAGGAGCTTCATGTTGTACCTCTAGTTCTTATTTGGATATGGAAAACTGTATTAGTTATCTTTTACATCCCTTACTTTTCAATGGAAAGTATTCAACGTCAATTTCACAATAGACGGACAATGCACTTACTTTTTAGCCAAATATTTCTTACATTTAAAGTCATCATTAAAGAGTATGTCACTATATGACCTGTTGGGTGGAGAAAAGACTAGGCTAACAAATAAAGCTTAATAAATGTACATAGTTATCATGTGAAAAACTAAAAGTGGTTATAACACCATAATTAACAAAGTGGAGTTTAATAATCTGCTGGCAGTACAAATTGCTATTCTCTTGGTCACACAATCATCGCATTCCTTTGTTGACCTATTTCCCTGCATGAAACACCACAAGAAGAATGAATATGACAATGTAGTCCTCAAGCACCAACTGCACAGAAGCCAAGATAGAGGAAAAAGACAAGATATAGGTTTTTAATATTTAGATACTTCTAATTATTAAAGCTAAATCCATTGGAAACAAGTTTGTCTAACTCTTTTATTGGTGCAAATGAAACTAATTTATATACATATCATTGCTTTGAAGTCGAGCCCCATGCCCTTCAATGGTTTCTGATTCCCTTGATGTCCTGGCTCTTCCCTTCTATTTTTGAATTCGGCTCTCATGCTGTTCTTAGGTTTCTGCAGACCTTGATTCCCTGGCTCTTTCCCACTCAATCTTAACTTACTGGTAACGTTGTTCACTTGTCTCACTCATTCACAGTAATTTTACTTTCTTTGCTTTCGACTGGACTTGTTTGATGGCTTTTCATGTTTTCGGAAGCATTCTGGTTCCACCACACATCTAAATTACTCACTACACTAAATCACAAAGCATCTTATTTTACCATAGATTATACAATAGGCCTCATATAGCAGCGTATCATCATTCCTTAAGCTGTGCTGTGATTGGTTGCTATGTGTAGTGTGGAGCAATTATTGAAATCATTGGGCTGGGAGGGACTGACCCAATTTAAAAAAATTATTGTGAATCGGAACTCCCAATTTCGACTTCCATTGAAATCAATAGGAGTATAAATCGGGTTCTTAAATTTGGCCTCCTTTAACAACAGCAGAGATGCTTGTGGTGGCGGCACAGTGGTCCTCACTGCTGCCTTAGGGCGCCCACCCACTGGCGATTTTTTTTCCTTTGCGTTTTGCGTTTTTTCTCAAGAGCAATTAGTATTGAATGTGCTCCTGTCCACTGGCGTTTTTTTTTTCGGTCCGTTGCAATTTTTAACATAGGAACTGTCAGTTGCATATGTGTCCTTATTTTTCTCTTAATGCACCCATGAATGTCAATGGAAATTAACGGAAAAGGCGCGAAAAAGCCGTGAAAAACGCCGCAAAAAACGCGCGGAAAACGCGCCGAAAACGCTGCGCTTTTCACGCACGAAAATCGCAAACGCCAGTGGGTGGGCGTCCTTACAGTGGTGGGGTCCCAGTCTCAAATCCCCATCAAGGTCAGATTCAAACCTAGAAGTCTAACACTTTGGGGCCTCAGTGCTAAGCCAACACATCTGTCCTTTCTGCACAAAGCAGAGACCTCATATTTTGACGATTTTTGTTAAAAATCAGGATGATTCACTTGAGCAAAAATCAGTCTGATTTTATTGGCCAGCCGATCATGATGAGCTGCACTAGCTATGAGCAACAAAAAGTAAATTTGGTTGAGATCCATTAGGGCAAACAAAAGCCTATTGGGAAGAAAAAATATGCAAACAAAATTTCACTATATATATATATATATATATATATATAGTGAAAATTTGTTTGCATAAAATCACAAAAATCGCAAAGCACAAACTTGCAATTTTTGTGAGATGCGTTCTTTAACATTAGAAAGCCCTATTGACATTTGCGTTAAAAAAAGCAGCTATATCGCGATCGCAAGTGTGAAGGCACCCTAACAGGCATGTGCAGACTTTCTATAATCACTATATACATATATATCTTTGAAGCTCTTCAAGTGCGCGGAGTTTGAATAGTCAAACAAAAAAAATCACAGTTTTATGCAAATATGCTTCGCAACGTCAAGTCTATTTGCACATGCGCCAGTCTGCTTTAGCCCTCAGACGGAGGTGAGACATAAATTTATTGATGCTGTTATAAGACACACGAGCGTAAGTGCATTTCCATGTGCCTAAGTGCTGCGTTTTTGCAGAATGAACAATGCTTTTTTCCAGGCGCATCGCATCCTGCTTTACTCTTTGCTCCGGCATGGTATGATCATTTGTGTTTGCCAAACAAACGCACCGATTGAAATGGCTGATTAGTTCCAGATGTATTCTTTTTCCAGCACGATTACACAGTGTTTCAGGCATCTCCTTACGCATTGCGAATACATTTGTACCTCCCCATTAACTTCTATGTGGACCTTTGATACGCAAAAAAAGGAACATGTTCTATTTTTTTTTCTTTGCGCAAATGAAATGTGCGCACAAAATCTGGAAATGTCCATGAACCCCTTGAAATCAATGAGCTCTATTCTCTGCGTATTGCATGCGAACATGTAATTACGTGCGCAATTGTGGCTGCCTAAGAGTGGCCGCACACGGGTGTAAGCACATATAGGTTTGTGATAGTGTGACACAGGGGCGTAACTATAGGGGGTGCAGGAGATGCGGTTGCACCCGGGGCCAGGAGCCTTAGGGGGCCCCTAAGGCCTCTCTTCTCCATATTGGGAGCCCAGTACTATGAAAAAAGCATTATAGTTGGGGGCCCTATTACAGATTTTGCATCGGGGCCCAGAAGCTTCAAGTTACGCCTCTGGTGTGACGTATATACGCTGTGCAGGGAGCGTGATCGTGTGCAATTGTGCCCATATCAGCGCTTTTTGCTGTGCTCTTTGGCACTGCCCGAACCCCTGACATCGACACAGTGCCGTATTTAAGTAGGCAGGACCAGGTGTTATAGATTTTCTGTGTGAAATTGTGCAGTTTAGTGCACGATTTTGTGCAGATGGGGGCCTTTGGTGTGCAAAATAGAGCCTATCAATGGGTTCTATTTGCTGTGTATTCCACACGCAGATAAGTGTGCAAATATGCCCATGTGCGGCCTCTTTTACACAAGTGATTTCTATCAGCTATTACCTGCGAGAAAACGTCGCCGGAAAATCGCGACCATGTAAAGCATTGAATTCCAATGCATTCTTTTACATTGACGATTTTAGCCACGACTAAAAATTGCCAAATCGCCAGCGATTTTCAACCGCGAGCTTTCCTCGCGGCGTCAAAAGATAGACCATGACCATATTTTATCTACGCTCCTTCCATTCGTTTTCTTCAATCAAAACTGCACTGTAAGGCCTCGTTCACATAAACGCTGTTTGCGCACATTAGGGGCACGCACAGAACGCGCTTCAATAAGAACCAATGGTTTCCTATAGAACCGTTCAGATTAATAAAGTTTAGACGCACAAAATCCTTGCACCTATCAAAGATAGGACATGTGAGGGTAAGGTCCCATCTTAGCTCCGTAGTGTGCGCAAAGATAGGACCTGTCTCTTATAGGAGCTGGGTAAACACGCACCATGCACCTCCAATCATGTGAACGGGCTAATTCAAATTGCTGGATCTTTTCACGCGCCTATACTGCACCCCCGCAGCGCTCGTGTGAACGATGGCTCACAACTGATTTTGTATTGTTCAGACTTCAACAGAATGGCAACCTAAAAACTGGAACATTATACAGTAGTTTTTATATTATCTTTTCACTAATAAGCCTTAAAGCTGAAGCGTCCGAGGAGCAGGCCGAGGAGATTGCGGGGTAGATAAGGCCTTGTCACAGGGCTCTACCATCTCCTCCCCTGGGGTTAGCACGGGACTCGTCCAAGTTACTGCTGGGGGAACTTTCACGAAGCTAACCTAAAACGTAGATTACCTTAAAATCTCCTGTCACGCGTGACGCTACCATTCCTTCCTCTGCGGCGAATCAAGATGGCAAAATAAGTGGTCCACACACAGGGAAACATTTAAGGAGCAAAGCCGGGAACAGTCGTCAGTACTCGTTTACTTGTGAAATTATATACAGTCCAAAACAGTAGATACACACCAGCAGGCAATGGTGCATAACACAAAGTCTCTCTCTCTCTTTCTCTCTCTCTCTGTCTCTCTCTCTGTGTCTGTGTCTCTCTCTCTCTCTCTGTGTCTCTGTCTCTCTCTGTGTCTCTGTGTTGTAGATTTCCTTTGCGGAATCACGGCTTACTCAATTTGGAATGTTTACAGCCCTCCATATTAATTCTGAATTGATAATGCGCATAAGAAGTTTCCACACTGACACGAGGTTCAGCATGCATAGCTTCCTCAATTCTAACTTTAATGATCGGCGTGTAGCCTATTTTAAGAGTTTAACAAATCCGCCCATCTGGGCAGGTCAAAGATTACATGCATACAACGTATTGTTTAATTATTGGATAAGCATCTTGCAATTCTTCCATCCTCCGGTCATCTGTGATTGGCCATCAGGTGGTGGATGAAATGAGTGGGTTGTCTTGGAGCCACGTGGGGTTCCTTCGATATGATTGGATGTTACATCATGAACTATAAATTGCACAAACCTCCCATGTTATTTGCATACGTTTCCAGTAAAGTCGCTGGGGAAATTTCTGCGGTAGCTGCGGTTGTCCATGTCTGAGTTAACTGTCCTCCAAAATTGCGAAACAGATGGAAAATGTAACGTGTTTATACTATATATTATCTTGTCAGCGTTTTGAGTACAGAAGTTTCATGTCAGCAGAGTTATAAAACAGATACTTTCATATGTAGGAAGTACTTATTGCACAACTGTCATGAACTATATTTGTAGCAAGACAGAAAGCAGAATATGTATACAGAATGTTAAATTGATAACTGTCTACTGCCAAGGCCCACCGATCCAAAATATAGGAATACTGGACTTCCACCACATCTGTCTCTCTCCGTATCTCTCTGTGTCTCAGGGGTAACACTGGCATCTCCCAGGGAAAGCAGGCCCAGGGAAGGCTGGTGGATATCTCTCAGCCTCTTCCATTTTGACCCACACAAAACAGATGGTGTCTGTGTGGCTCATTTGCAGAACTCCAAATGCTCCTCTCTCTTGCAAGACCAGAACAGACTCTCCTCTTGCAAACACAAATATACAAAGCAGGATCACATGACAAACAACAAGATGCATTTTCCAGACATCTCACATATCAGTTAACCCATTCATTGAGCAGCTATGCAATACAGATCATATTCATGCAACATGAAAGATTGACAACACATAGGCACAAGACAAATGCATACATACATTATGGAGGGGCCCTGTTAACCCCCGGGCCACTACAAAGCCACCACTGCAAGCATTGTATGATGGGTTTTGGCACGTGTCAAGACATACTAAATATACATGGATTGACTTATGCTATTTAATCACCTATTAACGGTGTGACTAACTATATTACAGTTGTAATATACAGACTGTGTCCCAGCCTTATGGCAATAGGAGTGCTGCTTCTGTGCATATACTTGTCCTAATATACAGCCCAATGATGTGCCAAGTTTCATTTGTTTAAACTGTGTTAAAGTTGAGTGTATATGTGTTTCTGTGATTCTGGTCAGCAGCCCCTGCACTGGGAATGTGATGCTGGAGGGACACACCCCTATGAGGTCAGCCTGCCAGTATGAGAAGGAAGCAGGATGTGACGACACAGAGAGAGCAGCAGCCATCTTTGCAGAGAGAGAACCAAGTGTCTGTGCTGCATTGAGAGTGTGTGGAGATCTTATAGGACTTTCCTGTGCAGCTAACCTGTGTGTAATTCAGTCCAGAGGCAGACAGAGTATAAAGAGACAGAATGTTCAGTGGAGCCATGCTGAAAGGACTGTGCCCAGTGGCTAACCAGTAATACTGACATTGTGGCTGTGGACATTGCCGCCAAAGCTAAAGACTGGCAGTGCTGTTGAGTACCGGACGGTACCTGCACAACCCCTAGCTTATATCACACCGCGGTGTATGGATTCTGCAGGACTGTTAGTGTGCTGAGCTACTTGCTGTTGGATCCCATTTCATCCATTTTGTTTTCCTGCCTGCTGAGAAGAATCTTATTGCCTCGGATGTTGTGATAACCGTGAGGAGAGGACACTTCACTATACTAGAAAGGGACGACATCGGGCCCCAACGCGCGCTTCTACAAACTGTAAGCAGTCCACCCGGACCACTGGTAAGAGGGGTGCGCACCCAAATGTGAAGTTAGGGTCAGTTAGGGATAGTTTTGGGACTATTGTTCTTTCAGTGTCCGTGCTGTGGAGGTGGACATAGTAAACGTGGAATATATTGTGAAATCTAACTTGAATTGTTCAAACTATACTGTGTATTTTGCTTGTCCTTATTCCTGTTCTTTTACCATTAACGTGCCTTTATTAACCTGTAGTAAATACATTTTTCTTAACTTGACCACCCTGTGTGCTTCCTTTCTGGTTGCGGAGACCAAACCACCTGCCTTGCTCTCAGTTCACACAGTCATTAGCAGAGTCACCATAATCCCTTAGGGAAATTTCACAGGACAGAATTAGTCCATATGGACAGTTCTGTTTCATAATGTTATCCCCATGGGGCTTGAATTCCGCAAATGTAAAATCTGCATGTCTTCACTTCAAAACTGCAAGACTAAATTCCAAAAAGCTTTCTGCTGTGGAATTAAAGGGGTTGTCCCGCGCCGAAACGGTTTTTTTTTTTTTCAATAGCCCCGCCGTTCGGCGCGAGACAAACCCGATGCAGGGATAAAAAAACAAAAACGGGTAGTACTTACCCGAATCCCCGCGCTCCGGTGACTTCTTACTTACCTTGTGAAGATGGCCGCCGGGATCTTCACCCTCGGTGGACCGCAGGTCTTCTGTGCGGTCCATTGCCGATTCCAGCCTCCTGATTGGCTGGAATCGGCACACGTGACGGGGCGGAGCTACGAGGAGCCGCTTTCTGGCACGAGCGGCCCCATTCAGAAGGGAGAAGACCGGACTGCGCAAGCGTGTCTAATCGGGCGATTAGACGCTGAAGATTAGACGGCACCATGGAGACGGGGACGCCAGCAACGGAACAGGTAAGTGAATAACTTCTGTATGGCTCATAATTAATGCACAATGTACATTACAAAGTGCATTAATATGGCCATACAGAAGTGTATAACCCCACTTTGTTTCGCGGGACAACCCCTTTAAGGATGTCTTAGTCTTTAATAGTCACTGATTACTTCAGAAGGGTTGTTGATCGCGGGATTATTCCGATTGCCAGATTGTAGTCTGTAAGGAATGTGTATCCTTAAATGGGGAAAATTGGCTTCTATCTCACTGGGGTTTTTTTTTGCCTTCCTCTGGATCAACATTGGGGAGTAATAGGCTGAACTGGATGGACACGTCTTTTTTTCGGCGTAACGTACTATGTTACTAAGTAATGTCATGCAGAATTGTTTTTATGGATTTCCAACATACAGGAGATGTAATTCTGCCATTATAGTCTGCGTAAAAAAACACAAGATGTTCTGCATGATGTTCTGTAGAACACATTCTGCAGTTCAAAGCACAACAAAAACAATGCTAATTGAGAAAATCCACATCTGCGCTACATTTTTCAGACAATACCATCCAGTATGAAAAGTCACCTAGGAAAGTGTGACATTTAACGTACATTAACCAAATAATAGATCATTCAATAGGATCCACTTACATTTACAGTGTCTACTCAATCCAAGTCAAAGAGTAAACAATTTTCAATTTCCCACCAAGATTGAAGGTACCACTTTATCTGCTCAAGTTTTGCATCTGATCAGCGTTATCCTTTATCCTGGAAAATCAGGACTGGCAGGAAAATCTTCTGTCTTACCTATACTGGAATCTTTAACATCTTCCGAGCAAAAAGAAATTGACATGTAATTATCAGTTGGAGTAAAGTACCTGTAACATAGCACCTGCTGATAACAGAGTATGACTAGAAGTTAATGTCCTCCTGAAGCCCTCAGTGCTGTAGGCTGTGGTCTCAACGCAGAAAATACCAGCACTCCCTCTAAGGATCAAAGTGACATGTCTATAGGGCCAGTCCTCCCAGCACTAAAGTACATGTATAAAAGGTCATTGCTTAGTTGTTTGACCAATTACTGGTTGCCAAATATCACAAGGATGACATTTTATTATATGTACAAATAGTGCTTTTATATTGAAACCTTTTATAATATCCAGGTTGACATTTTGTTTTAATGCATAGAGTAGTTTAATGGAGCAAAAAAAATGCCCAGCATAACATGGAACTGCTATGGGTCTCAGTAGTAGAGTTAATCACTTAAAAAGACAAAAGTTACTTTTCGGGTGCCTGTATGCACACTCTGGTTGATCTGCTCTAACTACGTGCGAATCACAACTAAATGCCAGGTGGCAAGGGCGTAACTATAGAGGATGCAGGGGATGCGATTGCACCAGGAGCCTTAGGGGGCCCATAAGGTCTCTCTTCTCCATATAGGGAGTAAAGCATTATAGTTGGGGGCCCTGTTACAGGTTTTGCATTGGGGCCCGGGAGCTTCAAGTTACGCCTCTGCCAGGTGGCAATGTAGTGGGCTAGTACATCCATTCCTGGCCCCCTCCATTATGTCATACATGCCATGTCTTATGTTGGTGCACTGTGCAAAAGTGTCTAGTCATTCTGTTATGTCCAGAAGAGGCCCAGCACTGCTCTGGCCAAGGCTACGTGCATCCCTCCAGGAGGGAGTGGGGTAAGTGCCGCTGGGATAAGACAGCATCTTACCCTCCCCGCTCCTCAATGTATGCCCTGTGTCTGATGTCACCCTATGGGACGCTACAGCACCTAGACTTAAATAACAAGTGCAGTTACTGGGTGGCAATTAGCGGTCATCCAACAATGGTTAGAGCGGATCAGCTGCAGCGTGCACAGACAGCCTTAGAAGACTCCTTAAAGAGGTTTTCCAGGGAAATACTATGGATGACCTATCATAAGGAAAGGTCATCAATAGTTGATCAGCTTGGGACCCCGAACGATCACTTGGGACCCCGAGCGATCAGTTTTCCCTTTAATTTTGCTACTTGTAAGCAATTGCATAAGAGCCTTCTCAGAGCCCTTCCTCTAGTTTGAGTAGACCACAATAGTCATGTGACTTATTTTATAACTGGTAAAGGTGCATTATTATCTTAGTATTGTGGAAGATTATGTCTTAGGGCACCTTCACATGAGCGTATTTTAGCGCTTTTTTGATTTCAATGGGTTTATTCTCATTTCTTTTATTGCACGAGTGGTTCTTGCGGGCACAAAAAAGAGGACCTATTCTATTTTATTCGCAGTCACGCACCATAGAGGCCCATGGAGGTATATGGGGGTGTGCAAATATATACGCACGGGTATGCGCAAAACATGCACAAAACGTGGCACTTCGAACATCGGCAACATGTTTGGCATAATAGCCATTTAAATTAGTGAGTGGGTAATTCCCCTACTCATGTGAACTAGTGTGCCTACACAAATACACACAGTATTTGCGCAGACACGCACACAAAGTGCACTCGTTCTTTGCACAAATAAAGTTGTGCAGGGGTGAGCGTATTTTGGAATATGCTCATCTGAAGGAGCACTTAAAAGAGTTTTCCTATTAAAGACATCTATCCACTAACCATAGGATATCTGTTCGCTGGGGATTCAACCAGCACACCTGAATGCTTCATGGGAATGGATCGCTGTGCACACGCTAGACCACCACTCCATTCACTTCTTTGCTCCCAGCAAACTCTCTGTCCCATAAAGTGAATGAAGCAGTGGTCATGCATGCACATCACAGCTCCATTCATATGGAGTATTCTGGTTTGTCGGTCTTGGGATCGTTGGGAGTCCCAGTTCCCAGAATCCTTAGTGGTAAACCCCTTTCAGGTGGTTCTATAAGTGGAAGATGGAATCATATACCCCTCTCCAGAGGGCATACCTCTCATGTATTGTGTCAACTATATTGAGAGATGATCAATTCTCATATAACATTGGTATTTTACTTTTGTCAACTGTAATGACCTGAAATAATCAATAAAAAGTTGAATTGGAAAAAATAAGTTGGAATCATATGAACTATCGCACAGAACTTGGCAAGAGACAGAGATGTAACTTCAAGCTTCTAGGCCCCAATGCAAACTCTGTAATAGGCTTTACACTTACCTTATGTTATTTATAATACTAATGTCTTCTTAGGGCTCCAACCCACAATCGATAGGTTTTCTTGCGATGCGAGAGTGAGTGAAAATGCATGATTATGAAACCAATGATTTTCAGTGGTTTCATACTCATTTTTGTTGTGTGCACTCAAGCCTCACAGCATTAAGAAAAACCTGCTCTATTTCCCATTGTTTTCAATAGGGCCAGCGGCAGCAGAGGTCCGCAATGCTATCTCATTGTTTTTAATGGGGCCAGCGTTGCTGACGCCCCAGTGAAAGCAATGGGTTGCAGGCAACCCCAGAAATTTTCGAAGAAAGGCTTGAAATATAAGCCCTTCCCTGAAAATCATCCTTGAATTCAATGACGGCTGGGCGCTGCCTCTGATTGGTCACAGCACAGAGCTGATCACAGGCAACATTTTCTGGAGGCAGGGTTTTCTCAATCCCCGGCCTCCAGAAGACAGAAGACGACTGCTCTTCTAGGTGAGTACATTTTTTTTAACTTTTTTTTTACAGCTAGGCATGATTTCCAGGGAAGGGCTTATATTTTTAGCCCTTCCCCAAAAATCATTGCTGCAGGGGTTGCCTGCAACCAATTGCTTTCAATGGGCCGTCAGCAGAGCTGGCCTCATTGAAAACAATGGGATAGCATGGCGGACCTCTGCCACAGCTGTCACAGGGAGCGCAATGTACTCCCTGTGTTTCCAATGGGGCGAGCGCTGCTGCCGCTGACTCCATTGAGAGCAATGGGCGATAGCGCAGGTTTTTCTTAACGCTGCGAGGCTTGAGTGCGCACAACACAAATGAGTATAAAACCATTGAAAATCTTTTTTTTTTTAATAATCATACATTTTCACTCACTCTCACATCACAAGAAAACCTATCGCTAGTAGGTTGGAGCCCTTATGTGGTGAAATGTCCCTTAGGCCTCCTCAATCACCTTGGCCTACTTGTGATTGCTACCTCTGCTCTCTATAGCTACTGTATGCTTAGATAATAGCTACAGTCTGCCTAATAGATCTGCCGGCAGTGCATACACGTAAAAACTATATATTTATATTAGTCATTAGCAGTATTTATAGTTCCAGTGTTTCTGGTGGCGCAATGTACCACTTATAATATAATATAGTGAACAACATCATCACATGTAACTCACTGATGAACCTGGGATGACGGTTGGAGTTGGTCAAAATATTAAAGGATCTAGGATGATATCACTGTCATGTTATCAGGGGCGGAGCATGCAACTCACTCACTCACTCACGGACAGACAAGTACTTTCATGACAAAAATTGATGCACTATGTTCATCAAATAAAAATGTGATTAAAAATATCTACTAAAAAGTTTGTGAAATATATCCTTATCACTAGATTTGGTTTATATTTATTCAACCTAGTTTTGCCAGTAAAAAACACAGACACCATAAGATTTCTAATTTTGAAAATATGTGTATGGATTGTTATTATGCAGCATGTAATGGACACGTGTGTTGATATGTGCAGCTAAAATAGGGTTTTGATCATTACAAGGGATGTTATCAAGAAATAAGGATCATTGGCAGCAAGGCTTAAATACATTTGTATGGCATGGTTGAAAAAATGGAGTGCAGCCATCAGATAAGGCACAAGGAGTGACATAACACAACGAATCTCAGCAATAATGTGAGTGGTGAAAAATATCTGCATAAAAAAGACCAAAGAGTGATTAGTACTCTGGTCATAAGAAAAAAAAATACATCAAAAGAAAACAATATATTCGAAAACTTAAATTTAGTTCCATTAAAGCTTGTGTCACTAACTAAGTACATTGAACACAGGCCCTATAGGCAAGTATGTGTATGAATATGTAGTTCCCACTCGATAGGTAAAGTCCAGGACATACTGTTCAGTAGACACAGGCACTGACCTGTCTAACAGTATGTAAAAATGACAATGTATGTTATGATATAGTACATTTTTTCCATTTTGAGTAGGAAATGGTGAAATATTATGCTTCACTACTGAAATTCATGATTTGCAACAGTATTACGCAACCAGTTCCCTGAGGGAACTTCACTTGCAGCTCTCAAGCTTAAAGGAAACTCTAGAGAAAACTGATATATTGTGTTTTGTCTAGTACTGGATCTGGAAAGGCAAAGCATGAAACAGAGTACAAGTAACACCAATGAGAAAGTCCATGTGTTTTGATGCAACCGCTCAGGTCATGCACTAGGCATAACATAGTGGGGATGGTTTACAATTGGAAATGCACTAGTTTTCTGCTGCAAATTGTGCCAGAAACTGTCTTACATGTTTTGCACCACATTTATGACGTGTTTTAGTCACTTTTTTCATCATGTCCAAAAAAGGGGTGTGACTTTGTGATAAGGGGGTGTGGCCTAAACACAACCTTATGCACAAAAAATGTGCTAACATTTTGGTGTAAAAACTGACATAAAGCTAAACCAAGTACTGTAATAGGTGGTAAAAAGTTAGACTAGACAGCACCAAATTTATCATCCAGCATAAATCATTGTTATAAATGTTAACACTTAATATGCCAACAATATTACAAAATCTAATAAAAATATTTGCATATTTTATAATTACGACATAGAACAATTTTGATTTTGCCCCAAATTGACTACGTTTATACTTGGTGAGTTTGCAGTAGTAAGATCTGGATGAAAACACATATTCATGCCAATTATTTGTAAAAGGTCAAAATGCTAGCAATCCTTTTAATGACAAATTGTTGCCTACAAAAATGTACTTATATTGATTGCTGTTATTGATCATAGCGTAGAAATAGGATTAGGAATGGCAGGTTTTCTGTTGTAATGGGAACCCACTCTTGCAGTGAAAAAAAACTGAATCAATTATAAAATATCTCAATGTGTAAATGGCACAAGAAACACAATCAAACTTGAGTGGATAAATGGGGGGACTGCAGTAATCAGAAAGATTATCAAATTGGGATTTTAGGTTGGTAGAAAGAGAGTATGACCTGAATTCACTAACAGAATTCAAAAGGGGCATTGATGCCTTTTTTGAGTAGATTAATATTACAAGTTATGGAGGCTGTAGTAGATTACTAGAGATAGGTTGCTGATCCAGGGCTGGTACGTATTTGATGTCAGGAAGGATTTTTGTCCCTAAAATTAGGAAAATTGGATTCTGCCGTAAAGAATCCATTTACACGTAAAGGTAATCTTTGAAAATATAGGTTTTGAGTGATTGCTTTGCATAAACTGCTAATGGACACTAATGTCCATTAGCAGCTCATCACCTTCATTTGCATGTAAATGAGCCTCCGGGAGCTGTATGCAGAGAACAGCGGGTGGTCTGTTCTCTGCATACAGCTCTTTAGTTCTGCTTTCTACTAAATACAATGTAATCAGCGCTCCTGTGAAGAATACAGCAACATGGACAGCAAACACAGCATGCAGTCTGTATTATCTTCTCTCCGGCTGAACGATGGATTTTATGCTCACCTAAAAATCATTGTTCAGCCAAAGAGTGAAAAATGGGAGCATGTACACACATCAATTACCGCTCAAATGATGGCTTTTGAGCGAATTTGGAGTGATAATTGTTGCGTGCAAATGGGCCTTATAGTACAAAATAGTTTTTTTTCTTTCTTTGTAAGAACACTACAAGATGATAAGATGAATAAAAGAGGCCTATGTATTTTTTTTAACCTTGTTATGTTACTATGTAAGGTAATCAGAATGATTTCCATCTTAAAAAAAACACCTCTTCCATATAGGGATCTGTGGACAGGTGTGAGAATGCAGACTTCCACTAATGAAATGTATACAATTTAGGCCTTGCTTTAACCCCTTAAGAACACGGCCTATTTTGGGCTTACGGATGCAACGATTTTTGGTGGATTTTCATCTCCATTTTTCAAAAGCCATAACCTTTTTTATTTTTCTGTCAATGCGGCCATATAAGGGCTTGCTTTTTGTGTGTCGAACTGTAGTTTTTATTGGTTTCATTTTTTGGTTACATAGACTACATTGTAAAACTTTTATTAATTTTTTTATGATCGCAGGGAGAGAAAACACATCAATTCTGCCATAGAATTTTTTTACAGCATTAACTATGCAGCATAAATGACAAAAAAACAATTGCGGTTTTGGGAGGCAAAACGAAAAAAATAAGCATTTTGCCTCAGTTTTTTAGGCTTTCTTTTTACGCTTTTTGCCATGCAAGGTAAAAAGCACATTCAATTTATTGCACACGTTGTTATGGATACGGCGATACCAAATATGTGGGATTTTAACTAAATATATATATATATATTATGCTCATATGGGAAAAAAGCACAAAAAAGGGTGTTTTTTACATTTTTTTTTACATTTTTCTTAAATTTTTTACACTTTTTATGTCCCCGTAGAGAACTTGTACAATCACACCTATGATCGCTATGATAAGGCATTGCAGGACTTCATGTGGCGTGTTTCCCTGCCAAACCTCTGTCTTACCCACTCTATTCTATCTTCTCTGGAACCCCCACAAGCTAGACATTGTTGCAAAGGTACCTATTTTCTAGGCAATCAATTTTTGCCCAAAGCACAGAAATAGTTTGATCAGATTATTTTTAACAAACTTCAAGAAGAAGTGGGCATAACCTAACTAAGATATAAAGTATGGGCGCACAATGCACTAATAAAAGAAAAAGAGTGCATGTACAAGTGCTTGTAAGAGTACACACCAACAACCATGAAAAAGTTTCGATATGGTTGTTTTGTACCCCACAATCCCTGGTATTGGTATTCATTGCTTTAGTGGCTCAGTCCTTGGGTGCAGATTTTGGTGCCCCAGATACCTAGGTCCATTGCTTTGGTGCACCCATCCTCTGTTTGGTGGCCCATTTTCTAGTATCCATAGGTTCATTTTCCACTATACCCTGTCGCTTTTCCATTTTCTGCACAGAGATTCACATAACTAACCTAATCTCAAGCATAATGTGATGCTACGCAATCCTGAGAGCAAAGGGGCAACTGGTTTTAGAAAAGAAGAGCAACCTCTTTGGCTTTTTCCTTTCTGCAGTCCTAGACAGGTATTATGTAGGAAATTTACTTGAAAGGGATGTACAGCGTCTGGTTGAGTGTATTGAAAGTAACCAAAAGGCTTGTGACCCACTTGTTCTCAACACTAATGGGGAACCCAATGTTCAGACCCTCACCGATCAAATATAGTACAGCACATGCTACTAGCTGCCAGCGTACTTGATATCAGTGTAGTGTGCACATAAAAGACAAATTCTTTGCATTCTCATCCATGTATCATCCATGCCGAACATACATACAAAGGAAGAGTGATGTCCAAGAATATACAGTACATTCTGATCCCTTATCTTCTGCTAAGTCAGCTTGCGAAACCTGTCAGGTAAGTCTTTGGTGTCAGTTCATTTCTCAAAAGGAAAAGATCAAAAAATCTCCACAAGCTTTAAAGGGGTTCTGTCATTAGAAAAAAAAATCAATACTTACCTATTCCTCCCGAGGCAGACTTCTTACCGCATCTTCTCCTCACTGATCTTCTCCTGGCTCCTCCAGGCCCCGGGTCATGTCAACGAAAGCCGGACAGATCCTCTTCTTCCTGTTATGTAGCGTACATTCACAGGCATTCTTCTTCCTGCAGGTCAGTATAGGTTACATCACTAGTGATGCAGCGCTTACTGCCTAGCATGGAATTCCCGAGCTATTGCTGAGACTGCGCATGCATGCTATCTGCAAGCAATACTCTAACCACATTAAATAATGCAAGGTTCTTGGTACATAATTTGATCAAATTACATTGGCCTATCTACCAATGTCCAGGTGACCATGCTTTTAGATGGGTCCTAACACTAATACCAGGTGGTTTAATCTTAACCTGGGAAAGTTGGGTACCTACCTCTCAGAATGCTCTTCTTTTGGGACTAGGCCTACAAATAAAACCAGGGAAGGTGGGTTACCATTTATATGGTCCAGTAGGAGGAACAGAAGGTAAGTGGGTGGCAGGTGTGCACAACCAAGTGAAGGCAGCCAAAACTTCACAATATTTGCAGACCTCCGACCCAGGAGGTGGGATACTCGGTTTTATTGCGCCATGTGCCCATCCCAAACGTGACTCTGTAATTACCCCTGTTTTCAGATATACCACACAGTTTACATTATGACTTTTTTCTAAGATTTAGAGAATGCCAAAACATACAGGGGGATTATTTTTAGGGAGTCCATTTTTTTCTGCACAAGTGAGCAATGGGGCCTGGAATTTGTTCAGTTGTGCACTGAAATCCAACGGATTTCCCTCCATTATAGGCCTAGCCATGTGTCCAGTAAGCAGATTGGGGCTACAATGTGGATGTTTATGAACACGGGACAAACAGGGGTATCCATTTTGTGGTACAAGTCTTCATTCATATGTTTGCTGTACAAAAAAAACTGTTTTTAAAATGACACAATTGCAATAAAAATGTAAATCATATGTTTTTCCTTCTGCTTTGCTTGCTTCATTCAAAAACTGTGGGATCCAAATACACAGTACACCCCTAGATGAATTTGTTAAGGGCTCTAGTTTTCGAAATGGGGTCATTGTAGCTGCTCCTTTCGAGTTTGGGCCCCATTGTGCATATGGGCATAAGATTAGGGCCACAATGGGTATGTTTCTGAACACAGGGCAAACAGGAGTATCCATTTTGGGGTGCAAATCCTTATTTTTATATGCACTATAGAAAAAAAACAACTGTCTTTAAAATGACATATTTGCAAAAATCAGAAATTTTATTTTTTCTCCTTTAAATTGCATTAACTCCTAAAAGCAAACTGTGAGGTCAAAATACTCCTGACGCCCCTCAGTGAATACATTAAGGGGTGTATTTTTAAAAATGTGGTAATCTCTAATGGTATCTATCATTCTGACACCTATGGACCTTTGCAATCTTGGCTTGGTGTAGGAAAACAAAGCTTAGTGCTGGTAATAGCTGGTTGCTTATTGGTTATATGTCATGCCATCCCTCATTAGTGGGAGAGTCCAGACTGGGAATACACTAACATGAGTCCCTATGCAGAGAGGGTGGAGTTGTGGAGAAAGTGCGGGAAGGAGAAGAGGAAGTGGAGGAGGAGTTAGTGCTTGCTTGCTGCGGAGAGAGTTGTTTGCAGTCAGAGGAGAGGCACCAAGACAGTCGGAGAGAGGAGGTGTCTGCAGTTCAACATGTGTTCAGTAATTCAGCAGTCCAGCAAGGGTAGCAAGGTTCCTTTCCGCTCCTTTGTCTTTCCAGCAGCAAGAGGAAAGAGTTGAAAGGTCAGCGTTCTCACCTAACAGTGAGTTAAACTACCCGGTGAAGTCAAAGCCAGGATTGGTTCAGCGGCCATTACAACTCTTTTTGCATTCCTTCATACTACAATCCCAGTAAACCCTCAACTAGTAACACTTGGGGAGACTAATACTGAGTTACCTCTAGAACCAGAGAGAGAATGTTGAAGATAAGTGGAAATTCAATTGTCAATCTACTGTTTTCATCGTGTCCATTCACTGCATTGTTGTGGACCCTGCTGTATCTGCATAATGTTGCCTATCTACTAAGGGTCAACTAAGCTTCAGTAAAACTGTGTGCTCCCAGATTACTAATACAAGCTAAGTGACTCGTCTCAAGTTATTCTGCCATTAGACTTGGGAGTAGTTCAGGTTAGAGTACTGGTGTCACCTGTGACAAAACAGTTATTCATTCACATCATATCTGTATACATTATTTGTGCCACTGTGCGACAGATGAACAGAGCCTCGCTATTGCCACTTTCGGGAGGGATTACAGAGCCACCCGTGACAACGATCCTTCAATCCCGGTTGGTCTCCCCCCCTTTGGTGTGCTAAGCTCAGCTATTTTACATGGATTGCATATTTATATATATACATTGCAGTTGCCTTCCTGGGATGGCCGTTCTACTAGTTTTATTATACATGAAGAAAAGGTGGAGGAAACATGAACATGACACCTTGCTTCAGTAATACTGTGATTGGAATCATAGCCGCATGTACACTGCTGGATGAGCAACAGCACTATTAAATAACAAGGTAAAATTTGAATGGAAAGAAAGAATAAGGGTGGTTTCACACGGGTGAGAAAATTGTGCGATTTTCGCATAATACGAGTGTCAGTAAAAAAGCAACTTATGAAACCAATGATTTTCAATGCTTTCCTTCCCATCTGCGATGTTTTCACTGATGCAATGTAAGAGAACAAAAAAAATCACAGCATGCTCTATCTTTCTGCGATGTGCAATTTATTTTTTTAATCTCCCATGGTAGCTGGCTCAAGGTTGACTCAGCCTTCCATCCTTCTGAGGTCAGTAAAAATAAGCACCGTTATGGTATGTCCACAATGTAGAATTTACCACATGAATTTGGACTAAAAAAGGCATTAAAATCCACTTTTTTTTAATGAAATTTTTTGCACACGGAATTTGCCCTGTTAATGAGCAAAATCTGATATGTCACATCTTTTTAGTTTCCGTGTTGTTTCCATGTTGGAATTTCGCGTGCAGATTTTGCCCACTGACAGAGCAGATTTTGACTTTTCTTTTAGGCAGAATTCACTCTGAAAATTCCGCCGTAAATTCCGCTTTGTGAACATACCCTAAACATGACGCAATTCTACTAAGTGACCATTCTCCTATACAGCCTTTTATCTTTAGTTCATGGGATTCATTGGAGTTGAAAGTCTCCTTTAGCTAAGACACTAGAAAATAATCAACGTACTCAGACACTGTGGCCAGGCTCACATGAGCACATCATGCACGAGCATGCAGAAAATACGCAGTGACTTGTGTACTTGCTATGTGATGCCAATTCCCATACACTTCCTTGGTGTGTAGGCACCCGTGCCCAGATAGGACATGCTGTGATATTTTTCACTTGAGTAAAAAACGCAAGTGTGAGTGGCCTAATAGAAATCAATGCGCAGGGAAACAGCCTCCCATCCCAGCAGGGCTGAAGGAATCTCCTGCTGTGGCTGTCACAGTCACAACAGGAGATAATGATCTTCTCCCATTGCTCCCAATGGAGCTAGTGGCAGC
Source organism: Eleutherodactylus coqui (assembly GCF_035609145.1). Classification (NCBI taxonomy): domain Eukaryota; kingdom Metazoa; phylum Chordata; class Amphibia; order Anura; family Eleutherodactylidae; genus Eleutherodactylus; species Eleutherodactylus coqui. The sequence continues at coordinate 324,130,641 of NC_089837.1, read as the reverse complement.
AGCGCCAGCCCTATTGAAATCAATAGGAGATGCTTGTAATCCTCTGCCACTGTGTCGAGGATTTTTAGGGGGGGAGGGGGGCTTGAAATAGCCCCCCCCCCCCCCAAAAAAAACCATGAACTATAGAAAAAAAAAATATATATATTAATACATCACCTTGGAAGCGCAGTCATCTCTAGCGCGTCTTCTAGCAGGTCCCCGGCACTCTTTTCTTTCTCTTCTGGCCGGGTATTTAAAAATCACCGCCCCTTGAAAGCGCTAACTCTGATTGACTGAGCGTTGTGACCAATCACCAGTCAATGAGCGCTGCTCTGATTGGTCACAGCGCTCAGCAAATCAGAGGCAGCGCTTTCAAGAGGCAGAGATTATTAAATACCCGACCAGAAGAGAAGGAGAGGAAGAGTGCCGGGGACCTGCTAGAAGACACGCCAGAGATGACTGCGCTTCCAAGGTGATGTATTAATATATATTTCTTTTTTATACAGTTCATGGATTATTTTCGAGGTGGAAGGGTGCCTTATATTCCAAGCCCCCTCCCCCTCTGGAAATCCTCGCCACGTTGAGTCCCCTGGCACTGCTGTCACATCAGTGGCAGAGGATCGCGAGTATCTCCCATTGGTTTCAATGGGGCTTGCGCTGCTGCCGCTGGCCCCATTGGAAACAATAAAGCGAGATTGCAAAAAGAATGGGCATGCCGCGATTTTGGTTTAACACTGCATTGCAAGCGTTAAAACATCGTACATGTGCATGGAGGCATTTGAAGCCATTGGCTTCATATTTTTGCGATTTCCAGCAGTCTCGCAGCACTGGGAAATTGTGCGATTTCATCGCCAGTGTGAAGTTACCCTGAGAGATCCTAAATTTCCATCATGTGAAATTGCACATTGTTATCTATCTCTTCTTTCTCGCTCATCCTTGACTTACATATTACATATACTAATTCAAGCTTCATTAAATGATTCTCTTGGCATGTTGACATGAAATCCACCCTGGGAGATTTGGCATAATGCTTTATTAACTCCATCATTGTGTCATATACTTATGTCATTTCTTGGAAAACGTAACCTGACAACAAAGCATAAATATAAAATTGACTGCATATTTGTACACACCCTGCGCTGTGCGGCTCTTTAATATTTCATCAGCAATAAAGTTCCTTTAAATCCTTTATTAGGTGTTCTAATAATGCCAAAAACTGGCAGCGGAAAATGTAATAGAAAAACTAAATTAAATTCCCAGGTGATCTAGAACCGAAACACCGGTGGATCCCTATCAGTCTTTGTACCGTAACATGAACATGCAGCATATCAGCACTGGAACAGCAGGAGATTTACCAGGTGATTACTGTTTTTTTGGTGTTATTTTATTACATTTTCTGCTGTCAGTTTTCAGTGCCTCAAATACACATAAAAAAACAGACTGTCACAAATAGATCCATGGCTTTTGGAACATCCCTTTAAACATTGAAATATTTCAAGATTTTTCTTCATTGAGAAATGTTTTTATTTTTGAATAACCAACATCTAATAACGTAGATTTTCTTGAGTATTAAACATAACCTTGTTACCCTCATCATCTAAATTCCACGTGCTCTTTATGGTGACTCAGTTCTGTTGCTTGCAATTTACTAACCTTAACAATTTAAAACAGCGTGTGACAAGTATTATGGCGTATTTCCAGAAATGGTGCACTGATCTAAATACTAAGGTGTTGCTACTGTATGATTAATACAATAAGGAAATAGATGGGCTCAATCTCATATCCTCTTTTTCTGACCAGCTTTATTTACTATATGTTTACCAATGTTTACATTTAGAATTATTTCCTATTCCCACCTTATGTTAGTGCTAAATTTCATATTAATAAATAACGTACCGCAATGACTGTACTGATTCTCATATTATGTTAAAACAGCAAATTCAGAGTGACAATAGATGCAGCAATATTTAACATGATTGTGATAACTTTCTGCAATAAGTTTTTCATCTTGACTCATTAAAAAACTATTGTTCTCTTACACAACAAAACCAATTATAAGGGTGGACGGTCACTGGCGAAATTTTCTTTCTTGCGCTGCGAGAGCACGAGAAAACTCTCGCCTCGCAGCACAAGAAAGACGCCGGTATAGAACCGGCATATCGCTAGTGCTTTCAATGGGGCCAGCGGCAGCAGCGCTAGCCCCATTGAAAACATAGGGAGAATGCCGTGGACTTCTGCCACAGCTGTGACAGCTGTGGCAGGAGTTTTCTTCATTCCCGCGGGGGCCGCGGGGATGAAGGAATCCTCTGCCACAGCTGTGACAGCTGTGGCAGAAGTCTGTGGCATTCTATCCCATTGCTTTCAATGGGATCGGCACTGCTGCGGATCCCATTGAAAGCACTGCTTTGTGCCAAGCCCCGCTGTATGATTATCGGGGAAGGGCTTGAAATATAAGCCCTTCCCCGATAATCAGCAATAAGTGTTAAAAAAAATTACCCACCTCTCCAGCACTCAGACACATCCTCCGGCTGGCTCCCCTGCACTGTTATTAAGCTCTTTCAGCAGGCTGAAAGTGCTGTGCTGATTGACTGAGGGCTCAGCCAATAGCAGCTAGTGCTTAGCTATTGGCTGAGTGCTCAGCCAATGACACATAGCCCTTAGCTATTCATTCATGAATAGCAATATCTTAGCTGTGGCAGAGGTCCCCGGCATTCTCCATCTCTTTTCAATGGGGCTAGCGCTGCTGCCGCTGGCCCCATTGAAAAGACTGGCGATATCCCGGCGTGATGCCGTTTTTTTTCTCGCACTGCGCTGCAAGACTTTACCTTTACTCTCGCAGCACAGTGGAGAAAAAAAAAGCCAGTGGGTGTCCACCCTTAAGCAATGAAAAGTGTAAATAACCTGTGGCACAGAACTTTATCATAACATGTTAAAAGTTAAACTCTAATACATTTGTACTGCAGACTTAATTTCCTATTTCATATGCAGTTGAATTTAAGGAATTCATGTCAATGATTTTATAAAACAGTAGCATATTGAATAGTAAGAAATAAGTCAAAAAGAAGTCTGAAAATTAATAGAAAGTCCTTGACAGAAAGTATGACTTCTAAAAATGATTATAAGGGTGCAACAGGCAATACCCAATGACGTAACTGGTGGAAGACAGTTTCATTAGCTTGAGACAGAACAAATACTTCACCAACAGTTGGGTTTATTACAGTTTTTACTCATTAGAGGACCAGAGTGGACTTGCTTCACATCCTGGACTGCTTTAATAATAATAATAATATTTATTTGTATAGCGCCAACTTCTTCCGCAGCGCAACATTAATAGGGCCAAAGCAGCAACAAGCAGAACGAACTGTTAGAGGAGCAACCCAAATACAGATATAAAGGATGGGATGTCAAGTCAGATCAACCTGTCCCCCAGGGCATGCACACTCGTAGAGTGTAACGCCTAGAGGAGCGCAGCAGATCCAAGAGCAGCATCCACACCCAGAGAACCAATATTCCCTAAAAGGTGCGCATCCCTAAGACTATTGGTTGCGCTAAAAAATGGGGCACAAAGGTCCACTGTGCTCACTAAATGCAGAGTAAGATGTCTACAACTCACTATTTGTAATAAAGAGTACGATTATAGATACAGAGCTCAACTGAGGATTCAGAGCTTGATCAAAGATGCGATTATTCAAGATAACTTTAGGTTGGGTTCATAGCTCGACTGAGAATTCAGAGCTTGATATAAGATAGATAAGGTTTAATTTGGTTTGATTCAAAGCTCAACTGAGGAATCGGAGCTTGAAAATAAATGCAAAAAAGATAGGTTCAGGTACGGTTCAACACATTTCATCACAACCAAATGGATATAGAAGGAAATCATTCAACTCAAATCAATTGTGACTGCAGTAGAAAGTCACAGTCTGTACAAAAATATATGCCGCTAGGTCTATGGCTAAGCTCATTAGCAATTATAATTGTAAAGCAGAGTACAAGCCCTAATACGATGGAGTCACAGAACTACAAAGGACCAAAAAGCCCTACCTAAATTACTGATATAAAAATAGTACTAATGATTATGCAGAAACTATGAAAGCAACAGTGGAGATAGCAACCCTGATGTATTGGCAAATGGAGCAAATGTCAGCCCTGATGGTGGACTGACAAGAGAGATAGAAAAATAACAAAGGGTATAGCTGATGGTGGACTTACAGAGTAAGTGTAGCATCTCACTTAATCAGGGCTGACAGCTATATTGTTTATTATTTTTTTTATCTCTTTTGTCAGTCCACCATCAGGGCTGACAGCTATACCGTTTCTTATTTCTCTATCTTTCTTGTCAGTCTACCATCAGGGCTGACATTTGCTACACTTACTGTGTCAGTCCACCACCCCAATCTATATATATAAAATTGAATGTATGTCTGTCTGCGTGCGTGTCTGCGTGCGTGTCTGTTTGTCCTTTATGTGCTACTACACCATTCATCCGATCGCCATGAAACTTTGGGAAGTTGTTAAGTACACTCCTGGGAAGATTATAGGCATAGTACAAATATCCTACGATAAATGGCGCGCGAGCGTCGTCGAAAGTTACGCCCCCCCCCACGTAGATCGAATAAGTAAGCCACCTGCTATTGTGATGTCATCACTGATGTTATCAACATCGGACGCCCTTGAACATGCCCCAACATGTTCTATAAAGCTGCATTGTGAGACCTCCTGCTCATATACTAATATATTAAACAGACGACCTCCTCCTCATATACTAATATATTACACAAGACGACCTCCTCCTCATATACTAATTCTATGCGCAAAAGAATTAGCGTCCAAATTTTACGTACGGAATCTAATTCTCTCGCTTCGCGATGTAATAGAAACTTGAAATTTGGCACGAGCATTGAATATGTCATAAATAGGAAAAGCTAATCGGTCCCAACTCGATTATTCAATTCTAGACGCAAAAGAATTGGCGTCCAAATTTTACGTACGGAATGTAATTTTCTCACATAGAAACTTGAAATTTGGCACGAGCATTGAATATGTCATAAATAGGAAACGCTAATGGGTCCCAACTCGATTATTCGAGATTCTATGCGCAAAAGAATTAGCCTCCAAATTTTACATACGGAATGTAATTTTCTCACATAGAAACTTGAAATTTGGCACGGGCATTGAATATGTCATAAATAGGAAACGCTAATGGGTCCCAACTCCATTATTCAATTCTATGCGCAAAAGAATTAGCGTCCAACATGTTCTATAAAGCTGCATTGTGATGTCATTAAGGCTCTATTATGACACGTACAGCTTGGAACCACTAGAGCACGCCAGCCAATTACCATTGGAGTTGGAAGTGGGTAAACAAGTACTAGGATATCTTCCTAAGAAGCCACAGCAGCCGGATAAATTGTATGTTCCACCCAACGGCTATTTTATTCAGCCCGCAAGGGGGAAGCAGCGGCCTACAAAATCTAATTCTCTCATTTCCTGATGAGATAGATAGATAGATAGATAGATAGATAGATAGATAGATAGACTGTATGCAATAACCCTGATAGATAGATAGATAGATAGACTGTATGCAATGACACGTACAGCTTGAAACCATAAATACTAGAGCACGCCACCATGCCCCCCTCCCCCCAACGATTCTCCCAGCAGTCATGCCTCCGCTCCCCCGCCAGCGATTCTCCCAGCAGTCAGAATGTCTCCCATCCCCCCCCCCAGCGATTCTCCCAGCAGTCAGAATGTCTCCCATCCCCCCCCCCAGCGATTCTCCCAGTCAGAATGTCTCCGATCCCCCCCCAGCGATTCTCCCAGCAGTCAGAATGTCTCCCATCCCCCCCCCCAGCGATTCTCCCAGCAGTCAGAATGTCTCCCATCCCCCCCCAGCGATTATCCCAGCAGTCAGAATGTCTCCCATCCCCCCCCCAGCAATTCTCCCAGCAGTAAGAATGTCTCCCCCTCCCCCCCCCAGCAATTCTCCCAGCAGTAAGAATGTCTTCCCCCCCAGCGATTCTCACACAATGGCTATTTTATTCAGCCTGGAAGGGGGAAGCAGCGGCCTACAAAACCTCAGTGGTCGCTGCTGCCGTCATCTAGATATATAAAAACGAAGTATGTATGTATGTCTGTCTTCGCAGCAACGCGAGACGGGTACGCTAGTCTATATATATAAAATTGAATGTATGCGTGTGTGTCTGTCTGGGTGCGTGTCTGTCTGTCTGTCTGTTTGTCCTTTATGCGCTACTACACCATTCATCCGATCGCCATGAAACTTTGGGAAGTTGTTGAGTACACTCCTAGGAAGATTATAGGCATAGTACATTTATGCTACGATAAATGGCGCGCGTGCGAGCGTCATCGACAGTTACGACCCCCCCCCCACGTAGATAGTTCGATTTCCATCGTTGCCACTAATTCTCTCACTTCCCGATGTTGTAGAAACATGAAATTTGGCACGAGCATTGATTATGTCATAAATAGGAAAAGTAAATGGGTCCCAACTCGATTATTCAATTGTAAGCGCCAAAGAATTAGCGTCCAAATTTTATGTACGGAATCTAATTTTCTCGCTTCCCAATGTCATAGAAACTTGAAATTTGGCACGAGCATTGATTATGTCATAAATAGGAAAAGCTAATGGGTCCCAACTCAATTATTCAATTCTATACGCCCAAGAATTAGCGTCCAAATTTTACGTACGGAATGTAATTTTCTCACATAGAAACATGAAATTTGGCACGGGCATTGAATATGTCATAAATAGGAAACGCTAATGGGTCCCAACTCGATTATTCAATTCTATGCGCCAAAGAATTAGCGTCCAAATTTTACGTACGGAATGTAATTTTCTCACATAGAAACATGAAATTTGGCACGGGCATTGATTATGTCATAAATAGTAAAAGCTAATGGGTCCCAAGTCGATTATTCAATTCTAAGCGCAAAACAATTAGCGTCCAAATTTTACGTACGGAATCTAATTCTCTCACTTCCTGATATATATAAATGAATGTATGTCTGTCTGTCTGTCCTTTATGCATTACTACACCATTCATCCAATTGCCATGAGACTTTGGGAAGTTGTTGAGTACACTCCTGGGAAGGTTACTGGCATAGTACAACTATCCTACGATAGGTGGCGCGCGTGCGAGCATCGTCGACAGTTATGCCCCCCAGACAAAGATCGTTTGATTTCCATCTCAAGCACGAAAGCAAAAGGCATTACCAGCAACGGGATGCGTGTTCAACTACAAAATGATGCATCTGCCGAACGTTTCGCAAGACAATTGCTGGATATTGAGAATGCTGAGGTAAAATGAAAGCTGTGCTGTGATTGGTTGCTATTTCTTATACTGCTGAGGTAACATGAAAGCTGTGCTGTGATTGGTGGCTACTTCTTATACTACTGAGGTTGCATGAAAGCTGTGCTGCGATTCGTTGTTATATATTATACCACTGAGGTAACATGAAAGCTGCGCTGTGATTGGTTGCTATATATAATACCGCAGAGGTAACATGAAAGCTGCGCTGTGATTGGTTGCTATTTTTTATATTGCTGAGGCAGAATAAAAGTTGCGCTGTGATTGGTGGTTATTTCTCTTACTGCTGAGGTAACATGAAAGCTGCGTTGTGATTGATTGTTATATTTTATACTGCTAAGGTAACATGAAAGCTGCGCTGTGATTGGTTGTTATATATTATACCACTGAGGTAACATGAAAGCTGCGCTGTGATTGGTTGTTATCTAGATATATAAAAACGAATGAATGTATGTCTGTCTGTCTTCGCAGCAACGCGCGACGGGTAAGCTAGTACACAATAAAATGTATACCACATATTACACATTTTTTCTAAAATGGGTCCCAATGCCTACACCATGGCACAATGTTGGAGGTATACATAAGGAAACCCTTCTGACATAAACCGCCAACGCACTAAAGTCTGCAGCTGGCTCTACATAAAATTAACAGCCCTAAACACAAGAGCAGCACTAATATGAAAGGAACTGGATACTGACATTTAAGGCTTAAACAGATGATTGTGATTTTGTCCCGTATCGGGGGCGTGATTTTCACACCCACAAAACGGTCCGGAAACAAGACCATTGATTTCAATGGTTTCATTTTCACTAATCGGGATTCTTGCGTGTTACTACTATGCATAAGAAAAGATAGGACTTGCCCTATCTTTCTTGCTTTTTTTTTTTACCCGAGCACAATAGTGCTGAATTTAAATGGTAAAAAAAAGAATTTTGATTTGTTCATGCGCTAATACGCTCCGTAGCGAAGAGCATATTTGCAAATATGCCAGTCTGTTTTAATCTTAGTTAGCTGTTAAGGTGGATGGACTTCTGCAGCTCCCTATGAAGTATACCTCCAATGGATGGATGGATGGATGTTTGGGATGTATGCCACTGTATAGACACATAGTGGCATGCATTACCTATAGGTGTCCATGTTAATGAAACATATACTGTGCAGTATACATACTCTATTTACAGAATAGCAAAGTCGACTACACTATTTTACACAGTAAAAATAGGTATAGTGACATAGTCCAAGCCACCTGAGGACACTCTTTTGGATGAATGGGGTCTATGATTATGTTTGATATCTAAACTGGGAGATTTGGCAAACACCAAATGTAAACTGCTAATGCAGAGTGAATGCACCGATACTCTGTTTCTCACACCCACCTTTTCCATTGTACGAAATGAGTCTGTTTGGTAAAATGATCCCCCTACTATAACGTTACCTGTCAATGATCTTTCTAGAAACAAAAGATGACAGTATGTAGGTTTATCTGGGTTTTCATTTTTCTGTGACCCAAACTGAAATCACTGAATGCTTAAGACCACCTTGTTGTGCAGCTCTTCTTACCCCATGGAATAAACTCTGACAGTGTGTTTTATGGGAACTCCATCCATGTAATGACAGACGCAGTTAGTCCTCGGGCAGATTACAAGAGCTAGTCACTCTGAAGCAAGAACAAAAAACCACTTTTCTCTCCAGTTGTTAAGCTCTCATCATTTCCTTTCTTTAAACCGAAAGAAAAGTGCCAAACAGTTCATATTGTTCTCTGCACCTGCATTTCTTACCACCTTAGATTGCCACGGGACAATTACTTCTCCTGAAAATGGCTTTCTTTACCACAGCCCACAACTTCACACAATACTTATTGTCTACCATAAAAGCACAATACCTGCAATAAATAAATTATGTAATACAACAGGTATTTCTTTAATCTGTTCCTTAGTTCAACGTTGATTGAATTTCAGGGTTAAACTATTACATGTAGCATAAAGTATATAATTCCAGAAACTACAGCTTCTTAACTGTTTCGTATTGGGCTATTGCCCTAGTCTATACCAAAACGTTAAATTTGTCTACAGAACCAAGTCCATCACTGAAGTAAGTGATGAGCAATCTGTATAAATGAGAGGATGACTGTCGGGCAAAGTTGCAAATGCAGTAGGGCCCTAGTAATTGAGGGGACTCTGAGGCCTCTGTGTTATATACAAGGATTGCAGTGCTAGTGTCATCATTTTACAGTAAAGCTTTACATGTCATATATATATATATATATATATATATATATATTGTGAGACAGTGACTGGCAAAGTGCTGGAGGGCAGATACGTGCCACCGAGCGGCCTGGGCTAGGAGAAGGAAGCCAGCATTTGGGTGTCAGTAACACTAGGTTACTGACACATTGTAGTGTAATGCAGTGGCTCCAAGCCGCATAGTCCGGGCCAGCTTTTCCTGGATTGGTCAAAGCGAAGGGTGGGATGGCCACTCCCACGTACCAGGTGAGGCTGGTACCAGGCCTTATAAAGCCTGGGCCTGCAGGTCTAACAGAGAGATGTTGGCTGAGAGAGCCAGAGAGACGGCTCAGTGGTGCTAGGAGCCCGGCTAGCCAGTATGTGGCTGAGAAGGCCAGAGGTTTACAGGGAGACGCCCTTAACCTCCACACCTAGGAGAGGTGGTGAGACCTCTGCAGGTCTGAGGACCAGACTGGCTGTGCGCAGCAAGCCGTATTTCTGACAGTGAGTAGTCAGGACCGACTTATGTGTAGTGAGTGCTCAGACAAGCAGGTGTTTATTTCTGTTTACTTCATTTATGCTACAATAAACCCAGGCGAAGCCTGAACTAAAGAACTGTATTTTCTGGTGTCACTGTCTCTGGCCTGTGGATGCCCCATGTTTCTACCTATCCTAATGCTAATCCCTTACAATATATATATATATATATATATATATATATATATATATCATATTACAAATAATGCTGTCACTAAATAACCATCAGATAATACATCTACAATCAGATAACAGCTCTACACAGTGATAGTGTTTACAGTACTGTAACCTCCAGTGATCATAGGTGACATCTTCTCTGATTACACTCATTCACTTTTCCTTTTCTTCTCTATCTGGGCCCAAACTGCCCTGAAGACTTCTAGCTATGACTCATTTCTGCACACTGTCCCCATCCTGAAACTACACCCAATGCCCCTTTCTTTGCACCCATAGTAGTATTGCCCCCTTTTGTGCTTCAAAAGTAACAGTGCCCTCCACAGTAATAAATGTGCCTCCTTTTGGTTATAAAGTACTCTCCTCCAGATGTGAGGGTATATGTATATATTGCCATATGTTTGTTATGCTTTTATACCTGTATACAAGTTCTATGCAATGCTAAAATGAAAAAAAACTTAATATGTAGCCTTAAAAATCATATCAGATATGCCAAGGCTTTGCAAGGCCGAGAGAGATGTGTCCAGAAATTCAGAGATGATACAGAACCGGATATGAAGGCCGCGTGCTTGGCTGTTTTCCCAGAATCAGCTTATCTAGATAACAACTGCTTATGTGACTAACACTGCCTCAGGCGGAACTGCGGACATCACATATATGGTTATGCGGTGGATTTGAGCCAATAAGACACACTTCTAAAGTCGTGATAAGGGGTATAAAGCCCCATGTAAACTGTAATAAAGTGCGCAGTTATTTCCCCGTGTGAGGAACTATACCAGACCTCTGTGTGTGGTGTTTCTTCTTTACCGCCGGCAATGGAGCATTGGGGTGGGCCTGATTGGTGCTGTACGCAGAACTTTCCCTGACACAGAGGCGTAACTTGAAGCTTCTGGGCACTCAACTATAGTATTTTATTCATAGTACTGGGCCCCCTATATGGAGAAGACATCCTGGGCCTGGGTGCAACCTCATCCCCTGCATCCCCTATAGTTAGGCCCCTACTCTCCCCCCCTGTAGTAATACAGCTTCTCTTGCACCCTCATAATAATAGACCCCCCCCCCCCGCCCTATGATAATAATAGAGCCCCCTTCTGTGCCCACCGGAGTAGCAGAGCATCTCTCTGTGCCACCCCGCAGTAGCAGAACCCTCTGGCCTCAACCCTTTTGCCAGCAGTTGGATCACACTTCATCATCACATGTCAGCAGATAGAGCCTGACTTTTTCTCAGTCTACTGCTCTTCAGTACAGCCCTCCCGAAGGTCTCTCTAATACAGCCAAATGCCCCCAAAATGCATGGGAATACAGCCACAGATCTGGGAAACACTGTGCTCCTTCCTAAAATTGGTACAAATATTGTACAGTGGTGTACAGGTCACTTGTAGCACAGGGGTGTCACTGAAAACAAAAGGGGTGGCCCACATAGGGTTCCCAGATCAAAAATTATGCCAAGGAAGACAGCATGTGTGCTGCTTGTTTTAAAGCAATGCCATCAATTTTGCAAAGGACAAATTCTACCACGTGAACAGAACACCCAAGTATGGGTCTCCTCTTCATCCTCCTCCTTCTCAAAGCATCTTGAGGACAATGTGTGCTCTTTGTGGAAACATGAGAGCTATAGCTCTGTAATTCCATATTGACATAGGATAAGTACTGCCTCTGATTATGAGTCCTACCCTGCGCTGTTACTGCATGCTGTGAGGGGCTAAAAAAACTATGCCACACCTCTGTTAGACTTCCCCTGCCAGCGGTGGTGGTGCTGCTGTGCCGGCTTCCAGCTCATCTGCCATCAGCCACAGAGCTGTGATCAATTGCGGATGCATCCCAGTGGCCTTGAGGAAGTGCTCTGCTTAAGTTCCTTCACAGTCAGTCCTGATACTGCTGTCAATCCTTGGGGGTCAGGACTAAGATTGTTCTCCAGCTGGTCTTGCCATCCATACAGAATAGCTAGGATTAGTGATGGATCGAAGGAACTTTGCATTGTCACCTCCCCTGCCTCTGGACCTATATTATCCTCTGCTCTATACTTCTCCCATGGGTGGAGAAACATGTTGGAGAAAACTCCCCCATTTCTCACCCAAAGCCACCCTCCCTGCAGTGTTGAGTAATGGTAGACTGGCCAGACAGTTGGTATATTGGTGTTCCATCCTCCTCTTGTGACAACAACATGTCATTATTCCTGAGGCTCTTTAGCATCTGTTTAAGCACACAGACAACAGGAATGGTCATACTGATTGGTGCGTCATTATGACTGACCATTTGGTCACTTCCTCAAAGTAGGCTAAAATGGCACACACATCTTTGATCTGTAGCCACTCCACAGAAATAAAGTGGTACTCCGTAATTGCTCTTTGCTGCTGGACTAACCTCTGTAAGATAAGTAATGTGGAATTCCACCATGTAGGCATGTCACAAATTAGGTGGTTTGTTGGTAGCCTGAACTGTCACTGCACCTTGGTCAGATAAGAAGTGTGATTGCCGAAAGTGCAAGCACAATTTCCTGGCCTTTTCTAGCAGTAGATGTAAACCTGGGTAATTGTTTAGGAAGTATTAGACTGCCAGGTTCATCATGTAAGCCAGGCAAGGTACACGTGTAAGATTTCCGAGGCGAACGGCTGCGAGCAGGTTGGCCCCATTGTCACACACGACCTTGCCTGATTTCAGCTTGTACGGGGTCAACCAGTACGCAGATGCATCAACAGCTCTTCAGCCTTGTGGCTTCGCTTCCCTCAGTTTTTTAGCACTGCATGGTGCCTTTTTTTTTAGGCAGCGCTGTATGGAGGCCGGATGTTGTCACATACGGATATCTGTGCAAATGTGGAGGGTGTTGAAAGGTGGTACAAAGAGGTGGAGGCAGAGGAGGAGGAGGGGGATGAGGAAGGGACAGACATGGATGAATGTCCTGCAATGCCTGGGGGTACTATGAAACGAGAACTACCCCTTTCGGCTTCATGCCCTGCCTCCAGAACATTGACCTAGTGTTCTCATTAGGATACGTAAGGTCCATGTGTAGTGGCCTGAAGTACATATATATGGCCCATCCATAACTGTCATACATGTCAAGTCTTTAATGTGGATGCTCTGTGCAAATTGTCTTTAGTTACATGTATTGCACAGCTGCAGCATGTAAGAGATTAATGTCTGGGATATGTCTGGAAATTGTAACAAGTTATTTTGTTGCGTGAGTATGCAAGATATATATGTGAGTGACAGGTAAGAAAGGGAGTTCCATTGCTTCAACGGTTCAGTGTGGAAGGAGAGTGCCGGCCACATGGGGGTACATTCAACCCTCATGTGGTGAAGAATGGAAGAAGAGGATAGGTACCCTGATGACCTAATCCCAGGACTCCTGTTCTGCCCCACATAAACCGAAGCTACATAACATTACATTCTAAGTGCTTAGTGGTTATAGCACCATCTAGCTGTGTTACAAATGTATTACAACTTGTTTTTCTACCATAAAGACTGATGTATTATGGGTAGTTTGCAAGGCATTGTGGGAAGAAAGAACTTCCAGCCAGAGACAGTCAGAGACAGACTTATCTTTGCTCCCTCCTCTTCAAAATCCACCATCTTTGTAAAAGCATATCTGTTTTACCAATCAATCAATCCACGCATTATCACAAGCCTCAATCGCATTGAATGCACGCTTGTATGCTATGATCTGTTAACCAATAAACCTGTCAGATTAAGAAGAACAGTTTGTTTATTTGGAAGACAGAAATGGTTAAGCTGAATGTCGGACTGCACACTGTGTGAACGTGTAAGAAGACAGAACAGTAAAACAGATGCTAGTCACCAACGATAGTGGATCAGACTAGACGGAGCCGCCATCAGCCACGCGGTCTTATGTACAAGATTGCAGCGGCTGCCATTTAGTCACAAGAAACACACGTGCAGCCCCAAGTAAACGCAGCATGATCTAAGCCAAGCTGAAGTCTGTTCCTACCTGGACTGAGTCTGCACAGAGACATTAAGCAGCCAACAAACAGGCACACAATGTCCACTAGCCAGACATCCTCCTATAAGACCAGGTCATGAGCAAGCTGCTCTAGCAGGTCTTCAATAAGAGAAATGGCTGCCCTCGCCCGCGCAGAAGCTGAAGCAGCAAAAGTAAGGTCCACCTTTGCAGCACAAGAGACGCGACTGAAGCTAAAGCAAGTCTGCCTGCAGGTGTCACTGGAAAAACTCGCCGCAGAGAAAGAAGCAGCAGTCCATTAGCCAAGGCAGAGTTCCTAGAAGCCGCAGAGTTCCCCGAATTAGAGAAACACAGCCAGGTACTCGGTTTAGACCTAGACCAAGAAGATCCAGCACAGCGCATCTCAGAATATGTCCATCGGCATCCCAAGGCAGAAAACGGCTACGATCCAGTATATCAAACAGCACATATAGAGCGTCAAAGACCCGACTTTGAAGCACAGTATGGTATGCGACAAAGCAGTGCTGACCACGACTACCACCCTACAAAAAGGAAGCTACAACCCTCTCCCCGGCTTAAAGAGACAGCTTTCGCATCAGAGTGGTATTTAACAGACTGCCCTAAGCCAGAAACTCCTAAAAGGTATGGTGATACACTTCACACGCAGCATAACAACAGCACACGGGTAGTATTGGTGTTAACCAGGCTATCGTGGACTTCGCTAGGTTCTTTGCTAAATGAGAACTGGTTACCAAGGGACTTATAAAGTTCACAGATCGCCCAGAGAACTACCGAGCATGGCGAGCCTCCTTCCAGAACGCCATAAGGGACTTGGGTCTCTCCTGCAGTGAGGAGTTAGATCTCTTGGTAAAGTGGCTTGGAAGCGAGTCTGCTGAACACGCCAAAAGGATCAGAGACATTAACATAAACTATCCGGGCAAAGGCCTAAAGATGGTGTGGGAAAGACTTGATGAGTGTTATGGGTCAATAGAAGCTATAGAAAATGCTTTATTTAAGAGAATTGATAATTTTCCCAAAATAGTAGGTAAGAGTTACCAGTAACTCAGGGAACTTAGTGACTTGTTAACAGAGGTACAGGTTGCTCAGGCAGAAGGAGATCTGCCAGGGCTAGCATTCCTGGACACCGCCAGAGGTGTTAATCCAATTGTCCAAAAACTCCCTTATAACTTACAGGAGAAGTGGATCACACATGGTTCCCATTATAAACAGGTTCATAATGTACCATTTCCCCCCTTTCGGGTATTTGTAGGCTTTGTTGCTCAACAGGCAAGGATCAGAAACGATCCCAGTTTTGACTTTACATTGTCTTGTCCCACTACCCCTGGTGTCAAACCTCTTAAAACACCAGTAGCGGTCCACAAAACTAATGTTGCCTCCACAGTTTCTCCTTACAGGTTGTTTAAGCCTCATCAAGAAGAGAACAAACACGAGGATCCTACCAAACAATGCCCCCTGCACAAGAAACCACATTCTTTGCTAAAATGTAGAGCCTTAAGAGAGAAGTCTTTAGAGGATCGCAAAGAATTCCTGAAAGAAAACAACATCTGCTTCAGGTGCTGCACTGCAACATCACACTTCGCCAGGAACTGTAAGGTTAGTTTGACATGCACTGAATGCGGTAGCACAGAGCACAACACGGCTCTACATCCTGGACCACCCTCTCAGGTATCATCCCAAGCAGAGGAACAGGACAGAGAGCAGATAGACACAGCAATAGTCACTTCTCAGTGTACAGAGATCTGTAAAGGACTCGCAGGAGGGAAGTCATGCTCCAAAGTCTGCCTTGTCAGGGTTTATCCTGTTGGCCACTGAGATAAGGCGATCAAGGTATACACAATCTTAGATGACCAAAGCAACAGGTCTTTAGCTAAATCCACCTTCTTCGACACCTTCAACATCGTAGGGCCTGGTTCTCCTTACTCCTTAAGGACGTATGCAGGTACCGTTGAGACGGAGGGGAGGAAGGCAACTGGATACATGGTAGAGTCCATAGATGGTCAGACCTGCTTGCCCCTGCCAACCATACTTGAGTGCAATCACATTCCTGACAACCGGTCTGAGATACCTACACCAGAGGTAGCAGCATACCACCCCCACCTCAGACGTATAGCTCACCAGATACCGAAACTTGATCCAAAAGCCCCAATAATCCTACTCCTTGGAAGAGACATACTACGAGTTCATAAGGCTAGGGCACAGATTAACGGTTCCCAGAATGCTCCATACGCCCAGAGACTTGACCTAGGATGGGTCATCATTGGAGACGTCTGTCTAGGAGGAGCACACAAGCCGACCTCAGTCAACAGCATGCTTACCAGCACACTTGAAAGTGGACGTCCTTCCCTATTCCAGCCATGCCACAACAGTTTCCTGATAAAAGAGTTGCCACAAAGCACTCCCGTGCCTTGTCCCTTCGCAGATCCCTCCTGTGAAGACCACGCCTGCGACGGTGAGCAAGATCACTTAGGGTGCACAGTCTTTCACAGGACAAGGGAGGACAACAGGGTCGCGATATCCATAGAAGACAAGCTGTTCTTGGATATCATGGATCAAGAAATAGTAAAGGACAAGTCCAAAAGCTGGGTCGCACCTCTACCATTCAAAACCCAGAGACGACGCCTGCCTAACAGCAAAGAACTTGTCTACAGCTGATTTATTTCCCTCAAACACAAACTCCAGAGAACACCAGAGACAAAGGAACATTTCTTCACCTTCATGGAAAGAGTATTCCAGAGCAACCATGCAGAAGTGGCACCCCCACTCCAAGACTCCCAGGAGTGTTGGTACTTACCCATATTTGGCGTTTATCACCCCAAAAAACCAGGACAGATAAGAGTAGTATTTGATTCGAGTGCCAGATGTGAAGGTGTCTCGCTAAATGATGTCTTACTGTCTGGTCCAGACCTCAACAACAGACTTCTAGAGGTACTTCTCCGCTTCCGCAGAGATTCCGTAGCATTTATGGCCGACATACAACAAATGTTCCACTGCTTTCTCGTCAAGGAAGAACATAGAAACTACTTAAAGGGGTTGTCCCGCGCCGAAACGTTTTTTTTTTTTTTCAACCCCCCCCCCCCGTTCGGCGCGAGACAACCCCGATGCAGGGACCTAAAGAAAAATCTGTACAGCGCTTACCTGAATCCCCGCGCTCCGGTGACTTCTTACTTACCGGCTGAAGATGGCCGCCGGGATCTTCTCCCTCGGTGGACCGCAGGGCTTCTGTGCGGTCCATTGCCGATTCCAGCCTCCTGATTGGCTGGAATCGGCACGTGACGGGGCGGAGCTACACGGAGCCGGCATCCTGCACGAGCGGCCCCATTGAGAAAAGAAGAAGACCCGGACTGCGCAAGCGCGTCTAATTTGGCCATTAGACGCCGAAAATTAGGCGGGCTCCATGGAAACGAGGACGCTAGCAACGGAGCAGGTAAGTGAAAAACTTCTTATAACTTCTGTATGGCTCATAATTAATGCACAATGTACATTACAAAGTGCATTAATATGGCCATACAGAAGTGTATAGACCCACTTGCCGCCGCAGGACAACCCCTTTAAGGTTCTTCTGGTATCACAACAACGACCCTAACGAGGACATCATAGAGTACCGAATGAGGGTGCACATCTTTGGAAACAATCCTTCCCCCGCAGTTGCCATCTATGGTCTGACACTCAGCCCGAGAGGGTGAAGCAAAATACGGGTCTGATGTCAGGTCCTTTGTAGAAAGGGACTTCTATGTGGACGACTGCTTGAAGTCTACACCCACGAACGAGACCGCAATCAATCTCCTGAAAGGAGCTCAAGAAATGCTCGCTCAATCTAATCTGAGGTTGCACAAAATCGCCTCTAACAGCAGTGAGTTAATGGAGGCCTTCTCACCTCAAGATCATTCAAGCGATCTAAAGGACTTGGATCTTAGCACAGACTCCCTTCCCATGCAACGGAGCCTTGGTCTGCTCTGGGATTTAAAGGCGGACACATTCACCTTCCAGATCAGCAAGGAAGAAAAGCCTTTCACACGCAGAAGGGTCCTGTCTACCATAAACAGTTTATATGATCCTCTGGGATTCGTAACACCTGTTGCCATCCAAGGAAAAATGATGCTAAGAGACTTTACCACAGAGACGTCTGATTGGGATGACCCGCTTCCCATGGAGAAAAAAGACGTGGACAGGTTGGAGAAAGTCTCTTGAAACTTTGTCCAGTCTTCATGTGACACGCCCATATGCTTCCGTGCCTTCAACGGAAGTCAAGATGCAAAGACTGTATATCTTCTGTGATGCATCAGTCAAAGCGATTGCTGCCATAGCATACCTAAAGACCATAGACGTCAAGGAACAATGCCATATAGGGTTTGTTGTGAGCAAAGCCAAACTGGCGCCACTCCGCGAGCACACTATTCCCAGACTGGAACTATGCGCTTCTGTGCTTGCGGTAGAGTTGGCTGAACTTATAACGTCCGGAATGAATCTGGAAATCGAGGAAGTCGAATTTTACACAGACAGCAAGGTAGTCTTAGGATATATTCGCAACGAAACCAGACACTTTTACGTCTATGTCAGCAATAGGGTGCTAAGGATCAGGAGGTCCACTTGTCCCAAGCAATGGCACTATGTTCCTATGCACCATAATCCAGCAGACCATGCAACTAGATCTGTAGCAGCAGGTGGCCTTAAGAATACAACTTGGTTTACGGGTCCTGCATTTCTGTACCGTTCAATGTCTTGCAGCATTGGATCCGACTAATTCGAATTGGTAAACCCAGATACCGATGAAGAAATCCGGCCTGAAGTATCTGCTCTATGTACAGTGACTTTGGAACACCAACTCAAATCCCATCGTTTCAACAGATTCTCCACTTGGATGTCGCTCGTTCGTGCTATAGCCTGTCTAAGCCATATAGCTCAGTCTTATAGGTCAACGTTACCTGTGAGTCAAAGACCTTGCAAGGGTTGGCATCACTGCAAACACGCCTTTACTGCTACCAATCTGGACAGAGCCAAGAGCATAATAATTCGCACTATACAACATGAATGTTATGCTAAAGAAATAGACTACCTCAGCAAAGGCCAAACAGTCTTCAAGGATAGCGCTTTGAAGAAGCTTGATCCCTTCATTGACCAAGATGGGTCACTAAGAATAGGAGGTCGCCTACAAGCAGCCAAAGTGGAATTTAAGGAGAAACATCCTATGGTAATTCCTGGGCATCATCACGTCACAAATCTGCTCGTACTCATCACCAACACATTCCCGAGCAAGGATGGGAAGGTACGCAAGTTCGAGGTCAAAGTGTGGAAGCCTGGGGAAGGCAAACTATTCCTCAGGCCAGTCGTGGAACTTGTTTTGTTGTTTTCACAGGAAAGACCCAATAGTGACGTCCGTTGACGTCAGACGGGGAGTGTTCTGCCCCACATAAACCGAAGCTACATAACATTCCATTCTAAGTGCTTAGTGGTTACAGCACCATCTAGCTGTGTTACTGATGTATTACAACTTGTTTTTCTACCATAAAGACTGATGTATTATGGGTAGTTTGCAAGGCATTGTGGGAAGAAGGAACTTCCAGCCAGAGACAGTCAGAGTCAGACTTATCTTTGCTCCCTCCTCCTCAAAATCCACCATCTTTGTAAAAGCATATCTGTTTTACCAATCAATCAATCCACGCATTATCACAAGCCTCAATCGCATTGAATGCACGCTTGTATGCTACGATCTGTTAACCAATAAACCTGTCAGATTAAGAAGAACAGTTTGTTTATTTGGAAGACAGAAATGGTTAAGCTGAATGTCGGACTGCACACTGTGTCAACGTGTAAGAAGACAGAACAACTCCTATCCTAGGAAAGAGAGAGAAAGAGTCTGCTGCGCAAGGTCCAGAAAGCCATTTGCCATTGACCATGGTCAGGTGAATCCTGCAATGCCACAGACAGGCTATCACTCACATGATGGTGCAGGGCAGGGCAGTCTTTTTGGTGACTAGGCATCTAAAACTGTGGTTTAGCATAAAGCATCACATCGTGGAAGGCATCTGTGTCCACTTGCCTGAAGGGCAGCATTTCCATCACCAGCAGCTGTACTTTGCTTGCATTCAGGCTCTGTGCTTGAGGGTGGTTGTTGTGATATTTTTTTTATGCTTCCATAGCTGGGGAAAGTTAGGCTTGCTGCTGACCTGAGATACACTGGAATATGGGGTAGATGTCCATATCGGTGAAGATGGAAGTGATGGTGGCTCAGCTTCTGTTTCCCGTCTTCCAATCCTGGTTTTGAAAATAGCAGCCCAGTCATCAGTGCCAGAGGAGAGGCCTGAAGTAGACGTGCTGCTGCCCCTACACAGTACTACCTCTCTGTGCTCGGAGGCTGCTGCATAAACAGAGGAAGATTAAGGAAGAGGCAGCTACATCAGCGGAAAAAGGAGACTCTTGGCCCTCTGGCCCAGGTGGGCTCTCCAAAGCAGCGGGTGATGGGAGTTAATGTGGCTGTTCATGCACGTTGTGTTGAAGTTGTTTATGTTCCTGCTGCATTTTAAACACTTACCATAGATCTTCAGATGACTGCTCTTCTGTCATCAGCTGCAGTTTTAAAGAATGCCCAGGCTGCATACGTCCTGTGAGCAGACCTAGCTTAGGGCATGATGTTGCTGCAGCTGCGACTAGTAGTAGCTGATGATGGCAGTATAGCTTTTGCTTTTCTGTGACACCCTACTCCCTGTCTTCGCAGGTGCTGCTCCGAAAAGTTACTTCTTTCTCCTTCTATGAGCTGCTGTAATGACTCTCCCTGCCTGTCCAAGTGCCGTAAAACACCTCTTTATCTTTCATCTCGTCTTCCTCTTCATTGTACCTCTCCTGCCTGCAGAGGGCTGACTGTGCACTCACTCACCTTCATCTTCTTCTTCAGAGGAAAAGAAATGGTTGGGCATCCATCAGTACATACAATGTCTTCGTTTTCTCCCTTTGGTTGCTTGGACTGTTCCATTGACATCCATGACACTGAATGATCAAACAGCTTCTCAGACTGACCCATTTCGACAGCTTTGGAGGATGTGGGGGATTTGTCATGGAGTGTAGTAGAGTGGGGATGCACATGACCAACTGGTGCAAATGTAACACCCCAATGAACTTACTGTATTTATGGTCAGAGGCCTAGTCTTTGTCACGGTGATGCCACACTCTAATTGGACACTGCAGATGGTATGCCGCAGAAATAACGGAGACGAGTCCAGTTTAGTTTAGCAATCTGAGAGTGAGCAGATTTACTAACTTTGGTATATGCAACAACAGGTTAACTTCACAACTCTCTGTACATGTATTTATCAGGTATACAAGGATGCAGTACTAAGCAGGCAAGATACAACAGTATTGACTTGATGATACTCAGACTTCAACCCTCTCTCTCTCTTATTTTGCTGAAGATTGATTTACTAGACGATTTCCCACTAGTGAATTTAGATGAAACAACTAAGTTAGATTTGACTGTAGGATTTTATGAAGAAGAGGGACAAGTGGCTGTATTTCTAATCCTGGCTTTGACTTCACCGGGTAGCTATAACTCACTGTTAGATGAATATGGACCTCAGAAAGGATCTTCTGTTTTCTGTGCTGCAGGATGCCAAAGGAGTGGGTTGATCGCCACACTCTACCTTGGGTAACGATAACTCGCTGAACTACTCCTCCTCTCTGACCAGGGAACTGCAACCTCACCTTACTCACTTCTGGCGGAGTCTGACTAACTGCTCTGTGTCACTTTCTTTTATAACCTCTCTCTCTTCCCGCACTCTTGCATAGGGACTTGTATCTTTGCTTCCCACCCTTGGGCTCTGCACCAGTAAGATCAAACCTGACTGTCAGCCAATGAGAGACCAACTGACATCAGGGTTGAGCTCTATGCCTAAAGCAGAAGGGGAGACACAGGGTCTCTCCCACAGATGGCACCTCCTGTATCCATAAACGGCATACAGACAGGTGAGACAGGACAAGTGTACAGTGAGCGTTCTGCAGGACCCGCGGGCCACTACACAGACTGACTGGTGTGAGCCTGGAGGCGGTGAACGCTGTAAAAAGCATTGCGTGTGAGAGCGGCCTTAATGTTTTTATTTGGTAATTTTTTTATAGAATTTTTTTTTTCGTTTAGTTTTTACTTTAGTTTTAATTAACTATACAATTATCTCTTTACTTTGCAGAGAAGCACTGTCCGCTTTATAATGTATGCAAGTAGTTTCTATTGTGCAGACTTGCGACTTTGAAAAATGTCTGATGACACGAACACACATTATGTGTTTTAGCTGTTTCCCTGTTTGTTTTTTAATTCAGAAAACCCCACGAAAACTTGCCTTAGAACGTACTAGGTCACATCTGACACTGCAATACAGAATATACACGCACTCTAAAAAAATCTCACACCTAGAAGAAGTTGTCGGAGTTGAATTAAATTTTCTATGCGATTGTAACGTTAATATAAGTGTACTGGCCCAAAGTATATACGCCTGGCCCCTCCATAACTGTCATGCATGCAGGCTCTAGTACACTATTGTACCGCTTCTAGCTTGGATACAAGATGTGATACAGGCAGGCATGGAGGCTCTAGTACCCTGTTGTACCATCTTTATTTTGGATACAAGATGTGATACAGGTGGCCATGGAGGCTCTGGTACCCTGTTGTACCGAGTCTAGCTTGGATACAAGATGTGATACAGGCGGGTATGGAGGCTCTAGTAGCCTGTTGTACTGCCTCTAGCTTAGATACAAGATGTGACACGGGTGGGCATGCAGGCTCTAGTACACTGTTGTACCGCCTTTAGCTTGGATACAAGATGTGATACGGGCAGGCATGGAGGCTCTAGTACCTTGTTGTATCACCTCTAGCTTGGATGCAAGATGTGATATGGACGGACATGGAGGCTCTAGTACCCTGTTAAACCGTCTCTAGTTTGGATACAAGATGCGATACAGGTGGGCGTGCAGGCTCTAGTACCCTGTTGCACCACCTCTAGCTTGGATACAAGATGTGATACGCGCAGGCATGGAGGCTCTAGTACCCTATTGTACCACCTCTAGCTTGGATACAAGATGTGATACGGATGGGTATGGAGGATCTAGTACCCTGTAGCACCGCCTCTAGCTTGGATACAAAATGTGATACGGGTGGGTATGGAGGCTCTAGTAGCCTGTTGTACTGCCTCTAGCTTAGATATAAAATGTAACATGGGCGGGCATGGATGCTCTAGTACCCTGTTGTACCACCTTTAGCTTGGTTACAAGATGTGATATGGACAGGCATGGAGGCTCTAGTACCTTGCTGTATCACCTCTAGCTTGGATGCAAGATGTGATATGGATGGACATGGAGGCTCTAGTACACTGTTAAACCATCTCTAGTTTGAATACAATATGTGATATGGGTGGCCATGGGGCTCTAGTACCCTGTTGTACCACCTCTAGCTTGGATACAAGATGTGATACAGGCAGGCATGGAGGCTCTAGTACCCTGTTGTACCACCTTTAGCTTGGATGCAAGATGTGAAAAGGATGGACATGGAGACTCTAGTACCCTGTTGTACTGCCTCTACCTTGGATACAAGATGTGATAGGAACGGTTATGGAGCCTCTAGTACCCTGGTGAACCATCTCTAGCTTGGATATAAGATGTATTATGGGTGGGCATGGAGGCTCTAGTACCGTGTTGTACAACCTCTAGCTTGGATGCAAGATGTGATATGGAGGCTCCAGTACTCTGTTGTACCACCTCTAGCTTGGATGCAGTTCATCGATACAACCATCCAATTTTTTGCATTCCAATAATGCGCCTCTTAACTTTGTTAACTGAGTGAAATCTCTTTGATTGCATCATAGAAGCGTCAAGGGGTCAACAAGCTTTACATAAGGGGAAAGAGAGGTTCACTACACTCAAGTAGCCTGTGGAACCACTTTTAGGGCTTCAGGCAGCAAGACCATTCATCTAATCATGCAGCAACTCTAATCATTTGTATATCTGTTTATAGTTATATGTGTATATATGAGACTACAGTAGAAGATTAGCAGTCTCTGAATGTCATTAGTTTGAGTGAGGCAAAGTATCTGTATTTCTCTGGTTCTCTAATCATATACGCAAGATGTCCTTCCCTTTTCACATGTGGCTTTGGGGATCCTCTCTGCTGGTTGCTAATGATGCTTCTGTTATCAGGCTGGTTCACTGTCTGCAGTACTATTCTATACTGCAGCTACACTGGCCACTGATAGCTTCTTTTCTGGTGACAAAGTTAGTAACATACTAACATTGGATTTACTATTGAAAATTCACCATTTTCCTGGCACAGATTGCATGAGAAAACAGTCCTACATGCATTGCACCAGATTTAGGCCCCCTGTCCACTGGCGATGCAAAGTCCCGTGGCAGATGTCCGCCGTAGGAGCTGCTGCCGATTCTCTGCCGATCTGCCCTATGTGAAAGATAGGCTGGCTGCGGAGAATTGGGGCAATTCGCAGTATGTTGCGAATTGCCCGCCGCAAGCGGAGATTCGCAATGATTCTGCGCTTGTGGACAGGTGCCGGCGCTTTCCATAGAAATGAAAACACACCCGTGGACAGGCACCCTTATGATGTATTTTAGACACTTTCGGACACTTTTTTTCAACATGTCTGAAAAGAAGCATGGCTTCATGGGAAGTGGCATGTCCTAAATACATAAAAAATTGCACTGAATTTATGCTAAAATTTTGGCCCAAAATCTGCTGTAAAGCAAACCAACTAATAGGTGTTATAAACTCACACTAGATAGTCTAAAAATGCACCATCATCCAACATGGGTCACTGTGATAATCTGGCACATTTTAAACCTGTCTAACCTAAAAGCTTTTTCGCACTGGCATATTCGCACTCGTATTATGCACAGAAATTTTGTGCGCCTAATATGCACTCAAAAGAATCCATTTATTTAACAAGTTTGCTCACATGAGCTTTTTTGCGCACACATTTCCTTTGTACAAAAAAATATGTAACATATTCTATTTTCGTGTGTAAACTAATTAAGATTAATTGCCGTTGAAATCAATGAGAACATTCTTGCATGTTTATTTGTAAATACGTAGGGCAGGCACAGGCAAAATATACAGTAAAATACGCACACATGCCCGCAAAAAACGCCCATCTTGCAAATGCATGCAAAAATACGCTTACGCCCATGTGAAGCCGGCCTAAGTCTGTACCATCTAACTGTTAGGCTGGCTTCATGCTGGTAAGAAAATCACGTGACATTTGGGCATTGCGAGACGCACAAAAATGAACTGCATTCTTTTGAATGGGGTCATACACATGAGAGATTTTTTTTCCCGCATGACACCTCAAGATGCAGGAATCAAATTGTGACATGTCCTATCTTGTGTGTGCTCTCGTATTGCACAGCCCACTCATATCAAAGGTCCGCGGCAGCATTGCTGCACGTACTAGGTGCATGTGATGTGATGCGAGGTCTGCCATTAAAAACAATGTCACAGCGGAGGTTCCCTGCATCCCCAAAGTGATGTGAGGTTGTATTTACATGCTTTCACATGGATGGCGAGGGTGATATCACGACCCGATATCGCCCTTGCCGTTTGAAGTTAGCCTTAGGCCCAATGTCCACAGGCGGATTTTAGCTATAAAATCCGCGAGTGGCGCCCGCATGAGAGATCCGTGCATCTTGCTGCCCATAGGGATGCAATAGCATCCCTATGGGCAGCTAAAAGCATGCGGATGGGATTTCCTCTCGGCGTGCAGGTCACACGCACGGGAAGAAATCGCAGCATGCTCCATTTTCCTGCGGGTCTGCTACACGGATGGCTCCCGCGGCTTCTATTGAAACCTATGGAAGCTGTCCGTATCCGCGGCACACCCGCAGCTGAATTTCTGCTCTGCCGCGGAACCACAGGTAAGCAGGAATTAAAAAATAAATGTGCACAGCGCATGCACACGGCACGCTGCCGGCATTCTGAGCACATCCGCTGGGCCGAAGAAAGAAGATCTGGCCGCGATAAAGAGGAGATCCGCAACGTCCAGACAAGTAACATTAAAGGATTTTCTGGCCTCATATCTGCAGGAAAGGAGGGATCCGCTGCAGGATTCTGCATGGAGAATCCGTGCGGGCCCGAATTTCTCTGCGGACACGAGGCTTTAGGTCTCTCTGACACAGGCATTAGTAAAAACACTGTGTTTGTAAAAGCAGCATTTTTACTAGAGTAGAGATTCTTTGTGCATCATTTAGTGTGAGTGTTTGCCTGCAAAGAAAGCTGATGACGTCACCACTTTCACTCCCGGTGACATAAAACGCTCCATTCAAAAATAGCTGTGGGGGTTGAATGGCTGAGCGCTGCCTGTGATTGGCTGAGTTCTCAGCCAATGACACCAGTGTTTTCTGGGGGCGGGGATTTTTCAGTCCCCGGCCTCCAGAACACAGAAGAAGACTGCTGTGCCAGAGAGTATAATTTTTTTTTACAGCTAGCTAGCCATGATTTTCAGGGAAGGGCTTATATTTTAAGCCCTTCACCGAAAATCATCGCTGCAAGGGCTACCTGCAATCCACTGCATTCAATGGGGCGGTCCCCGTGGGAATGAAGGAATCCTTTGCCATAGCTGTCACAGCTGTGACAAAAGTCCACAATGTACTCCCTATGTTTTCAATGGGGTTGACACTGCTGCCACTGGCCTCGTTGAAAACACTGAGCGATATCGCAGATTTGAGTACGAAACCATTGAAAATCATTGGTTTCATAATCATCGCTCTTGCATCGCAAGAAAAAATATCGCTAGTGGGTAGGCACCCTTAGGGCTCAGTCAGATGGGCTTTTTTTTTTTGTATATATTCTTTATTTTTGATTGGTAAAGGAAGAGGGAGGGGTTACATTTTAAATCAGGAAAAACAGTGGATAATCACAAAATAAAACAATCAGTCGAACACATAAAAAAACCAATGACAGCTCTGTTGATATTATAATGTATAACAGCATATAAGAGACAAAAATCAGGTAGAAGGTCAACGCTAGTGTATAGTGATCAAATGTGTAAATAAAGAGAAACCTCGATAGTTAAGAGGTAACAGTAGGTTGTGAGAGTGGGCCATGTTCCCCATGTGTGAAGAAACGCCAGACGTTCCAGAGATTCACGAACTTCTCTGAGTTCCCTGCTCATTTAGCTTTGACTCTTTCAAAGGAACAGCTTGTGTTCACCTCTTTATACCATTCCGAGATGGAAGGAACAGTGTTGTCTCTCCAGTATCTGGGAATTAGGATCTTAGCCGCATTTATAAAAAATGGGAGAATGGATTTGTATTCAGGTGTGAGGCCTGGAGTATCTAAGTTTTAAAGAACAGCCTCGAGTGTAAGGGAGATGTTGGATTTGAAAATAGTACTTAGTAATCTCTGGATCTCTTCCCAGAAGGGTTGTAAAAGCGGGCATGAAAACCAGATGTGAGAGTATGATCCGATACCATCTGAGCATCTCCAGCATAGAGGAGAATAGTCTGGGTCTATTTTGTTGAATAAGACCGGGGTTTTGTACCATCTGGAGACGATTTTGTAATTTAGTTCTTGAAACGTAGTGGAGGAAGAAACCGAATGAGACCTAGATATAATATCCTTTATCTCATCTGAAGTAAGGGTGATTACCCACTACAGTTTTTTTTCACTGCGAAATTCGCAGCGTTTTTTTTCTGCAGGGGTCTATGGGACTTGTAATGCTAAAATCACGATCGCGCAAAATCGCAATTTACCGCAAAAATCGCGATTTTAACATTATAAGTCCCATAGACCACGGCAGTGGAAAAAAAAAACGCTGCGAATTTCGCAGTGAAAAAAAACTGTAGTGGGTAGTCACCCTAAAGGTGGTATTTAATTCAGATTCCCAACGAGCGATAAAAGAGAGTTGATGTTCGTCTTGTGTTAGGGTCCTATATATTTTAGAGATTGGACTCTTAATGGGCTGGAGACTCCAAAATAGTTTATGAATAGTAAGTTGTGATCTGTGTCTATGATGTCTGGAGAGTGCAGCACAACTGAGTCCCTAATGATATGCAAGTCTTCGATTCGAGTAGAGTATCCCCTAGGTAGTTTAGGAACTGTATATCTTGGGGTACAGACTTTTCCTTAATAAGGCTACTGCAATGTAGCGTCTTTAAGTGGGGATCCCTCATGATTTTCTGTTTAAGTACTCTAAATTTGTTAGGTATTAGTGCAAACAGTGGGGTGTAGCACCCTGGTCTGGGGTACTAGTTTATGCTTCCTGTTTGCTTTGTGCCATAAACTTAGGGTTAGTTTAGTGTAAGGGTTTTGGATCTCCTTCAGCTTAGCTTTGTTATATGGGGTGGACCAGAGCGATACTTTCTGATCATTGTTTAGTGAAAGAAGTTCCAGTTCCACCCCTAGTTTGGAGCTTGTTTGGCGGGTCAGGTCCACCGTGTGATTCAAATGTGATGCAATCCAATACAGTTCAAAACCTAGAAGTCCAATTCCACCGCATCTTTTGGATTTGACAAGCGTTGTGTGTTTGACCCTGTGTCCCTTACCCTGCCATATAAACTTAGCTACAAGGCTTTTGAGTTTGGTGAAAAAGATCCGTGGGATCTCTATTGGAAGCGTTTGGAGCACATACACTATATTTGGTAGATAGATCATTTTTATTACATTCTTTCTGCCAAACCAGGAAATCGGCAGGGAGTTCCAGGAGATAAGATCCTTCTCTATTCTCTCAAGTAGGGGTACAAAATTTAGGTTATATAGATCTGCTGCGCTCCGAGATATTCTTGCCCCTAGATATGTAATTTGTTTACTTGAATTTTTGAATGGCGAGATTTTTAACATTTCTGACCAAGAAACGTGTTTAATGTTTTTGTTTAATAGTTCTCATTTTAAGAGGTTTAATTTAAAGTTGGAAATCTGGCCAAAGCTCTTGAACTCATGAAGAATATGGGGAATTGCGATTTTAGGGTCCGTAAGGAAGAACAGCATGTCGTCTGCATAGGAGGCTAATTTGTGTTCCCTGGAGCCACATTCCATACCTGTAATTTTGTTATTTTGTCTTATTTTTTCCAAAAAGGTTTCCATAGTTAGGATAAATAGTAGAGGGGAAAGAGGGCAGCCCTGTCTGGTTCCATTATTAATTCGGGCTACAGGGGAATAACCAGAGTCTCTTTAAAAATTTTTAAATATTGGGATCCAAAACCATCTGGACCAGGACTTTTCCTGTTCATGGCTGATTGGATACATTCCTCCACCTCCCGGGGGGAGATTGGCTCGGGTAGCGGTTGTAATTGAGTTATAGGTACACTGGGAAGTTTGATCGAATTTAGGAAGTCACGTTTTTTTTTTTGTTATTCGATTGATAGGGACTCTTTGGAGTTTTGAATATTATATAAGTCAGAATAAAATGCATGGGAAATATTTGAGATCTCCGATGTTTTGTGATGTATCACATCGTTTTTGTCTTTCATTTTAGGAATAAAGGCTTTTGCATTTTGTGTTTTAATTAGGGCTGCAAGTTTTTTCCCGCGCTTATCCGAAAAAGCATAATGCTTATATTTTGCGAAAAAAAGATACTTTTCGGATTTGTGATTTAAAACCTCTTTTAACTTGATACGCAGGTTAAATAATTTTCATATTGAGATGACACATTTTTCTTGTTACAAGGTTCTATTTGTTTGATCTGTTCAGTGAGAAGGGTGATCTCCCTCTCTTTCTCCTTCTTCCTTGCACCCAGTTCGATAAACAGGCCTCTTATTACTGTCTTATGGGCCTCCCAAAGGATCGTGGGATTACATGGTTCTAGCGCATTCTCCTCAAAATAGTATTGTAAACCTTTTTGTATATATTCAGTGTCTTGTTTGTTCTTTAGCAGGCTGTTATTTAATAGCCAATTGGACACCGATCTCTTTTTGGGGGAGATGGCTATCCTCATGAAAATCAGGGCATGGACAGAATATAAAATAGAGTCGTAGAAAGTTTTGGTGATTGAGTCTAAGAGAGAGTGCTTAACATAGAAGTAATCTATTCTCGAGTATTTTTTATGTACTGAGGAATAAAAGGAATAGCCCCTTAAGTCTGGATTGAGGATCCTCCCAAGGGTCTACCAGGTGGAGATTAGCCAACAATTTTTTGATTTTTCCAATTTTAGAGAAAGGGACCACTGAGGAGCCACTGGATGTGTCCAGGGTGGGACTAACAGGAACATTGAAATCCCCCCCCCCTATAATGAGGTCCCCTTCAGAGAATTCTTCCAACTGTTTGGTGACTGCCGCGAAAAAGGTGTCCTGGTTAGAGTTAGGAGCGTATATATTTGCTAGGATAAGTACTCTGTTGCCAATTGAGCCCTTAACAAAAACAAACCTACCCTCTGGGTCGGCTAAGACATTTAGTGTTTGAAGGGGAACTCTTTTATGTAAAACAATAGCTACACCTGTATGTCTTTTCATTGGAGTAGTGGTGTTAAACCATTTAGTGAAGGTTTTGTTTTTAGTGAGGGGAGTGTAATTTTTCTTGAAGTGGGTTTCTTGAAAAAAGATGATATCCACACCTTGTTTCTCTAGGTAATGTAGTATTTGAGATCTTTTTGTGGAATATTAATGCCTTTTACATTGAATGAGGCTGGGTGTAAATCAGCCATAGATAAATTCTCTAGAAAGTATTTTTAAGCAAATAGCGTCAGCAGAACTGTCAGGGGAATTCAGAACACATAGAAAAAGAAACACATAACAATAACAGCTGGTCTTTGTTGGACCAGTAAGAAGTAAACACATTATAACCTTTTGCTGCTGGACCAGATTTAGGGACATAGTATTTTCTGGAACCAGGTTATCAAGCAGAAATTAGACAGTTTGCGGGGACGTGGAGTAGCACATGAGAAACCACGACTCCCAACGTAGTCTGTAAATTCTGTGGATAAAAGAAAGTTGAGAAAAGAAAGCACATGCTAAATAGAAAGCAAACAGTGAAATCAAAGGGAAGAGGTAGCGTCACGAAACGTCTCTTGTTTAGGTCTTTAGCGTGATATTCAAGTATCGTCATTAGGCAATCCTCTTCTGGAGGGTTTGGTTGGGCTCGTGTCATGAGTGCGAGATTTCTTAACTTTACAGGGTGTCGCTGATGACCAGTTCTCGCAGGAGATCCTCAGCAGTGGTCCAGTCTGGTATTTGAATATGGCTCAGGTCCAGTTTGGATAAGACATGGGGAAAGTCCTGATGAGTTCTGATGGTCCATGTCCTATTAGTACCAGATGTCGCCAAGCCAAAAGGGAACAACCATTTATAAACTATAGCTTTGTCTCTTAGAGTTTTGGTTAAAAGCTGAAGTTGTCTTCTAAGGTCAAGAGTCAATTTGGATAGATCTTGGAATATCATAAGCTCCTTGTCGGCATATTCTATCTTTTTTTTTCACTAGTCTAGCTTTGTATAGAATTTCTTCTTTAATTTTGAAGCTTTGCAGACAACAAAGTATGTCCCTTGGTCTATCTGCATTGATTGATCTTGGTCTAAAGACACAATGTGCCCTCTCCATGCCCAGATCGAAATCCTCAGGTTCATTTAGAAGCTCTGTGAAAATAGTTGATAGTACTGTTGGTATTTCTTTATCTGAGACCGATTCTGGGATTCCCCTGACCCGTATGTTGTTTCTCCTCAAGCGATTTTCGAAATCATCAATTTGTAGTTTCTGGAAATAAGCTTCTTTTTGTCAACGAGAATCTCCATCACCCTTCCAGAGTGGTGCACCACTTAAGAGTAAGTGTCCTTCAGGGTTTGCACTCTTGAGTAGATTTGTTTGACGTCCTTTCTCAATTCTGAAATTTCTTCTTTTATTGTCTGGGTAAATTCCCTGAAAAGATCTCTTATGCACTCTTTGGTGGGTAGCGCTTTAATATAGTTTCTCAGATCCGAATCATCTCGTGCATGCACCTCCTCTTCTGAATCACTGTCCAGGTCTGAGGGCAGGGCAGGCATGGGTATAATTTTGTCTTCTTCTATGGTAGTTTTTGTTCTTGTAGGTTTTGAACATTCAGGTGTGGATCTTTTGATTATTTTTTCGCTTTCTAAAGATCTGTTAGGTGTTTTAGAACTTTTGTTGGCCTCCGGAATGGCACTTTTAATATCCTTTCTCATCGTATCTGCTTTCTAATGTCACTACTTTGGGAGGAGGGTATATTTTTGGTCACATTGGTAGAAAGTTGTCTAGTAGTTGCTTTGTGGAGAGAGCCACTGTTGCAGCCAAGTGGTCCTTATTGCAAAGGAGAGGGGAGCGATAATATTTTATTATTTGAAAAATGGATTGATAAATCCAGAATTTTCTCTGCCTGGCGGGTTAGGGTTGAATTAATTTATTAATTTGATATGCTCTGAAGAAGGAATGAATGAATGTTCAGGTTCTGCTTATATGAGTTTTGGCCACTGGATGGTGCTGTGGTACATTAATTTGTAGCTAAAGGTATACTTCAGTGAAGCTAGTTGTAATATGAAGGTTCTACCGTAAGTAGTTAGCCTCAGTCCTTCTGGTGGACTGTCATAAATGCTGCAGAGAAGCGAGGAACGGGTTTCACTCTAGTTTTCCCCCTTTGTTTGGTATGGTGGTGCTGGCTGCAGGTCCCTCCCTGCTTCCTTTTATTACACTGCTCAAGGCAGAGTTGTGTGACCTGGCTGGTTTGCAGCAAGCAAGCAGGCTGCTGCTTTAAGAAAAACAAGATGGCCACCGCCCCACAGGGGAGCAGGAGCAGAGCGCCGGTCTTCAGAAGCCCCCAGTGAGTATGCACTGCTGTGTTGCGGGCTGGCGGCGGTGAATTCAGCGGGAGCCGCGGTTGGAGCGCGGCTTCACAGATTATCGGAGCCTCCCTGCAGCGGGTAGGGGGGTTACCTTGTGCCGCTTTTCCTCCACGTGGGACTCCAGATGGGATCTCCGTCGGGTGCCTCTGGATGCGGGTCCCGTCAGGCCAGGCCGCGGGCACCACTGCTGTGCTGGGCCATGGCCCTTTATCTCTCTCCACTGCGGCGAAGATATTTAGGTGAGTTCTCCACAGGCTGGGTGGGAGTTCTGGTGGGTCACTGGAGCTTTTGCTGGAGATTCCACTTATTTAGGCCCCTGATTTAGGGCTAGAAATGGGGTCTGTATGGAGGAGCAGAGAAATGTGCATCCTCCCTCTCTGCTTGCGTCAGCTGGCATTTTTATGTGCTAATTTTTTGTGACCACAACACAAACGCACGTCACACGTCACAGCTGTGGCAAAGGACCGCAATGCTATCCCATTGAATACAATGGAGCCAGCGCTACAGCCGGCTCCATTGAAAGCAATGGGCTGCCGGCAAGCACTGCAGTGATTTTCAGGGAAGGGCTTTAAAGGGCTGCTTGCCGGCAGCCCATTGCTTTCAGTGGAGCCGGCTATATTGCCGTCTCCATTGAATTCAATGAGAGAACATTGCGCTCTTGTGCAACAGCTATCACTGCTGTGCCAAAGGATCGCGATCTTTGCTGTATGTTCTCAATGGGGTCGGCACTGCTGCCGCCGGCCCCGTTGAGCACCAGGTGAAACCCCTGGTTGTGACAGCATCCAGGGGTTTCACATCCAAAAAGACAGATGCCGCAGTTACTTGCGTTTTTAAATCCGCATTTTTGTGCGCAGGTAAATATCGGCATATGACCGCTGCCATTGAAAAGCATTGGTTCTTAATAGATGCAGATCGCAAACGCAAGTAACATGCGCACATCAAAACGCCCGTCTGACTGAATCCTTAGAGAGGATCAGTATATCTGCTCCATAGTTTGTAAGGCTGAAAAATGTCTCACATCCATCCACTTCAGCCTATTATCTTGCAATGCTGATCCAGAGGAAGGTGAAAAAACCCATCAGGTATTTCAGGTGTTTCTGTCTGAATACATACAAGCTGACCTCATTCATGGCTGCCTTTAGTTTTCAAACAGTGGGATCATTATGACAAATGATAAGAAAGAACCTATAAGTTGATATCATTGTACCATGTTCAAAATAAATAGGTGTATTTTTCAAGTCTACCACAAGATGTCACTAATAGGCCATAAATCTTGCACATAATCACAGCAGCTCTGTACACTGTTGCATAGCACCTCGCCAGTTTGAAATGTAGGTATTTATTTTTAGATTAGCTGCCTTATTATCGTTATTAATAGTTATTTATAGCCTTACTTAATAAAAGATTATCCTTTGTCATTGTTTAAAGTACACAAGGTCATAAGAAGCATAATGTTCTATTAATCCAACATTTGATTATCAAGATGCTGCTTGATGCCCGCAGATGGAGAACATTGCATGTCCAATCTAGTCCATAGTACAGATCAGAATAGCACATGCTGTAATTGTCTTCACACAGACCATCAGTCCTTGTGAAAAACTGCTTGTCTGAATAGCTTTAATGGCTTTAATGGGCCTGTGTGCTGTCCATAAAATACATTGGCATGGATGGGAAATATACCTGATGGGCCCTAAGGGTGTGTTCAGACGTAGTGGATTTTCCACAGCAGGAATATCTGCAGCAAATCTGCACCCAAAATCTTTGAAAATTAGCACCAAAAAGTAGAGATTTTGACAGACAGATTTTGTTGTAGACCCCCAGAAGATTTCACCCCTTCATTTGCGGATCCACACCAAAATACACAACGAAGTCTAAACAAAATGGTGCAGATTTTATATGGATTTGCTGGGGATGTTTTGTGAATGTACCTGAAGGGTGAGCCACTACGCATGGGCCAATGTTTTGCACTTTTCCCCTACACTAAAATTTGCCAGCCAGCCCCCGTGCAGCGCTGCACTCGGCTGGAGGGCTGCAACTCACCTCTGTTGCCTGAAATAATTAAAGAGAGGGCAGCACTTCAAAAGTAATGGTGTATTGAAAGGAAGCAGAATTTTGAATAACAGGTGACTCACCTGGGGTGAACAGCTATTTCGCCATTGTCCGAGTTTGCCTTTGAGACTCAAGTTTTGAACTACTGCCAAAGTCCTCTGTCCTTACTGTATATCCATGGGGTGGAGAACGAGTATGGAATTTCTGCAGGTGGAATACACCCCGGACAAGCAAAAATAGATCGATCAGAGGATAAAAAGTTCAGGGATACAGTATAAGGCAATCAATCTGTATAGAAGGGTGTCAAATAGATGGGACAGTCACTTATGTTTTGGGGGGTGTGATAACAGTGGTTAAAATACCTATTTGCAGCCACTGTTTTGTATTGTTTCAGCCATGTATGCCCGCTTCATGAATTTTGTAGTCTATACAACTTGTTTTCTAGACTAGCGGAGATGTAAATTTCTGGGCGTACTGCCATCATAAGCTGGGAACAAGTCTTGTCCCTCTATCTCACATGCATTTGGGGGTTGACCACTGTTTACATAACACTAGGGTATGTAAAATATTTGCTACTTTGTATAATAAGCTGGGGAGCCCCAATTGGGTGAGAAGCTCTGTACTCGTGGCCTGAGACGTCCACCCCGGTGTTGTGAATTTCTTAGGGGTTCTCTGTATTTGCTGGGGCTTCCCCAGCTGTTAACCAGACAGATAATGCTTGTAAAATTCCTTTGTGAGAAATGATTATAAAAGTGTACGTGATATCATTTACTATACATACTCATTCTATTAATAAAATTGCATTAGATTTAACTCCTTGCCCTTCTTTAAATGTATATCAGAACCTCAAACACAAAAAATTGACAATATAGAGACTTCAATGTCCAAGAACCCCCCAGAAATTCCAGTTATGCCTTGGAATTACCATAGGTGTTGTAGGTAGAGTCCATGCTTATAGCTTCTGGACCTTGAACGTTATTTTATTAGATACATAAACAGAAAAGTAAAGAGCAACACATTTCGAAGGTTGCATCCTTCTTTATTAATTGTTTACCGTGAAGTATAATCACTGATTATGATCAATGATTATGTCAATACCAAATTTATATATATTTTTTTTCTTGCAACTTTTTAAACACTTAACCCCTTAACGACCGGGCCATAGCCTTTTTACGTCCTCCCGAAGTGGGCTTTATTCTCTGAGGATGTAAAAACATGCGTCCTACAGAGAATAAAGCCCCTCAGGCTCTGGACGTGACAGCTCCATGCTGTCGGTGCCCGCAGGTAGCCGACAGCATGGAGCTGTCATCCCGGGCTGCGGGGACCCCCCCCCGGCAATGCGATTGGCGCTATCCAATCGATACACATAAAAGTTTTAAAAAGTGCAAAAAAAGTTAAAGATTCAGCTGCCCTGATGGATCGGATCCATCAGGGCAGCTGAAATTACTCACCCGGGTCCGCCGCACTGCTCCCCGCTCTTCCGATGCTCCAGGCCCCGAAACCGCTCTTCTGCGCATGTGCGCCAGGCGGCATTACGTCAGCTGCATGCGCAGAAGGCCCGGAGCCTGGCTCCCGGCTCCTGTAGGCAGCCAGGAAGCAGGAGATGTCAGCGGGGACTGCGGTGAACGGTTCCCGATACCGCGATCACCGTTATCCAATTGATAACGGCGATCGCGAAAAAGTTGAATTAGTAAAAAAAAGTGTCAGTTTCACCTCCCCTTATGGATCGGATCCATGAGGGGAGGTGAAAATACTCACCTAAGTCCTCCCCGATGTCCCAATGTCCCGGGACCCAAAATCCCCATCTGCGCATGCGCGCCCGATGATTGACGTCGGGCGCGTGCACAGAGGGGGTCGAGCCCCGGGAAATTCAAAATCCCTTTGCTCCTGGCTGCCATGTGTAGTCAGGAGCAGAAAGATTATACCGGGGACATGATCACTGTTACCCAATGGATAACAGTGATCATGTAAAGTTAACAAAAGTGTAAAAAAAGTTTAAAAAAAAAAAAAGTAAAAAAAAGTAAAAAAAAGTTTAAAAAAAAGTTTAAAAAGCGTACGTTTCATCTCCCCTCATGGATCATATCCGTGAGGGAGGATGAAAGTACGTACATAAGGCCCCGGGTTAATCCGCGGACCTTACCCCAGCTTCTGCGCACGCGTCCGTCGCCAAAATGGCGGACGCATGCGCAAAAGTGGATTGCCAGGATAATTTAAATTCTCCCTGCTCCTGGCTACAAAATGTAGCCAAGAGCCTGGAGATTTCACGGGGGGCCGCAGTGAGCGGTTCCTGGTCACGTGTTCGCCGTTATCCAATAATGGCGATCACGTAAAAGTTAAAAAAAAATTTGAAGTTTCATCTCCCTTCACCGATGAAATCGCTGAGAGGAGATGAGACTTTTTACCGGAGGCCTCCGTATTTGAACCCCGACGCAATCCTCCTTCGTGAACTTTCCCGAATTCTGCACATGCGACTGCTGGCAAAAAGCCGGACACATGCGCAGGAGTGGGGGAGCCAAGGAAATTTAAAATCTCCTTGCTCTCAGCGACCAACGGTCGCCAAGAGCCTGGAGCAGTGACGGGTGGCCTCGTTGAGCGGTCACCGGTCACGTAATAAAAAAGTAGCGCTCTAACATAGGTCGGTCTCACATGACCAGATAGGAATTAGATTCCGCATGCGTCTGATCTGCGATATTGCGCAGATTAATCGCATTGGATTACACAATTCCGCTCACATTAGCGGGTTGGAATTGTGTAATCCACTCGCAGAAAAGAGAACGCAGCAGGTTCTATTTTACCGCGGATATCCACAACATAGAGTCCATTGTGCTCCATGGTCCCGGATATACCCGCTGCCCATACGCAACTACGTTGTGTACGGGCTGCAGGTACCCGCGTCATCGCTAAGCGAAGGTGCCGGAAATACAAACAAAAAAAGGTGTACTGCGCATGAACGCCCGTGTAAGTACGCAGTTATGCGCAGTACATTACGCGGCCGTACGCAGGGTCACAGCCGGGCTCACAGATGGGATCCGCTGTAGGCCTCCGCAAGCGGATTCCACCTACGGCTGTGTGAGCCCGGCGTTATTCAGATCACTACCTATAAAACGTATTTTACAAGAAGCTCCGGGAACGCTCGCCTTCATGCAGTTCCAGGAGCAGCTTGTTGAGCGCCTTCTATGTGAGACCGCCGCACCTCATCAAGCTTACGGAGACTCACGGAACGCCACTTTTTACACCCCATACCAGCCACTGAGGTCACGAAATACCCCCAAAAAGCATGAGAGGAGGGGGGATACACAGTTTTATTGCCCCATGTACCCATCCCAACCAGCCTCCGTAATTACCCCCGTCTTCAGAAATACTACACAGTTCACATTATTATTTTTATCTAAGATTTGGGGAACGCCGAAAAGGGCGCGGAGTGTGTGTGTGGGGTGGGGGTGGGGAATTTTTAGGGAGTCAATTTTTATTCTGTACAAATAAGCAATGGGGCCTGGAATTTATTCAGTTGTGCCCTGAAATCCAACGGGTGTTCCCTCCTTTATAGACCTTGCCATGGGTCCTGTAAGTAAATTACGGCCACAATGGGTATGTTTCTGAACACGGGACAAACGGGGGTATCCATTTTGGGGTGAAGGTCTTCATTCCTATGTACGCTGTAAAAAAAAATTGTTTTTAAATTTTTAAAATTGCCAAAAAAATTGAAAATCGTTACTTTTTCCTTCTGCTTTGCTTAGACTCATTCAAATACTGTGGGGTCAAAATATGCAGTACACCCCTAGATGAATTTGTTAAGGGGTCTAGTTTTCAAAATGGGGTCATTTGAGGGGGTTCTTTATCGTTTTGGCCGCTCAATGGCTCTATAACTGGGCAATGGGGCCTGGAATTTATTCAGTTGTACCCTGAAATCCAATGGGTATTCCTTTCATTGTAGGCCTTGCCATGTGTCCTGTAAGTCTATTAGGGCCACAATGGGTATGTTTCTGAACACGGGACAAACAGGGGTATCCATTGTAGGGTGTAAGTCTTCATTTATACATGTGCTGTACAAAAAAAACTGTTTTTAAATTGACACAATAGCCCAAAAAATGAAAATCGTAATTTTTTCTTACTGCTTTGCTTAGATCTATTCAAAAATTGTAGGGTTAAAATACACAGTACACCCCTAGATAAATTCGTTAAGAGGTCTAGTTTTCAAAATGGGGTCATTTGTTGGGGTTCTCTATGGTTTTGGGCGCTCAAGAACTCTACAAGTGGGCAATGGGACCTAAAAGGACTTCAAGCAAAATCTATGTTCTGAAAGCCACCGATTACTCCTTTCATTTTGGGCCCCGTTGTGCATGCAGACATAATATTAGGGCCACAATGGGTATGTCTCTGAACACGGGGCAAACAGGGGTATCCATTTTTGGGTGCAAGTCTTCATTCATATGTGTGCTGTACAAAAAAAGCTGTTTTTAAAATGACAGAATTGGCCAAAAAAACGAAAATCACAATTTTTTCCTTTTGCTTAGCTTGAATTCATTCGAAAACTGTGCGGTCAAAATATGCAGTACACCACTAGATAAATTCCTTAAGGGGTCTAGTTTTCAAAATGGGGTCATTTGTGGGGGTTTTCTATGGTTTTGGGCACTCAAGAACTCTACATGTGTGCTATGGGGCCTAAAAGGACTTTAAGCAAAATTTCTGTTTTGAAAGACACTGACTACTCCTTTCATTTTGGGCCCCGTTGTGGACTCAGATATAACATTGGGGCCACAATGGGTATATTTCTGAACACGGGAGAAACCGGGGTATCCATTTTGGGGTGTAAATCCTCATTTTCATGTAAACTATAGGAAAAAAAATATGTCTTTAAAATGACAGATTTGCAAAAATATGAAATTTTACTTTTTCTCCTCTAAATTGAATTAATTCCTGAAAAAAAACTGTGGGGTCAAAATACTCATGACACTCCTCAGTGAATACACTAAGGGGTGTAGTTTTTAAAATGGGGTCATTTGTGGGGGTATCTATTATTCTGACAATCATGAGCCTTTCCAATCTTGGCTTGGTGTAGGAAAACAAAGTGTTCCTCAAAATGCTAAAAAGTAATGTTAAATTTGTACGTCTCCTAAATGGTTAAAAAAAAAAAAACGTTTTTCCAATGTGCGCCCAAAATAAAGTAAAAGGGTGGAAATATAAATCTTAGCAAAAATTTCTATATTATGTTTGCACATATTTAAGATATTGCAGTTGGAAATGTGAAAAAATGACAATTTTTTCAAAATTTTCCCAATTTTGGCGCTTTTAATAAATAAACACATTCTATCGGTCTATTTTTTCCACCTAAATGAAGTACAATATGTGGCGAAAAAACAATGTCAGAATCGCTTGGATATGCAAAACCTTTCTGGTGTTTTTCCATGTTAAAGTGACACGTCAGATTTGCAAAATTTGGTCTGGTCATTAAGGCGCAAACAGGCTTGGTCACTAAGGGGTTAAGGACCAGGCTGTTTTGCATATTAAGGACCAGGCACTTTTTAGGGATTTTACCCATGTGGTGGTTTAATTGCCCTATTTTTTTCCTTCTATAATATGTATGGTTTTGGATTACATTGCGCATGCTGCAACAGTTTTGGTAGGTGTCGTTTTTGGGTTATTTTCTTTCTTATGTATGTATTTTTATTTTATTCTGTAATTTTGTTTTACTCATTTATGTAATTAATTTTGTTACTATCTATAACCCCCATGATGTCATATAAGACCTCTAGGGGACATTCACATGTTTTTTGGGGGGTTTTATATGACATTTTTCCACTCAGGCTGGGGCATCCATAGGAGGAGCATCTATAGAAGCCCCAGTTACAGGGGAAAACATTCCCCTGTTGTGACAATAGTCACTGGCAGAGCTGATCATGTTCTGCAGGACCCTGTAGCTCTGCTGTAACAGGGGATCCCGGGGGTCACATGACCGCTGGCTTGCATAGTTATACTTCCACTTTCACTCTTTAGTACATAGCGCTCATTGAGCGCTGTGTACTTGGGAAAGGAGAGTGCAGAAGGGGTTACAAACTGCTTTTCCCTTCTCCTTCGGGTTCTCAGCTGTGACTAACAGCTGACAACGGGACCTGCATTTGATTGCAGAAACAGGGGCTTTAGCCCCTGCTGTATTTTTACTATCGGCCAGGATTAAAGATCGGACTAAGCACCATAAATTTACAGTGTTTGGTCCTTAATGGGTTAAAAAAAATAATTTTTTTTTTGTTCATTACTGCATTCAAAGACCCTCTAACAATTTTATTTTCTTGTCAACGGTGCTGTGAAAGAGTTTTCTTTTGTGGGATGAGTTGAACTTTTTAATGGTACCATTTGTTGATCTTTGCACCAAAAATGCATATAAAAAGCACATGTATTTCATGGCATTTTTACAAACATCCCCAAAACTGCCACAAAAACGTGTATAAACATAAACAGATAGTCAGGGAGGCGCTCCAACTGGTTAACTGGGGGGTGTCGCTGGGTGTTCAGAATAAGTGAAATAAAGATAAAGTATTAAAGGAAAAAATAAAATAAAATAGGACTTACCCGGTGTATGGTGGAAACCCCTGTGGAGAGGGGTCCCACCAACACCTCCTAGTCCAAGTTTGCTTGTCAGACCTCTCAAGGGTCTTAATCTTCTGGTGTCGACCTGGTTCCTGAGTTGTTGGAGTCTGCTGCAGAGCTTCTGTGTCCAATAATAGATTGGACCCACGGAAAACGTGATGATGAAAAAAAGTTTTGAAAAAAATTGCTCTTGCGCTGTCTCAACAAAACAACTGGAGTATGTATAACCGGCATAGAAGTGTAGAGCGTCATGACGCGGCGTCATGGCGTTATCGGCGTCATGAACGTACCCCCGCGTCATGACGCTCTACACTTCTATGCCGGTTATACATACCGGAGCCCATAATATAACGAAACAACCGCCCGCATCACAGCTCTATATATATAGTTAAATAGCGGCATAGACGTGAACCTAAAAAAACTTCATGCATACATATGACTACTCGGGTCACGTGATCATCACGTACCCGGAAGTAGTTTCAGTTTCACTTTCCAGCGGCGACCATTGAGCTGACGTGGCACACATGACGTGAAGGTCATGTGAGCTGCTTACACCCGGTTACTCACCTAATGAACACCATTACATACATGTAAGTCCCTATATAAGGATGCATTGTTATGTTATGTTTTATGTACTTGATAAAGTCACTTTTACGCGACGAAACGCGTTGTACTTTATTAAATCTTTTAGACAATATTGCATTGTCAACTCCAGTTGTTTTGTTGAGACAGCGCAAGAGCAATTTTTTTCAAAACTTTTTTTCGTCATCACAAAAACGTGTATGTGAAGCAAGCGTAAGGTGACACAGGTTGCAAGATCAAAACTAACAGTGTAGTTCTGCAATCTTGTAATTAAAAAAAATTCAATGCAATCAAATTATGACTCGGAATAAAGCCATCGTTTTTGGATTTCTTGCAATCTGTGGGTTACGGTTGTGGCAAGTTGCAAAGTGACCAGATTGATTTTTCTTAGATTCCGAGGTTGCAGGAGTGCACTCATCAATTTCATCGGTGTAATCCATGTCATGGCCAAAGTCGCCATGTAGCCCAAAGCCTAATAGTGAAGGGTATATAGTAAAAGTTGGGCACCCCACTCTCACTTTCTGGAGCAGCATAGTTTATTAATTCAAATGTAGCGATTGGTTCTAAAATTAGAACATGTGAAGATGCAACAGCTTAAACAGCAATTTCCACTACTTCAATAACAACTCTTTTGCAGACAACTAAGTAAATACAAGTATTATAAGCACGTTGAAATTGGAGCTGTTACTACAAATGTTCTGCAAAGCCCAGTTTAAAAGAGGATCTCTTACCAGGACAGATACATCTGCTGATTGGCATCACAAATTCCAGTCCGGCACCCACTACTGACTGCATGCAATATGCAAATTAGTGACCTCTTTCATTACAGTGTGAAGAAACTGGAAAATTAGCAATTCCACCGATTTTTGCCTTCAGTGAATTTTTCTACATCAGACCTGTATTCATCCACTTTGAGACAATGTAATTTAGGCCATGTTCGAATCTGTGCCAGAGTTTGTTCAGAGCTTCTGACGCAGATCCTGCACAAAATGCCGGACAAATTAGAACAGCATGTTGTGCTATTTCGTCTGATAGAATGAAGGCATGCTGACGGCTGGATGGATCCCATTATAACAAATGGAGCCTGTCGAGCGTTGTTCAGGTCCAGTATATACCAGATCCATCACTTCCATCTTTTTCAGCTCCAAGGTGTCACGGTCTGTTGGCTGCAACTGGGTCGTGGCACGGTGGTCTCAACGCTTAGATGGACTGGCTTCTCTGGTTTCGCATGTGGATTTTGCCCTGATGTTTGTGGAACACTGTCTGTCCAATTGCATTGCCTTGGTCATTATTTAAGTCTGCTTCTGAATCTGGTTGTTGTCGAGTATTTTCTCTCTCTCTTTGTGGAGAGGGGATATGTTCATGGTGGTGAGAGTTCTGCTGTAAGGCTAAGTGGTGCTTTTGTTGTTTTATTAGTGTTTTCCTTCTTTTAGATGCTAGAGTTAGTGGCATGAGTCCTGGGGTTGCCTTTATCAAGACGATAACCTTGCTTTTAGGCAGGGCAGTTCTTGTCCTAGTAGTCAGGGTAAGGTTGACCCTTCCTCCTTTTGTTTACATTATATGAGCGTTTACTCCGTTCCACAATCTGCTCCCTGTGTTAAAACAACCTTACTTTCACCCTGGGTGTGGTGTCTTACGTTCAGAGCAAATATGACACAAGGATTGAGCCAAACAACGGAACCTGGTATGAACCCAGCCTAACAGGCAAATTCTTATTTTTGCATCCATTCAAAAAGGGAAAACCATATATCCTTGGTAAGAAATGAATTAAATCTGCTATTTGTTGAGCTTTCCAAAGTGTAAATTGCTCTAATATGCTCTCTTGGCCTGATAGGCAGAACATAGATGACAGGTCTTTCTGCAGTAGTGTCTTAGATGTTGCCCCTTGGTCTCCTCTTGGCCAAACTAAGCTGCAGGACGATGCCCTACTGTACTTGGTGGCCTGAATAGCAGTTTGTAAACACCCAAAAAGCAGTTGAGAAATTGCTATTTCTGGATTCAATAAATGAACAACACAAAGAAAGAATACTATTTCATAAGATCTTCAACTTCAGGCCGCCTGCACACTAGCGAGTTTGAATTGCGGAATCTGTGATCGTCTCTCACACAACGATCCATGGCATTCTGCACAAATTTAAATCAGTAGAGCATCCGCATGTCCACTCACACGAGTGGACAGCGACTGTAATTATCCGCAGCATGCTCTATTTTTTCACGGATTTCGTGCGGAAAGCTACCATTGACTTCTGACCCACGGCCCTTCCGCAATTGACATTGCGGAAAGGTCACGGATTCCGCGTCATCGCTAGGGGATGATGCAGGAAAAGCAGAGGTTTAAAAAAAAAAAAAATCTGTAGTGCGCACGTCCACCGGCAAGCCTGGCAGACCATCTGCAGTGCCGAAAAGATGACCTC
The DNA here is from genome assembly GCF_035609145.1 of Eleutherodactylus coqui. NCBI lineage: Eukaryota > Metazoa > Chordata > Amphibia > Anura > Eleutherodactylidae > Eleutherodactylus > Eleutherodactylus coqui. The sequence continues at coordinate 324,086,081 of NC_089837.1, read as the reverse complement.
ATGACAGGTACGTGCGGACGCCTGTCAGGTACAGGGTCGGATTCCACTGCGGGCTCCCGGATGCGGAATCCGACCCGGTCGTGTGCTGCTGGCCTTATAGTGCAAAAAAATCTATGCAAAGTATGTCATGTTTGAGGTCCCACGAAACATTGCACAGGTGTACAGATGCTTGTGTCCCTCTGGCAATGTCTCCACAAATCCGCATTATGAAGAGACAGGATCTTTGGAGGTCATGCTTCACAATAGGCTGATGATTGTTCTGTATGCATTTTATTATATGTACCCTGTAAGAACTTTAAAACATTGTTGCACTGTGAAATCCACGACATTTGGTGCAGATTTGGCACTGTGAGTTTACTGTGGATTTTGCATTGTGCACAGACCCTTATACATTATATATACTGTATACTCCAAAATGGTGTCATTAAAAAAATATAAATTAAAACAAGCCTTTAACTGGCTAGGTCAATGGGAAAATAAAAAAAGTTTGGGCTCTCAAAATGTAGGGATGAAAAAAATAAATTACTGTGATCTGGCGCCAAAATAGGTGGAATTGATCCCTTATTCACACAGATTTTTTATTTCAGAAATTAAAGGGGTTGTCCCTCGCCGAAACGTTTTTTTTTTTTTTCAACCCCCCCCCCATTCGGCGCGAGACAACCCCCGATGCAGGGGTTAAAAAAGAACACCGGACAGTGCTTACCTGAATCCCCGCGCTCCGGTGACTTCTTACTTACCCGGTGAAGATGGCCGCCGGCATCTTCTCCCTCGGTGGACCGCAGGGCTTCTGTGCGGTCCATTGCCGATTCCAGCCTCCTGATTGGCTGGAATCGGCACGTGACGGGGCGGAGCTACACGGAGCTACACGGAGCCCCATTGAGAAAGCAGAAGACCCGGACTGCGCAAGCGCGTCTAATTTGGCCATTAGACGGCGAAAATTAGACGGCAACCATGGAGACGAGGACGCCAGCAACGGAGCAGGTAAGTGAAAAACTTTTGATAACTTCTGTATGGCTCATAATTAATGCACAATGTACATTACAAAGTCCATTAATATGGCCATACAGAAGTGTATAGACCCACTTGCTGCCGCGGGACAACCCCTTTAAGGTTAGGCATGGAGTTCCAAAATTTCACCAGATGGTGGCGACATAATACAATAAGCAGTTGTTGAACACAGGCCAAACTACTAAAGCAATCTACTGAAATAAACATGCCCAAAGGATAAGCTTCAGACTCCAGGAAGCGGGCCTGTGTTAAGACTAGTTGCTGAACTTTGTTTTGCAGCATTGCCTGATATTCTACCCGGCGACAGGTAACGTCCCAATTGCTCATGCACATATTTGTTTTATTTGCTGTAATGAAGGAAAAGCACTGATTATCTTTGTAAGCTACTGTATTATTATTTCATCTGTGTCTGCAAGCTGTGGCTGATGTGAAACAACAATTCCCAGCATGTCTTGACAGTCTGCAGCTTTCATTTGTTATACATATGATTTCAGTCATCTATAAAAATAAGGAGATTTATTGCTGTTGCCATAGAATACTTGAATTTACGTGAAAATTCTACTATATTTATCAATTTGGTGCACCAGTCATGTGGACTCTCTTGCTTACCACACTTTATGGCAGTTGTGTATACAGGGTGGAGTCAAAAAGCCTGATCCAGTGCTAGATGTCAGTAGTGGTGTCCTATACTGACATAACTAGAGCGTACTGTAATAGGAAGGCTTGGATGCGCTACACAATGGTATAGCATACAGGCCTCTGGGGGCCCCGAAACATGGATTTCAATTTTGTATTGTGGTCCTTGTAAGAGACTATAAAATCCAATTGCAAAGTTGAATAGTAGAAATCCATTTTCTGCATCCTCCTGCTACAATACATGCAGGGGCTGGCTGGCAGATTTTAGCCTGGAGGACAAGCACTCAACACTAGCCCATGCAACCGTAAACTGCTTTCAAATTCTGCAACACAAATACAGCACCAAAACCAAGCCTAAAACACATATACAGCACTAGAACCAAGCACAATACAGAGATCAATTGCAAAGTTAACCACTGGTAAACAAGTTTGTAATGTGTGAAACAACTCCCAGTATAAAGGTCTTTTTAGACACAACGATTATTGCTCAAAAGTCGCTCAAAAGACCTCTTTTGGGCGATAATCATTGTGTGCATTACACGGCAAGATGATCACTCAACGGCAGTTTGAGTGACAGTTTTGAGTGTTCACTTTGCATGAGTGTGTAACTGAAGGCTCACACTGTATGCAGAAGACAAGCAGGGCCGCTATCTTCTGCATACTCCTGCTGTGTTCATGGACTGTATATCAGCTGAGCGCTCCGAGCAGGGTATACAGAACACAGCTGCAGCGCTGTCTTCTACATATTCCTGCTGTGTTCATGGAGCGCTCAGCTGGTATACAGCTGAGCGCTCTAAGCAGGGTATGCAGGGCACGGCTGGAGCGCTGTCTTCTGCATATTCCTGCTGTGTTCATGGAGCACTCAGCTGGTATACAGCTGAGCGCTCTAAGCAGGGTATGCAGGGCACAGCTGCAGCGCTGTCTTCTGCATATTCCTGCTGTGTTAATGGAGCGCTCAGCTGGTATACAGCTGAGCGCTCTAAGCGGGGTATGCAGGGCACAGCTAGAGCGCTGTCTTCTGCATACTCCTGCTGTGTTCATGTAGTGCTGAGCGCTCTCAGCGGGGTATACAGAAGACAGCTGGACTGCTTGTCTTCTGCATACTTCTGCTGTGTTCTCGAAGCGGGATACCAACTGAAACAATAGTATCAGCGGTATCCTGCTGAGAACTCAACACGCATCACTGGTAAGGCTCATTGTTCTCTTTCAGCTTGCTGAAAGACAACAATGAGCGAATCGTTAACAAAAACTGCACGATGTCTGTGCGTTTAGACCCAACGATTCTTACTCAAAAGACGGCTTTAAGCGAATTTTGAGCGAGGCTCGTTGGGTCTAGATGGGCCTTAATCGTAACAATGGTAAGGGTATACTGGGAGTTGTTTTCTCACAAACAAACGTATTGCAGCCCATCATTCTAGCCATACAGGTGACTACAGTACTGATCAGACACAGATGGGGAATAGCAGGTGAACACCCCCTTCCCCACACTCACAGGTGTATCTCAGGAATGGCGTTTGGTATGCGACTCCCATCACTGACGGCAACAGCATCCCGCTGTGCGGGCGCACGATTAGCTTCTTCTCCTAGAGTTCATTCGTTCACTGCAACTATGGCACGTAGAGACAGCACCCATAGCGCATGCGTGGGACCAACCACCTATCGCGTGATCCTATCTGTAGGCTCAATGTATGTCCTAATTGGTGATCTTGAAAAGAGCCGCTGTGCATGTGTACGGCTCCTGGTGCAGCCAGTAGATGTCACTCTATGGTTCCGGAGATATGGCACAAGCGCTTCAATCACAATAATCTCGCCCCATAAAGAATTCAATAGGAAAAACCGTGCCTGTACTCTGCACAAAAGTGATTAAACATCTATCAGGCACGTCTGAGCCAAATGGAATGGGTCTCTGTTTGATGTTCCTGCCCACGAAATGTAAATACATCCATTATATGCACATGTAAGGCTCTCTAACCCTCAGGTAACACCTGAATTCAGATGATAAGCCACTGTGCCTATTCAATAAATTTATTACATATAGTAGAGAAAAATATTTATTTTATAAGCTGCATGATAGGTATATCTGATGTCTGAAACAAGGCAGCATAGTAGAAATTACTGTAGAACGAGCTGATGGGAGGTGACACCAGACGAACAATACCCGGGGTACCTGGAGACACAGGAAACACATAATTAAAATCATTTAAAAACAAAACATAAAAGGTATATACATTTACACTACACAGCAACCTGAAAAATATATATACCTATAAATACGGTAAAGTACAATATTCCAAATTAAGGCCTTTTCGATAGAGCGTATCTAATTCAAAAATCCATTTTAACTCGAGGAACTTTAGCCTTTTCTCTCTATCACCCCCTCTTACATCAATTATCCGGTAGTGTAGCTGACTGACTGAGTGTCCTGTTTCACAAAAATGTTTGGTAGCTGGTACATCAACCCGGCCAGTCCTCACTGTACTTTTATGCTTATTGATCCAAGCTCTAACATCATTGATGGTCTCCCCCACATACAACAATTTTTCTTGCCTTAATTGCGCTAGCTGCAATAATTTACTCAAAGGGTCGAGTTTTTCACACCCAAGAACAGATAAAATATATAAGATCAAGGGGAGGTACACTTAATGTCAACATACATCATCTATCTGATCAGTTGTCCGTGTGGATTGTTGTATGTGGGGGAGACCATCAATGATGTTAGAGCTCGGATCAGTAAGCATTAAAGTACAGAGGAATGGCCAGGTTGCTCACAGGGTTGACCTGTGGTATCAGTGATGGCGCCGCAAGTTGCACTAATAGAAGGAATACCCTGGTGATCATAAACACTTCACAAACTTGCTCCACCCGGTAACCCTAAGTAGATGTGGAAAGTGAATTTCTGCTTCTCACATGCTACTCTTCAACTTTGCAGTTTGGTTTTACACTCTATCTCTTCCAGGGGCCACAATACAAAATTGAAATGCCTGGGGGCTCCATGCACCATACCAGCGTGTAACACATCCATGCCTTCCTATTCAAGTACGCTACTGTTATTTCACTATAGGACACCAGCAGAGGCGTAAAACCTCTGCAAAACCTGGAACGGGGCCCCCAACTATAATGCTTTATTCGTAGTACTGGGCTTCCTATATGGAGAAGAGAGGCCTTATGGACCCCCCAAGGCTCCTGAGCCCGGGTGCAACCGCATCCCCTGCATCCTTTATAGTTACGCCCCTGGACACCAGTACTGAGATATAGAGCTGGATCAGGCTTTTTGACTGTACCCTGTATAAATCAATATTTGCATTAAAGATGGAGGATGCCTGCGATATTTTTCAAATTAATTATTATTTTATTTTTCATTTTAGTTACACCCCATACGTAGGCACTAACTATCGAGATTCTCGGGCGTCAATACTACGAGCGAGAAAAGATAGCACTTGCCTTATCTTTCTTGCATGTAGTTTTTTTCACATGCAAGAAAGTTGGGGCAGAACCTATTTTCCAGCTTTTTTAATTCGAATTCGTGCTCAATAGAGCCCTATAGCCTGAGTAAGGGTATCATCACTCCTTAACCCCTTAATGACGTGGCCCTTTTTTTCTATTTTCGTTTTTTCCTCCCCCCTTGAAAAAAATCATAACTCCTTTATTTACTTTATTTATCCATCGATGTCGCTGTATGAGGACTTGTTTTTTGCGGGACGAGTTGTAGTTTTCAATGGTGCTATTAAAAGTACCATATAATGTACTGAAAAACTTTTAAAAAATTCTAAGTGGAGTAAAACGAAAAAAAAACGACATTCCGCCATCTTTCAGTGCGGCTTGTTTCTACAGCGCACAAACTGCAACAAAAACGACATGATAACTTTATTCTATGGGTCAGTACAATTGCTATGATACCAAACTTGTATCGTTTTTTTTTTCACTATGCTACCCTTTTTTTTTTTCAAAGACATTTAATTTTTTTCAATATTTTCTGCGGTCATCTTGTGCGCACAATAACTTTTTTATTATTGCGTCGACGTAGTTTAGTGAGGGTTCATTTTTTGCGGGATGTCCTGTAATTTCTGTTAGTACTAATTCAGAATACATACGACTTTTTGATCTCTTTTTATTGCGTTTTTTTCTGGGAGACAGGGTGACTGAAAAAGTGCATTTCTGGTGTTCTTTATTTTTTTTTCGGATGACGTTCACCGTGCGAGGTAAATAATGTGCTACTTTGATAGATTGGACATTTACGGACACGGCGATACCAAGTATGTATTTTTCTTTTATAATTTAGAATTTTTAATTACAGATATGGATGGCAAAAGGGGGTCATTTAAACTTTTATTACTTTTTTTTTTTACAATTAAAAAAACTTTATTGATCCTTTCTTTACTTTACTTTTAAATCCCCCTGGGGGACTACAATATGCGATGCTTTGATCACTCCTGCAGTATGATGTAATGCTATAGTATTACGTCATACTGCATTCTGATAGGCAGTCTCGCAAGGCAGCTCTGGGGCCTTTCAGAAGGCCCCCGGCTGCCATGACACCTGCATGGCTCCCCCGATCTCAGAATTGAGAGCGGCATATAAAGGGTTAAAAGCCGCGATCGGCCGATTGCAGCTATTGCCCACAGGTGTCAAAATGTACGTCCTAGAGCAGGAAGGGGTTAAAGGGGTTCTGTCACCCCTGTCAAAAAAGAAAAATTCTATACTTATCTATTCCTCCCTGTCAGTCTACTTACCAGATCTTCACCTCCCCCATCTTCTCTTGTCTCCTGCAGTCCAGGGGTAAGGGTTACTTCACCTCCAGCTACCTGATTCTTCTCCTTCCTTTGAGCTTACATACATTTGGTTGGCAGTCTTCTGCCTGCCAAGCAACGTACGTTACGTCACAGCTCACAGGCCAGCAGGGGGACTGCCTATCTTTTTTAGAGATTGCTTATGCGAGCTGTCTCTGAAATAGATTACAATTCCTTCCTAGGCAGTGAAGCTACAGCACAGGGATGTGACCTTCACTGACCTGGCGGAAAGAATTTGAGGAATGCAGCCTTCATAACAAGCTGGACTTAGGGTGCAGTGAGGTGACCCGGGTCACTGCAAAAGCTCAGCTAGGAGAAGATAAACTAAGGAAACTGACAGGGAAGGAATAGGTAAGTATAGATTTTTTCTTTTAAATGACAAAACCTCTTTAAGGAGAGCACCTAGAATCCTACAGTTCTATTGTATCTTGTCTCCACCACAAGTATGGGTGGAGACAAGGCTAGGGCTGCTTGACAGCCAGATGACGCCCCCAGTCCCTCATTGGCCACATGGCTTGCTCCCATCCTCAGTTCAGGTCCTGCCCCCTTCCCCCCCCCCCCCCCCACCAGTCTCCCTTCTCCACTCATGGCTTGCTCATCCTGCACTGCTGATAACTGCGGGGGGCGCTCTCTCCAAGACTAGATAGAGGGGCGTGGCCCCAGTAACAGCTTGGTGGTGGAGGGTGGAGGCTGGAGGGGAGATGATGTTAGACGGGCGGCATGTTAATGCGGCCTCGCTCTCAAATGGAAGCATTTACAGCTAATAATGTAAGCCTAACTCTGAAACAAATCCTATCCCTCCATCCAAGGCAAAACTCAGTGCCCACACTGCTAGGACCTTGCATATATATAGCCACTCTGCACCTGAAAACTCGCAGAGTGAATAGAAAACCACACCTCCACCCTACTACCAGGCATAGCTAATCCAGCAAGCATCCATGCAGCAAAGGCATACAGCACCAGCAGACTCTGCACATGGAGAATTTTTCCTTGACCTGCTTAACAAGGCAACAGGTCTTTACCTGTGTTGAGGCCACGATACAATGACGTTGTCGCGACCGACAAGCCGCAACACTGTCCCTAAGGAGTGATGATACCCCTCCCAACCCACATCATAGGACTTTCACCAGCCAAGCCAGAAACCTACTGCACACTGATGAGGGGCATGCATGGTCTTATAAGTCTCCTCACTCACCTTCTAGGTGCTATTCCTAAGGAGTGATGATACCTCTCCCCTAGTGCAGTGTGTTACTATAAGCTTGCTAGTAGAATAGATGAAAATCAAAGGTAAGCAAATTCATTTACTGCCATCAATAAAAATATTATATTGCTTGTAGATAAAAGATTGAGTATATATTTAGATGTATTATCTGATTTTGAAGTTATAATAAGTTCTAATAATATATTCTGATCATATGAACACCATGCAAAAGTTCACACTCCAGGACAAACAAGTAGGGCAGCGTCACACAAGCATTTGTGCAAATACCCCTACTACAGCATATTTGCACATGAAAAAGGTTTGGAGAGGAACATAATCAGGGTGTTGCGCACTTGTCTGAGGATATTACTGTAATTTTTGCGCGAGCAACACCTTTTTCACACGTGCGACACACCCCTTTTTTGTGGAATTTAATGGCTATTAAAGCCTAATCATGTCCAGCTGTGTTCTGCATTTTGTGCAGTGTCACATCCTTCCCCTTTTATGGTAGTTTCAGTGCACAAAACACAGAAAAATAAAGCAGGACCTATATTTTTGCTCACATACAAAAAGCGCTTATGAGAACAAACCCATTGAAATCAGTGGGTTCGATTCTTCGTGCTTAGCGCACACAGATTAGGTGTGGAGACACCTGGTGTCAACAGCATCTTGTTCTGCGTCTATCTTTGAGTGTGGAGACACCTTGTGTGAACAGTGTCTTGTTCAGTGTCTGTCTTTAACTGTGCAGACTTTAGGTTCCAGTGTGGGGCTGTCCTTATTAGGATGGAGTTAGTGTAGGGACTCACAGAATAACAAGGACACTACATTGGGCTATTACATTCTTAATTGCTTTACAACCAGTTTTGTTGTGTTAAGATAGTAGAACAATAGCTTTTCAATGGGCTAAAATAACTTTCTGACAGGTTATCACAATCAAGTTAAACTTTGCTGCATTTGTAGGTCAGTGTCAAGAGAATTGTAAGGTGAGTATATTATATAGTTTGTTATTTTCTACTGGAGAACATCTCTATGCAGTTTCACTGCCATCAAAAAACATCTATTGATGCCTTTCTTGGGTAATAGAATTGCTCTGTGATTTTCTTTTTAATAGTAATTTTCTAAACCAATTTGATGCTTAGGGTGGCACAAAGATGCTTAAGGCTGCCTGTCCATGGGCGATGATCCGCAGGCGATAAATCGCCCGCGGATCACGCTCTGCAAAGCTTTCTATAGCGTTGCTATGGAAAGCGCAGCGCCGTCGTCCACGAGCGGAGAATCATAGCGATTCTCGTCTCGTGTGATTTAAATCGCGGCATGCTGCAATTGGTGATCTGTTAGATGGACTCACGGAGGAGACCTGTCAGCTCTCCCCCCTCGTCCCCCGCGGCCAGATATCGCTAGCAATATTCCGCCTCGGCCGTGGGCAGGGGGCCTAAGTCCATTTTTACAATCACACAGTAGATGTTTTGTGTAGGATGTTTGTTTCGTCATTTATCCATAAAGTGAAAGGGTAACGGGTAAGTATTGTGTAACCATCTATTATCTGTAGGAAGAAACTGCTTTAGAAGCTACAAAACAGTGAAGCCCGGAGCAATTTTTTTCAAGTTGAAAAGTTTGTTCCTTGTTAATTTTCTATATTGTATGGCACAATGTGTGGGCACAACCATAAAGGTTATCTTGCATCTAATTCAAATTCATGTTCACTCCTGTTCTATACCTGTCAGCATAAACTTATTATAAAACAAGCAACCTGCACAGTCCTTTCCTTTGCTCTTACCCTACCGAAGCATCTTTGGCTTTACCCATCTATATTGTGTGTATATAGATTTAGACATCTGACTTAAGCACACAATTAGGCCGGGCTCACAGGACTGTATGCGTAAAACCCTGCGTTTTACCACTGTGGAGCCAAGCTACCTTCGTGTATGGCATATCTCATGCACAATCTTCCCATTTATTTATTTATTTTCCTGCGCTGTTGCTTCGCAACAATGCCTATACGCTGCTCGTACACAATGTAATTGCATATGTGCAGTGTTGATTTCACGCCCCATAGGGAACAATGGTCACTCTCGCGCCCGCGTAATACCTGGCAAAATAGAACATGCTGCGTTCTTTTTTTGTGCTCGTGTATTATGCAAATGTGAGCGAAACAGCGTAAGGCAATGTATTTGATTGCCTGCGAATTACCACGTATCACACATGTGTACATCACATGCATAATAAACTTACACTACTGTGTGAGCCCGGTGGTGGTGTTACTCATCATGATAAAATTGGGCCAGATCATCCCAATCAGATTTTTTTTTTTTTTAAATTCTAAAATATTGGCTCTGTGTGTCAGCTTAGCACTGCTGCCTTGTAGTGTTTGAGCTCTGAGTTTGAGTCTGATGGGGATTTGAACCTGGGGCCCCACACTGCAGGGCAGCAGTGCTAATCATTGGGCTGCCACTACTACTACCTCAACTCTTGTTGGAATCAGGAGTCCTAATTCACAATTATTTTTTTTTAATCGGGTCGATCACTCCCTACCCAATTATTTCGCTCAGCACTCCACAATATCACTTTAGATTTATTATGCATAAAAGGCTTTTTTCATTGACTATTACTTTTTGTTCTTTTTTCCCCTCCAGGATGCTGCCCATAGTGGGTCATCTGCTGGATGTGCTATATTTGGAGCACACACCGTTCAGAATTTACACAGTCACTGCTTTACTTTTGCTCTTTGCTGGCATCACTGTTCGCACTCTCCTAAAGGCGGCTCTCTCCATACAGGCATACATAATCAATGCCAAAAGACTTCGTTGTTTTCCAGAGCCTCCGAGAAGCAATTGGATTTTTGGACACCTGGGAAAGGTATGCGAATATGCCCTAGTAGTTGGAAATAATGGGATTAAGGGCTTATTCACACGTTAGTATTTTTCATTAATATTTTGAAATCCAAAACCAGGAGTGGGTCCAAAATTCGGAAGAAATGCAGCTTTTTTCCATTATACATCTCTGTACATTCCACTCCTGGTTTGGGCTTACAAAATACTTATGTAGAGTACTGAAGAGTGAATAAGCCTTAGGGGTTTTGAAACGATTGGGTGTGGTGGTGATTTTTTTTATTACTGTTCATTATGATAATTATTTATTGCCTTGCTTTTACAATGTGCCTAGAAAAGACTTTAACTGGAGGTGTTGTAGGAGAACTCTGAAAGTGTGGTAAATGTCACGATCAGGGCTGTGCTGGGTCTAGTTAGATCCTACAACTTGGTTACATGACCAGTCTGCCTTTTAACACATTATAGCTAGGACCAACAGAGGCAGAGCATTGTACACACATATACTCAATTGCATGTAAAAATGGAGAAGACAGTGGACTAATGAAGTATTTACTCCTCTACTCCTCCTACTCTAGTATTGTTTTAAGCGCAAATTAGTCACACCATGTCTGTGCCTTGTCATATGTGTATATATGCCTCTTCTCATCTATTCCATTTTAGCCTGAGGAAGAACCCCAAGTAAGTAGAAAGTGCGCTATAACATCATGTATTTTTGTTAGCCATTAACAGGTATCATATCTACAAGATTACTTGGTTTCTCTTACTGAGAGCAATCACAATGGAGAATACAATAATGGTTAGAAAAAGTTTGCCTTCTCAAGTTCTCAGCACAATTCTTCATGCAGTCATTATTAAAGTCATTGCCCTGTAATGACCATCATCAAAAAATCACATGGTTGAGGATTAGAGTTGAGTGAGCACCAAAATGCTCGGGTGCTCGTTACTCGAGTCGAACTTTCCGCGATGCTCGAGGGTTCGTTTCGAGTAACGAACCCCATTGAAGTCAATTAGTGATTCGAGCATTTTTGTATATCGCCGATGCTCGCTATGGTTTTTTATTTGTGAAAATCTGGGAAATTCAAGAAAGTGATGGGAACGACACAGAAACGGATAGGGCAGGTGAGGGGCTACATGTTGGGCTGCATCTCAAGTTCCCAGGTCCCACTATTAAGCCACAATAGCGGCAAGAGTGCCCCCCCCTCCAAACAACTTTTACTTCTGAAAAACCCTCATTAGCAAGGCATACCTTAGCTAAGCACCACACTACCTCCAACAAAGCACAATCACTGCCTGCATGACACTCCGCTGCCACTTCTCCTGGGTTACATGCTGCCCAACCCCCCCGCATGACCCAGTGTCCACAGCGCACACCAAAGTGTCCCTGCGCAGCCTTCAGCTGCCCTCATGCCACACGCTGGCCTCATAGCCACACCACCCTCATGTCTATTTATAAGTGCGTCTGCCATGAGGAGGAACCGGAGGCACACACTGCAGAGGGTTGGCAGGGCCAGGCAGCGACCCTTTTTAAAAGGGCGGGGCGATAGCCCACAATGCTGTACAGAAACAATGAGAACTCCAATCCTGTGCCACCTCCGTCAGGAGCTGCAAACGTGGGCATAGCAATGGGGAATCCATGTGCCACACGGTATTCATTCTGTCAAGGTGTCGCATAGCTCACTCCACACTGCAAGGGGAAAGCCGTCAGCGCTTTGCCCCCTACCCAAGTCAGTCAGTGCCTTTGTGCCAGACAGGTCAAACATCGCAATGGGAACTAAGTTTGCACCAACAGAATAGGTGGGTCCTAGGAAGCCCAAGACATGAACCAAAAATTGATCTGAGCGGCCAAACATGGCAGACTTGCACCGCGCCCACGGCATAGGCCTCGGCCCACAGATTCAGCAATCCTAGGCTGGAAGTGGACTTTCACTGCACCCAGGACATGGGCCTCTGCACAAACCCTCAGCAATCGCGTGCCTACAGCGGACTCCAATGCTAGCGTAGCTGTGCACGTCTCATTAGCGCTGTATTGATCCTGTAGTTTGTCCCAATGCAGTGCCCCGGATAGTAGAGCTAATGTCAGATTAAATACAGCTGGGCTTTGGCCCACACTGCATGCCCCAGTCAGACCGGGGTTCTTTATAAGTAGACACAGGCAGGTACAACTCCGTGTGGACCGACTGCATGGGTGGGTCCCAGGAAGCCACCGGTGTTACATAAATAAATCCCATCGCATTGCCCAGCACAGCTGAGGTAACGTCAGATTAAATGCAGGTGGGCTTCAGCCCACACTGCATGCCCCAGTCTGACCAGGGTTTTTAATACATAGACACAGGCAGGTACAAATCCCTAATGTGAAGTCCGTGTGGACCGACAGCATGGGTGGCTCCCTGGAACCCACCGGCGGTACATAAACAAATCCCATTGCAGTGCCCTGCTCAGCAGAGCTAACGTCAGATACAATACAGGAGGGTTTCGGCACACAGTGCATGCCCCAGTCAGACTGGTAATATGTACCTTAACAGTAACCGCGTTGGTGGGAATGTGGTGGCGACTGCGGACCTAGTAGCGCGGTTTTATTTAGTTGGTTTTCGGAATGTGGCCAGGATTAATTGGACCGTGGCGGGAAGATGGTGGGGGGCTCTATTGTGTCGTTAAAGGTGAAATTTTTGGACTGCCACCAGACGGACCAATGCAAAGGTATTTGCCAAGAATGTTTTCATTGTTGGAGGAGGAGGGCGATGTTTTTGAGGCACTACGTGTCCTCTCCACGTGTCCGTGATTATATGCACCTTAACAATAACCGCGTTGGTGGGAATGTGGTGGCGACTGCGGACCTAGTAGCGCGATTTTATTTAGTTGGTTTTCGGAATGTGGCTAGGATTAAGTGGGCCGTGGTGGCGGGATGGTGGGGGGCTCTCTTGTTGTGTCGTTAAAGGTGAAATTCTTGGACTGCCACCAGACGGACCAATGCAAAGGTATTTGCCAAGAATGTTTTCATTGTTGGAGGAGGAGGGGGATGTTTTTGAGGCACTACATGTCCTCTTCTCGTGTCCGTGGTTATATGCACCTTAACAGTAACCGCGTTGGTGGGAAATGGCCTCGCCGCCATCATGTCTTTGGGAAGCCTCCGTTTCCACACCCCAGTGACATAGCATTAGCAGCGGTATAGGCAGAGCCCAGAATTAGTAACATTTCAACAGTAGCATTAGGGACAGGCCCCAGTAACATATCACTAGCATCATTATAGGGGGAGCACAGTATTAGTTCCATTTCAGTAGTAGTAGCAGTCCAGACAGGCCCCAGTAACAATTCCGAAGCAGCAGTATAGAGGGAGCACAGTCTTAGTTCCATTTCAGTAATAGTAGCACTCAAGACAGGCCCCAGTAACAATTCCGAAGCAGCAGTATAGGGGGAGCGCAGTCTTAGTTCCATTTCAGTAATAGTAGCACTCAAGACAGGCCCCAGTAACAATTCTGAAGCAGCAGTATAGGGGGAGCGCAGTCTTAGTTCCATTTCAGTAATAGTAGCACTCAAGACAAACCCCAGTAACAATTCCGAAGCAGCAGTGTAAGGGGAGCGCAGTCTTAGTTCCATTTCAGTAATAGTAGCAGTCCAGACTGGCCCCAGTAACAATTCCGAAGCAGCAGTATAGGGGGAGCACAGTATTAGTTCCATTTCAGTAGTAGTAGCAGTCAAGACAGGCCACAGTAACATACCCGTTGCAGCAGTTTAGGGAGGTAACAGTCTCTTTCACATTTCAGTAGTTGCAGTATAGACAAGGCCCCAGTTACATTTATGTAGCAAAAGTGTAGGCCAACCCCACACACCTTGCTGTACCATGAGTGCAGGCGAAGCCCATAAAAATTACTAGGATTACACTGTAGGCGAGGGCCCAAAAAAATTGGTGTACCAACAGTACAAATGTACCTCAGAAAAATTGCCCATGCCCCACCAAGAGGGCAGGTGAAACCGATTAATTGCTTTGGTTACTGTGGCTTAATTGGTAACTAGGCCTGGAGGCAGCCCAGTTAAAATAAAAATTGGTTCAGGTGCAAGTTTCAACGCTTTAATGAGAATTGAAACGTATAAACATTGTTTACAAAAGTAATATGACTGAGCCTTGTGGGCCTAAGAAAAATTGCCCGTTCGGCGTGATTACGTGAGGTTTCAGGAGGAGGAGCAGGAGGAGGAGGATGAATATAATACACAGATTGATGAAGCTAAAAGGTCCCCGTTTTTTATGGTAATAGAGAACGATGCTTCCATCCGCGGGTGCAGCCTACATATTGTTTAGGTACTGCTGCTGTCCGCTGATGGAGAAGAGAAGTCTGGGGAAATCCAGGCTTTGTTCATCTTTATGAGTGTAAGCCTGTCGGCACTGTCAGTTGACAGGCGGGTACGCTTATCTGTGATGATTCCCCCAGCCGCACTAAATACCCTCTCTGACAAGACGCTAGCCGCAGGACAAGCAAGCACCTCCAGGGCATACAGCGCGAGTTCAGGCCACGTGTCCAGCTTCGACACCCAGTAGTTGTAGGGAGCAGAGGCGTCACGGAGGACGGTCGTGCGATCGGCTACGTACTCCCTCACCATCCTTTTACAGTGCTCCCGCCGACTCAGCCTTGACTGGGGAGCGGTGACAGTCTTGCTGGGGAGCCAGAAAGCGGTCAAAGGCCTTGGAGAGTGTTACCCTGCCTGCACTGTACATGCTGCCTGATCTCCGCGCCTCCCCTGCTACCTGGCCCTCGGAACTGCGCCTTCTGCCACTAGCGCTGTCGGATGGGAATTTTACCATCAGTTTGTCCGCCAGGGTCCTGTGATTTAGCGTCACTCTCAAACCCCTTTCCTCTTCGGGTATGAGAGTGGAAAGGTTCTCCTTATACCGTGGGTCGAGCAGTGTGTACACCCAGTAATCCGTAGTGGCCAGAATGCGTGTAACGCGAGGGTCACGAGAAAGGCTTCCTAACATGAAGTCAGCCATGTGCGCCAGCATACCAGTACGCAACACATGGCTGTCCTCACTAGGAAGATCACTTTCAGGATCCTCCTCCTCAGGCGATACACGCTGAAAGGATGACAGTCAAGCAGCATGGGTACCCTCAGCAGTGGGCCAAGCTGTCTCTTCCCCCTCTTCCTCATGCTCCTCCCCCTCCTCCTCCTCAATGCACTGAGATATAGACATGAGGGTGCTCTGACTATCCAGCGACATACTGTCTTCCCCGCCTCCGTTTCCGAGCGCAAAGCATCTGCCTTTATGCTTTGCAGGGAACTTCTCAAGAGGCATAGCAGAGGAATGGTGATGCTAATGATTGCAGCATCGCCGCTCACCATCTGGGTAGACTCCTCAAAGTTTCCAAGGACCTGGCAGATGTCTGCCAACCAGGCCCACTCTACTGTAAAGAATTGAGGAGGCTGACTCCCACTACGCCACCCATGTTGGAGTTGGTATTCCACTATAGCTCTACGCTGCTCATAGAGCCTGGCCAACATGTGGAGCGTAGAGTTCCACCGTGTGGGCACGTCGCACAGCAGTCGGTGCACTGGCAGATTAAACCGATGTTGCAGGGTCCGCAGGGTGGCAGCGTCCGTGTTAGACTTGCGGAAATGTGCGCTGAGTCGGCGCACCTTTCCGAGCAGGTCTGACAAGCGCAGGTAGCTTTTCAGAAACCGCTGAACCACCAAATTAAAGACGTGCGCCAGGCATGGCACGTGCGTGAGGCTGCCGAGCTGCAGAGCCGCCACCAGGTTACGGCTGTTGTCACACACAACCATGCCCGGTTGGAGGCTCAGCGGCGAAAGCCAGCAGTCGGTCTGCTCTGTCAGACCCTTCAACAGTTCGTGGGCCGTGTGCCTCTTCTCTCCTAAGCTGAGTAGTTTCAGCACGGCCTGCTGACGCTTGGCCACTGCTGTGCTGCCACGCCGCGCGACACCGACTGCTGGCGACGTGCTGCTGCTGACACATCTTGATTGCGAGACAGAGGTTGCGTAGGAGGAGGAGGGTGGTTTAGTGGAGGAAGCATACACCGCCGCAGATACCAGCACCGAGCTGGGGCCCGCAATTCTGGGGGTGGGTAGGACGTGAGCGGTCCCAGGCTCTGACTCGGTCCCAGCCTCCACTAAGTTTACCCAATGTGCCGTCAGGGAGATATAGTGGCCCTGCCCGCCTGTGCTTGTCCACGTGTCCGTTGTTAAGTGGACCTTGGCAGTAACCGCGTTGGTGAGGGCGCGTAAAATGTTGCGGGAGACGTGGTCGTGCAGGGCTGGGACGGCACATCGGGAAAAGTAGTGGCGACTGGGAACCAAGTAGCGCGGGGCCACCGTCGCCATCATGTTTTTGAAAGCCTCTGTTTCCACAAGCCTATATGGCAGCATCTCCAGGCTGATCAATTTGGCTGTGTGCACGTTTAACGCTTGAGCGTGCGGGTGCGTGGCGGCGTACCTGCGCTTGCGCTCAAACAGTTGCGCTAGTGACGGCTGGACGCTGCGCTGAGAGACATTGCTGGATGGGGCCGAGGACAGCGGAGGTGAGCGTGTGGGTGCAGCCCTGGAGACGGTCGTGCTTGTGTCCTGAGTGGGGGGTTGGATCTCAGTGGCAGGTTGGGGCACAGGGGGAGAGTCAGTGGTGCAAACCGGAGGCGGTGAACGGGCTTCGTCCCACCTTGTGGGGTGCTTGGCCATCATATGCCTGTGCATGCTGTTGGGGGTGAGGCTGGTAGAGGTGGCTCCCCGGCTGATCTTGGCGCGACAAACCTTGCACGCCACAGTTCGTCAGTCGTCTGCATTCTCAGTGAAAAACTGCCACACATTTGAGCACCTCGGCCTCTGCAGGGTGGCATGGCGTGAGGGGGCGCTTTGGGAAACAGTTGGTGGATTATTCGGTCTGGCCCTGCCTCTACCCCTGGCCACCGCACTGCCTCTTCCAACCTGCCCTGCTGCTGCACTTGCCTCCCCCTCTGAAGACCTGTCCTCAGTAGGCTTAGCAAACCAGGTGGGGTCAGTCACCTCATCGTCCTGCTGCTCCTCCTCCGAATCCTCTGTGCGCTCCTCCCTCGGACTTACTGAAATGACTACTACCTGACTGATAGACAACTGTGTCTCATCGTCATTGTCCTCCTCACCCACTGAAAACTCTTGAGACAGTTGCCGGAAGTCCCCACCCTCATCCCCCGGACCCCGGGAACTTTCCAAAGGTTGGGCATCGGTCACGACAAACTCCTCCGGTGGGAGAGGAACCATTGCTGCCCAATCTCGGCAGGGGCCCGAGAACAGTTCCTGGGAGTCTGCCTGCTCCTCAGAATGTGTAATTTTCATGGAGTGAGGAGGCTGGGAGGAAGGAGGAGCAGCAGCCAGAGGATTCAGAGTTGCAGCTGTGGACGGCGTCGAAGACTGGGTGGTCGATAGATTGCTGGATGCACTTTCTGCCATCCACGACAGGACCTGCTCACACTGCTGAGTTTCTAATAAAGGTCTACCGCGTGGACCCATTAATTGTGAGATGAATCTGGGGACCCCAGAAACTTTCCTCTCTCCTAATCCCGCAGCAGTCGGCTGCGATACACCTGGATCAGGAGCTCGGCCTGTGCCCACACCCTGACTTGGGCCTCCGCATCCTCGCCCCTGTCCACAACCTCTAGACCTACCCCTACCCCTCAGCATGGTGTATTACGAGTAGAGCAGAAACAGAACACTGTAATTAAATGTGCCGCTTATTGGCCTGTGCTTGGAGGCTGACTTCGCGTACGGAATGCACAGCAGAGCCAGGAAACAATTATGCGCAAGGCTGGGTATTAATCACCGACTACTCCCCCCAGCAGAGACGCAGTAAACTGAAGACAGTGACAGGCAGGCCAAATATAGTATATTTTTAAACTTTTTGGGAAAAAGCCCACTGCCTCTGATATACACTGTAGTTCGATTTCCCTGTTGGAGGCTGACTTCGCGTATGGAACGCACAGCAGATCCAGGAAATAATTATGCGCAAGGCTGGGTATTAATCACCGACTACTCCCCCCAGCAGAGACGCAGTAAACTGAAGACAGTCACAGGCAGGCCAAATATAGTATATTTTTAAACTTTTTGGGAAAAAGCCCACTGCCTCTGATATACACTGTATTTCGATTTCCCTGTTGGAGGCGGACTTTGCGTACGGAACGCACAGCAGGGCCAGAAAACAATTATGCGCAAGGCTGGGTTTTAATCACCGACTGCTCCCCCCAGCAGAGACACAGTAAACTGAAGACAGTGACAGGCAGGCCAAATATAGTATATTTTTAAACTTTTGGGGGAAAAGCCCACTGCCTCTGATATACACTGTATTTCGATTTCCCTGATGGAGGCAGACTTTGCGTACGGAACGCACAGCAGGGCCAGAAAACAATTATGCACAAGGCTGGGTATTAATCACCGACTACTCCCCCCAGCAGAGACGCAGTAAACTGAAGACAGTGACAGGCAGGCCAAATATAGTATATTTCTAAACTTTTGGGGAAAAAGCCCACTGCCTCTGATATACACTGTATTTCGATTTCCCTGTTGGAGGCTGACTTCGCGTACGGAACGCACAGCAGAGCCAGGAAACAATTATGCGCAAGGCTGGGTATTAATCGGCGACTACTACCCCCAGCAGACACGCAGTAAACTGAAGACAGTGACAGGCAGGCCAAATATAGTATATTTTTACACTTTTTGGGAAAAAGCCCACTGCCTATACAGCCAGTATACCACTGTCCCTGCCTCACCAGTACTGCCCCTATACTCTGTAAAATGACTGCAGACTGAGGACGCTATGGTCTGCACGCCCGATATACAAAAAAAAAATAATTGCGCAACACTGCTAAAAGCAGCCTCAACAGTACTGCACATGGTCAGATGTGGCCCTAAGAAGGACCGTTGGGGTTCTTGAAGACGAATATAACACCCAACACTCTCCCTATAGCAGCTACAGCAAGACAGCACTTTCCCTGATCTCTGTCAGCATGCATCTGTGGCGAGCCGCTGGCGGGGCAGATTTAAATACTCGGGTGTCATCTGATCTCCCCAGCCACTCACTGCAGGGGGGTGGGATAGGGCTGGAACATCACAGGAGGAAGTTGTAATGCCTTCCCTGTCTTTCTATTGGCCCGAAAAGCGCGCAAATTTCTCAGTGAACGAAATGTAATGGAGTTGAGCACCGCGTGGTGCTCGTCTCGAGTAACGAGCATCTCGAACACCCTAATACACGAACGAGTATCAAGCTCGGATGAGTACGCTCGCTCATCTCTATTGAGGATCTGTTGGCTAAATCTCATGATTTATAGATCCAAATGTTAGCTGGGTTAGGAATGAATTAAAGAATAATCTATTATCATTATAGTAATATCAAAATAGGAGACCTGGAGTTGTTTTGTTCGAAAGCAATGAAAATGTGAACTAATGAAATGTATGCATGCATTTTAGAATATGTTTTGATTGTGTAATAAATTGTTACTTTGGACTTTGTCATGGTGGGAATTACCTTAGGTTCATTTATGCTAGCACTGTTGGTTTCTTGCTGTGCAATCACATTTCAGGGAATGCGGCACTGCTCATGGAGCAACAAGTCTAACGTTTGCCACTTTCTTTACCAAAAACATTTTCTCAGTAATGCAAAATCATGCAGTAATAAAAAAGAATGTCAGTTCTACTCTCATTATGGAACTCCTCTCTCTATATCTTCCACTCATGCAGATGGAGGACAGGCTATAATAACAGTAGTATACGCCATCAACTGTACTAGCTGCTAGTGGGAAAACAAATACAGAAAATCAAAATAGGCAAATTTTCCTGCAGTCTGAAAACAGGTATTTTCTAAAGACTTGCACTCTTAGGCCACGGTCAGATGAGCATTTTTTGCGCACAAATAACCGTGGAAAAAAGATCGCCGCTCGCGTGTGTAAAAATCGAGTAAATGGGCATCGTTTAATGCACAGAAGAACCAAGCTTCATGCACTTAAAAATCGCCCATTCACTGGAGCAGCCCCGTTCTCTCTCTCCCTGCTCTGGGGATCCCCGAGAAATATCCCCATAGTGCAGAGAGAGTGGCAGAGCTATAGAGAGGAGGCGAGGCTATAGCGCTTCTCACAGATTCCCCATAGCAAATATAGAGGGGGTGGGGCTAGAGGGCAGATCCTTTTAGCCCCACCCCTTTTCCCATGTTCTTGGAGAAAGCCCTGTAACCCTGCCCCCTCTCTCTCCCCGCTATAGGGAAATCCCTTGGGGAGAGGTGGAGGGAGTCCCCTACTCCCCCCGCTGCTGGGGAATCGCCCAGCAGCAGGGCTGGAGGAATACCCTGCTGCTTACAGCAGGGCATTTAAAACCTGCTGCCCTGTTTAAAAATGCAACCTCAAAAACACAAACAAAAGGCACAACATAAAACTAAGGGAAATTCTCTCCCTATCGTCCCCTAACCCGGGAGGGGGCCCTGCCTACTCGGCGGACCGACCGCTCTGACAAGTGCGAGCGCGCACGCGTGCCTGGACCACTGACAAGTCCCTATAAGAGGGCCCTAGCACAACAGAAAGGCAAAACAGAAAACCAAACAAAGCATAAAAGAACTTAGCTAGGAACTTCAGCCAAGGTGTGTTCCTCCGTCGCTGTCCAAAGGTAACTGAAGGATTGACCAGCACAGGAGATCATGCTGGCACTGTTTAAGTAGGAGCCAAGCTACTCAGCACCAGGTGCTGACTGATGTGACTCCTGCAACTATCACACCCCTCAGCTCCAGGAGAAGCAAGGGCACACCCAAAACCTGGTCTGGCCTGCAAGCCAGGTGCAGGCCTCAGAACGGCTGCAACAGTACCTCCCCTTCTAGAAGGGGCCCCAGGACCCTTAGGACCAGGACGACCAGGGTTTGATCTATGAAAATTTTTTACCAGACGATCTGCATGGACATCCGCTGCAGGAACCCATGACCTCTCTTCTGGGCCATAACCGCGCCAGTGCACCAGGTACTGCAGGGAATTCCTGACTAGACGGGAGTCCAGAATGCGACTGATTACAAATTGCTCCTCCCAATCCACTAGCACAGGAGCCGGGGGTGGTGAGTCATTCCCAGAATCGATGAATCTTTTGAGCAGAGATTTATAGAACACATTGTTAATTTTCATCGTGCTGGAAATTTCTAACCGAAAGGCCACCGCGTTAATCTTCTCAATTATTTTAAACAGACCGATAAATCGCGGGCCCAGTTTAGCGAATGGTTGTTTGAGTTTTATATTTCTGGTAGACAGCCACACCATGTCTCCAACACAGAATCCCGCCCCCTAAGAGCGGTGACTGTCTGCAACTCGCTTGCTGCGCCAAACGGATTGCTGTAACTTTTTCTGGACCTCCGCCCACCCAGCCTCAATATCGGAACAAAACTCATTTGCTCCTGGTACCTCCGAAACCCTCTTGGAAAGGGGGCCAAAACATGGGTGAAATCTGCAGTTACAAAAGAACGGCGAAGTCCCCGTAGCCTCCAGTGGTCTATTGTTTAGAGCAAACTCGGCTAGTGGAAAGAACTTCGACCAGTCCTCCTGATTTTCCGAGGCATAACAATGTAAATACTGCTCCAGGTTCTGATTACACCTCTCAGTTTGCCCATTGGTCTCAGGATGGTATGCCGAGGAAAACGAAAGCTGGACACCCAAACGAGAGCAGACTATTCGCCAAAAGCTAGACACAAATTGTACGCTGCGATCGGAGACTATATTCTCTGGCAAACCATGTAGTCTAACGATGTGGCAAATGAACAAGCTCGCCAACGTCTTGGCATTAGGTAAGCCGGGGAGTGCCACAAAATGGCACATTTTACTAAACCGGTCCACTACCACCCACACAACCGTGTTGCCATCGGAAGGTGGTAAATCCGTAATGAAGTCCATGGACAAATGCGTCTATGGTCTCTTAGGAATAGGCAGCGGCAATAACATACCGGCTGGCCGACTGCGGGATGATTTGGTTCTGGCACACACCTCACATGACGAAACAAAACTGAACGTATCCCGTCGTAATGACGGCCACCAATAGGTTTCCGAGAGTAACTTACGGGTATTATTAATCCCCGGATGCCCGGCCAACACCGAACTGAGAATCTCGGCCAGCATCTGTAACCTTAGATGAACAGGAACATAAAGCTTCCCAGACGGAAGCTTTGATGGGGCCAAATTTTGTGCTTTACGGACTTGCTCCTCTAACTCTAATGACACTGCCGACACCACCACCCCTTCAGACAGGATAGGGGCAGGAGGATCCCTTAGAAACTACTGGAAGAAAACTCCTGGAAAGAGCATCGGCCTTCACATTCTTCCAGCCTGCACGATATGTAACTAAAAAATTGAAACTGGAAAAGAAAAGCGACCAGCGTGCCTGTCTGGAATTAAGTCTCTTGGCAGATTCCAGATAAATGAGGTTTTTGTGATCCGTGAAAACCATTACTTTGTGTCGCGCCCCCTCTAGAAAATGGCGCCACTCCTCGAATGCCCATTTAATCGCCAGCAATTCCCTGTCCCCAATGTCATAATTTCGCTCCGAAGACGAAAATTTACAGGAGAAGAATACACACGACCGGAGATCTTGCAATGTCTCCGTTCCCTGAGATAGAACTGCTCCAACCCCCACCTCTGAAGCATTGACCTCAACAATAAAGGGCCTGGAAGAATCTGGCTGCACCAGAACTGGAGCAGTAGCAAAACACCTCTTCAGTCTCTGAAATGACTGCATAGCTTCTGTCGACCATTTAGTAGAAAAGCACAATGAATCTACGGTAATAGTTGGCGAACCCCAAGAACCTTTGTAAGGCTTTCACATTTTCTGGTAGGACCCAATCCTGTACAGCTCAGACCTTCTCAGGATCCATCATGAACCCTTCGTGGGTAATTATATGCCCCAAAAATGTGATCTCTTGTACAGCAAACACACAGTTTTCTCTTTTGGCGAACAAACAATTCTCACGCAAAGCTTGGAGGACCTAGCAAACATGAGAAACATGGGACTCAAAATCCGGAGAAAAGATCAAAATATCATCCAAGTATACTAGTACAAATCTGCCCACAAATTGAAAGAGAACCTCATTGATCAAGGACTGGAATACCGCAGGGGCATTAGTGAGACCAAAAGGCATCACCAGACTCAAAATGCCCCTCTGGGGTATTAAACGCAGTCTTCCACTCGTCCCCCTCCTTAATCCTGATTAAATTATATGCCCCGCGCATGTCTAGTTTGGAAAACCAGTTGGAGCCATTCAACTGCGAAAACAGATCCGGAATAAGGGGGAGAGGGTATGGATTGCGTTTCCCTAAAGTCCGCACAGGGACGTAACCCGCCATCTTTTTTCTTTGCAAAAAAGAAACCAGCTGCTAGTGGGGAATTAGATGGTCGTATATGATTCCTTCTCAAGCTGTCCTGGATATAATCGTTGATCGCCTGTCTCTCAGGGGCCGATATGTTGAACATGCGACTCTTGGGGAACTTGCAGTCAGGGATAAGTTCAATGGCACAATCCCCCTTTCTGTGCGGTGGTAATTTGTCTGCCCCCTCTTGGGAAAACACATCAGAGAAGTCAGCGATAAATTCAGGCAACTCCTCTGCCTGAATGGAGGCTATATCAGCAGAAATGCAACCGGACAGACAACCAGGGCTCCATTTAACAATGTCCCCCTTTTCCCAGTCCACTACTGGGTTGTGGAGGTGCAGCCAGGGCAACCCCAAAACTACTTGCGTAGGGGGGGGATTCCATAACATGTAGTGTTATACATTCCATGTGGAACAGCCCGATCCTTAAATGGACATTAGGTACACAAAAACTCAGATTTCTCTGAGATAGTGGAGCAGCATCAATGGCGGACACCGGGATGGGAGAATCCAAAGCACTCATCTCTAAACCTAAATGTTTGACAGTCTCCTGATGTATTAAATTAATACTAGCTCCACAATCCAAAAAGACTCGTATGGGACTGTCAACACTGCCACAACGAATTTCAGCGGGAAGTACCAGCCTGGAAGAGGATACCCAAGCAATGTGATGGCCTAGAGTAACCTTACCTCTAACCTCCAGGCTATCTAGTTTTTCCCACTGAGCATTACAACATGGGCAAAACTGAGCCATTTGACCTGTACGATTACAGACAAAGCATCAGCCATTAAACTGTATCGTCCTTCTCCTCCTAACCCTGCCAGCTAGAGACCCCAGCTGCATGGGCTCTTCCATACCTGTAGGTAGGAGGTCGGGATCCGTAGACAGTTCCTGATGCTTCTCCCTGATCCGTCTCCCAACTTTAATAGCCAGAGACATGGCCTCATCTAGGCTGAGAGGTACTGGATGTCCTACCAGTACGTCCTTGATCTCATGGGACAGACCACAATGGAACTGACTCTTTAAGGCAGGGTCATTCCACTGAGTTTCTACTGCCCAACGTCAAAACTTAGCACAATAATCTTCAACAGTGGAATCTCTCTGTCGCAAACGTCTGATATTTCCCTCAGCCACCGCTATCTTATCGGGGTCGTCATAAATAAGACCCAAAGCAGCAAAAAAGTTATCCACTGAGGTCAGAGCCTCAGACGCCGGGGGTAATGAAAACGCCCATGCCTGTGGCGCCCCCTGCAGTCTGGACATTACAATACCCACCCTCTGGGCGTTGTCCGCCGAAGAGTTAGGACGCAGTCTGAAATAGAGCTTACAGGCCTCTCGAAAGGATCCGAATTTCTGCCTATCACCAGAAAAACGATCAGGTAGCTCAATTTTTGGTTCCTTGCTGGGAGCCTGCAGCGCAAGTTGTCGCTGTTTAATCTCAGCGACCTCAGCAGCCAGTGTGCCGAGCTGGTGTGACAAAACCTCAAGGGGATTCATGTTAACTGCACAGAATCTCCTTGAGTAGGTAAGGGCTGGTCAATCTGTTGCATCCTCTGGAAATGCAACCTCAAAAACACAAACAAAAGGCACATAAAGGAAACATAAAACTAAGGGGAATTCTCTCCCTATCGTCCCCTAACCCGGGAGGGGGCCCTGCCTACTCGGCGGACCGACCGCTCTGACAAGTGCGAGCCCACACGCGTGCCTGGGCTACTGACAAGTCCCTATAAGTGGGCCCTAGCACAACAGAAAGGCAAAACAGAAAACCAAACAAAGCATAAAAGAACTTAGCTAGGAGCTTCAGCCAAGGTGTGTTCCTCCGTCGCTGTCCAAAGGTAACTGAAGGATTGACCAGCACAGTAGATCATGCTGGCACTGTTTAAGTAGGAGCCAAGCTACTCAGCACCAGGTGCTGACTGATTTTACTTCTGCAACTATCACACCTCTCAGCTCCAGGAGAAGCAAGGGCACACCCAAAACCTGGTCTGGCCTGCAAGCCAGGTGCAGGCCTCAGAACGGCTGCAACACCGAGGCGTTGGGCTAAGACACTCGGGTGCATGCACAAATACGCTCACCACTATGGAGCATATTTGCTCATGAACTAATTATTTCCTTTTTTTTACTATTCAAGCTCTGCCCTATTGCGCATGACTTTAAAAAAAATGGCAGGAAGTTAGGTTCTGCCTATCTCTTCATGCATATAGGAAAACTACATGTGAGAAAGGTAAGACAAGTCCTATCTCTTTAATACACGCAAGAATCCTGCTAATGAAAATGAAACCATTGAAAGCTATGGTTTTGTTGGATCATGTTTTGCACCCCTCATTTTCACAACCGCAAAACCTGGCGTAATCACATTCATCTGCAGAACCCCCCACACCAGTCTGTAGTAGCAGTGCTCTGGTGTAACGTATTGTCTGCCTTCACATGGGCTGGAAACGCTGCAAATCTTAGAGGAAATTCTGCAGCATTTACAGAACAAGCTAGGTCGATGAAATTTCTAAAATCTCCTTCATATGGTGCGGAAATGTTATGTCTATTATACTGGAGATTTCAATTTATGCAATACAAGGGTTAAATCCTGCTCCAGATTTGTAATAAAAAAAACATGTCCAAATTTGCACAGTTTAGGTGTGGATTTGGTGCATATTTTCTGCACATTTTCCATTGCGTAAAAGCCCTCAGCGTATGCACCACATGTGTAGGTGGTCTAAGAGGCTTATGGCTTTTATTAAATACCAGCTGATATACCCGGCTTCGCCCGAGTTAATTTGGTACTGGTGTTTATCTGGTGTTCACACGGAAAATCTTATGAAGTCGTGGTTACTTTAGAGATACTGAGGAAAAAGATATGTTCACCATTTTGCATAGTTCTCTGCGTTACCCAGGAAACACCACGTGGAGGTAACCATGCGACGTTTCCTTCATATAAAATGACATCAGGAAGTGAGAGAATTAGATTACATACGTAAAATTTGGACACTAATTCTTTTGCGCTTAGAATTGAATAATCGAGTTGGGACCCATTAACTTTTCATATTTATGACACAATCAATGCTTGTGCCAAATTTCATGTTTCTATGACATTGGGAAGTGAGAGATTTAGATTATGTACGTAAAATTTGGACGCTAATTCTTTTGCGCATAGAATTGAATAATGGAGTTGGGACCCATTAGCTTTCCCTATTTATGACATAATCAATGCTCGTGCCAAATTTCCCGTTTCTATGACACCGGAAAGTGAGAAAATTACATTCCGCACGTAAAATTTGGACGCTAATTCTTTTGCGCATAGAATTGAATAATCGAGTTGGGACCCATTAGCTTTTCCTATTTATGACATAATCAATGCTCGTGCCAAATTTCCCGTTTCTATGACACCGGAAAGTGAGAAAATTACATTCCGCACGTAAAATTTGGACGCTAATTCTTTTGTGCATAGAATTGAATAATGGAGTTGGGACCCATTAGCTTTTCCTATTTATGACATAATCAATGCTCGTGCCAAATTTCCTGTTTCTATGACACCGCAAAGTGAGAAAATTACATTCCGCACGTAAAATTTGGACGCTAATTCTTTTGCGCATAGAATTGAATAATCGAGTTGGGACCCATTAGCTTTTCCTATTTATGACATAACCAATGCTCGTGCCAAATTTCCTGTTTCTATGACACCGGAAAGTGAAAAAATTACATTCCGTACGTAAAATTTGGACGCTAATTCTTTTGTGCATAGAATTGAATAATGGAGTTTGAACCCATTAGCTTTTCCTATTTATGACATAGTCAATGCTCGTGCCAAATTTCCCGTTTCTATGACACCGGAAAGTGAGAAAATTAGATTCCGTACGTAAAATTTGGACGCTAATTTTTTGCGCATAGAATTGAATAATGGAGTTGGGACCCATTAGCTTTTACTATTTATGACATAATCAATGCTCGTGCCAAATTTCCTGTTTCTATGACACCGGAAAGCGAAAAAATTACATTCCGCACGTAAAATTTCAACGCCAATTCTTTTGCGCTAGAATTGAATAATCGAGTTGGGACCCATTAGCTTTTCCTATTTTTGAGATAATCAATGCCCGTGCCAAATTTCCCGTTTCTATGACACCGGAAAGTGAGAAAATTAGATTCCGTACGTAAAATTTGGACGCTAATTCTTTTGCGCATAGAATTGAAGAATGGAGTTGGGACCCATTAGCTTTTCCTATTTATGACATAATCAATGCTCGTGCCAAATTTCCTGTTTCTATGACACCGGAAAGTGAGAAAATGACATTCCACGCGTAAAATTTGGACGCTAATTCTTTTGCGCATAGAATTGAATAATGAAGTTGGGACCCATTAGCTTTTCCTATATATGACATAATCAATGCTCGTGCCAAATTTCCCGTTTCTATGACACCGGAAAGTGAGAAAATTACATTCCGCACGTAAAATTTGGACGCTAAATCTTTTGCTACAGTGTTGCAGCAGGCTTGCGCCAAATTATTTCCTGGCTCTGTCTGGGCTCTGAAATCACTGCGGTATTGCAGTCCACAGTGCAACACTCTGCAGTTCTGTGACATACTCCAGGGACAGAAGTGTGGAGGCAGGGACAGAAGACATATTCATTGAATATAGGCAGTGTGCCTTTTCTAAAAAATATTGGTCAAAAAATCTATTTGGCCTGCCTGTCACTGTGCTCAGTGTTCTGGGTCTGTGTGTGCTGGGTGTAGTAGTTCTACAAAATCATACGCAGCCAGCTAAGTGTTACAGCGGGCTTGCGCCAAATTATTTCCTGGCTCTGTCTGGGCTTTGAAATCACTGCTGTATTGCAGTCCACAGTGCAACACTCTGCAGTTCTGTGACATACTCCCGGGACAGAAGTGTGGAGGCAGGGACAGAAGACATATTAATATTATTGATTGAATATAGGCAGTGGGCCTTTGCTAAAAAAATTTGGGCAAAAAATCTATTTGGCCTGCCTGTCACTGTGCTCAGTGTTCTGGGTCTGTGTGTGCTGGGTGTAGTAGTTCTACTAAATCATACGCAGCCAGCTAAGTGTTACAGCAGGCTTGCGCCAAATTATTTCCTGGCGTTCCGTAAACGAAGTCAGCCTCCAACCACAGGCCAATAAGCGGCACATTTAATTACAGCGTTCTGTTTCTGCACTACTGGTAATACAGCATGCTGAGGGGTAGGGGTAGGCCTAGAGGACGTGGACGCGGGCGAGGACGCCGAGGCCCAAGTCAGGGTGTGGGCACAGGCCGAGCCAGTGCATTGGCCAGGGGTAGAGGTAGGGCCAGACCGAGTAATCCACCAACTGTTTCCCAAACCGCCCCCTCGCGCCATGCCACCCTGCAGAGGTCAAGGTGCTCTATGGTATGGCAGTTTTTCACAGAGACGCCTGACGACCGACGAACAGTGGTGTGCAATCTTTGTCGCGCCAAGATCAGCTGGGGAGGCACCACCACCAGCATGCGCAGGCATATGATGGCCAAGCACCCCACAAGGTGGGACGATGCCCGTTCACCGCCTCCGGTTTGCACCACTGCCTCTCCCCCTGTGCCCCAACCTGCCACTGAGATCCAACCCCCCTCTCAGGACACAGGCAGTACCGTCTCCTGGCCTGCACCCACACCCTCACCTCCGCTGTCCTCGGCCCCATCCAGCA
The DNA here is from genome assembly GCF_035609145.1 of Eleutherodactylus coqui. Classification (NCBI taxonomy): domain Eukaryota; kingdom Metazoa; phylum Chordata; class Amphibia; order Anura; family Eleutherodactylidae; genus Eleutherodactylus; species Eleutherodactylus coqui. The sequence goes on along the minus strand of NC_089837.1, from coordinate 324,056,611 downwards.
ATGTCTCTCAGCGCAGCGTCCAGACGTCGCTAGCGCCACTGTTTGAGCGCGAGCGCAAGTACGCCGCCACGCGCCCGCACGCTCAAGCGTTAAACGTGCACATTGCCAAATTGATCAGCCTGGAGATGCTGCCGTATAGGCTTGTGGAAACAGAGGCTTTCAAAAGCATGATGGCGGCGGCGGCCCCGCGCTACTCGGTTCCCAGTCGCCACTACTTTTCCCGATGTGCCGTCCCAGGCCTGCACGACCACGTCTCCCGCAACATTGTACGCGCCCTCACCAACGCGGTTACTGCCAAGGTCCACTTAACAACAGACACGTGGACAAGCACAGGCGGGCAGGGCCACTACATCTCCCTGACGGCACATTGGGTGAATTTAGTGGAGGCTGGGACAGAGTCAGAGCCTGGGACCGCTCACGTCCTACCCACCCCCCGAATTGCGTGCCCCAGGTCGGTGGTGGTATCTGCGGCGGTGTATGCTTCCTCCTCTAAACCACCCTCCTCCTCCTACGCAACCTCTGTCTCGCAATCAAGATGTGTCAGCAGCAGCACGTCGCCAGCAGTCGGTGTCACGCGGCGTGGCAGCACAGCGGTGGGCAAGCGTCAGCAGGTTGTGCTGAAACTACTCAGCTTAGGAGAGAAGAGGCACACGGCCCACGAACTGCTGCAGGGTCTGACAGAGCAGACCGACCGCTGGCTTTCGCCGCTGAGCCTCCAACCGGGCATGGTCGTGTGTGACAACGGCCGTAGCCTGGTGGCGGCTCTGCAGCTCGGCAGCCTCACGCACGTGCCATGCCTGGCCCATGTCTTTAATTTGGTGGTTCAGCGCTTTCTGAAAAGCTACCCACACTTGTCATACCTGCTCGGAAAGGTGCGCCAGCTCTGCGCACATTTCCGCAAGTCCCACACGCATGCTGCCACCCTGCGGACACTGCAACATCGATTTCATCTGCCAGTGCACCGATTGCTGTGCGACGTGCCCACACAGTGGAACTCTACGCTCCACATGTTGGCGAGGCTCTATGAGCAGCGTAGAGCTATAGTGGAATACCAACTCCAACATGGGCAGCGTAGTGGGAGTCAGCCTCCTCAATTCTTTTCAGAAGAGTGGGCCTGGTTGGCAGACATCTACCAGGTCCTTGGAAACTTTGAGGAGTCTACCCAGATGCTGAGCGGGGATGCTGCAATCATTAGCATCACCATTCCTCTGCTATGCCTCTTGAGAAGTTCCCTGCAAAGCATAAAGGCAGACGCTTTGGAATCGGAAACGGAGGCGGGGGAAGACAGTATGTCGCTGGATAGTCAGAGCAACCTCATGTGTATATCTCAGCGCGTTGAGGAGGAGGGGGAGGAGCATGAGGAGGAGGGGGAAGAGACAGCTTGGCCCACTGCTGAGGGTACAGATGCAGCTTGCCTGTCATCCCTTCAGCGTGTATGGCCAGAGGAGGAGGAGGATCCTGAAAGTGATCTTCCGAGTGAGGACAGCCATGTGTTGCATACAGGTACCCTGGCACACATGGCTGACTTCATGTTAGGAAGCCTTTCTCGTGACCCTCGCGTTACACGCATTCTGGCCACTACGGATTACTGGGTGTACACACTGCTCGACCCACGGCATAAGGAGAGTCTTTCCACTCTCATTCCCGAAGAGGAAAGGGGTTTGAGAATGATGCTATACCACAGGGCGCTGGTGGACAAACTGATGGTAACCTTCCCATCCGACAGCGCTAGTGGCCGAAGGCGCATCTCCGCGGCCCAGGTAGCAGGGGAGGCGCAGAGATCAGGCAGCATGTACAGCGCAGGCAGGGGAACATTATCCAAGGCCTTTGCCAGCTTTATGGCTCCCCAGCAAGACTGTGTCACCGATCCCCAGTCAAGGCTGAGTTGGCGGGAGCACTGTAAAAGGATGGTGAGGGAGTACGTAGCCGATCGCACGACCGTCCTCGGTGACGCCTCTGCCCCCTACAACTACTGGGTGTCGAAGCTGGACACGTGGCCTGAACTCGCGCTGTATGCCCTGAAGGTGCTTGCTTGTCCTGCGGCTAGCGTCTTGTCAGAGAGTGTGTTTAGTGTGGCTGGGGGAATCATCACGGATAAGCGTACCCACCTGTCAACCGACAGTGCCGACAGGCTTACACTCATCAAGATGAACAAAGCCTGGATTTCCCCAGACTTCTCTTCTCCACCAGCGGACAGCAGCGATACCTAAACAATACGTAGGCTGCACGCGCGGATGGAAGCATCGTTCTCTCTCGCCATCCAAAACGGGGACCTTTTTGCTTCATCAGTCTGTGTACAATATTCCTCCTCCTCCTCCTGCTCCTCCTCCTGAAACCTCACATAATCACGCCGAATGGGCAATTTTTCTTAGGCCCACAAGGCTCAGTCATCTAATTTTTCTAAACAATTTTTATACGTTTCAATGCTCATTAAAGCGTTGAAACTTTCACCTCAACCAATTTTTATTTTTACTGGGCTGCCTCCAGGCCTAGTTACCAATTAAGCCACATTAACCAAAGCGATTAATGGGTTTCACCTGCCCTCTTGGTTGGGCATGGGCAATTTTTCTCAGGTACATTAGTACTGTTGGTACACCAATTTTTGGGGGCCCTCACCTACAGTGTAATCCAATTAACTTTTGGCCCACCTGCATTACAGCTGACGTAACATCAGCTGTGTTGGGCACTGCAATGGGATATATTTATGTACCGCCGGTGGGTTCCAGGGAGCCACCCATGCTGTGGGTCCACAGGGAGTTGTAAATGCATCTGTCCACTTCTAAAAAACCCCGGTCTGACTGGGGCATGCAGTGTGGGCCGAAGCCCACCTGCATTAAACATGACATTATTACCTCAGCTGTGATGGGGAATGCAATGGGATACATTTATGTACAGCCGGTAGGTTCCAGGGAGCCACCCATGCTGTGGGTCCACAGGGAGTTGTAAATGCATCTGTCCACTTCTAAAGAACCCCGGTCTGACTGGGGCATGCAGTGTGGGCCGAAGCCCACCTGCATTAAGCACGACATTACATCAGCTGTGTTGGGCAATGCAATGGGATATATTTATGTACCGCCGGTGGCTTCCTGGCACCCACCCATGCTGTGGGTCCTCAGGGAGTAGTAAATGCATCTGTCCACTTCTAAAGAACCCCGGTCTGACTGGGGCATGCAGTGTGGGCCGAAGCACACCTGCATTAAACATGACATTATTACCTCAGCTGTGATGGGCAATGCAATGGGATACATTTATGTACAGCCGGTGGGTTCCAGGGAGCCACCCATGCTGTGGGTCCACAGGGAGCTATAAATGCATCTGACCACTTCTAAAGAACCCCGGTCTGACTGGGGCATGCAGTGTGGGCCGAAGCCCACCTGCATTAAACATGACATTATTACCTCAGCTGTGATGGGCAATGCAATGGGATACATTTATGTACAGCCGGTGGGTTCCAGGGAGCCACCCATGCTGTGGGTGCACACGAAATTCCCATTGCGGAGTTGTACCTGCCTGTAACTATTTATAAAAAACCACGGTCTGACTGGTGCATGCAGACACCTTGACAGAATGAATAGTGTGTGGCACATAGGTTCCCCATTGCTATGCCCACGTGTGCAGCTCCAGATGGAGGTGGCACAGGATTACATTTCTTATTGCTTCTGTACAGCATTGTGGACTATCGCCCCGCCCCTTTTAAAGAGGGTCGCTGCCTAGCCGTGCCAACCCTCTGCAGTGTGTGCCTGCTTTTCCTCTGGCAGACGCACTTATAAATATAGACATGAGGGTGGCGTGGCATGAGGGCAGCTGAAGGCTGGGCAGGGACACTTTGGTGTGCGCTGTGGACACTGGGTCGTGGAGGGGGGGTTTGGGCAGCATGTAACCCAGGAGAAGTGGCAGCGGAGTGTCATTCAGACAGTGATTGTGCTTTGTTGGAGGTAGTGTGCTGCTTAGCTAGGGTATGCATTGCTAATGAGGGCTTTTCAGAAGTAAAAGTTCTTGGGGGGGGCCACTCTTGCCGCTATTGTGGCTTAATAGTGGGACCTGTGAACTTGAGATGCAGCCCAACATGTAGCCCCTCGCCTGCCCTATCCGTTGCTGTGTCGTTCCCATCACTTTCTTGAATTTCCCAGATTTTCACAAATGAAAACCTTAGCGAGCATCGGCGATATACAAAAATGCTCGGGTCGCCCATTGACTTCAATGGGGTTCGTTACTCGAAACGAACCCTCGAGCATCGCGAAAAGTTCGTCTCGAGTAACGAGCACCCGAGCATTTTGGTGCTCGCTCATCTCTATTCAAGACATGACTTCCATAAATAGAAGTGTTGCGTTGTATATCAGAACCAATACATGTTACAGTATAGGTGTAATGTTTATTATCAAAGATAGAGAAGAGCTGGGAGCCCCGGAAGTTGTGTTTCATACTTATGCCCCGTGTCCCCTGCGCTGGGTCCCTGTGAAGGTGGCATGACTCCTTTTAGCGATGCCATATAGATGAATAGGAGAGCATGCGCACATAGTTGCCTGCAAAGAGTCACCACCAACTTTGCAGGGACACATCACAGGAATGGGGAGCTTGGCGAGTATGAAACAGAGCTCCCAGACAAACTTTTGAATTCCGTTTATGAGGCTGAAACATGATGATAGGTTCCCTTTAAGCGTAATACTTTGTATCCTAATATCACCAAAACCCCTAACAGATGAGCAGCTTTAACAAACAATAATAATCTTTATTTATATGATGCCAACATATTCCGCAGCGCTTACAAGACAGGGGGAACAGAAACAAAACCACAGTTACATGTAGCAATCAGTTGATGGAAACAGTAGGAGTGAGGGTCCTGCTCCAACGAGCTTACATACTACAAATAATGGGGTGATATAGAAGGTAAAGGGGCTGCAGATGTGCCCGGTATGGTGAGGTGGAGAGTGAGGGATGATATACACATAGACAATGGTCAAATTGTGACTGCAGAGGGTCGGTTTGTGATTGTTAGAACTCATTCACACTAGCATTCAGCCTGCTTTCAGCCTTCCCATTTCTCTTTTCCTTTTTTTGGTGGAATTAAAATTAAATTGAACTAATTTTTTTCACCATTGATCCCACAGAAGAGATACTGTAGCACGAATTACTTGACATATTAATGTTGGCTGTGATAGAAGGAGTCAGATCACAGCTCATCGCAGCTTGATGTATATGGGGCTGTATAGGGCCACTGACATTAGGGCCCTTTTTAGACAAAGCATGACCTTTTAATTAAAAGTGATGTCCCAAATATTGCAATAATGTACAAAGCAGTAACATTGAGTCACTTCAGAAGTGGTGTGCAGGGAGTGGTGATCTTGTACCGGGGCAATGTTAGGGTCTTAAAAGATCAGGTGCACAACTCCCAAGGCATATGTTCTTTCCCCATGCACAAAATAATATTTATATCAATACAAAATTTTCAAATAATACTGTTACACCAGGACCAACTATTATCACCATACAGAGGTTAAAGAGACTCTGTCAATTACTATGAGCCCCATAAATTAAAGTTATGGGATCTTAGTAGTTGGGGTGCTGAATCTGAGGGTCTCACTCTTGTATTTACCTTTCTTGCTGTTCCCTATCAGGATTCTCACATATTAATGGTACAGACAAGAAAAGATAGGACTTGCCCTTTCTTTCTTGCATGTAGTTAATACCATGTGCAAGAATGATAAGGAAAAAAAGGTTCATGTGCTAAATAGAGATGAGTGAATATACTCGCTAAGGCACATTACTCGAGCGAGTAGTGCCTTAGCCGAGTGTCTCCCCGCTCGTCTCTAAAGATTCAGGGGCCGGCGCGGATGACAGGTGAGTTGCGGCGGGGAGCGGAGGGGGGGGGGAGGGAGAGAGAGATCTCCCCTCCGTTCCTCCCCGCTCTCCCCCGCCGCCCCCTGCCGGCCCCCGAATCTTTAGAAACGAGCGTGGAGATACTCGGCTAAGGCACTACTCGCTCGAGTAATGTGCCTTAGCGAGTATACTCGCTCATCTCTAGTGCTAAAGTACTTCATAGCGAGCGTATTAGAGCACGCCCCATGTGTTTTTGCCCTGAGAGCATCATCACAAGATGCTATTATTAGCTAATGATAAAGTCCCTTTAAATACTACTTCCATACTGTTATTTAAAAAATGCACTATATAAAGAAGAGCAATATTACCAATAAAACCACTATACAAGGCCCAAATACTATTCTCACCATGACCGCGACCGTTACCACTAAATGGTGAGTAAATAATATTATTGTCCTGTAACTAAGCAAAACCACCATACAAATGCCAGTAATACAACTATAAAAGCCCCAGATGTTGTAATACTGCACACCACCACCACATAGTGACAATAAGAACATACTGTTGCTGAATAAAAACCACTATAGAAAGACTAATATTACTACTATGCAGTGATTATATAGTAGTAGATACCTGTTCTACAAGGCACTTTGCAGACTACATATTATAGTACAGTAAAACTTTTTCCCATTTTATAAAATGATGGCACATCCTGAGAATGAGAGGGATGCTGTGCTGATTTAGCACTACATCCCCTTCTACGTTTTCTGCGCATAGAGATGTTCTCAACCATTTGGCATCATGCTATAAATATATAGATGAAAATAATAGTTATATTATTAACAGGATATTAGAGAAATTATAAAGTATTTCTCAGCATTATCTAATTAAGCTCAAGAGGCAAGTTGGTGCACATGTGGAAACAGTGAAAAGGGGAAAATGCTATCTTTTTTATAACAATAATCATTGGAAATAAAGCATAAATAGAACGACTTCTTTAGCTCAAGGGTCCATGCATAAAACAAGTAAAGCAACACATCATTGAGTTCAGTGTGCACTCCAAAAAGTCGGTACTGTTCTTCATTCTCTATAAATTTTACATAGATCATGGGTTAAATTTGAAAATTGTCTTTTAGTGGTTAAACAGATGGTTGTGATTTTGATAGTTTCGTTTCCATTATCGGAAGCCAGGAGTCAGTAACGGGGAGTCTCAGTTGTAGTACAATGGATGAGGCAGGTAACGTAATTAGGAGGAAAAGCCAGGAATCGATATTGGGAAGTTTTGGTTGATACAAGAGGTTTGATACAAGAGGCCTTGTATCAATAGTAGGCAAATAGAAGCTGGATCAAATACTCTGGAGCAGAATAATCTTGCACTGTGGGATTGACAGGACCAGGCTTATACAGAAACTGCAATCAAAGACAGAGGCAGGGTCATCACAGGCCAGACAAATTATGGGTATCAATAGAAAAGGAGAGTAACGCCTTCGAGATGCGGGGGGTGTTCTGGATCCCGGGAAGGGTTAACTGGGAGAAAAGAGAGGCCTCGACCATGATGATCACGATGCTTAAGGCTTGGCGGAGGGGTGCAGGATCTCAGTCCCGGGGCCCCTCACCCCATTAGTAGGAAACCCGCAGCTCCCGGCAACACTGGCCGCACGCAACCTAGGGTTTATGCCACCTGGAACAGAGGCCAGGCTGGGGGAGGTGATAAAACCCGGGGGCCTTCGAACTCTGACAAACCTGCGTGGGGCTGGGGAGATGCCACCGGGCTCATGGATGCAATATCTCCAGGTGCACAGTTATCTGGGGAAGATTAAGCCAAAACAAGGATGGAACACGAGGCTCACCCCCTTCGAGAAACTATGCTGTGCCTCAGAGACACCCAAACACACGGTCTCGTTGCTGTACAACCAATTAAGTGAAGAAAAACTGGATGGTTACTTTCCCAGGTGGATAAGGGCATGGGAAGAAGCACTGGGTCGGTCCTTCCCCGGCGAGCTCTGGGACAGGGCATTTCAGCTAACACATAAGTTATCCATATCTAGTAGGCTCCAAGAGCTGAACTTCAAAATCATATCACGATGCTACATGACTCCGGAGAGACTGCACGCCTTTTTTCCGTCAACCTCGGACATGTGCTGGCGCTGCCGGGCTGGAGTGGGCTCGATGCTACACATCTGGTGGGAATGCCCCATGGTTGCATCTATATGGCAAGACATGGGATGATTATTCGAGAAAATGAGCAGAGAGACAGTAGTCTCGACACCGGAGTTGGCACTCTTGTCCATCCACCCCGGAAACGCCTCATCACTAGAGATGAGCGAGCACCAAAATGCTCGGGTGCTCGTTACTCGGGACGAAATTATCGCGATGCTCGAGGGTTCGTTTCGAGTAACGAACCCCATTGAAGTCAATGGGCGACCGGAGCATTTTTGTATTTCGCCGATGCTCGCTAAGGTTTTCATGTGTGAAAATCTGGGCAATTCAAGAAAGTGATGGGAACGACACAGAAACGGATAGGGCAGGCGAGGGGCTACATGTTGGGCTGCATCTCAAGTTCCCAGGTCCCACTATTAAGCCACAATAGCGGCAAGAGTGGGCCCCCCCCCCCTCCCAACAACTTTTACTTCTGAAAAGCCCTCATTAGCAATGAACACCTTAGCTAAGCACCACACTACCTCCAACAAAGCACAATCACTGCCTGCATGACACTCCGCTGCCACTTCTCCTGGGTTACATGCTGCCCAACCCCCCCCCCCCACGACCCAGTGTCCACAGCGCACACCAAACTGTCCCTGCCCAGCCTTCAGCTGCCCTCATGCCACGCCACCCTCATGTCTATTTATAAGTGCGTCTGCCAGAGGAACCGCAGGCACACACTGCAGAGGGTTGGCATGGCTAGGCAGCGACCCCCCCATAAAAGGGGCGGGGCGATAGTCCACAATGCTGTACAGAAGCAATGAGAAATATAATCCTGTGCCACCGCCATCAGGAGCTGCACACGTGGGCAGAGCAATGGGGAACCTATGTGCCACACACTATTCATTCTGTCAAGGTGTCTGCACGCCCCAGTCAGACCGCGGTTTTTTATAAATAGTCACAGGCAGGTACAACTCCGCAATAGGAATTCCGTGTGCCCCCACAGCATGGGTGGGTGCCAGGAAGCCACCGGCGGTACATAGAAATATCCCATTGCATTGCCCAACACAGCTGAGGTAGTAATGTCGTGCTTAATGCAGGTGGGCTAAAAATTTATTTGATTACACTGTAGGCGAGGGCCCACAAAAATTGCTGTATCAATAGTACTAATGTACCTGAAAAAAATTGGCCATGGCCAACCAAGAGGGCAGGTGAAACCCATTAATCGCTTTGGTTAATGTGGCTTAAGTGGTAACTAGGCCTGGAGGCAGCCCAGTTTAACGAAAAATTGGTTCAAGTTAGAGTTCCTACGCTTTTCAGAGCATTGAAACATCTAAAAATTGTTTAGAAAAATTATGAGTGAGCCTTGTGGCCCTAAGAAAAATTGCCCGTTCAGCGTGATTACGTGAGGTTTCAGGAGGAGGAGGAGGAATGTTAGACACAGATTGATGAAGCAGAAATGTCCCCATTTTGGATGGTGAGAGAGAACGTAGCTTCCATCCGCGGGTGCAGCCTACGTATTGCTTACGTATCGCTGCTGTCCGCTGGTGGAGAAGAGAAGTCTGGGGAAATCCAGGCTTTGTTCATCTTGATGAGTGTTAGCCTCTCGGCACTGTCGGTTGACAGGCGGGTACGCTTATCTGTGATGATTCCCCCAGCCGCACTAAACACCCTCTCCGACAAGACGCTAGTCGCAAGACAAGCAAGCACCTCCAGGGCATACAGCGCTAGTTCAGGCCACGTGTCCAGCTTCGACACCCAGTAGTTGTAGGGGGCAGAGGCGTCACCGAGGATGGTCGTGCGATCGGCTACGTACTCCCTCACCATCCTTTTACAGTGCTCCCGCCGACTCAGCCTTGACTGGGGAGCGGTGACACAGTCTTGCTGGGGAGCCATAAAGCTGGCCAGGCCCTTAAAGACTGTTGCACTGTCTGGGCTGTACATGCTGCTCGATCTACGCACCTCCCCTGCTACCTGGCCCTCGGAACTGCGCCTTCTGCCACTACCGCTGTCGGATGGGAATTTTACCATCAGCTTGTCCGCCAGGGTCCTGTGGTATAGCAACACTCTCGAACCCCTTTCCTCTTCTGGTATGAGAGTGGAAAGGTTCTCCTTATACCGTGGGTCAAGCCAGTAATCCGTAGTGGCCAGAATGTGTGTAACGCGAGGGTCACGAGAAAGGCATCCTAACATGAAGTCAGCCATGTATGCCAGGGTACCTGTACGCAACACATGGCTGTCCGCACTAGGAAGATCACTTTCAGGATCCTCCTCCTCCTCCTCCTCCTCCTCCTCAGGCCATACACGCTGAAATGATGACAGGCAACCAGCATGGGTACCGTCAGCAGTGGGCCAAGCTGTCTCTTCCCCCTCCTCCTCATCCTCCTCATCCTCCTCCTCCTCCTGAACGCGCTGAGATATAGACAGGAGGGTGCTCTGACTATCCAGCGACATACTGTCTTCCCCCGCCTCTGTTTCCGAGCGCAAAGCGGCTGCCTTTATGGTTTGCAGGGAACTTCTCAAGAGGCATAGCAGAGGAATGGTGACGCTAATGATTGCAGCATCGCCGCTCACCACCTGGGTAAACTGATCAAAGTTTCGAAGGACCTGGTAGATGTCTGCCAACCAGGCCCACTCTTCTGAAAAGAATTGAGGAGGCTGACTCCCACTGCGCCGCCCATGTTGGAGTTGGTATTCCACTATAGCTCTACGCTGCTCATAGAGCCTAGCCAACATGTGGAGCGTAGAGTTCCACCGTGTGGGCACGTCGCACAGCAGTCGGTGCACTGGCAGATTAAAGCGATGTTGCAGTGTGCGCAGGGTGGCAGCGTCCGTGTGGGACTTGCGGAAATGTGCGCAGAGCCGGCGCACCTTTACGAGCAGGTCTGACAAGCGTGGGTAGCTTTTCAGAAAGCGCTGAACCACCAAATTAAAGACGTGGGCCAGGCATGGCACGTGCGTGAGGCTGCCGAGCTGCAGAGCCGCCACCAGGTTACGCCCGTTGTCACACACGACCATGCCCGGTTGGAGGCTCAGCGGCGCAAGCCAACGGTCGGTCTCCTCTGTCAGACCCTGCAGCAGTTCGTGGGCCGTGTGCCTCCTATCTCCTAAGCTGAGTAGTTTCAGCACGGCCTGCTGACGCTTGCCCACCGCTGTGCTGCCACGCCGCGCGACACCGACTGCTGGCGACGTCCTGCTGCTGCTGACACATCTAGATTGCGAGACAGAGGTTGAGGAGGAGGAGGAGGAGGAGGAGGGTGCTTTAGTGGAAGAAGCATACACCGCCGCAGATACCACCACCGACCTGGGGCCCGCAATTCTGGGGGTGGGTAGGACGTGAGCGGTCCCAGGCTCTGACTCTGTCCCAGCCTCCACTAAATTCACCCAATGTGCCGTCAGGGAGATGTAGTGGCCCTGCCCGCCTGTGCTTGTCCACGTGTCCGTAGTTAAATGGACCTTGCCACTAACCGCATTGGTGAGGGCGCGTACAATGTTGCGGGAGACGTGGTCGTGCAGGGCTGGGACGGCACATCGGGAAAAGTAGTGGCGACTGGGAACTGAGTAGCGCGGGGCCGCCGCCGCCATCATAGCTTTGAAGGACTCCGTTTCCACAACCCTATACGGCAGCATCTCAAGGCTGATAAATTTTGCTATGTGGACGGTTAACGATTGAGCGTGCGGGTGCGTGGCGGCGTACTTGCGCTTGCGCTCCAACACTTGCGCTAGCGACGGCTGGACTGTGCGGTGCGAGACATTGGTGGATGGGGCCGAGGACAGCGGAGGTGAGGGTGTGGGTGCAGGCCATGAGACGGTTGTGCCTGTGTCCTGAGAGGGAGGTTGTATCTCAGTGGCAGGTTGGGGCACAGGGGGAGAGGCAGCGGTGCAAACCGGAGGCGGTGAACGGCCTTCGTCCCACCTTGTGGGGTGCTTGGCCATCATATGTCTGCGCATGCTGGTGGTGTTGAGGCTGTTGGTGGTGGCTCCCCGGCTGATCTTGGCGCGACAAAGGTTGCACACCACTGTTTGTCGGTCGTCAGGCGTCTCTGTGAAAAACTGCCAGACCTTAGAGCACCTCGGCCTCTGCAGGGTGGCATGGCGCGAGGGTGTGCTTTGGAAAACACTTGGTGGATTATTCGGTCTGGCCCTGCCTCTACCCCTGGCCACCGCACTGCCTCTTGCAACCTGCCCTGCTGATGCCCTTGCCTCCCCCTCTGAAGACCTGTCATGAGTAGGCGTTGCACACCAGGTGGGGTCAGTCACCTCATCGTCCTGCTGCTCTTCCTCCGAATCCTCTGTGCGCTGCTCCCTTGGACTTACTGCCCTTACTACTACCTCACTGCAAGACAACTGTGTCTCATCGTCATCGTCCTCCTCACCCACAGAAACTTCTTGAGACAGTTGGCGGAAGTCCCCAGCCTCTTCCCCCGGACCCCGGGAACTTTCGAATGGTTGGGCATCAGTGACGATAAACTCCTCTGGTGGGAGAGGAACCGCTGCTGCCCAATCTAAGCAGGGGCCCGAGAACAGTTCCTGGGAGTGTTCCCGCTCCTGAGCAGGTGTCATTGTAGTGGAGTGAGGAGGCTGGGAGGAAGGAGGAGCAGCAGACAGAGGATTCGGATTTGCAGCAGTGGACGGCGCAGAACTGTGGCTGGACGATAGGTTGCTCGAAGCACTTTCTGCTATCCAGGACAGGACCTGCTCACACTGCTCATTTTCTAATAAAGGTCTCCCGCGTGGACCCATTAATTGGGCGATGAATGTGGGGACGCCAGAAACGTGGCTCTCTCCTAATCGCGCAGCAGTCGGCTGCGACGCACCTGGATCAGGAGCTCGGCCTGTGCCCACACCCTCACTTGGCCCTCCGCGTCCTCGGCCACGTCCATGTCCTCTAGGCTTACCCCTACCCCTCAGCATGCTGTATTACCAGTGATTTGATTTCCCAGGCAGGAAATAAATTGGCGCAAACCTGCAGGCCAAATATAATGTTTTCGCTTTTTTGCAAACGGAAGACCCCACTGCGTGTATTCAATGAAAAACAAGAAGTTTAATATCTGTGGTGTGGCCCTCAAAAAGTGTCACACAAGTATAGTGTAGCAGAGTTATTAACTCTAGCAGAGCAGGTATTTGCCAGTCAGGAAAGACAATGGCGCTAGGCTGCAGTTAAGCGTAGCTGGTTGCGTCTGATTTTTGTACGTTGTACACGCAGCACACACGTACACGCAGACCTTAGGACTGACACAGGCAGGCCAAATATAATTTTTTTCCTTTTTAGCTTAGGGAAGACCCCACTGCGTATATTCAATGAACAAGAAGTTTAATATCTGTGGTGTGGCCCTCAAAAAGTGTCACACAAGTATAGTGTAGCAGAGTTATTAACTCTAGCAGAGCAGGTATTTGCCAGTCAGGATACACAATGGCGCTAGGCTGCAGTAAAGCGTAGCTGGTTGCGTCTGATTTTTGTACGTTGTACACACAGCACACACGTACACGCAGACCTTAGGACTGACACAGGCTGGCCAAATATAATTTTTTTCCTTTTTAGCAAAGGGAAGACCCCACATGTATTCAATGAATGATAAATGTCTTCTGGCCCTGCCTACACAATTCTATCCCTGTAGTATTAATGCCGGGTGCAATGGTCTGCACAGCCGGTTTTGAGAAAGAAAAAAAAATGCAACACTGCTAACAGCAGCCTGGACAGTACTGCACACGGATAGAAGTGGCCCTAGAAAGGACCGTTGGGGTTCTTGAAGCCTACACTAACTCCTAACACTCTCCCTGCCTAACCCCCACTTCTGTCCCTATTGCTGGGCGCAATGCTCTGCAGATCCAATTTTGGACAAAAAAAATAAAAAATACTGTGCTAACACAGTACTGCACACTAGTAGATGTGGCCCTGAGAAGGGCCGTTGGGGTTCTTGAAGCCTACACTGACTCCTAACGCTCTCCCTACAGCAGCACCAGCAGCAGCACTTTCCCTCAGCTAAGTCACAAGGCATGTGTGGCGAGCCGCGGGAGGGGCCGATTTTTATATTCGGGTGACATCTGATCGCCCCAGCCACTCACAGCAGGGGGGTGGTATAGGGCTTGAACGTCACAGGGGGAAGTTGTAATGCCTTCCCTGTCTTTCAATTGGCCAGAAAAGCGCGCTAACGTCTCAGAGAGGAAACTAAAAGTAACCGGAACACCGCGTGGTGCTCGTTACAAGTAACGAGCATCCCGAACACCCTAATATTCGCACGAATATCAAGCTCGGACGAGTACGTTCGCTCATCTCTACTCATCACTCAAAAAGGGACTGCTTAAATTCTTTATCAAGGCTACGAGACAGGTAATTCCTAGGTTCTGGAAACAAAGTCTAGACATACCTAGGAGCACGTGGGTAGGGGCGATGGACGAAATTGAGTGTATGGAGAAGCTAAGATCAGTGGACAATACAGCAGGATACGATAAATTCTACCGAACATGGGCTGTATGGATAGATGCACGAAACACCCCCATGTTCTCCAAATGGTTACAAAACGGCACCTGGGAGTAACCTGACTTGATAGTACTCAGAGGCGGCAAACCTGGAATTTTTAACTGGACTTTCCCCCCTCTCTTTTCCCCTCCCATCCTTCCTACGCTGTCTTCCCCATGTTCGTATGATTAAAACGTTATATTCTAGACTAGAACACATCGTTTCAAATTGAGGGTTATACACTTATTCAGCAAGGTTACATGTCAAAATCCTGTCATAACATTAACATTAATATTTTATTTTCTCTTTGCAACTGTATTATATGAGATGTTTACAAAACTAATAAAAACATATTAAACAAAGACAGAGGCAGGGTCACGACTAGGAGCCAGGAGCTAAAGAACTGGGATCAAGGAATATGCTGAAGTATGCAGGAAAACTTGTTCAGCAAACTGTATAGCTCACTGGGGAGAGCTACCAATTGGAGCACAGGAGGGCGTGGGTTCAAGCTCTGACAGTAGCACCCCCTTTGAGGATGACCTCTGGACATCCCAGGTGCTGGTTTCCCTGGATATCTTTTGTGGAACTCTCTTGTGAGTTTCGGGTTTTGGTTCCCAGGAGTTTTCCTCTGAGGTCCAGTTTAGTAAAGACCTTGGCTGCCCAAAGCCTCTCCAGCAGTTCTTGAATTAACAGGAGAGGATAGCAATTCTTAACAGTAATCTTGTTTAGTTCCTGGTAGTCAATACACGGTCGAAGAGTAGAGTCTTTCTTTTTAAAGAAGAAAATTGGTGCTCCCACTGGGGAGGAAGAGGGCTGGACGAAGCCCTTCTTTAGATTTTCATCAAAATGTTCCCGAAAGGACCCTAACTCTGGTTCTGCGAGGTTGCAGATACGCCCAATTGGAATAGAAGAGCTAGGGCGAATAGCTCAATAGGACAGTTATATGGCTGATGAGATGGCAGCTGGTCAGCTTTCTTCTTGCTCCAGACATCCCTGAATATCTGATAGTGAACTGGTAAGTTGGAAGCTGATCGTATTTTGATGGTCAGGTTTCATGTGGTTTCTTTTTGTTGATCTAGCACCAGTGTCTGTAATTCAGCAAACTTCTCTTAGTATGAGGCACAAAATTCCTGGAGCTCTGTTACTTGCTTCTACAGGGTGGTCACAACGGGCTCCATGTTCAGGCAAGATTATTTTCTAATATCTTACCGACGCTGTAGTAGACAGCAGTCAGATGGAAGCCAGGAGTCGGTAACAGGAAGTCTCAGTTGCAGTACAATGGGTGAGGCAGGTAACGTAGTCAGGAGAAAAAAACAGGAATCGGTATTGAGAAGTCTTGTAGCAATAGCAGGCAAATAGAAGTTGGATCAAATGCTCTGGAGCAGAATAATCTCACACTGTGGGAGTAGCAGGGCAAATCACTCCCATCAGTTTAGACTCTTACAGATGTAATGCACACTTATGATGTTTGGGCTTTATTAGGTTTTTCAATAGACAAAATAGCTTGGCCATACAACTTCTATAGTAAACAATATTTAAATATAAATTGTGGTGTTTTAATGTAGCACACTTAGGAGCATTTCTGCATGAAATAAATTTGCAAAATTGGTAAATGATTAGATTAAGAATCCGATGGGGTGTTAATGCTTGAGCTACAAATTAGCATTTTGTCTTTTTGTTCATTTCTTAATGCTTTTATTATGTTTATTTATAAGTACTGTCTGCCTCTTGCTGCAGTGTAACCTTACATTATGCCTATCATTACTTGTAGTTCTTGCCTAATGAAGAGGGACTGGAGGAAGTCAGCAGGCAAGTCAGCACATTTACCTACTATATCAAGACTTGGATGGGACCAATCACCCCTTTAGTGTCACTGATTCATCCAGAAACCATCAAGCCTGTTGTTGCAGCTCCAGGTATTGTATTTGGGATCTTCACAGAAATATACAGTCTTTTTCAATAGCCAGCTGAATGGTTTGATCAATTCTCCTGATTCTTCTGAAGTAAGAGAAACTTGCAAAACCATGAATCAGTAAAATTTCTATCAATTTTGTAATATGACACGTAGTGCTAAAGCTATTCTGGTAGGCATTTTTACAGGGCAGATTTATTCAAGATGATACCAATACATATCCTGTTTCCCTGAAAATAAGACTTACCCTGAAAATACATCCTACCCTGATTTTTCATGCAATGGCTGTGATTTGGTTCTTCAACCGCTGCTCAACCAATCAATGCAACACTTGATGAACCAATCACAGCCACCGCAGTGCTTCATTGAGTACTGCATTATTTGGCTGAGCAGCGCTCAAGAACCAATCAGAACCATCACTTTCTGGAGGCGGGATTTATGAATCCCGCAACCAGGAAGTGATCTTCTGCGGGCGGCTGAGGACTGCAAGAAGCGGGTTGGAGCTCCAAAGAGCGGCGGGAGGGACCTGAACTGAGCCTGCTAGGTAAGTATAATAAGACACCCCCCTAAAATAAGACTTAGCGCCTCTTTTGTGGCGAAAATTAATATAAGACAGGGTCTTATTTTGGGGGAAACAAGGTAGCATATTTCGGTAGACCGCAGCTTAATAAGATAACTGGTTCAGTTACATATTTCAGAGGTTTTAACAGTCTGTAAACAGAAGATGGTGCTCTGTATCTCAGAATTTGCATGGCTACGACAGTGGTGTAAGACTGAATGTTTTGGATATGTTAGTCATGATATTAGTAAGCGGTCTATGTAGGAATGTAAATGTAATGAAGTGCTCAGTGAGGAACGGAGAAGTTTTTGGCAGGCATTTAAACGAGATGAAGAGAACTGAAATGTGATCTATCGGGATGATTTCTGTCCCCTGCCAGTTAGAATGAGGCCGCGTATTAGTATAGCTCCTAAAGTGTTGTGGTTAATACCGGAGATAAAATTGATGTAGTTGATAAGAATAAAACAAAAGGTAATGTTCTTCACACAATGTGTACCAATGCTTGTAGCGTAGGCAACCAGCTTTTGTGCTAAGGTTGAATAAGGTGATGGAGAGCGGATCTGGGGGAAGGGAGATATCTCTCTCATTCTTCCTCCCACTCCGCGCCCCCCCCCCCCCCCCCGCCCAACAGCCTATCCAAGCCTGCTCGGATCACTAAGCTGTTACTCGAGAAGATTGATGCTTGCTCCAGTAACTGCCTTACCGAGTAGGCTCGCTCATCTCTACTCTGTAATCTAGTTTTAGGGGGCTGTCACTAGGGGTCTCCCTTCCAGCCCCACTGCAATTCACTGCCTGTTAGTTACTGGGATGCTGGGATGTTTTCTTTAGTTGTATGTGAGGGGCTGCTGTCAATTTTCTGTTTCTATGTTTGCTGCTGAACAAATTACAGCTGATTATTGAGAATTTCATCAGCAGGATGCTTTGTGATCAGCTTGTCTTTACACAATTCTTTTAGTAAATAGAGAGTAACATAGTACCGTATGTAAGGCTGAAAAAAGACATATGTCCATTCATCCATCCAGTTCAGCCTATTTCCCTCCAATGTTGATCTAGAGGAAGACGGGAAAAACAACCAATGGGGTAAAAGGCAATTTTCCCCATTTAAGGGAAAAAATTCCTTCCCGACTCCAACCTGACAATCAAAATAATCCCTGGATCACCAACCCTTCTGAAGTAATCAGTGACCATAACATATAATATTGTTAGACAACCAGGCCCCTATTAAACTCTTTTATCGAGTTTACCATCACCACGCCCTCAGGCAGAGAGTTCCATAGTCTCACTGCTCTTACAGTAAAGAACACCCTTCTATGTTGTTGTAGAAACCTTCTTTCCTCTAGACGTAGCGGATGCCCCCTTGTTACAGTCACAGTCCTGGGTATAACTAGATGATGGGAGAGATCTCTGTATTGTCCCCTGATATATTTATACATAGTTATTAGGTCGCCTCTTAGCCATGTTTTTTCTAAACTAAATAACCCCAATTTTGATAACCTCTCTGGGTATCGTAGTTCGCCCACTTCATTTATTACTTTAATGCCCACCTTTAATTAAGGAATAGAGATGAGCGAGCATACTCGATAAGGTAAACTACTCAAGCGAGTAGTGCCTTATTCGAGTACCTGCCCGCTCGTCTCTAAAGATTCGGCTGCCAGTGAGGGTGACAGGTGAGTTGCGGCGGTGAGCAGGGGGGAGAGAGGGAGAGAGAGCTCTCCCCTCCGTTCCTCCCCGCCCCCTGCCGGCACCCGAATCTTTAGAGACGAGCGGGCAGGTACTCAAATAAGGCACTACTCGCTCGAGTAGTTTGCCTTATCAAGTATGCTCGCTCATCTCTATTAAGGAAATTAATTTGAAATATTTAGTTGATGAATCATACAACTTCTTGAATGTTGAATTCAAGATGTTTTGGATTTCACATATGTAAAAAGGGAAATATTTTACATTTCTAGACAAAGTTACTAAGTTCACACCATATCTCCCTTCACACACCACACTGTTGACTCGATTCGCTTTTCTTGATGCCATAATCCTTCATGTGTACGGCATTATAATATATGTGGAATACACCCTTATTTGTTTTATTTTTCTTTGTTTGCAGCTGCCATTGCGCCTAAAGATCCATTATTCTATGGCTTTCTAAGACCCTGGTTGGGTAAGTTCTGTTTAATTTTTTTTTTGCTTTTTGTTCCTTAACCCCTTAAGGACCAAGCTGTTTTGTAACTTCACGACCAGACACTTTTTAGGGATTTTACCAAATAGGGCAGTTTTACTGCCCTATTTTGTTTGCTTTAGCTACCAAAATTATTTTTATTGCGCTTTTTTTTCGTGACATATAGGGCGATTATTTAAAATATCCTTTTTACTAACTTTTTTTTCCATTTTTAAGTAGAGATGAGCGAGCACTCTCGGATACAGCAGTTACTCGAGTGAGCATCGCTCTTCTCGAGTGACTGCTTACTGGTCCAAGCATGCTAGGGTGGGCGGTGGGGGGCGGGGGTGAGCAGTGGGGGGGGAGAGTGAGAGAGCTCTCTCTTCCCCCCTGCCGCCCCCCCGAACACGCTCGGACCAGTAAGCAGTTACTCAAGAAGAGCGATGCTCGCTCAAGTAACTGCTGTATCCGAGCGTGCTCGCTCATCTCTATTTTTTAGTTTTATTTGGGGTTAAATGCTTTAAAAAATGATTTTTTAACATTTATATTAATTTTTTTATTTAGTATATTTATGCCAAAATAAAGTATGGGAATTGGTTTCTCTATTTGTTTTGGACGTTTTGCTATATAATATGTATGGTTTTGGACTACAGGGCTCATACGGTGACGGTTTTGGTTGGCATCCGTTTTGTGTTACTTTCTTATGTATGCATTGTTGTTTTACTCTATAATTTTGTTTTATTTGTGTATGTAATTATGTTTTTCTTTTATTTGACACTTTCCCACTGTAGATGGGGCATCCATAGGAGCCACAGTTACAGGGGAAAGCAATGCCTGTAGTGACATTAGTCACTGGCAGAGCTGGCCAGGGTGTAGTATGACCCTCCAGCTCTGCTGTAGCAGGGAACACCAGCGGTCAAATGCCCCCCCCCCCGGCTCTCGCAGTGGAAGCTACACTACTGCTTTCACTTTCTAGTACACAGTGCACACAGGGAAGGAAAACCCTCCTGCCTTCTCCTCTGGCTTATCAGCTGTCACTAACAGCTGATAATCCGTCCTGCCGCTTATTGATTGCAAAGGCAGGAGGCTTAAAGCACCGCCGTAATTTTACTATCGGCGGTGCTTTAAGCCCAGGACCAGGCGCCGTATATTCACCACGCCTGGTCCTTAATGGGTTAAGGTTAATTTATTCTGATTCATAAAATGTATGTGGTTTCTTGATCATAATTTTAACATAATCATAACAGCTTTACTTGATCACAGCAGGCGCAGTGATGGTCAAAATAATCTAAAGGGCTTCTTCAGATGGCCGTGATTTTGTCACGTTTTGTGGGCGCGAAAATCACGGGCACAAAAAGTGATGAAACAAAACCATTAATTTCAATGGTTCCATTTTTACTAGTGGGATTCTTGCGTGTCAATACTATGTGTGAGAAAAGATAGGACTTGCACTGTCTTTCTTGCACGTATGTCTTGCACATGGTAGAAAAGATAGGGCAGGATCTATCTTCCTGCTTTTTTATTAAAAATAGTGTAGAATTTAAAGGTTAAAAGATAAGGGAATTTTGACTGGTTCATGTGCTAATATGCTCCATAGTAATATCGCACTAGAATCACACTAGTGAAACCGAAACCACTGAAATCCATGGTTTTCTTTTGTCACTTTTTGCGGCCATGATTTTCATGGCCGCAAAAAGCTCTGCAAACACGGTTGTGTGTTTAAGCCCTAAAAGCGTTTTTTCTCTTTCAGACATCCAGAAAATGCTATAAATGCCTAATTCATAGGGTTCTCTTCTTTGCATCAGTAAGCCATGACAGCCGGCAGCGCCAAATGTAGGCAAAGTCTTGATAAACATGTGGTTGTCCTTACACCACTCTGTGCGTTACCATTTTATAGGAGGTTTCAGACAAATCTGCCCTGAGGATATATAATACTTTCATTGTTAAATATATTTCAGTATTTTTTTTCTTTAGCTATATAATATACAGTGGTGTAGTAAACCAGTGATGTGCAAGCCATCAAAGAAGATTTCACATTTCTGCAAAGGATCATGCATTTAATTTCATGATAATTAGGTCTTTAACCCTCCAAGGACAAAGCGCACTAAATTTATGGCAGAACTGCAGCACGGATTAAAGCTTCTGCTTCTGAAATCAAACAGGAGCAGGTCGGGTTCTCAGCTGTCAGACAGAGCCGAGGACCCAGAGGAGAAAGCAGAAGCTCTTTTTAACCACTTCTGCATTCTCCTTTCCAGGCTACAAAGCGTCAATGAGTGCTTTTACGTTAGAAAGCGGAAGTGTTACTTCCGCTATGTGACCCGCTGATCACATGACTGCCAGGACCCCCTGGGACAGCAGAGATACAGGGTCCTAGCAGACCCTGATCAGCTCTGCCAGTGACTATTGTCACTACAGGGGGAAGTGAGAAATTAGAAGAAAAATAAAAGACAATGTGAATGACCCTTATAGGTCTTTGGAAACAGGAAAGATGTTAACAAAAATAGTTACAAAAATAAGTTTAAAAAATTACAGAATAAAATAAAAATCTATACGTAAAAAAGAAAGTGACGCACAAGCAACGCCATCCAAATCCGTTGCCATAATGCAGAAACTATACAATGTCTGACTTAAATCTATATATATAAAATTGAATGTATGTCTGTATGAGTGTGTGTCTGTCTGTCTGTCTGTTTGTCCTTTATGCGCTACTACACCATTCATCCGATTGCCATGAAACTTTGGGAAGTTGTTGAGTACACTCCTGGGAAGATTATAGGCATAGTACATTTATGCTACGATAAATGGCGCGTATGCGTGCGTCGTCGACTGTTACGACCCTCCCCCCCACGTAGATCGTTCGATTTCCATCATTGCCACTAATTCTCTCACTTCCCGATGTTGTAGAAACATGAAATTTGGCACAAGCATTGATTATGTCATAAATAGGAAAAGCTAATGGGTCCCAACTCGATTATTCAATTCTATGCGCCAAAGAATTAGCGTCCAAATTTTACGTACGGAATCTAATTTTCTCGCTTCCCAATGTCATAGAAACTTAAAATTTGGCAAGAGCATTGATTTTGTCATAAATAGGAAAAGTTACTGGGTCCCAACTCGATTATTCAATTGTAAGCGCCAAAGAATTAGCGTCCAAATTTTACGTACGGAATCTAATTTTCTCGCTTCCCAATGTCATAGAAACTTGAAATTTGGCACGAGCATTGATTATGTCATAAATAGGAAAAGCTAATGGGTCCCAACTCGATTATTCAATTCTAAGCGCCAAAGAATTAGCGTCCAAATTTTTACGTACGGAATTTGCATGCGTGTCTGTCTGTCCTTTATGCGCTACTACACCATTCATCCAATCGCCATGAAACTTTGGGAAGTTGTTGAGTAAACTCCTGGGAAGATTATAGGCATAGTACATTTATTCTATGATAAATGGCGCGCATGCGTGCATCGTCGACAGTTACGACCCCCCCACGTAGATCGTTCGATTACCATCATTGCCACTAATTCTCTCACTTCCCGATGTTGTAGAAACATGAAATTTGGCAGGAGCATTGATTATGTCATAAATAGGAAAAGTTAATGGGTCCCAACTCGATTATTCAATTCTAAGCGCCAAAGAATTAGCGTCCAAATTTTACGTACGGAATCTAATTTTCTCGCTTCCCAATGTCATAGAAACTTGAAATTTGGCACGAGCATTGATTATGTCATAAATAGGAAAAGCTAATGGGTCCCAACTCGATTATTCAATTGTAAATGCCAAAGAATTAGCGTCCAAATTTTACGTACGGAATCTAATTTTCTCGCTTCCCAATGTCATAGAAACTTGAAATTTGGCACGAGCATTGATTATGTCATAAATAGGAAAAGCTAATGGGTCCCAACTTGATTGTTCAATTCTATGCGCAAAAGAATTAGCGTCCAAATTTTACGTACGGAATGTAATTTTCTCACATAGAAACTTGAAAATTATAAAGCTGAGGTAACATGTAAGCTGCGCTGCGATTGGTTGTTATATATTATACCACTGAGGTAACATGAAAGCTGCGCTGTAATTGGTTGTTATCTAGATATACGAATGAATGTATGTCTGTCTGTTTTCACAGCAACGCGCAACGGGTAAGCTAGTACCTAATAAAACTTATTTGAACCCAAAACTGTTGCCATATGCACCCTGTAATCCAAAACTATACATAAATCATATATATCCGTATATATTAAGGACAGCAGCACCTTAAGCAACATACCTCGCTTATGCAGAGGGAGGCTAGCGAAGAATTGCAGACTCAAAAACAAGGGTCTGGATCCATGACCCATATGAACACCTGTAGATACTTTAGAGAAGAGATGCATACAGGGTTCCAATAGCACAATAATCACAGGTTTAAAAGTGCTTCATCTTTATTCAATGCGCACATGCACATAAGCTTGACAACGTTTCGGCTGTCACTCGCAGCCTTTATACAGTCACTGAATACTCAAAACCCCACAACAATATATACACGTCAGTTATATACACCAAGAAACCTTTAATTAAAAAAGGACCTACCCACGCAGTGTGAGCTCTATAGTCCACTACACCTCAGATGCATTGATTATGTCATAATTAGGAAAATATAATGGGTCCCAACTCGATTATTCAATTCTAAGTGCAAAAGAATTAGCGTCCAAATTTTACGTACGGAATCTAATTTTCTCACTTCCTAATGTCATAGGAACATGAAATTTGGCACGAGCATTGATTATGTCATAAATAGAAAAAGCTAATAGGTCCCAACTCGATTATTCAATTCTAAGCGCCAAAGAATTAACGTCCAAATTTTACGTACGGAATTTGCGTGCGTGTCTGTTTGTCCTTTATGCGCTCCTACACCATTCATCCGATCGCCATGAAACTTTGGGAAGTTGTTGAGTAAACTCCTGGGAAGATTATAGGCATAGTACATTTATGCTACGATAAATGGCGCGCATGCGTGCGTCGTTGACAGTTACGACCCCCCCACGTAGATCGTTACCATCATTGCCACTAATTCTCTCACTTCCCGATGTTGTAGAAACATGAAATTTGGCAGGAGCATTGATTATGTCATAAATAGTAAAAGCTAATGGGTCCCAACTCAATTATTCAATTGTAAGCACCAAAGAATTAGTGTCCAAATTTTACGTACGGAATCTAATTTTCTCGCTTCCCAATGTCATAGAAACTTGAAATTTGGCACGAGCATTGATTATGTCATAAATAGGAAAAGTTAATGGGTCCCAACTCGATTATTCAATTCTAAGCGCCAAAGAATTAGCATCCAAATTTTACATACAGAATCTAATTTTCTCACTTCCCAATGTCATAGAAACTTGAAATTTGGCACGAGCATTGATTATGTCATAAATAGGAAAAGCTAATGGGTCCCAACTTGATTGTTCAATTCTATGCGCAAAAGATTTAGCGTCCAAATTTTACGTACGGAATGTAATTTTCTCACATAGAAACTTGAAAATTATAAAGCTGAGGTAACATGTAAGCTGCGCTGCGATTGGTTGTTATATATTATACCACTGAGGTAACATGAAAGCTGCGCTGTGATTGGTTGTTATCTAGATATACGAATGAATGTACTGTATGTCTGTCTGTCTTCGCAGCAACGCGCGACGGGTAAGCTAGTCTAAATAATAAAACAAAAACACATATATGGTATCTCTGCATCCATAAAAGTCTAATCTATCAAAGTAATGAATTATTTACCCCGCACGGTGAACGTCGTCAGGAAAAACGCCAGAATTTCTAACCTAACATTTACCAATATTGAATTTCATTTGCTTTTTTTCTACCCAAGCCCCCAGCTTATCTAGGTCCATTTGCAGCCGTACCTTGTTCTCTATTGTATAATTTTGTATCATCTGCAAATATTGATGTTTTACTGTACAATCCTTCTATCAGGTCATTGATAGATATATTGAACGGAATGGGCCCTAGTACTGAACCCTGTGGCACCCCACTAGCAACGGTGGCCCAATCAGAGAACAATCCACTTATTACCACCCCCTGCTTTCTATCTCCGAACCAGTTCCTTACCCAACTACACACGTTTTTGCCCAGACCAAGCTGTCTCATTTTATATATCAACCTATTATGCGGCACGGTGTCAAATGCTTTAGAAAAATCCAGATATACGAGATCAATAGACTCTTCCAGGTCCAGCCTAGAGCTTACTTCATTATAGAAGCTGATCAAGTTGGCCTGACATGATCGACCCTTCATGAATCCATGCTGGTGAGGAGTTATTCCGTTGTTTCCTTGATGTATTTCAGGATGGCAGCTCTCAGAAACCCCTTGAATATTTTTCCAATTATTGAAGACTTACTGGCCTATAGTTACCCGGCTCTCTTTTTGACCCCTTTTTGCATATTGGAACCACATTGGCAATGCGCCAATCTAGTAGTATAACCCCGGTCTCAATAGAGTCCCCTTGCATCTCGAGTGGCATTTCTTTTTCTGTCGTGTATATACTTGAGAAAAATCTATTTAATAGATTTGCCTTCCCCCATCATCTTCTATGATTTCTCGTGCATTATTTTTTGCTGTTTATGTAATTGAAAAATAGTTTGGGCTTATTTTTGCTCTCTTTGGCAATTAGTCTCTCTGCCTCCTCCTTAGCAGTTTTTATCTTTTCCTTACATAATTGGGTTTCTTCCCCATATGCTTTTAGCACTTCTTCACTGCCTTCTTGTTTTAGTAATTTAAACGCTTTCTTTCATTCGCTTATAGTCACCCTTACAGTCTTGTCGAGCCACATTGGTTTTCTTCTATTTGTAGTTCTTTTATGTTTGAAGGGTATGAACTGCTCACATTAGGTACTTAGGATGCTTATAACCCCTTCCCGCTCCAGGATGTACATTTACGTCCTGGAGTGTCGGGGTATGCATGCAGAGAGTTCACGGGGTGACCTCTCTGCATACAGCGCCGGCGTCAGCTGTTTACTGCAGCTGACACCCGCGGGCAATAGCTGCGATCGGCCATTGGGCCGAACTAGTCGATCGCGGCTATTAACCCTTTAGATGCCGCTGTCAATTCTGACAGCTGCATTTAAAGCCCCCAAACTCTGTTCAGGGGTCCCACGGTGAGATTGGGGGAGCCGTGCAGGTGTCATGGCTACCGAGGGGCCTTCTGAAAGGCCCCACGGCTGCCTTAAGAGACTGCCTATCAAGCCATCCCCGTGGGGTGGCTTGATATGCTGCCTGTCAGAATGCAGTATGACGTAACACTACAGCATTACATCATACTACAGGAGCGATCAAAGCATTGCATATTGTAGTCCCCCAGGGGGGCTTAAAAGTAATGTGCATAAAGAGCAATAAAGTTTTTTTAATTGTAAAAAAAAAGTTATAAAAGTTTAAATCACCCCCCTTTTGCCATATCTATAATTAAAAAGTCTAAATAATAAAATAAAAATACATATTTGGTATTTCCGTGTCCCTTAAAATTCGACCTATCAAAGTAGCACATTATTTACCCCGCACGGTGAACGTCGTCCGAAAAAAACAAAAAAAAAAACAATGCAAGTCGCCCTGTCTCCCAGAAAAAATGCAATTAAAAGCGATCAAAAGTATTCCAAATTAGTACTAATGGAAGCTACAGGACATTCCGCAAAAAAGGAGCCATCGCTGAACTACGTCGACGGAAAAATAAAAAAGTTACTGCGCGCACAAGATGACCCCAGAAAATAATTGAAATAAATTGAATGTCTTTGAGTAGTATAGTAAAAAAAAAACTATACAAGTTTTGAAAGATTGCGGAATGTCGTTTTTTTTTCCATTTTACTGCACTTAGAATTTTTTAAAAGTTTTTCAGTACATTATGTGGTACATTAAATAGCACCATTGAAAAATACAACTTGTCCCGCAACAAACAAGCTCCCATACAGCGACGTCGATGGATAAATAAAGGAGTTATGATTTTTTTAAGGGGGGAGGAAAAAACTAAAATGTAGGGGAAAAAAAGAGCCGCGTCATGAAGGGCTTAAACTTCTCCCATTTGTCACCTGTAGTGTTACATTTAAGGACATTGTCGCAATTAATGTTGCCAAGAGTAATTCTGAGCTGATCAAATTTTGCTTTACTAAAGTTCAGTATTTTGTCACTCCATGTTAAGGCTTCTTATTCAATGACAACTGGAAATTAATTATATTGTTGTCACTACTTTCCAAATATCCCTCAACCTGCACCCCCAAGATTGGTTAATAGTAAGTCCCTCCCTCTAGTTAGCTCCTGTACAGGTTGGGTAAGGTAGTTATCTTTAATTGTTCTCAAGAACCTAACACCCTTGTGAAATTCGCAGGTTTCATCTTCCTATATTATATCCAGATAATTAAAATCTCCCATAATAATTACTTTGTTGGGGTTTGACACTTCCTTGATTTGTCTTATTAATAAGTTTTCAGTTTCTTCTGTTATTTTTGGTGGCCTATAGAAAACTCCTATCTGGTTTCCACGGTCTCTTCTGAAGAGATTGTAACCCCGTAAGTTCACTGCCCAAACGCATTTGTTATCAAGCCATGTTTCTGTTATTCCTACTATATTGTAGTTTTCCTCAGACATTCTTGCTTCAAGCTCACCCACTTTACTGACCAGACTTTTTGCATTTGCAGCCATACAAAGTATACAGTTGTGGTTACTGTTTGTATTTATTATGCTACTTATGGTCTTATTTGCTACTCTGTCAGTTCTAACTGTACTAACCCCACCCTCCACTCGACCCCTATTTCCATTCCTTAATCCCAGAACTCTGTCTACACTGTCATTCCCCCTACATCTCTTGCTGCCCTCCCCTCAGTCCTTAGTTTAAACACTCCTCTAACCTTCTAGCCATCTTCTGCCCCAGCACAGCTGCACCCTCCCTATTGACATGCAGCCCGTCGCTACGTTAGAGCCTTTAGCCGAGAGCAAAGTCATCCCAGTTCTCCAGGAACCCAAACTATTCTTTCCTAGACCAACTCTTGAGTCACTTGTTTACCTCCCTAATCTCCCGCTGCCTTTCTGGTGGGGCTCATGGTACAGATAGTATTTGCGAGAAAACTACCTTGGAGGACCTTGCCCTGAGCTTGGATTCTAGATTCCTGAAATCATTTTTAAGGGTCCTCTGTTGACCTCTGTCTATGTCATTGGTACTAATGCATACCATGACCTCTGGATCCTTACCAGCCCCTTCCAGTTATTTATCAACCTGATCCGCGATATGTTGAACTCGAACGCCAGGAAGACAACACACCATTCGATGATCCCGGTCTTTGTGGCAGATTGCCTTTTCTGTCCTCCTAATAATTGAGTCTCCCACCATCAGGACCTGTCTAGCCTGCCCTGTGCTGCCCTTCCCCCTTCTTACTGGAGCAGTCGTCTCCTTGGCGGTCATTTATTTATGGCCTCCTGGTCACCTGACCAGCACTCTGACTCTGCTCTGTGTCCTGAAATTAAGGGGCAGATTTAAGTCAATTGTCACAAAGAAAATTGTCTTTCTTGCACATAGCAACCAATCAAAGATCAGCTTGCATTTTGAAAAGCAGAATACGAAATGAAAGCTGCACTGTCATTGATTACTGTAGGCAAGAAAGATGGTTTTTTTATGGCAGTTTACATAAATCTCCCCCATTATCTCCAGGACACAGCACATTGTCATAATACTGATCATGCAACCTGGAAGATGAAAAGTGCAGAGTCTGGAGGGAACAAACTACAGAATGGGATACTTCACAGTAGAAGTCACTGATCTTGATGGATTTCTCAAAATAAAGTTGGAGTGCTTCTTTAAACGGTGAAGAGCCACACGACCGGGTCGGATTCCGGTACCCGTCACTTTTATTCTTCATCTGTAGTGCGGATGGCTGCAGCAAGCCACCATCGGACATGCATAGTACAAACTTTTTTTTTCTAAATGGTTCTATTTTTTAGTACGATTGCTAGGCAATGATGCTAGTACCAACGACCTTTTTGTAATGTCAATTGCAGATTGACCACGGGTCGGATGGCTTCCATTGACTTCAATGGAAGCCGTCCGTGCAGAATCCTAAACATTCTGCTTTTTTTTTCCTCCGCTCACGGAAATCACAATTTGTTTCCACGAGTGTGAAGGAAAAAGTGGTTTTGCATAGCATGCTCTGAATGGTATTTGCCTATTGCCTTTTGCCTTTATGCTCCAGGGCAATTCTGCATTTCAGAATGACTGCTTACACTCTCTATTAAATGTTATCATTACAGGACGCCAAGTGAATACATTGCAGCAATTTATGACTTAAGCAACTTGATTACGCAACGTGAGCAATCCCTTCATCATTACTTTGATTTTATCTACCGCTTTTCCTCCAATGGAAGAAAATTCTACCGTGCATGCAGAATTGTTCATGAGTTTACTGCAAATGTAGTGAAGTTGAGAAAGAAGGCTTTGCAGGAGAAGGGGGAAGAGAACTGGATCAAGTCCAAGCAAGGAAAGACCAAGGATTTCATTGACATTATATTACTGTCAAAGGTCAGGCCAAGTGTCATCAATAAATGTCAGTTTATGATGTGGATGGATGTTTGGAACGCCTTGTCTACATTAAATACTATGATTATTAGCAACTATAGTTTCAAAAAAGCTTGACAGAGGAAGGGAGCTCACCCTGTTAGCCCGTTGGCTCCCCACAATATGATGACTGACAACACAGATATGTTTCCATAAACATTTTTGTATTAAAAGGATTTTATTATGAAAATATAGCTCATCACGACCGCATTGGAGTTGTGTATTACACAGGCTCTGTAAGCCCTTGTTATACACGGTAGCTCACAGGCAATCAATTACACTTCCTTGCACAGTTTCGCTCACATTAGCGTGTCAGAATTGTGTAATCAGTGAGTGGAAAATTGAGCACAGCATAGAGCCTATTGTTCTCCATCTGTGGATATATGCATCATCAGGGGCGTAACTATAGAGGATGCAGGGGTTTCGGTTGCACCCGGGCCCAGGAGCCTTAGGGGGCCCATAAGGCCTCTCTTCTCTATATAGGTAACCCAGTACTACAAATAAAGCATTATAGTTGGGGGCCCTGTTACAAGTTTTGCATCGGGGCCTGGGAGCTTCAAGTTATGCCTCTGCGCATCATCACTAGGTGGCGGCACGGAAAATATAAACAAGAAAAACAGGTGTACTGCACATGACTGACTGCATGAGTAGCTACAATTTCACCGCCATAAGCGGCTGTATGCAGTCAATGCAGGCTGTCCAACCCGCAGCCTATATCTATCAGGATGCGGTTACTAGTTCCTAACTAGGATTGTGCCGTTTAAATAGAAATAGAATAGCTAGTCCCTTAACTGATGTATAGAGAGCTTGATGTCTGTCTAGCTAATCTATAGTAAAACTGCGCCATGATAGTATTTCAGCGGCGTAGTATCGATTCAAAATGAAACAAAAATAAATAAAAAGAATGGCGGCATGACAGCCCTAGTGGTGCAGTTTGTTTCATTTTGAATCGATACTACGCCACTGAAATACTATCATTAGATATCAAGATTAGGCTTACTAGATTAGTACATATGTAAGCTTTGGCGCAGTTTTACTATAGATTAGCTAGACAGACATCAAGCTCTCTATACATCAGTTAAGGGACTATTCTATTTCTATTTAAATGGCACAACCCTACTTAGGAACTAGTAACCGCATCCTGATAGATATAGGGTAAAAGATCTATTTCTACATCTTATAGATCTTAATAGATCTTATTCTGGACCTAGTTGATCAAGGTTCTATCAGAATAAGATAAGGAGACAATTTTCCTAATTGACTGATATTACCTGGATCAGGGTACATAAGCTACTATCCAGCTTATTTTACTGGAACTATCTCCTTTTGAATGCCCCTGAGGAACCCACGTTGTGGGGGAAATGCGTAGGCCTGAACTAACCGCTCAGGCTTTCTTTGTCATCCACTGTAATTGGGATGACTCCTGTGCCATAATTGTCGAAATACCTACGACATCAGGTCACTATAGGACTAAGCGAATAAATAGGTTAAGCTGACCTTTGTCGCCTGACCTAACTGGTCCTTATCTATTTACTAAAGTGGCCCGGTCTAGATCACTCTTATCTTCTTTATTCTTTAAATATATGTATTCGTTTGTCCTTCATTTTTTAACTGATAGCAATAAAAGTTATATTTTAGTATTAATAGTTTTCAGGTCCATTCAGTTAGCTTCTTGAAATTATACTGGACTGATTCTGCCTCTGTGAAGAGTTGCTTTGTTACCTTCAAATCAATATTTTTAAAGTTACACTCCTCAAAAATACTTTAGGTTTCACTGAGGCAGAAGAATCTACGTATTTCCGTTACGCCCGTTCACAGTGTAGACACTAATTAAAATTTAATTCTTTATTAATACCAAAGATTAAAAATGCAGGGCACCAACAGGATCCCGTGATCCTCCCTGGGTGAGGGGGACAGGAACCTAACACATACACACACTTGGAACTAGAAACAAAGACAAAAAGTGCCTAGTACCACCCGGGGTGAAGTGGCCGCTCAGGTGGGATGGCTAATACTGGTATTTGTGTGGTTGTCACAGTGCTGTTGCAGTATCAATCAGATCTGCTAACTATACATATGAGGACTTAATAGGTTAAGATGACGAAGAGAGATATCCACTCAAGGCTAACTTCAAACTCTTTAGTATACTCTATATGTTATTAGGGTTAGGTTCGATGCATTTCCCTACGGTATCAAGTAGTTCATCAAGAACCACCCTAGCCCTAAAGAAAGAAGGATACCAATAAACCCCTATTGTACTTCTATTGTCCTAGGTAATAGATGCGA
This sequence comes from Eleutherodactylus coqui, assembly GCF_035609145.1. Classification (NCBI taxonomy): domain Eukaryota; kingdom Metazoa; phylum Chordata; class Amphibia; order Anura; family Eleutherodactylidae; genus Eleutherodactylus; species Eleutherodactylus coqui. The sequence goes on along the minus strand of NC_089837.1, from coordinate 324,024,722 downwards.
CTAATCTTATGTCTGATCAATTCTTCAGGTAAACAGCTGGAAGTCCTAGTAGAACATAAGTAGGAGAGGCGAGCTACGGGTGTTACTGCACAGTCTAAAAGCTTGGTTTTCCCTCTTAGTCCAAAATTAATCTGGACTGTTAGATTTGTTGATCCTCTATGAACTGACCTCTACCTGCATTATAGTTTTGTATCTTGATAGGCCAGCTGAGCTTAGTTTTTATAGATATCACCAACTTCATCCTGATTCGGCGGCGTCTTCCACGACGGAGCTTCGCCGCGGGATACCGCAACGCCCGTGGACATGGAGCCTTACTGGCAGTTTTTGGATCAGAAGGAATTTTACTATTTATCTGACTTGCTTCATTTTTCAGTTGCTGTGGACATCAGACACCAACCCTGTCTGTCTGGATAAATCCAGTCTAAAGTCTCCATTGACTTTGGGTTGCCACAACAAAATCTGCACGAGGCAAGCTGATACAAGCAATATCCTTATACGAATAGTGATCTATCCGTCTCCAATCAATATAGTGAGCTGTGAGGGATATATGCTTGGGGTCTCTTTTTCTGTTTCTGTGCTTTTGTTGGCCCAGTAATTAATTTAATCAAGCTTAATAAAGTTTTACATTTTTATTGTCTACTAGCTTACCCGTCGCGCGTTGCTGTGAAGACAGACAGACATACATTCATTCGTATATCTAGATAACAACCAATCACAGCGCAGCTTTCATGTTACCTCAGTGGTATAATATATAACAACCAATCGCAGCGCTGCTTACATGTTACCTCAGCTTTATAATTTTCAAGTTTCTATGTGAGAAAATTACATTCCGTACGTAAAATTTGGACGCTAAATCTTTTGCGCATAGAATTGAACAATCAAGTTGGGACCCATTAGCTTTTCCTATTTATGACATAATCAATGCTCGTGCCAAATTTCAAGTTTCTATGACATTGGGAAGTGAGAAAATTAGATTCTGTATGTAAAATTTGGACGCTAATTCTTTGGCGCTTAGAATTGAATAATCGAGTTGGGACCCATTAGCTTTTCCTATTTATGACATAATCAATGCTCGTGCCAAATTTCAAGTTTCTATGACATTGGGAAGCGAGAAAATTAGATTCCGTACGTAAAATTTGGACGCTAATTCTTTGGTGCATAGAATTGAATAATCGAGTTGGGACCCATTAACTTTTCCTATTTATGAAATAATTAGTGCTCGTGCCAAATTTTATGTTTCTACGACATCGCAAAGTGAGAGAATTAGTGGCAATGATGGAAATCAAACGATCTACGTGGGGGGGCGTAACTGTCGACGACGCTCGCACACGCGCCATTTATCATAGCATAATTGTACTATGCCTATAATCTTCCCAGGAGTGTACTTAACAACTTCCCAAAGTTTCATGGCGATCGGATGAATGGTGTAGTAGCGCATAAAGGACAAACAGACAGACAGACACGCAGACATACATTCAATTTTATATATATAGATAACTGTGAAGGGTCTTAGTTGAATAGTCATATAGGCGTTAACTGCCTCAGTGAAAAGTTCATACGTGTGGGTGTAAAACAGTACTTTGTACAGTAGTTGGAATACACATATGTTAGAGCAAAAGGATTTTACCATGCAATCTTAGAAGTCCTCTCGTGGACATGAGTTTGATCTACCATGTATCATTTTCATGACTGATCTGATGGGATTAGTATTCATATCCAAGCATACATAATATGTATGTAAGTGGAAGGTATTTTAAGATGGCAATTGTTTATAGGCAGCAGGAGGACCCTTTTTACTCAACATACCCAATTCGATGAGTCAAGTGCTCCTTGTTCATCCTCCTGTTGTCTCTCTTTGTGGTTGTGGATAATCTCCACCCCACATGGTGTTAACACATTCTCTGTCCTGCCTTATTTGTAATATATTTCACAAGGAATTTACTGCTACATTTTCTAAAAATACTTTAATAATCTTTTGACCCAGGATGAACATGGCCACCCACTATCTGATGAGGAAATAAAAGATGAAGTGGACACATTCATGTTTGAAGGTATGTCTGCAGTCCAGGCCGAACTTAATATACTTATTTGAGTATTATTTATATGGGGCTTATACTATTAGGCCGCTTTCACACAGGGGCGACAAAATCACGCGATTTTCTCACGATGCGTCAGTGCTACAAATCGCACGTATGTGAAGCCCATGCTTTCCAATGGGTTCCTTCACAGTAGCCATGTTTTGCAGGCTGTTACATTGAGAGAAAAAAAATTGTGGCTATGTTTTGTAGCCCATGTTTCCCTATGGAGCCTTCCTTTGTGTTGCAATACATCACGCGAAAACGCGGTTTTCATGCAGTGGGATGCAACTTTTACATCAGGAAGTCCTACTGTTTGAGCCGTGAAATAATCCCTAGCTGCATTAAAAAAAAGACTCCTAACAGGCTTGTCTGCTCCACCGCACGTCTTCTTCTGAAGCTCCGGCACACTTATCTGTAGTTTTCAGCCAACGCTTCCTGGTTTGGAGGTTCAAAATCCTTACCTCCAGGAAGCGCTGGCTTTGATTGGTTCTCGAGCGCCGCGGCTCAGCCAGTCACTGCAGTACTCGATGAACCAATCACAGTTATTGCATTGAATGATTATGGGGGCAGCCATCTTGCCTGAACTGCAGTCATAGATATGCTTTATAGCAGCCACATGGACCATAGGAAACACTAAATTGGAGATGACCCATTGACCTCTATGGAAGAGTGTTCCAGGCATTCTATATGATATAAGCAGAGGACGTTGTGCAGGGAGGGGCAGGAGGTGGGCTCTGACATCTACTATTATGAATGGTGGATCCTATGTTATAAATACTATATATATGTGTTACCGTTAAGTGTAATTCTACCTGTGGTAATAATCAGATGACTGATGAAACTTTCCTTCAACAGAACAGTAAGTGTCAGCCTATTCTGAGGCGTAATGGCTAGTGTGAAAACTGCAAGATTTCAGAAAAAAATTTTTTATACAGATAGCGACATGGAAATTTTTGAAATAATCATTAAAAAATTGTTACCTGCTTTTACACCGAATGATTTTCGCTCATTTGAAGTATAATCGTTCCGTGTAAAAGGGCCTTCAGTACCTATAAAAGGAAGCCAGGCTATTTTTCCATGGTCCACGTATATAAATGCCGAAATGCTTGAAGCATTCCACTAGATTGCAATATATAGGAGGCAATCCAGCGTCCCACAATGGCATCAAGTTGATTTATCCCAGTTTATACACAAACCTGACATTGTTGAGCAACAACCCTCCACCATAAATATGTCTTGTGTTCTCTCCATTAAGGGCATGACACCACAGCCAGTGGACTCTCCTGGATCTTGTTTAACCTGGCCTCTCATCCTGAATATCAAGAAAAATGCAGAGAGGAAATAAAGGAGTTATTAAGAGGAGAGACAACACACTTGGAATGGTGATTATTTTGCACTATATTATTTATGCAATGTTATTTGCTGTTCATACATGCAGCGCAGATACTGTGAGATTTTGTTAGAGGGAGCTTGTCACATTGAACATGCAATATATTATAGAGTAGGAGGCATTAAGAAGATTGATATATAGTTTTGTGGGAAAAGATTCAGTACAAGGCCATATTCAGACAGTAGGATTTGGACAGTATTCTGCATTTGTATTTGTAAGCCAAAACCAGAACTGAGTCCAAAATACACAACAAAACTTTCTATTATACTTTTTTCTTCTGTTGGCAGCTAATCGGGAGGGTGGCCCATCCTGGCTCCCCTTTTCCCCTCATGAGACACGCCAATGGGTAAGCATGGCTCTTATGAAAGCACCCAGGGCTGCCATGCTTCGATGCCTCTGGCAGGGCTTAATCGGCAACATGCAAAGATATTATATGTTGCAATACAGAGGTATTGTAACATATAGTGCAAGCCATTAAATTATTGCAAGTTCTGTCTCATAAGAAGACTGGTGCTAAATTTTGTGGCCAGGCTTAAAGGGCCATAAGCGTAAAATGCTGCGTGAGCCAGGCAGCATTTTTCCTCTGACAAGCTGCTGGTGACAGGGCCAATTGCCACAATTGTACTGCGTATGACAATGTATTTCACACATGATGTCATGTGCAGTCCAACATACAAGAACATAAAACATATTTAAAAAACTATTCTTTTCCCTCTTGTATAAAATTTAAAAAAACACGTTTGGTATCATCATAACAGCTTGTACAATAAATTGAACACACTTTTTAGCCCTCAGAGCAAATCCTTTATGAAGAAAAGGGGCAAAAATGCTTTTTTTGGTATAGTTAACTTTCCAAAAAAATGCAATAAAAGTGAGCACCCCAAATTGTGACAATAAAAACTACAGCTCATCAAGTAAAAAGGAAGCTACATGCACAGGAAAATAAAAAAGTTATGAGACTGCGAATGCAGCAAAGCAAAAAAAATATATATTTTCCAAAAAAAATGTTTATTGTGCAGACTTGGAAAAACCTTAAAAACATATCTTGGTATTGTAATTGTAGCAACCTGCAGAAAAAAAATGTGATCAGGTCCATGCTGCATGATTAACGCTGTAAAAAAAACAATGGCAGAATTGATGTGTATTTCTCCCTACCCTCAAAAAAACAAGCCCTCATATGACCACTTCAGTGGAAAAATAAAAATTATGGATTTTGAAGGGTGCATTCAGACAACCGTATATCGGCCGCGTATTCACGCCAGCCAATATACGGCGTCCCTCTCTGCAGGGGGAGGAGACTGGAAGAGCCAGGAGCAGTGCTCTGAGCTCCCGCCCCCTCTCTGCCTCCTCTCCAGCCCCTGCACTATTTTCAATAAGGAGAGGCGGGACTGGGGTGGAGCTAATTCCCGGAACTTAGCCCCACCCTAGTCCCGCCTCCTCTCATTGCAAATAGTACAGAGGGGCGGAGAGGGGGTGGAGAGGAGGCAGAGGGGTTGCGGGAGCTCCGAGCACTGCTCCTGGCTCTTACAGCCTCCTCCCCCGAAACGGTGCGCACCTAAGAAAGATAGGACATGCTGCAGGTTACATGTAGCTCCTTGGTGCGACAAAACATAGGATCTGTCCTATCTTTGGTGCGTGCTGTACGGGAGTTTCCATTGACTCCTATGGGAGCAGGAAGATTCATGCTGCTTACAGCAGGACATTTAACTCCTTGAGTGGCAGGTTTCCTACCACCCTGTCGTGCCCACCAGGGCAGGTTTTTTAAAATGGTCTAATCATTGAATTTCAACTAGTTTTGCAGTTGCGTCTCAAGAGCCATAACTTTTTCATTTTTCCATTGACATGGCCATATAAGGACTTGTTTTTTGCGGGACAAGTTGTGATTTTTTAAACAGGGGGGAGGAAAAAAGAAATGGGGAAAAAAGAAAAAAGGGGCCATGTCATTAAGGGGTTAAATAATGTATTAACTTCCTTCTCTGGGTCATTACGACGCACATGGGTACCACATGTGTGATTGTATTTTTGATTTTTTTACAAAGTAAAGGGAGACAAGTGTTTTTTTTATTTTTTTAATAATTTTTTTACTTTTTTTTTTTTAATTTTTAAAAAAATTTTTATTTATTTTTGTCCCTTTAGGGGACTTCCACAGGGACCCATCAGGACCCCTGATCACATTTCAGGGGTCCGATGGTGACAGCCCTTTACATGCTGCAGTGACAGCCCTTTACATGCTGCAGTCACATAGACTGCAGCATGTAAAGGGTTAACACAGCAGAGATCGGAGGTTTTCTCTGATCTCTGCTGTAAGAGCTAGTACCTATCTGTCCTCTGACAGCTAACAAGCAGCTCTCCCTGCCACAGAGACCATCGGCTTGCTTCTGACAAGCCGATGGTCTCTATGGCAACCTGTAAACAAAGCAGGAGGTTGCCGGTACATCGGCAATATCTTCTGCTGGTTTTTCAAAGCCTTTGCACTGCTCTGTGTGGGTCTGTGCAGGCAGAGCACACTGTCACAGCTTGTGACAGTGTGCTCTGCAGCTCCCATAGTGATACATAGCGATTTCCGGGCTATGTTTCTGTGAGCAGTGGAGCTCCTCACGGAACTTTTCCGGGCGTGCCACTCAAGGGGTTAAGACATGCTGCCCAGAATCACAATTTAAATGTCCCGCTGTAAACTCCTGCTAGTCCCTGCAAGGTTCCCCCCCCCCCCACACACACACACACCTATACTGCGCAAAAAAAGCGCTTGTCTGACTGAGGCCTTAATTTCGAAGCAGTAATTAGTGGTTCTAATCTGAATCCTTTAGTGCAGTGCTGCTTAGGGCTCACTTACACAAGTGTATGCTTTTTTGCACTCGGCCAATTGCGGTTACAAATCACATGAATGAAGAATAGCCTCAATCGAGTCCCAAGCTAAGTTAGCGGTTTCTCATCCATCCACATGGCTGTCTGCTGCGTTTCACTGAAAATATATGCTGCTGCGTGGAAATCCCCCGGTTGGCAGAAATCCTGGGAATTACTTATAATGCTTAAATTGAGCCAGCTGTGTTCTTTTCCCAGCGTTGGAGTCTATGGGAGCCTCCAGCGTATCTCAGCAAAAGATAGAGCATGACTTATCTTTTCACACACCGTAAAAAATTGTCAACCGAAAATGGTCGCCGATGTTCTATCATTGACGGTGCGATTTCTTTACACCCCACAAAAAACGCTCATGTGAATGAATACATTGGAATCAAATGCTTCACATGGTCGCAATTTTTGATACAGCTACATTAGCTGCGTATATACGCTCGTGTGCATAAGGACTTAGTCTATTAGGTGAGGCATTAAGAAATTGTGTCTTTGGAGGCAACGTTAAGATAAATCTATTTGGCTTAAAAGCATTCAGGACAGTGAAAAATGGGCAATGGTTGCAATACAGTATTTACACCCTTTTAGCCCAAGAGACTTTTCTTTTAATGGCTGGAAGTTAAATCAGTGCGAAAATCCCAAATGGTTTTGGAGGTATCGGACCCCTTGTCCCAAGACATAGGGCCCACTTACAGGTGACAATTGTCTCTCAAAATGTGTTCAAATGAACGAAAGTGCGCAACAATAGTTACCTCTAAATGTGAGCCATCATGCACTTTTCGTTTGCTTTTTGTTTGCTGCTCAGTTTCAGCCTGCATGAAAATCAGCAGCAGTTCGCTCACTTCTCGTTACGCCTAAACACTCCCGATTAGGGTTTCACATAGAGGGCTTAGTCACACGGGCGCATCGGCGCCCGTGTGACTGCAGGTGGAAGACAGCCGCACTTCAGGACGGACGTCCCTCTGCAGCGCGAGAGGAAAGAACATGAGACCGGCTTCCTTGCCGGTCATGTGTTTTTTCTTCGGAGCTGCGGGGGAGTTGTCCGTCTTGAAGTACGGCCGTCTTCTTCCTGCAGTAAGGGCTCAGTCACACGGGCGCATCGGTGCCCATGTACGGGTGCCGAAGCATCCGTGTGACTAAGCCCAGAATGTGAAGCACTAAACGAGAAGAGAACAATTCTCAACTATGATCTGCCTGTCTGAACATTCTGCATAAAAGCGAACAACTGCACACAAATTAGCGGTAACATCACTTGCTTGTTAAAATAAGAATCGGCTCGTGTTAAAGGGGCACTAGTTCTGTATTCCTAGGTTTCCAGTTTTCTCTCAAGGTTATGGAACTTGAGAGGAAAATCCTAACTGATAAAGAATTCTCTCAAAAGATGATTTCTAGCTTAGGTAAATGCACAGGAGCAATTCAATGGGATAGACCTGTTAGGCATCTGCGCCCTACAGGTCATCCTGTGTAAAAACATCCTCAGGAATGAAGAAAAATTACTGCTAATATTTACACTACAATATGGTAAAAATGTATTTTTTAGATCCTCTATACCTTACATTAATCTCCAAGCTTTCAAAGAAATTCTAACAACTAGTTCCCTAAACTGTCTGAATGTCAATCCTAGTCGTTTGCTTTCCAGCCGAACGATGATTTTTAGTTCAGCTTAAAATCCATCGTTCGAACGGAGAGCTGATAGCAGGGAGTGCATACTGTGTTTCTCCATGGGAGCGCTGATAAGATTGTATTGAGCTGCAGTCCCACAGCAGAACAAAGGTGCTGTATGTGGATAGCAGATCACCTGCTGTTATCTGCATACAGCGCAGGGAGGCTCATTTACATGCAAATGAAGCTATTAAGCTACTAATGGGCATTAGTGCCCATTAGCAGCTTATGCAAAAGAATTGCTCAAACTGTCAATCATCCTATCTTTTGAATGAATTTTGAGCGATCATCTTTGCGCGTAAATGGAGCTTTAGTCCCTTCTTAGGACATTAAACTGGGTAAACTAAACTCATTAACCAAGTTCCCTTTGGAACCTTCTACCTCCGTTAGAATCCTGATTGTCATGATCATATTTTCTGATTACATTAAAGGGGTGTCTAGGACTTTGAGTATTGATGACCTGAGTATTGAAGTCATTAATAGTTGATCAGGGGTCCGCAGCTCAGTATCTCTCTCTCTGTGGTGCTATCATTGGCGAAGACAGACAGACATACTTTTTTTTTAATATATTTAGATAACAACCAATCACAGCGCAGCTTTCATGTTACGTCAGCAGTAAGAGAAATAACAACCAATCACAGCGCAACTTTTATTCTGCCTCAGCAATATAAAAAATAGCAACGAATCACAGCGCAGCATTCATTTTACCTCAGCGGTATAATATATAGCAACCAATCACAGCACAGCTTTCATTTTACCTCAGCAGTATAATATATAACAACCAATCACAGCACAGCTTTCATTTTACCTCAGCATTCTCAATATCCAGGAATTGTCTTGTGATACGTTCGGCGGATGCATCATTTTGTAGTTGAACACGCATCCCGTTGCTCCTAATGCCTTTTGCTTTTGTGCTTGAGATGGAAATCAAACAATCTTTGTCTGGGGGGGCATAACTGTCGATGATGCTCGCGCGCGCCACCTATCGTAGGATAGATGTACTATGCCAGAAATCTTCCCAGGAGTGTACTCAACAACTTCCCATTAACTTTTCCTATTTATGACATAATGAATGCTCGTGCCAAATTTCAAGTTTCTATGACATTGGGAAGCGAGAAAATTAGATTCCGTACGTAAAATTTGGATGCCAATTCTTTTGCGCCTAGAATTAAATAATCGAGTTGGGACCCATTAGCGTTTCCTATTTGTGACATATTCAATGCTCGTGCCAAATTTCAAGTTTATATGACACCGGAAAGTGAGAAAATTACATTCCGTACGTAAAATTTGGACGCTAATTCTTTTGTGCATAGAATTGAATAATCAAGTTGGGAGCCATTAGCTTTTCCTATTTATGACATAATCAATGCTCGCGCCAAATTTTAAGTTTCTATGACATTGGGAAGCGAGAAAATTAGATTCCGTATGTAAAATTTGGACGCTAATTCTTTGATGCATAGAATTGAATAATGGAGTTGGGACACATTAGCTTTTCCTATTTATGACATATTCAATGCTCCTGCCAAATTTCACGTTTCTATTACATTGGGAAGCGAGAGAATTCGATTCCGTACGTAAAATTTGGACGCTAATTCTTTTGCGCATAGAATTGAATAATCGAGTTGGGACTGATTAGCGTTTGCTATTTATGACATATTCAATGCCCGTGCCAAATTTCACGTTTCTATGACATTGGGAAGCGAGAAAATTAGATTCCGTACGTAAAATTTGGACGCTAATTCTTTGGCGCTTAGAATTGAATAATTGATTTGGGACCCATTACCTTTTCCTATTTATGACATAATCAATGCTCGTGCCAAATTTAAATTTTCTATGACATTGGGAAGCGAGAAAATTAGATTCCGTACGTAAAATTTGGACGCTAATTCTTTGGCGCTTACAATTGAATAATCGAGTTGGGACCCATTAACTTTTCCTATTTATGACATAATCAATGCTCGTGCCGAATTTCATGTTTCTACAACACTGGGAAGTGAGAGAATTAGTGGCAGTGATGGAAATCGAACGATCTACGTGGGGGGGCGTAACTGTCGACGACGCTCGCACGCGCGCCATTTATCGTAGGATAGTTGTACTATGCCTATAATCTTCCCAGGAGTGTACTCAAAAACTTCCCAAAGTTTCATGGCGATTAGATGAATGGTGTAGTAGCGCATAAAGCACAAACACACACACACAGACAGACACGCACACACGCATACATACAATTTTATATATATACTCACGCCAAATTTTGAGTTTTTATGACATTGGGAAGCGAGAAAATTTAGATTCTGTACGTAAAATTTGGACGCTAATTCTTTTGCGCATAGAATTGAATAATCGAGTTGGGACCCATTACCTTTTCCTATTTATGACATAATCAATGCTCGTGCCAAATTTCATGTTTCTACGACATCGGGATATATATATATATATGTGTGTACATACATATATATACACACACACACACACACACACACACACACATTAGTGGCAATGATGGAAATCAAAAGATCTACGTGGCTCTGTACGTGTCATAATAGAGCCTTAATGACATCACAATGCAGCTTTAACTGTCAGACATCCAGTGATGGAAATCAAACAATCTACGTGGGGGGGGGCGTAACTTTCGACGACGCTCGCGCGCGCGCCATTTATCGTAGGATAGTTGTACTATGCCTATAATCTTCCCAGGAGTGTACTCAACAACTTCCCAAAGTTTCATGGCGATCGGATGAATGGTGTAGTAGCGCATAAAGGACAAACAGACAGACAGACAGACACGCACGCATACAGACATACATTCAATTTTATATATATAGATGTATAAAAACACCAGTTCATAACCTCAAGCTGAAAAGATGTTAAGTTATGCAACAAGACAATAGCACAAAGCACACAAGTAAGGCTGAATGCACATGGGTGGAAATTCTGTGGCAAGATTTCACGTGGAATTTCCGCCGTTGCACGCTGCCATAGGATTGCATTGGTTTATGCAATCCTATACAGACAGTCGCGATTGTGATCGCGGAAAGCTCGCGTGATAAGAAAATCACACCATGTTGTATTTCAGTGTGAGCCTCGAAGCATCATTGCTGGTGTGCCGTGCTCTACACTGCGCATGTGTGGCTGTGCGCCAGCCACCACATCCGTAGAGCACTGCGAAGACTCCAGACAGGTAAGCCGGGGGTCACTGCAGGGGCATGGGTCACATCCCGCTGCAAGAATCTCGCAGTCGGAATCCGACCCGGCAGTCTGCATTTACCGTAAATCAACTAAAGGATAGTTAAAAAGGATTTCGTGTTTTGAAATAGCCAACTAGTCCTTAAACCTAGTGATATGCTGTGGCATAATGTGTTACGCACAAAGCACCCCAGAAATATTGATGAACTGAAATATTTGCAGGATAGAAAGATTTAAAATTCCTCATCAATATTGTTCAAATGTTACTTGTAGCTGGGGGTTGCAATTGCTGCCAAAGGGGATTTTTTAAATTCAAGGGTTGACTTTCCTACTTTGCACTGAGGATGTTTACTCAGTTTACTCAGTGGCACAACTGGTTGTGTGTTATTAGTTTAGTTAGATTGTCTTTGTCTATAATTGTGGCTTAGATAATCAGACTTTTTCTTGCAACTGTATCAATATACTCAGTTCATCCTGGTCTATACCATGTTGCTGACAGATTGAACTGCGTGTTCAATATGACGGTTTCCCTTTAACCATCAGCTGTACCTTCTAAATGATTTTTACATATTGTGCATATTTTTTCAGCATATTTTCTAATACTATTTTATGACTGGTAAGGCATCAACAGGTATTCGCTAGCCGCAGTTTGAAGTATAGTAGCCTGCACTCCTGACTGATGCATTGTAGCATCAGAACATTTACACAGCATTATTATACACGCTGTGTGATACACTAGGGAAGGATGGGGTGGTTCTGTGACAGTATTGAAACAAACTGGGCCATTCACTTCTTTTGTGTATTTAGTGTCAGTGTTAGTTTGTGCTGCTGGGACCTGTAGTACTATGGGTTTCCAGGAGCACATCTTCACATGTGGCATGCTTGTGCTGGCTTGGTGTGGTTCTCCAGCCAGCTAATCTCCACTGGTTTGCTGCATATTTATACCAGTCCCTCTGGAAGAGAAAGCTGGTGTCTCTTCACTCTAGGGTTTGGGGTTTCTTGTATGCCTGTTATGTGTTATGTGTTTATAGATGTGAACAGTGTCATGTTCACTGTGCAGGTGGCAGGACATCAGGTGTGAACAAGCATGTTCAGTGCATATGTGTGTGAACAGTTATGTGTTCTGCGGGTCTACGCAGGTGGCCAGACATTAAGTATGAACAGTCTTGTTCTGTATTGCATGCTATCCCTAATGTGTTGGTGTGAACTGTGTCCTGTCCTGCTTTAGTTCATTTTCCACCTTGGGCAGTTAGGTCCATAGGTTTCAGCGTGGGGTCGTCTTTATTGGGACGATCACCCTTCTTGCAGGCTGGTATCATATGGAAGTTGTCTCGTTAGAGTAAGGACCCACGAGGCAACAAAGACCCTTGAAGAGGGCTTGCGGGCTTAAGTATCTTAGCCAAAATACAAACTAATACCTTGTACATTCTATAGTTATTCCATCTGGCTATGTGTGCAGCTATGCTGGTGACTGTTTTGAGCATTTGTCAGTCATGATTTATGGCTGTCCATGAGTCCTGTTCCTAGTTCAAAAGTCACTGTCCCTTGGTGTCTCTTGCGTTTTTGTGTAGCATCTCAGGTTAAACAGCCAGTATGTCCTTGTATGGATACGATATCTTCCTTGTATCTGTGCTGAGGCGCGGCGCGTTAAAGCACCGGACATAACAGTCAGTTTTATAATGTTCACGTTTGTTTTTGGAGTACAAAAAAACGTAATTGAGTAGAGGTGTCCTCTGTGTATTCTGGCCACTTCCCTGCAGTGCAGCGCTCATGTCTGATGCTAATGAAACATCATCTTGAGAGTAAGATTTTTTTTTACTTTCAGTCAATTCCATGATGCATCAGCTCAGCATTAGTTAAGGTTATACAATAGATATACAGTCAGGAAGATGATCTGCGATCTTCTCTATTATAACTGTCATGAGCTGTGCGATCATCAGCAGCTGTAATATGAGTGCCTGTGTGTCAGCACAATGGAGCACTAAAGGTATATTCTTGTGTTCCAAATTAAGGGTTAAAATTTGAGCAGCTCGGAGAATCACTGACATGTCACACAGCATTTGTGTAAATCGCTAATTATTCAGTTTATTAGTTAACCATCCAAAGAATTTATAGTCCTTTAAGACAAATACATTAAAAAGGTCACCTGACTTAGCATATGCATAACTTGTTATGGCTTGTTATTACTGATGAAAAAACTTGGCAAGTGCATTGACGTCGGTCTCTGGGCAAACCTCTTCTCTCTAGTCCCGCACTGTCTAGTATCGTAAACTGGTAATCTATAAGTATTCCTAAACTTGGTTAAGGTTTATATATGTATAGAAAATCAAATAAAGCAACACAGATGATAAAGAGTTCTATTTGCTAGTACATTTCTAAAACAAAGTCCATATTTGGTCAGCTGTCTGGCTACACATTTGTGTGAGAGAAGGTCGATTGCAGTTTTTTCTTCTTCAGGCCTTCTAATCTTCTGAGCAAAAATATCTGTATACCTGTGTCAAGTAAGTTAGAAAGTGGAAGAGAAACAAGATGGTGTTCAATAGACACTATGGTTTCTCTCACATGTGTCCCCCTCTTGACAGTTGCAGTGGTAAGGATCATGTAATAGCATCAAACAGACTCAGAATCAACCTGTATATGGGAAGTTACAGGCTGTAGCAGCCAGTGGCAGAGCTCAGTGATTGAGCGCTGTGATTGGCTGCAAGAGGCCAGAGGATCATGCAAACAGGCTGCTGCAGCCTGTAAGTGTTCCATAAGAAAGGCAACAGTGCTGGGGAATAGGGGAGAGGTGAGTATTAAAAAAAAACTCGGACTACCCCTTCAATTTTAGATTTTTTTTTAGCTAAAACTTTAAATCACTAATTTAGAAAATGAATATATGAACATGTCTGTATCTGAGCACAAACTGTTTCTTCAGCATATTAGAATTCAATATAATGTAGGAAATACTAGACAACCCTGATTGTATTTGTGATTTTTGAAGTTGTTCTCTTCATGCAATTGTGCCATTAATTTTCCACTGTAGGGATGACTTGTCTCAGATGCCATTTACCACCATGTGTATTAAGGAGAGCCTCCGATTACATCCCCCAGTGACAGCTGTGTCTAGACAATGTACCGAAGATATTACAATGCCTGATGGGAAAGTTATTCCAAAAGGTATATTCTAGTACTGTATCACATGAACTTTTAGAAATAAAATTATCATTGCAAATGCAGATATATGCAATACTGTTATGACTGTGTAAGCGCTCAGTTAGTCGAGTGTTTGTTTGCTGCACATTTTTCTGCGTAAAACGCATGCGCACAAAAATTCCCGTGACTGAAGCAGGTGTCACGTTGAAAAAAAAGCACTTGGCTGTGTTAAAAACTTGCACATAAAGTGCGGTGCCCGGTATCCCCTGCTGCAGCTGTGGTCAATGGGGCCGGCGGCAGCAGCGGTGGCCCTTTTGGGAACATACAGAGAGGATCGCGATCCTCTGGCACAACAGTGGCCGAGGATTTCTTTCTCTCCGCGGGGAGTCCCCTCATCACTGAACACTGTGACAGCATTGTCACAGTGTCCAGTGACAAGGGGACTGCCCGCGGGCATGAAGAATTCTCCTACCACAGCTGTCACAGCTGTGGCAAAGGAGCGCGATGTTCTCCCTCTGCTTTCAATGAGGCCTGCACTTCTGCAGCCCCATTGAAAGCAATGGGCTGCTGGTAACCCCTGCAGTGATTTTTGGGGAAGGCCTTTAAATATAAGCCCTTCCCTCAAAATCATCCCTAGAATGATTTTGAGGGAATGTGTAAAAAATTTTAAAAAATATATACTCATTTCTCTGCCGCTGCCGGGGCTCAGGCTTGTCTAACCGCTTGTGCTCCTGAACTGCTCTGAAGTGCTTTCAGCAGGCAGGGATTTAAAATCCCCACCAGCTGTAAGGGCTGCCTCTGATTGGCTGAGTGCAGGGACCAATCACAGGCAGCACTCAGCTGTCATTTAATGGCTGTCATTCAAATCTAATTTGCAATGGGAGCTAAATAATTTTGATTGCAACTATTCACAGAATAGACAAGTGTCTGATCTGTGGGATCCATCTCCTGGGATGAAATGCCCTATTTTCAAGAAGACAGGGGTCCTGAGTTCCCTCCTAAAAATGTAGCTGCGGTCACGTTTCTGCACAACTTCTTTATTCATTTGTATGGGTGTGCTGGAGGTGGTTGAGTACTTTTTACTCAGCAGTTTCTTAGAGATGAATGAAACTTGCACGACCCCTTACGTTTTCATGATCGGGTGGGAGGGGGGGGAATTGTACCCCCTCCAATCAAGATCTTATCACCTAGAGTGGATATAAAATGTCTATTCACCCATGGTAAATTGTTTTTGTGTAGTGAGTACTCCGCTGCCATTATTTAAAGTGATTCTGATTTACCCAATATAAAAGTTCAGCTCTTTCAGTAGGATTTTTCTGACGTTTTTCTGAAGTTTAAATTTGGCACAACAGTGACATTACTAAGAGCTGAATGAAACTTGATTTTAAAAAAAGAAGAAAATTAGTCCTGCAGGAGGCCAAGAGGTCTACAGCAACATTAAAGGAGTTGCATGAATTCCTGGCAAGTACTGGCTGTATAGTGTATGTGACAACCATCTCCAATATTCTTCATCTGTCTAGACTGTGGGGTAGGGTGGCAAGATGGAAGCCTTGTCTCCCAAATAAAAAAAAAACTCCAAGCCCGGCTATGTTTTGCCAAAACCTACATCAAATGTGCCAAAAGAGAACATGTTCTGGTCTGATGAAACCAAAGTTGAACTTTCTGGCCAAAAATTCCAAAAGGTATGTTTGGTTCAAAGCTAACACTGTGCATCATCAAAAGAACACCATACCCACAGTGGAGATGGTGAAGGCAGCATTATGCTTTGGGGCTGTTTTTATGCTGCTGGATCTGGGGCTTTAGTCAGGGTGGGGATTACGAAAAGTTCTAAAATATCAGTCCATTTTGGAACAAAACCTTCAGGCCTCTGCTAAAAAGCTGAAGATGAAGAGGAATTTCACCTTTCAGCACGACAACAATCCAAAGCATACCAGCAAATCAGCAAAAAAATGGCTTCAACAGAAGAAGATCAATGTCTTATAATGGCCCAGCAAGAGCCCAGATCTGAATCCCATTGAAAATCCGTTTGATGACCTGAAGAGGGCAGTACACACAAACTGCCCTCGCAATCTGACTCTGATTTTGAGTGCTTTTGCAACGAAGAGTGGGCAAAGATTGTCAAATCAAGATGTGCCATGCTGATAGATTCCTACCCAAATAGACTGAATGCTGTCATAAAGTCAAAGGTCACATTAACCAAGTATTAGTGTTATGGTGTGCTTATTTATGCAATCACATTTTTAAAGTTTTTATTAAGTTTTCTTTTTCATTTTCTACCCTAAATAATTTCAGTCTATAAAATTCCAGATTAACAGGAGTTTTGAACCAAAGAATCTTTTTAATCTGTAATCAACGTTGCAGAAAATGGAAAATTAGATTTATGCCAATATTGTACAGTATTTGAATTATTATGCATACAGATTAGAGATGAGCGAGCACCAAAATGCTCGGGTGCTCGTTACTCGGGACGAACTTTTCGCGATGCTCGAGGGTTCGTTTCGAGTAATGAACCCCATTGAAGTCAATGGGCGACCCGAGCATTTTCATTTTTGTATATCGCCGATGCTCGCTAAGGTTTTCGTTTGTGAAAATCTGGGCAATTCAAGAAAGTGATGGGAACGACACAGCAACGGATAGGGCAGGCGAGGGGCTACATGTTGGGCTGCATCTCAAGTTCCCAGGTCCCACTATTAAGCCACAGTAGCGGCAAAAGTGGCCCCCCCCCCCCCGCACTGTCAGCGTAAAGATCGTTCTCCTCTGCCAAAGCTGTAACAGCTGTGGCAGAGAAGAACGATGTTTGCCCATTGAATTTAATAGAGCCAGCAATACAGCAGGTTCCACTGAAAGCAATGGGCTGCCGGCGATCGTGGGATGAATTGTCGGGAAGGGCTTAAATATATAAGCCCTTCCCTGCAATTCATCCAGAAATGTGTAAAAATAAAAATATATACCGTATATACCGGCGTATAAGGCGACGGGGCGTATAAGACGACCCCCCAACTGTCACCTTATACGCCGGGAATACAGCGGAGCAAAGAATAAAAATCATTACTCACTTCACCGGGCATTCTGCAGTGCTCCTGCAGGCTGTCGCTCCCTCCTGGTCCCCGGCAGAGCATTGCTTTCTGGACGCAGTGGTTGAAATCCCCGCCTCCAGAAACACACGTGCCTTCAGCCAATCACAGCCATTCAATGACATCATTGTCATTGGCTGTGATTGGCTGAAGGCACGTGTGTTTCTGGAGGCGGGGATTTAAAGCCCTTCGTAGAGAAAGCAATGCTCTGCCGGGGACCAGGAGGGAGCGACAGCCTGCAGGAGCACCGCAGAACGCCCGGTGAAGTGAGTAATGATTTTTATTCTTTGCTCCGCTGTATTCCCGGCATATAAGGTGACAGTTGGGGGGTCGTCTTATACGCCCCGTCGCCTTATACGCCGGTATATATTTTTATTGCAACACATTTCTGGATGAATTGCAGGGAAGGGCTTATATATTTAAGCCCTTCCCGACAATTCATCCCGCGATCGCCGGCAGCCCATTGCTTTCAGTGGAACCTGCTGTATTGCTGGCTCCATTGAATTCAATGGGCAAACATCGTTCTTCTCTGCCACAGCTGTTACAGCTGTGGCAGAGAAGAATGATTTGTCTTCTATATATTCTCAATGGGGTCGGCGCTGCTGCCGCCGGCCCCATTGAGCGCATATAGAGAAGAGAACAGAAATCGCAGATCACACATAGGTGCGATCTGCGATTTCTATGGCCTAAGAAGGACCGTTGGGGTTCTTGAAGCCTAAAATCACTCCTAACACTCTCCCTATAGCAGCTTCGGCATCAACAACACTTTCCCTGAACTATGTCAGAATGCATCTGTGGCGAGCCGCGGGCGGGCAGATTTTAATACTCGGGTGACACCTAATCTCGCCAGCCACTCACTGCAGGGGGGTGGTATAGGGCTTGAACGTCGCAGGGGGAAGTTGTAATGCCTTCCCTGTCTTTCTATTGGCCAGAAAAGCGCGCAAATTTCTCAGGGAAGAAAATGAAAGTAACCCGAACATCGCGTGGTACTCGTCACGAGTAACGAGCATCTCGAACACCCTAATACTCGAACGAGTATCAAGCTCGGACGAGTATGCTCGCTCATCTCTAATACAGATCTTTTTCTCCCTAACTTGACAATGCTTGTCTTAATCAGGTAACATCAGCCTCATAAGTATTTATGGAGCTCATCACAACCCCGCTGTTTGGCCAAATCCAAAGGTACAAATGTTTTTGATTTCTTTTAGATTTATATTTTTTACTGCCTCTAGTCAAAAGCATTTTCCCAAAAACACAAACTTTATTTTTTTTTTTTTAGGTCTATGATCCATATCGATTTGATCCAGACTCAAACAAAGAGAAAGCCTCACATGCATTTGTACCATTCGCTGCAGGACCTAGGTAAAGTTAAAAATGTGTAATATATCTTAAATTCTAGCCATTTAAGATCTTTGCAGTATATCTTAAATGATTTCTATGTTTGTCACTCTTTTTCTCTATGTTCTCTATACATTCTTGTTGGTTTATAAGTCACCAGAAATTCTAAGCTACATTATCATTACCAATTAGTTTTCAAAATCATCTTAAGCTCCTACCATATACATTTTCGTATGGGCTACTGCATGAGACTTGGCTAATTTGCCAAGTATAACCTACAGATGTGCGTTAGAATATGCTCTCACAAGCTGATACAGTTTCTCAATCTATCCGTCACATAACCACAGTAGATGGACATTGGATTGCGTTGACTTATGAATGCAATATATTTCATTCTTGCAGCGGAGGTAAATCATGAAATACTCCCAACGCAGTAGATGCACAGTATGCTTATCAAATTTCATGCCACATTTACGAATGGATGCAGCTTCAAACAAGTATATTTAGAGTAAAATTATGATTGAATATCATGTAAAGTCCACATTCAGTTTTTTTTCCACATTTATTAATATAATATATATGTATTTTAATTTGCAGGAATTGTATTGGCCAAAACTTTGCAATGGCTGAAATGAAAGTGGTGCTTGCTCTTACACTTCTGAACTTCAAGGTGACCTTGGATCCCAATAAGTCAGTCCGCAGGCAGCCTCAGTTGATCTTAAGAGCAGAGGGTGGGCTGTGGCTTCAAGTGGAAGCTCTAAAACATTAAATATACAGCAGAAGATGGAAAGCTTTACAGTGGACTGTGAACAACAATTTTAACATTATATTCAACTAATTAAACTCTATTACTTGGAATCACCTGTCACCTTCACAAAGTGTTGGCAGACATATTGTAAGCAGAACTAGTATAAAACCGTCTTTACACATCGCAAAATCACTGTATTCTGATTTTGCAGGAAATCTGCAGTGGCCAAATCCGCACCTAAATGGTGCAGAATTCAACACTTGTATTTCAAGGGTTGAATTCCGCAACATAAATAGGCATGCTGAGGATTTAGAATCTGAAGTGTTCTTTTTAAAAACACTGCTGATTCGTCGCAGATGTTTTCCACATCATGTAAGGCCTCCTGTGGACAGCCTGGTCGGATGCGAACCATTTCCCTGCACTGACCACTGTGGCTTACCTGCTCCCGCCGTCTCCCCACTCTGCTATGTGCCGGCTGCCGGCCAGACGGCACATGTGCAAAGAGGAGCCGGTGCGTCACTAGTGACGTTTCTGTGTGTTTCTGTGAGATCTAATGCAATCCTATGGCAGCGTGCACGAGCAGAAATTCTGCGGGAAATCTGCTACGGAATTTTTGCCCGTGCCCATTTGGCCTAAAGAAGACTTCCGTCCACATGGCTTGTATGCAAACACTAGGATTCTGCTAGGATAAATTCCATAGGATTTTTAATACCTGTGTGAAGGTGGCCTAAAGTGAGTGCCACATGTGAAGGGTCTGCTTTTCTGTCCATGGACTGTGTCTGTATTGCAGCTCATCCCGGTTCTACAGTACAAGACATAGTACATTGATAGGGAAAGTGCTGTTCCTGGGTAAAAAAAAAACCTTTTTTTTTATATTTCCAACCCCCTTTTCTTTGTATGAAATTGTTTGTACCTGGCAGATTAAAAGACTGCATGTTGTTTGAGCCCACAAAGTTGATAAGTTCGGTGGAAAGGTGACATGTTCCCTATAAATGGTCATATTGTCAGTTTAGTATATACAGTCCCTCTGTGAAAGTCTAGCCTCTGCTACATATTTGTGTTTTACGTCATATTATCTGATTTTACCAATTTTACATTTTTTATACTTTGCATGCCAGAAGAGTCCATACCACATCCAAAGTGATGTCACATTTCCCATTTTGTTATTATTAAGACTATTTTCAAATGTCGATAATAGAGACAGCTGGTATTCTACAGGAAAGGTTTCTATGTATGCAGACTTAGGCCCCCTGTCCACGGGCGTTGCGGTATCCCGCGGCGAATCTCCGTCGCGGGAGCCGCTGCCCGGGAGCAGGAGCCTGCAGATGGATCTCTGCAGGTTAGCCTATCTGACAGATAGGCTGACCGAGAAGAATCGCGGCAATTCACAGCATGCTGCAAATTGCTGGCTGCGAGCGCAGAATTGCAATGATTCTCCACTCATGCACAGGGAGCAGGCGCTTTCCACAGCAACACTATGGAATGCTTCAGACGGCGTGACTCGCCAGCGATTTACCTCCGGCGAAATGACGCCCGTGGACAGGGGGCCTTAAGATATTCATAGAAACCTAGGTAAAGTCTGTTTTGTACATTCATTAGTTATAGTAAGTTTATATCTAAAGCAACTATTAATAACATAATAATAATCTTTATTTGTATAGCACCAACTTATTCCACGGCGCTTTCAAAGCACAGGAAAACACACACTACGACATGAGGTATACAAATGGGATGGGAGTGATACAGGAGGTTCCAGGCGCAAGAGATGAAACAAGGGGGAGCACACAGAGTATAGCAAATTACATATGGTATTCATTTTTTTTTTGCAAACGGGGTGGGGATAATAGAGAAGGTACAGGGCCAGGAAATCTGCACGATAGGAAAGGAAGAAAATGTGGGAAGCCATAGGAGCGGGCAGGGGGACATGTTGTGGGGATGGGGGATTAGATCAAGAGATTTGGTATGCTTCTTTGAAGAGGTGCGTTTTTTTAAGGTGTGTCTGAAGTTCCATGCGTCGGGGATTGTCTGGATGTTTTGGTGTAGAGCGTTCCAGAGGACCGGTGATGCTCTAGAAAGGTCCTGGAGGCAAGCATATGAGGTTTGTATTAGAGGGGTGTTTAGTCTGAGTGTGTTAGCGGATCGGAGTGTGCAAACTGGGTAATGTAGTGACAGGAGGGAATAGATATACGGTGGCGCTGTGCCATGGAGAGCTTTGTAGGTGAGGGTGATGAGTTTGAATTGTGTTCTGTAGCGGATGGGCAGCCAGTGCAGTGATTAGCATAATGCAGAGGTATCCGAGAAGCGACTGGATAGGAAGATGACTCTAGCTGCCACATTTAGTATGGATTGGAGAGGGGAGAATCTGTTGCGGGGATGGCCGGTGAGCATCGAGTTGCAGTAGTCGAGTTGGGAATGGATGAGGCGACAACGAGTGTCTTTAGTGTGTCTGTGGTGAGGAACGACCATATTTTAGCAATATTCCTAAGGTGCAGGTGGCATGTTCGGGCCAGAGATTGGATAAGGGGGAAAAAGAAGGAGTCAGAATCCAATGTGACCCGAAGATGTTGGGGGGAGGTCAGCTGGCAGAGGGTGGGAAGATAAGAAGGTCCCTTTTACAGAGGTTGAGTTTGAGAAGAAAGGGAGCATATGGTGTTAGAGACAGCGGACTGACAGTCTGTGATATTTTGGAGGAAAGGTGCTGTGATATCACGGGAAGACGTGTATAGCCGAGTCTTGGTAATTCAGTGGTGCCTGTGTATCCTCTTTTTCTGGAGTTCCCTTGCAGTGAACAGGTGAATGTGAATGTGGAGGTGGCAGGAGGTGTCTGGAGGGCTTCAGCCGGTTGGTGTGGTCTCAGAGCTGGAGAGTGGGGGTCAGCTCAGCTGATGGGTCGGGGTTGTGTCACCAAACCATGTTGGCCATGTTAAAGTAAATTCTCCACTGTTCTCTTAAGAGAGAAGTAGCATCCGACACATTTGGCAGCTTCTTGCCTTCCCATCCTTCCTCCATAATTAAGCTAAGCTGAAAGTGTACCCTAATTCGGTAATAAAACTGGCAGAACTACATCTTCACCATCACATTATGCTGCTCTGTTCACAAAACAATTACATTGCATTCCTAAGGACAAATGGGTTTCTGATTGATGAGGAGTTGATTTCTGTTTATGTCACCTAAGTTTCAGATCAGTTATATATTGCCAAAAAAAGACATGTTTCAAACCACTCAGAAAAAGGGAAGTATGAACATTATTCAGCTGTAAATTTGGCACTATTCCATGATGTCAATTGGCAAGATATGTAAACAAATTGAAACAAAGTATATGTGTTGGATAAAGTTAATACAATATAATTGAAATGATGTATGAGCCATTTCTGACATTACAAATAGGCCCACTCAAATTCACCATACAAAGATACCTCAGTTCTTGTTCAGCAACACACAGATATCACTGGAAATTCCCAAAACAAGAAGCAGAATAAAAAGCTTTTAATTTCTATGTTACATCTCGTGTCTGAAAATGATTTGGGCTGAATTTCCCCATTAAATGGAAACTTCAGTTACTGATTAACTTCCATCCTTTAGGTTTTGTGAAAGCTAATGAGATATTAATACATTATTAAAATGTAGTTATAGAAAATTCTGCTGCATCAAATACAAATGCTAAAGAGCTATTAACCCTTTCCAATCCAATTTGTATCCTGGTTTTCCTAGGGGGCTTACTCTTTTTCTGCTGTTATTCAACCGCGCTAAATGCTGGTTAAAGCCAGTACTGCATGAGGTGACTCATTAGATAGGCTCCAACAGCAGAGAGGCTGGCAATATACAGTAAGAGAACCCCGATGGATATCTTCCAACATCGAAGCTGTACAGCCTTAAATCATAATGTCTTCAGAGGTCAGACAATGGATTGGAAAGGGTTAAAAAATATTAAATGTTTGATATATTATGCACAATGAATATGAATAAAAATGTGATTGTTATTGTTTTTTATCAAATCAGTAATGATGATAATAAAGTCCAATGTAATGTAACCAGCTGTCTTTTAGCAGTCTTCACTATAAATTTCTGCACTCACGTGTTTGAAAAATTGTTTAAATAAGTTTAAATTAATTATTAGGGATGAGCGAGCATACTCATCTGAGCTTGATACTCGTTCGAGTATTAGGGTGTTCGAGATACTCGTTACTCGAGACGAGCACCACACGATGTTCGAGTTACTTTCACTTTCATCTCTGAGAAATTTGCGCGCTTTTCTGGCCAATAGAAAGACATGGAAGGCATTACAACTTCCTCCTGTGATGTTCCAGCCCTATACCACCCCCCTGCAGTGAGTGGCTGGGGAGATCAGATGACACCCGAGTATTTAAATCTGCCCCGCCCGCGGCTCCCCACAGATGCATGCTGACATAGATCAGGGACAGTGCTGCTGATGCTGCTGCTGCTATAGGGAGAGTGTTAGGTGTTATTTTAGTCTTCAAGAACCCCAAGGGTCCTTCTTAGGGCCACATCTGACCGTGTGCAGTACTGTTGAGGCTGCTTTTAGCAGTGTTGCACAATTTTTTTTTTTTTGTATATCGGGCGTGCAGACCATAGCGTCCTCAGTCTGCAGTCATTTTACTCAGTATAGGGGCAGTACTGGTGAGGCAGGGAAAGAGGTATACTGGCTATATAGGCAGTGGGCTTTTTCCCCAAAACTTCCAAAAAATACAATATTAGGCCTGCCTGTCACTGCCTTCAGTTTACTGCGTCTCTGCTGGGGGTAGTAGTTGTTGAATTAATACCCAGCCTTGCGCATAATTGTTGCCTGCCTCTGCAGTGCGTTACGTACGCGAAGTCAGCCTCCAACAGGGCAATCAAAATACAGTGCATATCACAGGCAGTGTGGTTGTTCCCACGAAGTTTAAAAATATACAAGATTTGGCCTGCCTGTCAGTGCCTTCCGTTTACAGCGTCTCTGCTGGGGGTAGTAGTTGTTGAATTAATACCCAGCCTTGCGCATAATTGTTTCCTGGCTCTGCAGTGCGTTACGTACGCGAAGTCAGCCTCCAACAGGGAAATCGAAATACAGTGTATATCACAGGCAGTGGGCTTTTTCCCAAAAAGTTCAAAAAAATACAATATTAGGTCTGCCTATCACTGCCTTCAGTTTACTGCATCTCTGCTGGGGGTAGTAGTTGTGGAATTAATACCCAGCCTTGCGCATAATTGTTGCCTGCCTCTGCAGTGCGTTACGTACGCGAAGTCAGCCTCCAACAGGGCAATCGAAATACAGTGCATATCACAGGCAGTGTGGTTGTTCCCACAAAGTTTAAAAATATACAAGATTTTGCCTGCCTGTCAGTGCCTTCCGTTTACAGCGTCTCTGCTGGGGGTAGTAGTTGGTGAATTAATACCCAGCCTTGCGCATAATTGTTTCCTGCCTCTGCTGTGCGTTCCGTACGCAAAGTCAGCCTTCAACAGGGAAATCGAAATACAGTGTATATCACAGGCAATGTGGTTGTTCCCACAAAGTTAAAAAATATACAAGATTTAGCCTGCCTGTCACTGCCTTCAGTTTACTGCATCTCTGCTGGGGGTAGTAGTTGTTGAATTAATACCCAGCCTTGCGCATAATTGTTGCCTACCTCTGCAGTGCATTACGTACGCGAAGTCAGCCTCCAACCACAGGCCAATAAGCGGCACATTTAATTACAGCGTTCTGTTCCTGCTCTACTCGTAATACACCATGCTGAGGGGTAGGGGAAGCCTAGAGGACGTGGACGGGGGCGAGGACGCGGAGGCCCAAGTCAGGGTGTGGGCACAGGCCGAGCTCCTGGTCCAGGTGTATCGCAGCCGACTGCTGCGGGATTAGGAGAGAGGGAAGTTTCAGGGGTCCCCAGATTCATCTCACAATCTCCACGCGGTAGACCTTTATTAGAAAATGAGCAGCGTGAGCAGGTCCTGTCGTGGATCGCAGAAAGTGCATCCAGCAATCTATCGACCACCCAGTCTTCTACGCCGTCCACAGCTGCAACTCTGAATCCTCTGGCTGCTGCTGCTCCTTCCTCCCAGCCTCCTCACTCCATGAAAATGACACATTCTGAGGAGCAGGCAGACTCCCAGGAACTGTTCTTGGGCCCCTGCCCAGATTGGGCAGCAATGGTTCCTCTCCCACCAGAGGAGTTTATTCTGACCAATGCGCAACCTTTGGAAAGATCCCGGGGTCCGGGGGATGAGGCTGGGGACTTCAGGCAACTGTCTCAAGAGCTTTCAGTGGGTGCGGAGGACGATGACGATGAGACACAGTAGTCTATCAGTGAGGTAGTAGTAAGGGCAGTAAGTCCGAGGGAGGAGCGCACAGAGGATTCGGAGGAAGAGCAGCTGGACGATGAGGTGACTGACCCCACCTGGTTTGCTAAGCCTACTGAGGACAGGTCTTCAGAGGGGGAGGCAAGTGCAGCAGGGCAGGTTGGAAGAGGCAGTGCGGTGGCCAGGGGTAGAGGCAGGGCCAGACCGAATAATACACCAACTGTTTCCCAAAGCGCCCCCTCGCGCCATGCCACCCTGCAGAGGCCAAGGTGCTCAAAGGTGTGGCAGTTTTTCACTGAGAGTGCAGATGACTGCCGAACTGTGGTGTGCAAGGTTTGTCGCGCCAAGATCAGCCGGGGAGCCACCACCACCAGCATGCGCAGGCATATGATGGCCAAGCACCCCCCAAGGTGGGACGAAGGCCGTTCACCACCTCCAGTTTGCACCACTGACTCTCCCCCTGTAGCCCAACCTGCCACTGAGATCCAACCCACCTCTCAGGACACAGGCACGATCGTCTCCCGGGCCTGCACCCACACGCTCACCTCCGCTGTCCTCGGCCCCATCCAGCAATGTCTCTTAGCGCAGCGTCCAGCCGTCAATAGCGCAACTGTTTGAGCACAAGCGCAAGTACGCCGCCACGCACCTGCACGCTCAAGCGTTAAACGTGCACATAGCCAAATTGATCAGCCTGGAGATGCTGCCGTATAGGCTTGTGGAAACGGAGGCTTTCAAAAACATGATGGCGGCGGCCCCGCGCTACTCGGTTCCCAGTCGCCACTACTTTTCCCGATGTGCCATCCCAGCCCTGCACGACCACGTCTCCCGCAACATTGTACGCGCCCTCACCAACGCGGTTACTGGCAAGGTCCACTTAACAACGGACACGTGTACAAGCACAGGCGGGCAGGGCCACTATATCTCCCTGACGGCACATTGGGTGAATTTAGTGGAGGCTGGGACCGAGTCAGAGCCTGGGACCGCTCACGTCCTACCCACCCCCGAATTGCGGGCCCCAGCTCGGTGCTGGTATCTGCGGCTTCCCCTGCACTCATGGTACAGCAAGGTGTGTGGGGTTGGCCTACACTTTTGCTACATAAATGTAACTGGGGCCTTCTCTATACTGCAACTACTGAAATGTGAAAGAGACTGTTATCTCTCTAAACTGCTGCAACGGGAATGTTACTGTTGCCTGTCTTGACTGCTACTACTACTGAAATGGAACTAATACTGTGCTCCCCCTATACTGCTGCTTCGGAATTGTTACTGGGGCCTGTCTTAAGTGCTACTATTACTGAAATGGAACTAAGACTGCGCTCCCCCTATACTGCTGCTTCGGAATTGTTACTGGGGCCTTCTTGAGTGCTACTATTACTGAAATGGAACTAAGACTGCGCTCCCCCTATACTGCTGCTTCGGAATTGTTACTGGGGCCTGTCTGGACTGCTACTACTACTGAAATGGAACTAATACTGTTCTCCCCCTATAATGCTGCTAGTGATATGTTACTGGGGCCTGTCCCTAATGCTACCGCTGAAATGTTACTAATTCTGGGCTCTTCCTATACCGCTGCTAATGCTATGTCACTGGGGTGTGGAAGCGGAGGCTTCCCAAAGACATGATGGCGGCGAGGCCATTTCCCACCAACACGGTTACTGTTAAGGTGCATATAACCACGGACACGTGGTGCCTCAAAAACATCCTCCTCCTCCTCCAACAGTGAAAACATTCTTGGCAAAAACCTTTGCATTGGTCCGTCTGGTGGCAGTCTAAGAATTTCACCTTTAACGACACAACAAGAGAGCCCCCCCCCACCCCACCATCCCCCCGCCACGGCCCACTTAATCCTGGCCACATTCCAAAAACCAACTAAATAAAACCGCGCTACTAGGTCTGCAGTCACCACCACAATCCCACCAACGCGGTTACTGTTAAGGTGCATACAACCACGGACATGTGGAGAGGACACGTAGTGCCTCAAAAACATCCCCCTCCTCCTCCAACAATGAAAACATTCTTGGCAAATACCTTTGCATTGGTCCGTCTGGTGGCAGTCTAAGAATTTCACCTTTAACGACACAACAAGAGAGCCCCCCCCCACCATTTCCCCGCCACGGTCCACTTAATCCTGGCCACATTCCGAAAACCAACTAAATAAAACCGCGCTACTAGGTCCGCAGTCGCCACCACATTCCCACCAACGCGGTTACTGTTAAGGTACATATTACCAGTCTGACTGGGGCATGCACTGTGGGCCGAAGCCCACCTGTATTGTATCTGACATTAGCTCTGCTGAGCAGGGCACTGCAATGGGATACATTTATGTACCGCCGGTGGGTTCCAGGGAGCCACCCATGCTTTGGGTCCACACGAACTTCACATTAGGGATTTGTACCTGCCTGTGTCTATGTATTAAAAACCCTGGTCAGACTGGGGGCATGCAGTGTGGGCCGAAGCCCACCTGCATTTAATCTGACGTTACCTCAGCTGTGGTGGGCAATGCAATGGGATATATTTATGTAACGCCGGTGGCTTCCTGGGACTCACCCATGCTGTCGGTCCACACGGAGTTGTACCTGCCTGTATCTACTTATAAAGAACCCTGGTCGGACTGGGGCATGCAGTGTGGGCCAAAGCCCAGCTGTATTTAATCTGACATTAGCTCTACTATCCGGGGCACAGCGTTGGGACAAACTACAGGATCAATACAGCGCTAATGAGACGTGCACAGCTACGCTAGCATTGGAGTCCGCTGTAGGCACGCTATTGCTAAGGATTTGTGCAGAGGCCTATGTCCTGGGTGCAGTGAAAGTCCGCTTCCAGCCTAGGATTGTTGAATCTGTGGGCCGAGGCCTATGCCGTGGGCGCGGTGCAAGTCTGCCATGTTTGGCCGCTCAGATCAATTTTTGGTTCATGTCTTGGGTTTCCCAGGACCCACCTATGCTGTTGGTGCAAACTTAGTTCCCATTGCGGTGTTTGACCTGTCTGGCACAAAGGCACTGACTGACTTGGGTAGGGGGCAGAGCGCTGACGGCTTTCCCCTTGCAGTGTGGATTGAGCTATGCGACACCTTGACAGAATGAATAGTGTGTGGCACATAGGTTCCCCATTGCTATGCCCACGTTTGCAGCTCGTGACGGAGGTGGCACAGGATTGGAGTTCTCATTGCTTCTGTACAGCATTGTGGGCTATCGCCCCGCCCCTTTTAAAGAGGGTCGCTGCCTGGCCCTGCCAACCCTCTGCAGTGTGTGCCTCCGGTTCCTCCTCATGGCAGACGCACTTATAAATAGACATGAGGGTGGCGTGGCATGAGGGCAGCTGAAGGCTGCGCAGGGACAGTTTGGTGTGTGCTGTGGACACTGGGTCGTGCGGAGTGGGGGGGTTGGGCAGCATGTAACCCAGGAGAAGTGGCAGCGGAGTGTCATGCAGGCAGTGATTGCGCTTTGTTGGAGGTAGTGTGGTGCTTAGCTAAGGTATGCCTTGCTAATGAGGGTTTTTCAGAAGTAAAAATTGTTGGGGGGGGGGCACTCTTGCCGCTATTGTGGCTTAATAGTGGGACCTGGGAACTTGAGATGCAGCCCAACATGTAGCCCCTCGCCTGCCCTATCCGTTTCTGTGTCGTTCCCATCACTTTCTTGAATTTCCCAGATTTTCACAAATGAAAACCTTAGCGAGCATCGGCGATATACAAAAATGCTCAAGTCGCCCATTGACTTCAATGGGGTTCGTTACTCGAAACGAACCCTCGAGCATCGCGGAAAGTTCGACTCGAGTAACGAGCACCCGAGCATTTTGGTGCTCGCTCATCTCTAGTCATATACTTATGTCATTTCTTGGAAAACGTAACCTCACAACAAAGCATAAATATAAGATTGACTGCATATTTGTACACACCCTGCGCTGTACGGCTCTTTAATATTTCATCAGCAATAAAGTTCCTTTAAATCCTTTATTAGGTGTTCTAATAGTACCAAAAACTGGCAGCGGAAAATGTAATAGAAAAACTAAATTAAAGGGGTTGTCCCGCGCCGAAACAGGTTTTTTTTTTTTTCAACAGCCCCCCCGTTCGGCGCGAGACAACCCCGATGCAGGGGTTAAACAAGAAAACCGGACAGCGCTTACCTGAATCCCCGCGCTCCAGTGACTTCTTACTTACCTGCTGAAGATGGCCGCCGGGATCTTCTCCCTCGGTGGACCGCAGGGCTTCTGTGCGGTCCATTGCCGATTCCAGCCTCCTGATTGGCTGGAATCGGCACGTGACGGGGCAGAGCTACAAGGAGCTGCCCTCCGGCACGAGCGGCCCCATTGAGAAAAGAAGAAGACCCGGACTGCGCGATTAGACGCTGAAAATTAGACGGCTCCATGGAAACGGGGACGCTAGCAACAGAACAGGTAAGTGAAAAATTTCTGATAACTTCTGTATGGCTCATAATTAATGCACAATGTACATTACAAAGTGCATTAATATGGACATACAGAAGTGCATAGACCCACTTTGTTTCGCGGGACAACCCCTTTAAATTCCCAGGTGATCTAGAACCGAAACACTGGTGGATCCCCATCAGTCTTTGTACCGTAATATGAACATGCAGCCTGCCATCAGCAATGGTTCTATTAATGATCCCAGTGATGTGTCAATAGGGTAAGCTGTATGTCATAGCTGCTGGAATGTGAACAAAGTCCAATGAGGGAGACCACCAGACTATCAGCACTGGAACAGCAGGACACTTACCAGGTGATTACCGGTACAGTTTTTTTGGTGTTATTTTATTACATTTTCTGCTGCCAGTTTTCGATGTACTCTTGGAACATCCCTTTAAACATTGAAATATTTCAAGATTTTTCTTCATTGAGAAATGTTTTTATTTTTTAATAACCAACATTTAATAACGTAGAATTTTCTTGAGTATTAAACATGACCTTGTTATCCTCATCATCTAAATTCCACGTGCTCTTTATGGTGACTCAGTTCTGTTGGTTGCAATTTACTAACCCTAACAATTTAAAACAGCATGTGACAAGCATTATGGCGTATTTCCAGAAATGGTTTATTGATCTAAATACTAAGGTGTTACTATTGTATGATTAGTACAATAAGGAAGTAAAATCAATTTAAGAAAAAACCCCGCGCTCAGGAACCCAGAGGAATTTGTACGAAGTTCTTCAGTTCATATATTTTATTTATGCGACGCATTTCGGCAGTACAAAAGTGCCTTTGTCAAGCATATAATCCACATTAAACGCAATACATCTATGTATATAGAAACATTTAAGATCCATTTACATTCACTCTTGTTCACGGAGGACGCCGATGTGAGCGCCATCTTGGTGTCACGTGATTGGAATGTTTAGGTCATGTGACTCACCACATCACTCTAGGTAACGTGATTTTAAAAATTTGGGGCTACGAAACTGACAACACATAAAAATACAAGGGTACAACATGCAATACCCAATGACGTAACTGGTGGAAGACAGTTTCAAGACCGGGATAGGATGATAAGTTTGAGACAGAACAAATACTTTACCAACAGTTGGGTTTATTACAGTTTGTACTCATTAGAGGACCAGGGAGGACTTGTTCCACATCCTGGACTGCTTTAACACTAATAGGGCCAAAGCAGGAACAAGCAGAGCGAACTGTTAGAGGAGCAACCCAAATACAGATATAAAGGATGGGATGTCAAGTCAGATCAACCTGCCCCCCAGGGCATGCACACTTGTAGAGTGTAACGCCTAGAAGAGCGCAGCAGATCCAAGAGCAGTGTCCACACCCAGATAACCAATATTCCCTAAAAAGTGCGCATCACCAAGACTATTAGGTGTGCTAAAAAATGCGAAACAAAGGTCCACTGTGGTCACTAAGAAGCGTGCAGAGTAAGATGTCTACAACTCACTATTCGTAAGAAAGAGTACGATTATAGATACAGAGCTCAACTGAGGAATCAGAGCTTGATCAGAGATGCGATTATTCAAAATAACTTCAGGTTGGGTTCATAGCTCGACTGAGAATTCAGAGCTTGATAGAAGATAGATTAGGTTTGATTGGGTTTGATTCAAAGCTCGACTGAGGAATCAGAGCTTGAAAATAAATGCAAAAAAAAAAGGTTCAGGAACGGCTCAACACGTTTCATCACCACCCAATGGATATAGAAGGAAATCATTCAACTCAAATCAATTGCGACTGCAGTAGCAAGCCGCAGCCTGTACAAAAATGTATGCAGCTAGGTCTATGGCTAAGCTCATTAGCAATTATAACTGTAAAGCAGAGTACAAGCCCGAATACGATGGAGTCACAGGACTACAAAGAACCAAAAAGCCCTACCTAAATTACTGATACAAAAATAGTACTAATGGTCATGCAGAAACTATGAAAGCAACAGTGGAGATAGCAACCCTGATGTATTAGCAAATGGAGCAAATATCAGCCCTAATGGTGGACTGACAAAAGAGATAGAAAAATAACAAAGGGTATAGCTGTGAGCCCTGATGGATGGCTGACAGCTATACAGTTTATTATTTCTCTATCTTTCTTGTCAGTCTACCATCACGGCTGACATTTGCTACACTTACTGTGTCAGTCCACCACCCCAATACACAATAAAATGTATACCACATATTACACATTTTTCTAAAATGGGTCCCAATGCCTACACCATGGCACAATGTTGGAGGTATACATAAGGAAATCCTTCTGACATAAACCGCCAACGCACTAAAGTCTGCAGCTGGCTCTACATAAAATTAACAGCCCTAAACACAAGAGCAGCACTAATATGAAAGGAACTGGATACTGACATTTAAGGCTTAAACAGATGATTGTGATTTTGTCCCGTTTCGGGGGCGTGATTTTCACACCAACAAAACGGTCCGGAAACAAGACCATTGATTTCAATGGTTTCATTTTCACTAATCGGGATTCTTGCGTGTTACTACTATGCATAAGAAAAGATAGGACTTGCCCTATCTTTCTTGCTTTTTTTTTTTACCCGAGCACAATAGCGCCGAATTTAAATGGTAAAAAAAAGAATTTTGATTTGTTCATGCGCTAATACGCTCCGTAGCGAAGAGCATATTTGCAAATATGCCAGTCTGTTTTAATCTTAGTTTGCTGTTAAGGTGGATGGACTTCTGCAGCTCCCTATGAAGTATACCTCCAATGGATGGATGGATGGATGGATGTTTGGGATGTATGCCACTGTATAGACACATAGTGGCATGCATTACCTATAGGTGCACATGTTAATGAAACATATACTGTGCAGTATACATACTCTATTTACAGAATAGCAAAGTCAACTACACTATTTTATTCAGTAAAAATAGGTATAGTGACATAGTCCAAGCCACCTGAGGACACTCTTTTGGATGAATGGGGTCTATGATTATGTTTGATATCTAGACTGGGAGATTTGGCAAACACCAAATGTAAACTGCTAATGCAGAGTGAATGCACCGATACTCTGTTTCTCACACCCACCTTTTCTATTGTACGAAATTAGTCTGTCGGGTAAAATGATCCCCCTACTATAACGTTACCTGTCAATGATCTTTCTAGAAACAAAAGATGACAGTATGTAGGTTTATCTGGGTTTTCATTTTTCTGTGACCTAAACTGAAATCACTGAATGCTTAAGACCACCTTGTTGTGCAGCTCTTCTTACCCCATGGAATAAACTCTGACAGTGTGTTTTATGGGAACTCCATCCATGTAATGACAGACGCAGTTAGTCCTCGGGCAGATTACAAGAGCTAGTCACTCTGAAGCAAGAACAAAAAACTACTTTTCTCTCCAGTTGTTAAGCTCTCATCGTTTCCTTTCTTTAACCCCTTGAGTGGCACGCCCGGAAATTTTCCGGGGACGAGCTCCACTGCTCATAGTGACATAGCCCGGAAGATTTCCGTGCTATGTATCACTATGGGAGCTGCAGAGCACAATGCCACAAGCTGTGACAGTGTGCTCTGCCTGCACAGACCCACAGAGAGCAGTGCAAGGGCTTTGAAAAACCAGCAGAAGATATTGCCGGCATATCTGCAATGTCCTGCTTTGTTTACAGGTTGCCATAGAGACCATTGGCTTGTCAGAAGCAAGCCGATGGTCTCTGTGGCAGGGAGAGCTTGGTGCTTGGCTATCAGAGGACAGCTAGGTACCTGCTCTTACAGCAGAGATCAGAGAAAACCTCCGATCTCTGCTGTGTTAACCCTTTACATGCTGCAGTCTATGTGACTGCAGCATGTAAAGGGCTGTCACTGCAGCATGTAAAGGGCTGTCACCATCAGACCCCCGGAATGTGATCAGGGGGTCCTGATGGGTCCCTGTGGAAGTCCCCTAAAGGGACAAAAAAAAAAAAAAAAGTTTAAAAAAAAAAAAAAAAGTTAAAAAATTATTTAAAAAAAAATTATAAAAACACTTGTCTCCCTTTACTTTGTAAAAAATCAAAAATACAATCACACATGTGGTATCCCTGCGTCATAATGACCCAGAGAAGGAAGTTAATACATCATTTAACCCCTTAATGACATGGCCCCTTTTTTTCTTTTTTCCCCATTTCTTTTTTTCCTCCCTCCTGTTTAAAAAATCACAACTTGTCCCGCAAAAAACAAGCCCTTATATGGCCATGTCAATGGAAAAATGAAAAAGTTATGGCTCTTGAGACGCAACTGCAAAATTAGTTGAAATTCAATGATTAGACCATTTTAAAAAACCTGCCCTGGTGGGCACGACAGGGTGGTAGGAAACCCACCACTCAAGGGGTTAAACCGAAAGAAAAGTGCCAAACAGTTCATTAGCCATCTAAAGGTGGGTCAGCTGGTTGACTAGTGAAATGTAACAAGCCACTCCTAGCTGAAGTCCTATAGCCAGAACTTTAAAGCCAGTTCTATCCTCCATGCCTCACCAGAGGCTGCCTCACCTGATGTCTCCAGCACTAAGTGTCCAGCAACAAGTGGTTTATGCTGTCAAATGATGCAGTTATACAGCGCAATTCGACAGAGCAGGAGCCAGGTAACATGCACATTTGTCCAAAGCCTGGAGGAAAATACTCTCCTCTTTGCACTAATCTCCTTCACTATCCTCTTTTCAAGCCTTAACACTTTCTTCCAACGCCCAGGCCCAACACACTCCTTACACATCAGCCCCTCCCTCCTCTCCTCACCTATGTATGGCTCCCATGCACTGTGCAACTTCCTAAGACACCTTCAACCCCCTAATACTGCAAAGAAAGACCTTACCCACCCACACAAATCCCCTAGCCATGCGCTCACCCTTGCTACCCTGCTACTCCTAGCTGCAAGGGACATATCCCCCAACCCAGGCCCACCCCGTACTGTTCTCTACTAAAATGCCCCCCCCCTGCCCCATTCAAATGCGCCCTATGGAACTCCCAATCTGCATGTAACAAACTCCCAACTATCCATGACCTTTTCACCAGTAAACACTTGAACTTGCTCGCCCTCATGGAAACCTGGATACAGCAGTCCGATTCTACCTCCCCCACTGCATTTTCCTATGATGGCCTGCAGTTTTCCCACACCCCCAGATCAGATGACAGACGCGGCGGAGGAGTAGGCATCATCCTCTCCCCAAACTGTACCTTCCAGGTCATTCCTTCAGCTCCCTCGCTTACCTTCCACTCCTTCGAAGTCTACACCCTGCGACTCTTCCGCCCCCTGCCTCTGCCTGTCGCAGTTATTTACCGCCCCCAGGTCCCACTCGCCTGTTCCTAGACCATTTTGCTGCCTGGCTCCCCCACTTCCTATCCTGTGAAATCCCAACCCTCAACCTTGGTGATTTCAACATCCCTACTAACGACTCTAGCTCCTCATCTGCCTCCCGGCTTTTAACACTTACCTCCTCCCTTGGCTTATCACTAATCTCTGACTCCCCCACTCATAGAGATGGTAACACTCTCGATTTAGTTTTCCTCCGTCTCTGCTCTGCTTCTCACTTTACTAACTTCCCTCTTCCACTCTCAGATCACAACCTTCTCTCTTTCTCAATCAGACACCCTAGCATCTCTCCTGACCCTCCTATCTATTGCACCTCTAGGAACCTCCAGTCTGTCTGCACTAAACAGTTTGCCAAAACTATTCAGTCCTCCCTATCACCTATCTCTCGCCTCCCCTGCCCTAACCTGGCAGCTGAATACTACCACACCACCCTCAGCCATGCCCTGGATGAAGCGGCACCGCCTGTGACTCGAGCTGTCAAACGCAGAACACGGCAACCCTGGCTCACGTCCAAAACGCGCTTCATCCGGCGGTGCTCTAGGTGCGCCGAGCGGCTGTGGAGAAAGTCAAAGCTGCCGGCAGACTTCCTCCACTTCAAATTCATGCTTAAAACATATAACCTAGCCCTTCACCATGCCAAACAAGTTTATTTCACCTCCCTTGTCTCCTCACTATCTATCCCACAACCCCAAACAACTCTTTGAGACCTTTCACTCCCTCCTCAGCCCCAAAGAACAGGCCCCTGTGACAGATCTGACTGCTGGAGAACTAGCTGCCTATTTCAAAGAACAAATTGACAACATTCGAAAAGAAATCTCTGAAAGCTGCATGGTTAGCCCCAATCCCAGTTTCATCAGCACTGCATCCAGCACCTACTCACTATCTACGCTAGAACCAACGACAGAGGAAGAAGTCTCCAGGATCCTTTCCGCTGCCCGCCCCACCACCTGTGCTAGCGACCCTCTCACCTCCTCCAGTCCCTTTCCCCAGCTCTCATTACTCACCTCACTACAATCTGCAACCTCTCCCTTACCTCTGGCACTTTTCCCTCCTCATTCAAACACTCCATTATATCCCCTCTCCTTAAAAAACCAACACTGGAACCACCTGATGCTGCCAACTACCGACCCGTCTCAAACCTCCCCTTCATCTCCAAATTACTGGAATGCCTGGTCTACTCCCGCCTTACTCGCTTTCTCTCTGACAACTCGCTCCTCGACCCCCTCCAGTCTGGTTTCCGCTCTCTACACTTGACCGAAACTGCCCTTACAAAAGTAACAAATGACCTGATGACTGCAAAGTCGAGAGGTGATTACTCCCTACTAATCCTCCTTGACCTGTCTGCTGCATTTGACACTGTCGACCATAATCTCCTTCTCACTATGCTCCACTCTATTGGTCTAAAGGATACTGCTCTCTTCTGGTTCTCT
Source organism: Eleutherodactylus coqui (assembly GCF_035609145.1). NCBI lineage: Eukaryota > Metazoa > Chordata > Amphibia > Anura > Eleutherodactylidae > Eleutherodactylus > Eleutherodactylus coqui. The sequence continues at coordinate 323,987,814 of NC_089837.1, read as the reverse complement.
TCCTAGCTCTCTGACCGCTCTTTCAGGGTTTCCTTTGCTGGTTCTATCTCTGCTCCACTTCCTCTCGCTGTTGGGGTACCCCAGGGCTCGGTCCTTGGTCCCCTTCTCTTCTCTATCTATACTGCCCCAATTGGACGAACCATCCACAAATTTGGTCTCCAATACCATCTCTACGCTGACGACACCCAACTATACACCTCCTCTCATGAGATCTCTGGACCATTTCTCCAAAATATCACCAACTGTCCGCTGTCTCTAATACTATGTCCTCCCTTTTTCTCAAACTAAACCTCTCTAAAACTGACCTCCTTGTCTTTCCACCTTCTAACCGACCTCCCCTCAACATCTCCATTCCAGTGTCTGGCACCATCATAACCCCCAGATGGCATGCCCGATGCCTTGGGGTCACACTGGACTCTGACCTCTCCTTTGCCCCCCATATCCGATCTCTGGCCCAAACATGCCACATGCACCTCAGAAATATTGTTAAAATACGTCCTTCCTAACCACGAACATGCTAAAGACGCTTGGGTTGCCCTCATCCACTCTCGGCTTGACTACTGCAACTCGCTACTCATTGGCCTCCCCCACACTAGACTCGCTCCACTCCAATCCATACTAGATGCAGCAGCTAGACTCATTTTTCTATCCAGTCGTTATTCAGACGCCTCTGCATTATGCCAGTCGCTGCATTGGCTGCCCGTCCTCTGCAGAACTAAATTTAAACTCCTGTACCTCACTCACAAAGCTCTGCATGGCGCTGCGCCACCATACATCGCCTCCCTACTATCAGTATACCACCCAGCCCGCTCACTCCGATCGGCTAACACACTCAGACTAAACACCCCTGTAATACGAACCTCACATGCTCGCCTACAGAACTTCACCAGAGCAGCACCCATCCTCTGGAATGCTCTACCCCAAGGCATCCGGACAATTCCCGATGCCAAAATTTCAGACGTGCCTTAAAAACGCACCTCTTCAGGGAAGCATACCAAATCTCCTGACCTAGTCCCTCTCCCCTTCCTATGGTGCCCCACCCTGTTTGCCTTCTAATAAATGATCCGTATATGAAATTTTCTTATGCCTGTGTTCCCCAACCCCTGCACCTCCTGTACCACCCTCAACCCATTTGTGTCCAACCCAATGTACCTCACATTGTAATTGTTGCAATTGTTGTATTGTGTTGCATTTATCCATGCCTGAAAGCGCTGCGGAATAAGTTGGTGCTATACAAATAAAGATTATTATATAAACAGTTCATATTGTTCTCTGCACGTGCATTTCTTACCACCTTAGATTGCCACGGGACAATTACTTCTCCTGAAAATGGCTTTCTTTACCACAGCCCACAACTTCACACAATACTTATTGTCTACCATAAAAGCACAAAACCTGCAATAAATAAATTATGTAATACAACAGGTATTTCTTTAATCTGTTCCTTAGTTCAACGTTGATTGAATTTCAGGGTTAAACTATTACATGTAGCATAAAGTATATAATTCCAGAAACTACAGCTTCTCAACTGTTTCGTATTGGGCTATTGCCCATTGCCCAATTGTCCTAGTCTATACCAAAACATTTAATTTGTCTACAGAACCAAGTCCATCACTGAAGTAAGTGATGAGCAATCTGTATAAATGAGGGGATGACAGTCGGGCAAAGTTGCAAATGCATTAGGGCCCTAGTAATTGAGGGGACTCCGAGGCCTTTGTGTTATATACAAGGATTGCAGTGCTGGTGTCATCATTTTACAGTAAAGCTTTACATGTCATATATATATATCATATTACAAATAATGCTGTCACTAAATAACCATCAGATAATACATCTACAACCAGATAACAGCTCTACACAGTGATAGTGTTTACAGTACAGTAACCTCCAGAAATCATAGGTGACATCTTCTCTGATTACACTCATCCACTTTTCCTTTTCTTCTCTATCTGGGCCCAAACTGCCCTGAAGACTTCTAGCTATGACTCATTTCTGCACACTGTCCCCATCCTGCAACTACACCCAATGCCCCTTTCTTTGCACCCATAGTAGTAATGCCCCCTTTTGTGCTTCAAAAGTAACAGTGCCCTCCACAGTAATAAATGTGCCTCCTTTTGGTTACAAAGGATTCTCCTCCTGATCTGAGGGTATATGTATATATTGCCATATGTTTTTTTATGCTTTTATACCTGTATGCAAGTTCTATGCAATGTTAAAGTGCAAAAAAACCTAATATGTAGCTTTAAAAATCATATCCGATATGCCAAGGCCGAGAGAGATGTGTCCAGAAATTCAGAGATGATACAGAACCGGATACGAAGGCCGCTTGCTTGGCTGTTTTCCCAGAATCAGTTTATCTAGATAACAACTGCTTATGTGACTAACACTGCCTCAGGCGGAACTGCAGACATCACATATATGGCTATGCGGTGGATTTGAGCCAATAAGACACACTTCTAATGACGTGATAAGGGGTATAAAGCCCCATGTAATATGTAATAAAGTGCGCAGTTATTTCCCTGTGTGAGGAACTATACCAGACCTCCGTGTGTGGTGTTTCCTCTTTACCGCCGGCAACGGGGCATTGGGATGGGCCTGATTGGTGCTGTACGCAGAAATTTCCCTGACACAGAGGCGTAACTTGAAGCGTCTGGGCACTCAACTATAGTATTTTATTCATAGTACTGGGCACCCTATATGGAGAAGAGATCCTGGGCCTGGGTGCAACCTCATCCCCTGCATCCCCTATAGTTACGCCCCTCCCCTCCCCCCCCCCCCCCCCCCCGTAGTAATACAGCTTCTCTTGCACCCTCATAATAATAGACCCCCTCCCTGCCCTATGATAATAATAGAGCCCCCTTCTGTGCCCACCAGAGTAACAGAGCATCTCTCTGTACCACCCCGCAGTAGCAGAACCCTCTGGCCTCAACTCTTTTGCCAGCAGTTGGATCACACTTCATCATCACATGTCAGCAGATAGAGCCTGACTTTTTCTCAGTCTACTGCTCTTCAGTACAGCCCTCCCGAAGGTCTCTCTAATACAGCCAAATGCCCCCAAAATGCATGGGAATACAGCCACAGATCTGGGAAACACTGTGCTCCTTCCTAAAATGGGTACAAATATTGTACAGTGGTGTACAGGTCACTTGTAGCAAAGGAGTGTCACTGAAAACAAAAGGGTGGCCCACATAGGGTTCCCAGATCAAAAATTATGCCCAGGAAGACAGCATGTGTGCTGCTTGTTTTAAATCAATGTCATCAATTTTGCAAAGGACAAATTCTACCAGGTGAACAGAACACCCAAGTATGGGTCTCCTCTTCCTCCTCCTCCTTCTCAAAGCATCTTGAGGACAATGTGTGCTCTTTGTGGAAACATGAGAGCTATAGCTCTGTAATTCCATATTGACATAGGATAAGTACTGCCTCTGATTATGAGTCCTACCCTGCGCTGTTACTGCATGCTGTGAGGGGCTAAAAAAACGATGCCACACCTCTGTTAGACTTCCCCTGCCAGCGGTGGTGGTGCTGCTGTGCCGGCTTTCAGCTCATCTGCCATGAGCCACAGTGCTGTGATCAATTGCGGATACATCCCTGTGGCCTTGAGGAAGTGCTCTGCTTAAGTTCCTTCACAGTCAGTCCTGATACTGCTGTCAATCCTTGGGGGTCAGGACTAAGATTGTTCTCCGGCTGGTCTTGCCATCCATACAGAATAGCTAGGGTTAGTGATGGATCGAAGGAACTTTGCATTGTCACCTCCCCTGCCTCTGGACCTATATTATCCTCTGCTCTATACTTCTCCCATGTTTGGAGAAACATGCTTGGAGAAAACTCCCCCATTTCTCACCCAAAGCCACCCTCCCTGCAGTGTTGAGTAATGGTAGACTGGCCAGACAGTTGGTATATTGGTGTTCCATCCTCCTCTTGTGACAACATGTCATTATTCCTGAGGCTCTTTAGCATCTGTTTAAGCACACAGACAACAGGAATGGTCATACTGATCAGTGCGTCATTATGACTGACCATTTGGTCACTTCCTCAAACTAGGCTAAAATGGCACACACATCTTTGATCTGTAGCCACTCCACAGAAATAAAGTGGTACTCCGTAATTACTCTTTGCTGCTGGACTAACCTCTGTAACATAAGTAATGTGGAATTCCACCATGTAGGCATGTCACAGATTAGGTGGTTTGTTGGTAGCCTGAACTGTCACTGCACCTTGGTCAGATAAGAAGTGTGATTGCCGAAAGTACAAGCACAATTTCCTGGCCTTTTCTAGCAGTAGATGTAAACCTGGGTAATTGTTTAGGAAGTATCAGACTGCCAGGTTCATAATGTAAGCCAGGCAAGGTGTGTGTGTAAGATTTCCAAGGCGAACGGCTGGGAGCAGGTTGGCCCCATTGTCACACACGACCTTGCCTGATTTCAGCTTGTACGGGGTCAACCAGTACGCAGATGGATCAACAGCTCTTCAGCCTTGTGGCTTCGCTTCCCTCAGTTTTTTAACACTGCTTGGTGCCTTTTTTTTTAGGCAGCGCTGTATGGAGGCCGGATGTTGTCACATACGGATATCTGTGCAAATGTGGAGGGTGTTGAAAGGTGGTACAAAGAGGTGGAGGCAGAGGAGGAGGAGGGGGATGAGGAAGGAACAGACATGGATGAATGTCCTGCAATGCCTGGGGGTACTATGAAACGAGAGCTACCCCTTTCGGCTTCGTGCCCTGCCTCAAGGACATTGACCTAGTGTTCTCGTAAGGATACATAAGGTCGATGTGTAGTGGCCTAAAGTACATATATATGGCCCATCCATAACTGTCATATATGTCATGTCCTTAATGTGGATGCTCTGTGCAAATTGTCTTGTCTTTAGTTACATGTATTGCATAGCTGCAGCATGTAAGAGGTTAATGTCTGGGATATGTCTGGAAATTGTAACAAGTTATTTTGTTGTGTGAGTATGCAAGGTATATATGTGAGTGACAGGTAAGAAAGGGAGTTCCATTGCTTCAACGGTTCAGTGTGGAAGGAGAGTGCCGGCCACATGGGGGTACCTTCAACCCTCATGTGGTGAAGAATGGAAGAGAAGGATAGGTACCCTGATGACCTAATCCCAGGACCCCTATCCTAGGAAAGAGAGAGAAAGAGTCCACTGCGCAAGGTCCAGAAAGCCATTTGCAATTGACCATGGTCAGGTGAATCCTGCAATGCCACAGACAGGCTATCACTCACATAATGGTGCAGGGCAGGGCAGTCTTTTTGGTGACTAGGCATCTGAAACTGTGGTTTAGTATGAAGTATCACATTGTGGAAGGCATCTGTGTCCACTTGCCTGAAGGGCAGCATTTCCATCACCAGCAGCTGTAGTTTGCTTGTATTCAGGCTCTGTGCTTGGGAGTGATTGGTGAGATATTTTTTTTATGCTTCCATAGCTGGGGAAAGATAGGCTTGCTGCTGACCTGGGATACACTAGAATATGGGGTAGATGTCCATATCGGTGAAGATGGAGGTGATGGTGGCTCAGCTTCTGTTTCCCGTCTTCCAATCCTGGTTTTGAAAATAGCAGCCCAGTCATCAGTGCCAGAGGAGAGGCCTGAAGTAGACGTGCTGCTGCCCCTACACAATACTACCTCTCTGTGCTCAGAGGCTGCTGCATAAACAGAAAAAGATTGAGGAAAAGGCAGCTACAGCAGCGGAAAAAGGAGACTCTTGGCCCTCTGGCCCAGGTGGGCTCTCCAAAGCAGCGGGCGATGGGAGTTAATGTGGCTGTTATGCATGTTGTGTTAAAGTTGTTTATGTTCCCACTGCATTTTAAACACTTACCAAAGATCTTCAGATGACCGCTCTTCAGCTGCAGTTTTAAAGAATGCCCAGGCTGCATAAGTCCTGTGAGCAGACCTAGCTTAGGGCATGATGTTGCTGCTGCGACTAGTAGTAGCAGATGATGGCAGTATAGCTTTTGCTTTTCTGTGACACCCTACTCCCTGTCTTCGCAGGTGCTGCTCCGAAAAGTTACTTCTTTTTCCTTCTACGAGCTGCTGTGATGACTTTCCCTGCCTGTCCACGTGCCGTCAAACACCTCTTTATCTTTCATCTCGTCTTCCTCTTCATTGTACTTCTCCTGCTTGCAGAGGGCTGACTGTGCACTGACTCACCTTCATCTTCTTCTTCAGAGGAAAATAAATGGTTGGGCATCCATCAGTACATACAATGTCTTCGTTTCTCCCTTTGGTTGTTTGGACTGTTCCATTGACATCCATGACACTGAATGATCAAACAGCTCCTCAGACTGACCCATTTGGACAGCTTTGGAGGTGTGGGGGATTTGTCATAGAGTGTAGTAGAGTTGGGATGCACATGACCAACTGGTGCAAATGTAACACCCCAATGAACTTACTGTATGTATGGCCAGAGGCCTAGTCTTTGTCACGGTGATGCCACACTCTAATTGGTCACTGCGGATGGTATGTTGCAGAAATAACGCAGACAAGTCCAGTTTAGTTTAGCAATCTGAGGGTGAGCAGATTTACTATCTTTGGTATATGCAAGAACAGGTTAACTTCACAACTCTGTAGACGTATTTATCAGGTATATAAGGATGCAGTACTAAGCAGGCAAAATACAACAGTATTGTCTTAATGATACTCGGACTTCAACTCTCTCTCTTATTTTCCTGAAGATTGATTTACTAGACAATTTCCCACTAGTGAATTTAGATGAAAATATTTAGATAGATTTGACTGTAGGATTTTATGAAGCAGAGGGACAAGTCGCTGTATTGCTAATCCTGGCTTTGACTTCACCGGGTAGCTATAACTCACTGTTAGATGAAGATGGACCTCAGAAAGGATCTTCTGTTTTCTGTGCTGTGGGATGCCAAAGGAGTGGGTTGATCACCACACTCTACCTTGGGTAATGATAACTCACTGAACTACTCCTCCTCTCTGACCACGGAACTGCAACCTCACCTTACTCACTTCTGGCCGAGTCTGACTAACTGCTCTGTGTCACTTTCTTTTATAACCTCTCTCTCTGGCATAGGGACTTGTATCTGTGCTTCCCACCCTTGGGCTCTGCACCAGTAAGATCAAACCTGACTGTCAGCCAATGAGAGACCAGCTGACATCAGGGTTGAGCTCTATGCCTAAAGCAGAAGGGGAGACACAGGGTCTCTCCCACAGATGGCACCTTCTGTATCCATAAACGGCATACAGACAGGTGAGACAGGACAATTGTACAGTGAGTGTTCTGCAGAACCCGCGGGCCACTACACAGACTGACTGGTGTGAGCCTGTGACTGGGAGGAAAAGGAGGTGGTGGTAGTTGAGGCATGTTGTGTCATTCACTCTATGGCCTGTGCTGTGGATGTAACGCACGGGCAGAACCACTTCTAAGGAATGGCAGTGGGTTTGTCCTCGCTTCCTGCAGAATGTGAAGCCATTGCTTCAGTGGGAGCTGGCCTGTTCTTTAGCACCACTACCACCATGACTATCAAAATGTGCCCTACTACTTATTTTCTTAGGCCACTCTTACACACACTGTTGTTAAAATGTAGCACTTCAAATGCAACGTATTACCATGTTTTTGTCCATTTTACAGCATTTAACAGCGTTCTTTAACGCACACCATCATGACAATGGGTGATAAGGTGTTGTTAAAAAGTGCCAGAAGGCACTAAAATAGAGCAGACAGTGTTTGAAAATTGTGGCGTTAGAAACGCCGTATTTGAAAGTTAGTTTGCAAAACCCCATTGAAATCAATGGAGGCGGTGAACGCTGTAAAAAGCATTGCGTGTGAGAGTGGCCTTGTTGTACCAAAATGTTTTTATTTGGTAATTTTTTTATAGAATTTTTTTTCGTTTAGTTTTTACTTTAGTTTTAATTAACTATTCAGTTATCTGTTTACTTTGCAGAGAAGCACTGGCTGCTGTATAACGTATGCAAGTAATTTCTATTGTGCAGACTCGAGACTTTGAAAAATGTCTGATGACACAAACACACATTATGTGTTTAGCTGTTTCCCTGTTTGTTTTTTAATTCAGAAAACCCCACCAAAACTTGCCTTACAACGTATTAGGCCGCATCTGACACTGCAATACAGAATATACACGCACTCTAAAAAAATCTCACACCTAGAAGAAGTTGTCGGAGTTGAATTAAACTTTCTATGCAATTGTAACGTTGATATAAGTGTACTGGCCCAAAGTATATATGTCTGGCCCCTCCATAATTGTCATACATGTCATATCTTAAATGTGGATGCACTGTGCAAATTGGCTTGTCTTTAGTTATATGTATTGCACAGCTGCAGCATGTAAGAGGGTAATGTCTGTGAATGACTGGCATATGCCTGGAAATTGTAACCAATTATCATGTCACGTGGGTATGAAAGATATATATAGGAGTTCCTTTTCTTCAACGGTAGAGTGTGGAGGGAGAGTGCCGACCACATGGGGGTACCTTCAACTCCCATGTGGTGAAGAATGGCAGCTGAGGAGAGGTACCCTGATGTTTCAACCCCAGGACCCCTACCTTGACTGAGAGTGAGAGAAGGAGCTGCTGTGCAGTGTCCAAGTATCCACCTGCAAGTGAGTGTCAGTGGGGTGTTGTGTCCTTCTCTGGTGTGTGTCCAGGAGTGGAGTCATACAGGTAACGTACACTGTAGGCCCGGTTTTATCCTGTGTTATCCTGACTTCGTTGAGCTGTTCCGCCTGCACTAGTGTGTGAAGTTTTCAGGTGGAGAAGTAAAGTTCCAGTCACTGCCCATTCCCAGTGGTTGAGTTTTCCTAATTCAACTGTGTGTGGACTCTTGTTTGCCAGTCGGACATCCAATGGAGTAAAGGAATGGTGGTGTCACCCGTGACAATTTTTCAGGTCCATCACACCACTTATTCAGGTAACCGTTGTCACAGCATTGCCTGGAAGAGGTTACGCACGTCCCTCAGGGGAGGAGTTGGTAGAGCCACTGTGACAAGTGCCATCTCTACCCTGCCATCTCCTCAGTGTGTGCCTTGTGCCTCAGTCGCTGCAGGATGTTGCATAAGTAAGTGATTACAATATCAGAGCAAAAAGATAATTTATTGCATATAGCTGAACACTTGAAGGGAAGCTCTAGTACCCTGTTGTACCGCTTCTAGCTTTGATACAAGAAGTGATACAGGCGGGCATGCAGGCTCTCGTACACTATTGTACCGCCTCTAGCTTGGATACAAGATGTGATACAGGTGGGCATGCAAGCTCTAGTACCCTGTTGTATTGCCTCTAGCTTGGATACAAGATGTGATATAGGTGGGCATGTAGGCTCTAGTACTCTATTGTACCGCCTCTAGCTTGGATACAAGATGTGATACGGACAGGCATTGAGGCTCTAGTACCCTGTTGTATCATCTTTATTTTGGATACAAGATGTGATACAGGTGGCCATGGAGGCTCTAGTACACTGTTGTACCGCCTTTAGCTTGGATACAAGATGTGATACGGGCAGGCATGGAGGCTCTAGTACCCTATTGTACCCCCTCTAGCTTGGATACAAGATGTGATATGGATGGGTATGGAGGATCTAGTACCCTGTAGTACCGCCTCTAGCTTGGATACAAGATGTGATACGGGTGGGTATGGAGGCTCTAGTAGCCTGTTGTACTGCCTCTAGCTTAGATACAAGATGTGACACGGGCGGGCATGGAGGCTCTAGTACCCTGTTGTACCGCCTTTAGCTTGGTTACAAGATGTGATACGGGCAGGCATGGAGGCTCTAGTACCTTGTTGTATCACCTCTAGCTTGGATGCAAGATGTGATATGGATGGACATGGAGGCTCTAGTACCCTGTTAAACTGTCTATAGTTTGAATACAAGATGTGATGCGGGTGGCCATGGGGCTCTAGTACCCTGTTGTACCACCTTTAGCTTGGATGCAAGATGTGAAAAGGATGGACATGGAGACTCTAGTATCCTGTTGTACTGCCTCTAGCTTCGATACAAGATGTGATATGGGCAGGCATGGAGGCTCTAGTACCCTGTTGTACCACCTCTAGCTTGGATGCAATTCATCGATACGACCATCCAATTTTTTGCATTCCAATAATGCGCCTCTTAACTTTGTTAATTTTCCTGGCACAGATTGCATGAGAAAACAGTCCTACATGCATTGCACCAGATTTAGGTCCCCTGTCCATGGGCGATGCGAAGCCACCGCCCGGGAACAGGAGCAGCCGCCGATTCTCTGCCGGTCAGCCCTATCTGATAGATAAGCTGGCCGTAGAGAATCGGGGCAATTTGCAGCATGCAGCGAATAGCCCGCCGCGAGTGGAGAATCGCAATGATTCTCCGCTCGTGGACAGGTGCCGGCGCTTTCCATAGCAATGCTATGGAAATCGTCGGCCGGCGTGATTCACCGGTGGTCTACCGCTGGCATAATCACGCCCATGGACAGGCACCCTTATGATGTGTTTTAGACACTTTCAGACACTTTTTTTCAACATGTTTGAAAAGAAGCATGGCTTCATGGGAAGGGGCGTGTCCTAAATACATAAAAAATTGCACTGAATTTACACCAAACTTTTGGTCCAAAATCTGCAGTGAAGCAAACCAATAGGTGTTATAAACTCACACTAGATCTAAAAATGCACCATCATCCAACATGGGTCCCTGTGATAATCTGGCACATTTTAAACCTGTCTAACCTAAAAGCTCTTTCACACTGGCATATTCGCGCTACGTATTATGCACAGAAATTTTGTGCGCATAATACGCACTCAATAGAATCCATTTATTTAACAAGTTTGCTCACATGAGCTTTTTTGCGCACACATTTCGTTTGCACAAAAAAATATGTAACATATTCTATTTTCGTGTGTAAACTAATTAAGGTTAATTGCCGTTGAAATCAATGAGAACATTCTTGCATGTTTATTTGTAAATATGTAGGGCAGGCACAGGCAAAATGTACAGTAAAATACGCACACATGCACGCAAAAAACGCAACGCCCATCATGCAAATGCATGCAAAAATACGCTTACGCCCATGTGAAGCCGGCCGAAGTCTGTACCATCTAACTGTTAGGCTGGTTTCATGCTGGGAAGAAAATCACGCGACATTTGGGCATTGCGAGACGCACAAAAATGAACTGCATTCTTTTGAATGGGGTCATACACATGAGAGATTTTTTTTCCCGCATAACACCTCAAGATGCTGGAATCAAATTGTGACATGTCCTATCTTGTGCGTGCTCTCGCATTGCACCGCCCACTCATATCAAAGGTTCGCGGCAGCATTGCTGCACGTGCTAGGTGCATGTGATGCGATGCGAAGTCTGCCACACAGCGGAGGTTCCCTGCATTCCCAAAGTGATGTGAGGTTGTATTTGCATGCTTTCACATGGATGGCGAGGGTGATATCACGACCCGATATCGCCCTTGCCCATTTGAAGTTAGCCTTAGGCCCAATGTTCACGGGTAGATTTTAGTTATAAAATCCGCTAGTGGTGCCCACATTGGGAAATCCGTGCATCTTGGTGCCCATAGGGATGCATTAGCATCCGTAGGGCAGCTAAAAGCATGTGGATGGGATTTCTTCCCGGCGTGCAGGTCATGCGCACGGGAAGAAATCGCAGCATGCTCCCTTTTCCTGCAGGTCTGACGCACGGATGGCTCCCGCGGCTTCAATTGAAGCCTATGGAAGCCGTCCGTATCCGCAGCACACCTGCAGCTGAATTTCTGTTCTGCCGGGAAACCGCAGGAAAGCAGGAATTTAAAAAAAAAATGTGCACAACGCATGCGCGCGGCACGCTGCGGCATGCTGAGCACATCCGCTGGGCCGAAGAAAGAAGATCTGGCCGCGACGAAGGGGAGATCCGCAGCGTCCAGACAGGTAAGTGTAAAGGATTTTCTGGCCTCATATCTGCGGGAAAGGAGGGATCCGCTGCAGCATTCTGCATGGAGAATCCGCGCGGGCCCGAATTTCTCTGTGGACATGAGGCCTTAGGTCACTCTAACGCAGGAGTTAGTAAAAACGCTGTGTTTGTAAATGCAGCATTTTTACTAGGGCAGAGATTCTTTGTGCATCATTTAGTGTGAGTGTTTGCCTGCAAAGAAAGCTGATGACGTCATCACTTTCACTTTCGCTCCCGGTGACATAGAATGCTCCATTCAAAAATAGCTGTGGGGGTTGAATGGCTGAGCGCTGCCTGTGATTGGCTGAGCGCTCAGCCATTGACACCAGTGCTTTCTGGGGGCGTGGATTTTTCAATCCCCGGCCTCCAGAACACAGAAGAAGACTGCTGTGCCAGAGAGAAGAGCCGGACGGCTCTTCTAGGTGATTATAATTTTTTTTTTACAGCTAGCTAGCCATGATTTTCAGGGAAGGGCTTGTATTTCAAGCCCTTCACCGAAAATCATCGCTGCAGGGGTTACCTGCAATCCACTGCATTCAATGGGGCGGTCCCCGCGGGAATGAAGGAATCCTCTACCATAGCTGTCACAGCTGTGGCAGGAGTCCATGATGTACTCCCTATGTTTTCAATGGGGCCGACACTGCTGCCACTGGCCTCGTTGAAAACACTGAGCGATATCGGAGATTTTTTCTCTGCGCTGTGAGACTTAAGAGAGAAAAAAAATCGCAAATGAGTATGAAACCATTGAAAATCATTGGTTTCATAATCATTGTTCTTGCATCGCAAGAAAAAATATCGCTAGTGGGTGGGCACCCTTAGGGCTCAGTCAGAAGGGCGTTTTTATGTGCAAATTTTTTGTGACCAGAACGCAAATGCACAAAAATTCGCATGACTGAAGTGGGCGTCACACTGAAAAAAAACGCACTTGGCTGCGTTTATGCACACATAAAGTGCGCTGCCTGCTATCCCCTGCTGCGGCAGTGACAGCTGTAGCAGGGGATTCCTTGGATGTGAAACGCCTGGATGCTGTGACACCCAGGGGTTTCACCTTTAGTTAATGGGGCTGGCGGCGGCCCTATTGACATACAGGGAAGATTGCGATCCTCTGCCACAGCTGTGGCAAAGGACCGCAATGCTATCCCATTGAATTCAATGGAGCCAGCGCTACAGCCGGCTCCATTGAAAGCAATGGGCTGCCGGAAAGCACTGCAGTGATTTTTCAGGGAAGGGCTTTAAATATAAGCCTTTCCCTGAAAATCATCCCTAAATTGTGTAAAAAATAAAAAAAAATATATACTCAACCCTCCGCAGCTGGCGGGGTTCAGGCGCATCCAGCCAGGTCTTCTCTCTGCACTGCTCTGAAGTACTTTCAGCAGGTGGGGATTTAAAATGGATACTCCTGACCCCTGGCAGCTGCGCGAGGTGAGTATATATTTTTCACACATTTTTGGGATGATTTTTAGGGCAGGACTTTTATTTAAAGCCCTTCACCAAAAATCACTGCAGGGCTTGCCGCAAGCCTATTGCTTTTAACCCCTTGAGTGGCACGCCCGGAAAAGTTCCGTGACGAGCTCCACTGCTCATAGCAACATAGCCCGGAAATCTTCCGGGCTATGTATCACTATGGGAGCTGCAGAGCACAATGTCACAAGCTGTGACAGTGTGCTCTGCCTGCACAGACCCACACAGAGCAGTGCAAGGGCTTTGAAAAACCAGCAGAAGATATTGCCGACATGTCGGCAATGTCCTGCTTTGTTTACAGGTTGCCATAGAGACCATCGGCTTGTCAGAAGCAAGCCGATGGTCTCTGTGGCAGGGAGAGCTGGTTGTTAGCTGTCAGAGGACAGCTAGGTACTAGCTCTTACAGCAGAGATCAGAGAAAACCTCCGATCTCTGCTGTGTTAACCCTTTACATGCTGCAGTCTATGTGACTGCAGCATGTAAAGGGCTGTCACTGCAGCATGTAAAGGGCTGTCACCATCGGACCCCTGGAATGTGATCAGGGGTCCTGATGGGTCCCTGTGGAAGTCCCCTAAAGGGACAAAAAAAAATATTTTTTTTTTAAAATTAAAAAAAAAAAAGTAAAAAAATTATTAAAAAAATAAAAAAAACACTTGTCTCCCTTTACTTTGTAAAAAAATCAAAATTACAATCACACATGTGGTATCCATGTGCGTCGTAATGACCCAGAGAAGGAAGTTAATACATTATTTAACCCCTTAATGACATGGCCCCTTTTTTCTTTTTTCCCCATTTCTTTTTTTCCTCCCCCTGTTTAAAAAATCACAACTTGTCCCGCAAAAAACAAGCCCTTATATGGCCGTGTCAATGGAAAAATGAAAAAGTTATGGCTCTTGAGACGCAACTGCAAAATTAGTTGAAATTCAATGATTAGACCATTTTAAAAAACCTGCCCTGGTGGGCACAACAGGGTGGTAGGAAACCTGCCACTCAAGGGGTTAATGGAGCCAGCTGTATTGCTGTCTCCATTGAATTCAATGGGAGAACATTGCACTCCTGTGCAACAGCTATCACAGCTGTGCCAGAGGATCGCGATCTTCGCTGTATGTTCTCAATGGGGTCGGCACTACTGCCGCCGGCCCCGTTGAGCACGAGGTGCAACCCCTGGGTGTGACAGCATCCAGGGGTTTTACATCCAAAAAGACAGATGCCGCAGTTACTTGTGTTTTTAAATCCGCATTTTTGTGCGCAGGTAAATATCGGCATATGACCGCTGCCATTGAAAAGCAGGGGTTTTTAATAGATGCAGATCGCAAACGCAAGTAACATGCGCACATAAAAACGCCCGTCTGACTGAGCCCTTAGGCCTCCTTCCCACGAACGGATTTCCGCCGCGTAATTTGCGGCGGAAATCCGCTACGTTGCCCGCAGCTATTTCGAACCGCACCGTGAAATCTCCTGTCCTCACCCGCCGCATGCTCTATTTGCCGCGGGTGTACGCGCGGACGGCTTCCATTGCAGTCAATGGAAGCCGTCCGCTCACGCTATCTTCCGCTGTAGCACAGCGGAAGATAGCGTGCAAACGCTTCCCCGCCCACCACTGCCGCGTCATGTGACGCGGTGGGCGTGTCACATGACGTGGCGGAGGTGGGCAGGGAAGCGTCATGCGGGAGCGAGGACGCCGGATCCGCAGGTAAGTTGGGCGGAGCCCGTCTCAGCCGTGTGCAGCCGGCCTTAGAGAGGATCAGTATATCTGCCCATTAGTTTGTAAGGCTGAAAAATGTCTGACATCCATCCACTTCAGCCTATTATCTTGCAATGCTGATCCAGAGGAAGGTTAAAAAAACCCCATCAGGTATTTCAGGTGTTTCTGTCTAAATACATACAGGCTGACCTCATTCATGGCTGCCTTTAGTTTTCAAACAGTGGGATCATTATGACAACTGATAAGAAAGAATCTATAAGTTGATATCATTGTACCATGTTCAAAATAAATAGGTGTATTTTTCAAGTCTGCTACAAGATGTCACTAATAGGCCATAAATCTTGCACATAATCACAGCAGCTCTGTACACTGTTGTATAGCACCTCACCAGTTTGAAATGTAAGTATTTCTTTTTAGATTAGCTGCCTTATTATCGTTATTGATAGTTATTTATAGCCTTACTTTAGAAAATATTATCTTTTGTTATTGTTCAAAGTACACAAGGTCATAAAAAGCATAATGTTCTATTAACCCCTTCATGACATGGCCTATTTTGGCGTTGAGGACCAAGCGATTTTTTGGTATTTTTCCATCTCCATTTTTCAAAAGCCATAACTTTTTTATTTTTCCGTGGACGCGGCCGTATAAGGGCTTGTTTTTTGCGTGGCGAACTGTAGTTTTTATCGATGCCAATTTTGGGTACATAGACTATATTGTAAAATTTTTTTTTTTTTTTTAATGATAGCAGAGAGAGAAAACGCATCAATTCTGCCATAGATTTTTTTTTTTTTTTTTTACACCGTTAATCATGCAGCATAAATGAGACTTTCCATTTTTTCTGCAGACCGGTACGGTTACAACAATACCAAAATTCTAACATTTTTTTTAGGTTTTCCCACTTTTCTGCAATAAAAACCCTTTTTTTTGGAAATCTTTTTTCTATTCTAAATTGCTGCATTCAAAGTCACGTAACTTTTTTATTTTTTGATGTACAGAGCTCTATGAGGGCTTATTTTTTGCGAGACAAGCTGTAGATTTTATTGGTACCATTTTGGCGTACATACGACTTTTTTGATCACTTTTATTGCGTTTTTAGTGAGGCAAAATGCTAAAAATGAGCATTTTGCCTCGGTTTTTTAGCTTTTTTTTTAGCGTTTTTTTCGGTGCACAGTCAAAAGCATGTGCAACTTATTGTACGCATCGTTACGGACGCGACAATACCAAATATGTAGGGTTTTATTTTTTTTTTACCTTTTTTTATGCTAATCTGAGAAAAAGCATAAAAAATGGTTTTTTTACTCTTTTTTTTTACATTTTTTTAATTCATTTTTTAAATCTTTCTTTTTTTTACACTGTTTGTGTCCCTCTGAGGGACTTTAATCACTGCCCTGATGATCGCTGTCATAAGGCATGGCAGAGCTACTGCTCTCCCATGCCTTATCGCTCATACAGCGATCTCAGGCATAGGCAATACAGGACGCCAGTGTCTGGCGTCCTGTTGCCATGGTGACAGGCCGGGCTCTCGCGATGACATCGCGAGTTCCGGCCGGAGACACAGAGGGAGCCGCGCTCCCGCTGTGAACTCTTCCCCTGCCGCGATCTACTTAGATCGCGGCAGGGAAGGGGTTAAAAGTGGCGGGCGCATCTCCGATGTCCCCCCGCTGCTGCAGCGAGACGCCGGCTGTGACTGACAGCCGGCTCCCGCTGCGGGATAGCGCGGGATCATATGTGATCCCGCGCTATCTCCAGGACGTAAGTTTACGCCCTGTTGCGGGAAGTACCCCGCTCCCAGGACGTAAACTTACGCCCTGCAGCGGGAAGGGGTTAATCCAACATTTGATTATCAAGATGCTGCTTGATGGCCGCAGATGGAGAATATTGCATGTCCAATCTAGTCCATGATCCGAATCAGAATAGCATATGCTGTAATTTTCTTCACACAGACCATCAGTCCTTGTGAAAAACTGCTTGTCTGAAAAGCTTTAATGGCTTTAATGGGCCTGTGTGCTGTCCATAAAATACATTGGCATGGATGGGAAATATACCTGATGGGTCCAAAGTGTGTGTTCAGACGTAGTGGATTTTCCACAGCAGGAATATCTGCAGCAAATCCGCACCCAAAATCTTTGTCAAAATTTGTACTTTTTGGTGCAAATTTTCAGACAGATTTTGTTGTAGACCCCCAGAAGATTTCACCCATTCATTTGCGGATCTGCACCAAAATACATGTCTAAGCAAAATGGTGCAGATTTTATACAGATTTGCTGTGGATTTGTTGTGAATGTACCTGAAAGGTGACCCACTACGCATGGGCCAATGTTTTGCACTTTTCCCCTACACTAAAATTTGCCATCCAGCCCCTGTGCAGCGCTGCGCTCGGCTGGAGGGCTTCAACTCACCTCTGTTGCCTGAAATAATTAAATAGAGGGCAGCACTTCAAAAGTAATGGTGTATTGAAAGCAAGCAGAATTTTGGTATCGCAGGTGACTCACTTGGGGTGAACAGCTATTTCCCCATTGTCCAAGTTTGCCTTGAGTCTCAAGTTTTGAACTACTGCCAAAGTCCCTTGTCCTTACTGTATATCCATGGGGTGGAGAACATCTATGGAATTTCTGCAGGTGGAATAAACCCTGGACAAGCAAAAATAGATCGATCAGAGGATAAAAAGTTCAGGGATACAGTATAAGGCAATCAATCTGTACAGAAGGGTATCACATAGATGGGACAGTCACTTATGTTTTTTTTGGGGGGGGGGTGATAAAAGATCTTAAGATATCTATTTGCAGCCACTGTTTTGTATTGTTTCAGCCATGTATGCCCGCTTTGTGAGTTTTGTAGTCTATACCAGTGGTCCCCAACCTTTTTTCCTCCAGGGACCGGCCTCCAGCAAGATGATTTTTCCATGGCCCGGCAGGGCGGGGTGGGGCTTTGGTCATATGGGGGCGGGGTTATACAACGCTATACACCAAACAGCGCTGTAGACCAGGGGTGCTGCTGGGACCACTCTGCTGCCCTTCTACACTCCCTGGCACCCTCAGATATGCGCTCACCAGATCCGAAGCACTGTCCGTGTAGCCATGTCCCCACAACGCTGCAAGAACCAGTTCTGACGGCGTGGTTCCTGAGGTCCCCGCTATGCTCTCCGCTGCTGCGTGCTCACTGCTATGCTGGCGAGCCCCCACCCCCGCCACCGGTAGCAGACAGCAACACACGATGGAGCGTGTCCTCCCTGCCACAGTACTAGCCAATCAGAAGCTAGGGGGTGATAAGGGTTAATTTAATTTTGTTTCTGAAGTAACATAACATAAGGAACGGAACTTAGAAGTTCCTTATTTCAGTCAGGACCTTGCACCAGATAACGAACTAAGTAGTGATAAGTTTCCTTTCTGACAGTTTGTGGCGGGCCTACTGACCGTTTGTGGCGGGCCTACTGACCGTTTGTGGTCGGATGCACCCGAACCACAGCAGATGTGTTTCCTTTCTGAGATACGTTGGTTTCCCAAGAATAGAATGTGCTAATATTCTGTTTCAGTCACCTGATTAAGTAATTCTTCAAAGTTGCACCCTGCGTGGGCAACGGCCTATATAAACTGTGTGTTTCTCCAAATAAAGTAGAACTCATTCTGATTCACATGCTGTGTGTATCGTGGTTTCTTATGGTTCTCCTCCAGTACTCGTTATAAACTTTCCTTTGAATTTGGACTCAGGCAACATCCGCACTGGTCTCCGTTGAGACCCCCCACAGGGGCGTTCACTCCAAAGTCCGCTCAGCCCCTCGCTTCCAGTGACGTGACATCAAGGTACAACAGTACCGTGCTGGTCTGCGGCGCCGCAGAGCGGCAAAGAAACCCTAACGGCCCGGTCCCGGTCCACGGACTGGTGGTTGGGGACCCCTGGTCTATACAACTTGTTTTCTAAACTAGCCGAGACCTTGTAAATTTCTGGGCGTACTGCCATAATAGTCTTGGAACAAGTCTTGTCCCTCGATCTCACAAGTATTTGGGGGTTGACCACTCTGTGTGATTTAGATTGATAACACATCACTGACTCTCAAAGGGCGCATGCGCTGTTTACATAACACTAGGTTATGTAAAATATTTGCCTCTTTGTATAATAAGCTGGGGAGCCCCAATTGAGTGAGAAGCTCTGTACCCGTGACCAGAGACGTCCACCCCGGTGTTGTGAATTTCCCAGGGGTTCTCTGTCTTCGCTGCTGCTTCCCCAGCTGATGACCAGACAGATGATGCTTGTAACATCCCTTGGTGATGTGTAAGTGACTAAGTACTTAACCTTTGTGAGAAATGATTATAAAAGTGTATGTGATATTATTTACTATACATACTCATTCTATTAATAAAATTGCATTAGATTTAACTCCTTGTCCTTCCTTAAATGTGTATCAGAACCTCAAACACAAAAAAATTGACAATATAGAGACTTCAATGTCCAAGAACCCCCCAGAAATTCCAGTTATGCCTTGGAATTATCATAGGTGTTGTAGATGGAGTCCATGCTTATAGCTTCTGGACCTTGAACGTTATTTTAATAGATACATAAACAGAAAAGGAAAGAGCAACACATTTCAAAGGTAGTGTCCTTCTTTATTAAGCGTTTACCCTAAAGTATAAACTATACGTTAAATTAATTCCACAGGCCAGTATGAGTATGTCAATACCAAATTACTATAGTTTTTTTTTCTTGCAACTTTTTCACACTTCAACCCCTTAAGGACCAGGCTGTTTTGTACATTAAGGACCAGACACGTTTTAGGGATTTTACCCATGTCGTGGTTTAATTGCCCTATTTTTTTTCCTTCATCTGCCAAATTATTTTTTCCGCGTTTCTTTCCAGTGACATATGGGGCTATTTTTTTAAAATCTTTTTCACTGACCTTTTTCCCGTTTTTTTAGTTCTATTGGGCGTAAAAAGCTTTACATTTAAGGTTATTTTTTTCTTAAATTGGTATATTTACACGGAAATAGAGTATGGGAATGGATTCCTTATTTTGTTTCGGACATTTAAATCTATAGTATGTATGGTTTTGGATTACAGGACGCATACAGCGACGGTTTTAGTTGGTGTCGGCTTTGGGTTATTTTCTTTTTTATGTATATATTTTTATTTTATTCTGTAATTTTGATTTACTCATTTATGTAATTATTTTTTTTTACTATCTATAACCCCCATGATGTCATATAAGACCTCTGGGGGACATTCACATGTTTTTTGGGGGGTTTTATTTGACATTTTTCCACTATAGCTGGGGCATCCATAGGAGCAGCATCTATGGGAGCCCCAGTTACAGAGGAAAACATCCCCCTGTAGTGACAATAGTCACTGGCAGAGCTGATCAGGGTCTGCTAGGACCCTGTAGCTCTGCTGTAACAGCGGATCCCGGCGGTCACATGACCGCAGGCTTGTGTAGTGGAAGTTATACTTCCACTTTCAAACTTTAGTACATAGCACTCATTGAGTGCTGTTTATTTGGAAAGGAAAAGGCAGAAGGGGTTAAAAACTGCTTCTCCCTTCTCCTTCGGGTTCTCAGCTGCATTCAAAGACCCTTAACATTTTTCCTTTTTTGTCAACGGTGCTGTGAAAGGGTATTTTCTTTGTGGGATGAGTTGAACTTTTTAATGGTACTATTTGTTGGTTTTTGCACCAAAAATGCAAAAAAAAAAGCATATGTATTTCATGGCATTTTTGCAACACCCCAAACACTGCTCCAAAAATGTGTATGTGAAGCAAGCGTAAGATTGTCAGGTTGTCAGACCAAAACTAACAGTGTAGTTCTGCAATCTTGCCATTTAAAAATATTCAATGTGATCGAATTATGACTCGCAGATTGCCACAACAGCAACCGAAAAATGGCAATAAAGCCATCGTTTTTGGATTTCTTGCAATCTGCGGGTTACGGTTGGGGCAAGTTGCAAACTGCAAAGTGACCAGATTGATTTTTCTTAGGTTCTGAGGCAGGAGTACACTGATAATTTCATCCGTGCAACCAGTGTCATGGCCAAAGTCGCCATGTAGCCCAAAGCCTAATAGTGAAGGGTATATAGTAAATGTTGGGCACCCCACTCTCACTTTCTGGAGCCGCAAAGTTTATTAATTCAAATGTAGCAATTGGTTCTAAAATTAGAACATGTCAAGATGCAACAGCTTGAACAGCAATTTCCACTACTTCAATAACAACTCTTTTGCAGACAACTAA
Organism: Eleutherodactylus coqui; assembly: GCF_035609145.1. Taxonomy (NCBI): domain Eukaryota; kingdom Metazoa; phylum Chordata; class Amphibia; order Anura; family Eleutherodactylidae; genus Eleutherodactylus; species Eleutherodactylus coqui. The sequence continues at coordinate 323,966,553 of NC_089837.1, read as the reverse complement.
CTAAATACAAGTATTATAAGTACGTTGAAATTGGAGCTGTTACTACAAATGTTCTGCAAAGCCCAGTTTAAAAGAAGATCTGTTACCAGGACAGATACATCTGCTGATTGGCATCACAAATTCAAGTCCGGCAGCCACTAGTGACTGCATGCAATATGCAAATTAGAGGCCTCTTTGAAGACAATGTGAAGAAACCGGAAAATTAGCAATTCCACCGATATAGCCATCAGTGCATTTTTCTACATCAGACCTGTATTCGTCCACTTTGAGACAATGTAATTTAGGCCATGTTCGTATCTGTGCCAGAGTTTGCTTAGAGCTTCTGACGCAGATCCCGCACAAAATGCCAGACAAATTAAAACAGCATGTTGTGCTATTTTGTCTGATAGAATGAAGGCATGCCGACAGCTGGATCGATCCCATTTAGAGATGAGCGAGCACCAAAATGCTCGGGTGCTCGTTGCTCGAGTCGAACTTTCCGCGATGCTCGAGAGTTCGTTTCGAGTAACGAACCCCATTGAAGTCAATAGGAGACTCGAGCATTTTTGTATATCACCCATGCTCTGCTAAGGTTTTCATTTGTGAAAATCTGGAAAACCCAAGAAAGTAATGGAAACAACACAGAAACGGATAGGGCAGGCGAGTGGCAACATGCTGGGCTGCATCTCAGGTTCCCAGGTCCCACTATTAAGCCACAATAGTGGCAAGAGTGGGCCCCCCCCCTAACAATTTTTACTTCGGACAAACCCTCATTAGCAAGGCACACCTTAGCTAAGCACCACACTACCTCTAACTAAGCACAAGCACTGCCTGCGGGACACAGCGCTGCCTCTTCTCCTGGGTTACATGCTGCCCAACCCCCCCACACGACTCTGCGTCCGCAGCGCACACAAAAGTGTCCCTGCGCACCCTTCAGCTGCCCTCATGCCACATGCTGGCTGCATAGCCACACCACCCTCATGTCTATTTCTCAGTACATCTGCGATGAGGAGGAACTGGAGGCACACACTGCAGAGGGTTGGCAGGGCCATGCAGCGACCCTCTTTAAAAGGGGCGGGGCGATAGCCCACATTGCTGTACAGAAGCAATGAGAAATCCAATCCTGTGCAACCTCCATCTGGAGCTGCACACAGTATTCATTCTGTCAAGGTGTCGCATAGCTCAACCCAGACTGCAAGGGGAAAGCCATCTGTGCTCTGCCCCCTACTCAAGTCAGTCAGTGTCTTTGTGCCAGACAGGTCAAACACTGTGATGGGAACTACGTGGTAACCAACTGCATAGGTGGGTCCTAGGCAACCCAAGACATGAACAATAAATAAATCTGAGCAGCCAAACATGGCAGACTTGCACCGCGCCCACGTCATAGGCCTCGGCCCACAGATTCAGCAATCGTAGGCAGGAAGCAGACTTTCACTGCACCCAGGACATAGGCCTCTGCACAAACCCTCAGCAATCGTGGGCCTAGAGCAGACTCCAATGCTAGCGTAGCTGTGAACGTCTCATTAGCGCTGTATTGCTCCAGTAGTTTGTCCCAATGCAGTGCCCCTGATAGTAGAGCTAACGTCAGATTAAATACAGGTGGGCTTCGGCCCACACTCCATGCCTCAGTCAGACTGGGTTTTTTTTACAAATAGTCACAGGCAGGTACAACACCGCAATGGGAATTCCGTGTGCACCCACAGCACGGGTGGCTCCCTGGAACCCACCGGCGGTACATAAAGAATTCCCATTGCAGTGCCCTGGACAGCAGAGCTAACGTCCGATAGAATACAGGTGGGCTTTGGCCCACACTGCATGCCCCAGTCAGACTGGGTTTTTTTATAAATAGTCACAGGCAGGTAAAACTCCACTATGTGAAGTCCCTGTGGACCCACAGCATGGATGGCTCCCTGGAACCCACCGGTGGTACATAAATATATCTTATTGCAGTGCCCTGCACAGCTGAGGTAACGTTAGATTAAATACAGGTGAGCTTCGGCCCACACTGCATGCCCCAGTCAGACTGGGGTTTTTATAAGTAGACACAGGCAGGTACAACTCTCCTATGTGAAGTCCCTGTGGACCCACAGCATGCGTGGCTCCCTGGAACCCACCGACGGTACATAAATATATCCCTTTGCAGTGCCCTGGACAGCAGAGCTAACGTCAGATAAAATACAGGTGGGCTTTGGCCCACACTGCATGCCCCAGTCAGACTGGGGTTTTTAATAAGTTTACACAGGCAGGTACAACTCCCCTATGTGAAGTCTCTGTGGACCCACAGCATGGGTGGCTCCCTGGAACCCATCGTTGGTACATAAATAAATCCCATTGCAGTGCCCTGCACAGCTGAGCTAACGTCAGATAAAATACAGGTGAGCTTCGGCCCACACTGCATGCCCCAGTCAGACTGGGGTTTTTAATAAGTACACACAGGCAGGTACAACTCCCTAATGTGAAGTCCATGTGGACCCACAGCATGGGTGGGTCCCAGGAAGCCACCGGCAGTACATAAATATATGCCATTGCAGTGCCCTGGACAGCAGAGCTAACGTCAGATAAAATACAGGTGGGCTTTGGCCCACACTGCATGCCCCATTCAGACTGGGGTTTTTAATAAGTAGACACAGGCAGGTAAAACTCCCCTATGTGAAGTCCCTGTGGACCCACAGCATGGGTGGCTACCTGGAACCCACTGGCGGTACATAAATATATCCCATAGCATTGCCCTGGACAGCAGAGCTAATGTCAGATTAAATACAGGTGGGCTTCGGTCCACACTGCATGCCCTCGTCAGTCTGGGTTATTTTTTTGGGGGGCCATGTACATGGAACACCGCGATGCGAACACTTAGTGCACTGATAGTATGCACAGACCCCTGTAATACTCCTGTAGCAATGGTATAAGCTGACCCCACTAACAGTTATGTTGCAGAAGTCTAGGGAGACCCTATTAACACTTCTGTAGTAATAGTATAGATGGACCCCAGTAACATTTCAGTAGCAGCAGTATAGGTAGAGCCCAGTATCAGTTTCATTTCAGTAGTAACTGTATCGGCAGACCCCTGTAACATTTCCGTTACAGCAGTATAGGCAGAGCCCAGTATTAGTGGGATTTCAGTGGTAAGAGTATAGACAGATAGACAACACTAGAGATGAGCGAACGTGTTCTTCCGAGCTTGATATTCGTGCGAATATTAGGGTGTTCGGGATGTTCGTTATTCGTAACGAACACCATGCGGTGTTCTGGTTACTTTCACTTCCTTCCCTGAGACGTTAGCGCGCTTTTTTTGGCCAATTGAAAGACAGGGAAGGCATTACAACTTCCCCCTGTGACGTTCAAGCCCTATACCACCCCCCTGCTGTGAGTGGCTGGGAAGATCAGGTGTCACCCGAACATAAAAGTCGGCCCCTCCCGCGGTTCGGCTCAGATGCCTGGTGAGTTAGCTGAGGGACAGTGCTGTTTGTACTGGAGCTGCTGTAGGGAAAGAATTGGTAGTTAGTGTAGGCTTCAAGACCCCCCAAAGGTCCTTATTAGGGCCACTGATAGCTGTGTGTTGGCTGCTGTTAGCAGTGCCATTTTTTTTTTCCTCAAAATCGGCTCTGCAGAGCGTTGCACCCGGCATTAGGGACAGAAGTGCTGCATAGGCAGGGAGAGTGTTAGGAGTGAGTGTAGCCTTCAAGAACCTCAACGGTCCTTTCTAGGGCCATATTTATCCGTGTGCAGTACTGTCCAGGCTGCTGTTAGCTGTGCTGCATTTTTTTTTGCTTCTCAAAATCGCCTCTGCAGAGCATTCCACCCTCCATTGATACTGCAGGGAAAGAATTGTATAGGTAGGGCCACAACACAGTTATTATTCATAGAATATACGCAGTGCTGCCTTTTGCTTGTAAAACAAGTGAAAATAATTCTATTTGTCCTGCCTCTGTCCGTCCTAACGCCGGTGGACACGTGTCGGCTGCGTGTGCAACCTGTAAAAATCATACGCACCCAGCTACGTTTTACTCCTGGCTTCGCCATTTGCTTTCCTTAATTGGGAAAAAAAATACCTGCTCTGCCACAGTTAATAACTCTGCTACCCTCACGTTCTGTGACACATTAGCAGGAAAACAGCACAGTTATTAAACTTCTCATGTTCATAGAATATACGCAGTGCTGCCTTTTGCTTGTAAAACAAGTGAAAATAATTCTATTTGACCTGCCTCTGTCCGTCCTAACGCCGGTGGACACGTCTCGGCTGCGTGTGCAACCTGTAAAAATCATACGCACCCAGCTACGTTTTACTCCTGGCTTCGCCATTTGCTTTCCTTAATTGGGAAAAAAAATACCTGCTCTGCCACAGTTAATAACTCTGCTACCCTCACGTTCTGTGACACATTAGCAGGAAAACAGCACAGTTATTAAACTTCTCATGTTCATAGAATATACTCAGTGCTGCCTTTTGCTTGTAAAACAAGTGAAAATAATTCTATTTGACCTGCCTCTGTCCGTCCTAACGCCGGTGGACACGTGTCGGCTGCGTGTGCAACCTGTAAAAATCATACGCACCCAGCTACGTTTTACTCCTGGCTTCGCCATTTGCTTTCCTTAATTGGGAAAAAAAATACCTGCTCTGCCACAGTTAATAACTCTGCTACCCTCACGTTCTGTGACACATTAGCAGGAAAACAGCACAGTTATTAAACTTCTCATGTTCATAGAATATACGCAGTGCTGCCTTTTGGTGCAAAAAAACGGAAAATAATTCTATTTGTCCTGCCTCTGTCCATCCTAACGCCGGTGGACACGTGTCGGCTGCGTGTGCAACCTGTAAAAATCATACGCACCCAGCTACGTTTTACTCCTGGCTTCGCCATTTGCTTTCCTTAATTGGGAAAAAAAATACCTGCTCTGCCACAGTTAATAACTCTGCTACCCTCACGTTCTGTGACACATTAGCAGGAAAACAGCACAGTTATTAAACTTCTCATGTTGATAGAATATATGCAGTGCTGCCTTTTGGTGCAAAAAAACGGAAAATAATTCTATTTGTCCTGCCTCTGTCCGTCCTAACGCCGGTGGACACGTGTCGGCTGCGTCTGCAACCTGTAAAAATCATACGCACCCAGCTACGTTTTACTCCTGGCTTCGCCATTTGCTTTCCTTAATTGGGAAAAAAAATACCTGCTCTGCCACAGTTAATAACTCTGCTACCCTCACGTTCTGTGACACATTAGCAGGAAAACAGCACAGTTATTAAACTTCTCATGTTCATAGAATATACGCAGTGCTGCCTTTTGCTTGTAAAACAAGTGAAAATAATTCTATTTGACCTGCCTCTGTCCGTCCTAACGCCGGTGGACACGTGTCGGCTGCGTGTGCAACCTGTAAAAATCATACGCACCCAGCTACGTTTTACTCCTGGCTTCGCCATTTGCTTTCCTTAATTGGGAAAAAAAATACCTGCTCTGCCACAGTTAATAACTCTGCTACCCTCACGTTCTGTGACACATTAGCAGGAAAACAGCACAGTTATTAAACTTCTCATGTTCATAGAATATACGCAGTGCTGCCTTTTGGTGCAAAAAAACGGAAAATAATTCTATTTGTCCTGCCTCTGTCCATCCTAACGCCGGTGGACACGTGTCGGCTGCGTGTGCAACCTGTAAAAATCATACGCACCCAGCTACGTTTTACTCCTGGCTTCGCCATTTGCTTTCCTTAATTGGGAAAAAAAATACCTGCTCTGCCACAGTTAATAACTCTGCTACCCTCACGTTCTGTGACACATTAGCAGGAAAACAGCACAGTTATTAAACTTCTCATGTTGATAGAATATATGCAGTGCTGCCTTTTGGTGCAAAAAAACGGAAAATAATTCTATTTGTCCTGCCTCTGTCCGTCCTAACGCCGGTGGACACGTGTCGGCTGCGTCTGCAACCTGTAAAAATCATACGCACCCAGCTACGTTTTACTCCTGGCTTCGCCATTTGCTTTCCTTAATTGGGAAAAAAAATACCTGCTCTGCCACAGTTAATAACTCTGCTACCCTCACGTTCTGTGACACATTAGCAGGAAAACAGCACAGTTATTAAACTTCTCATGTTCATAGAATATACGCAGTGCTGCCTTTTGGTGCAAAAAAACGGAAAATAATTCTATTTGTCCTGCCTCTGTCCGTCCTAACGCCGGTGGACACGTGTCGGCTGCGTCTGCAACCTGTAAAAATCATACGCACCCAGCTACGTTTTACTCCTGGCTTCGCCATTTGCTTTCCTTAATTGGGGAAAAAAATACCTGCTCTGCCACAGTTAATAACTCTGCTACCCTCACGTTCTGTGACACATTAGCAGGAAAACAGCATAGTTATTAAACTTCTCATGTTCATAGAATATACGCAGTGCTGCCTTTTGCTTGTAAAACAAGTGAAAATAATTCTATTTGTCCTGCCTCTGTCCGTCCTAACGCCGGTGGACACGTGTCGGCTGCGTGTGCAACCTGTAAAAATCATACGCACCCAGCTACGTTTTACTCCTGGCTTCGCCATTTGCTTTCCTTAATTGGGAAAAAAAATACCTGCTCTGCCACAGTTAATAACTCTGCTACCCTCACGTTCTGTGACACATTAGCAGGAAAACAGCACAGTTATTAAACTTCTCATGTTCATAGAATATACGCAGTGCTGCCTTTTGCTTGTAAAGCAAGTGAAAATAATTCTATTTGTCCTGCCTCTGTCCGTCCTAACGCCGGTGGACACGTGTCGGCTGCGTGTGCAACCTGTAAAAATCATACGCACCCAGCTACGTTTTACTCCTGGCTTCGCCATTTGCTTTCCTTAATTGGGAAAAAAAATACCTGCTCTGCCACAGTTAATAACTCTGCTACCCTCACGTTCTGTGACACATTAGCAGGAAAACAGCACAGTTATTAAACTTCTCATGTTCATAGAATATACGCAGTGCTGCCTTTTGCTTGTAAAACAAGTGAAAATAATTCTATTTGTCCTGCCTCTGTCCGTCCTAATGCCGGTGGACACGTGTCGGCTGCGTGTGCAACCTGTAAAAATCATACGCACCCAGCTACGTTTTACTCCTGGCTTCGCCATTTGCTTTCCTTAATTGGGAAAAAAAATACCTGCTCTGCCACAGTTAATAACTCTGCTACCCTCACGTTCTGTGACACATTAGCAGGAAAACAGCACAGTTATTAAACTTCTCATGTTCATAGAATATACGCAGTGCTGCCTTTTGGTGCAAAAAAACGGAAAATAATTCTATTTGTCCTGCCTCTGTCCGTCCTAACGCCGGTGGACACGTGTCGGCTGCGTGTGCAACCTGTAAAAATCATACGCACCCAGCTACGTTTTACTCCTGGCTTCGCCATTTGCTTTCCTTAATTGGGAAAAAAAATACCTGCTCTGCCACAGTTAATAACTCTGCTACCCTCACGTTCTGTGACACATTAGCAGGAAAACAGCACAGTTATTAAACTTCTCATGTTCATAGAATATACGCAGTGCTGCCTTTTGGTGCAAAAAAACGGAAAATAATTCTATTTGTCCTGCCTCTGTCCGTCCTAACGCCGGTGGACACGTGTCGGCTGCGTCTGCAACCTGTAAAAATCATACGCACCCAGCTACGTTTTACTCCTGGCTTCGCCATTTGCTTTCCTTAATTGGGAAAAAAAATACCTGCTCTGCCACAGTTAATAACTCTGCTACCCTCACGTTCTGTGACACATTAGCAGGAAAACAGCACAGTTATTAAACTTCTCATGTTCATAGAATATACGCAGTGCTGCCTTTTGGTGCAAAAAAACGGAAAATAATTCTATTTGTCCTGCCTCTGTCCGTCCTAACGCCGGTGGACACGTGTCGGCTGCGTGTGCAACCTGTAAAAATCATACGCACCCAGCTACGTTTTACTCCTGGCTTCGCCATTTGCTTTCCTTAATTGGGAAAAAAAATACCTGCTCTGCCACAGTTAATAACTCTGCTACCCTCACGTTCTGTGACACATTAGCAGGAAAACAGCACAGTTATTAAACTTCTCATGTTCATAGAATATACGCAGTGCTGCCTTTTGCTTGTAAAACAAGTGAAAATAATTCTATTTGTCCTGCCTCTGTCCGTCCTAACGCCGGTGGACACGTGTCGGCTGCGTGTGCAACCTGTAAAAATCATACGCACCCAGCTACGTTTTACTCCTGGCTTCGCCATTTGCTTTCCTTAATTGGGAAAAAAAATACCTGCTCTGCCACAGTTAATAACTCTGCTACCCTCACGTTCTGTGACACATTAGCAGGAAAACAGCACAGTTATTAAACTTCTCATGTTCATAGAATATACGCAGTGCTGCCTTTTGCTTGTAAAACAAGTGAAAATAATTCTATTTGTCCTGCCTCTGTCCGTCCTAACGCCGGTGGACACGTGTCGGCTGCGTGTGCAACCTGTAAAAATCATACGCACCCAGCTACGTTTTACTCCTGGCTTCGCCATTTGCTTTCCTTAATTGGGAAAAAAAATACCTGCTCTGCCACAGTTAATAACTCTGCTACCCTCACGTTCTGTGACACATTAGCAGGAAAACAGCACAGTTATTAAACTTCTCATGTTGATAGAATATACGCAGTGCTGCCTTTTGGTGCAAAAAAACGGAAAATAACGCCGGTGGACACGTGTCGGCTGCGTGTGCAACCTGTAAAAATCATACGCACCCAGCTACGTTTTACTCCTGGCTTCGCCATTTGCTTTCCTTAATTGGGAAAAAAAATACCTGCTCTGCCACAGTTAATAACTCTGCTACCCTCACGTTCTGTGACACATTAGCAGGAAAACAGCACAGTTATTAAACTTAGATTATTCATTCACTAGAGGCAGTGGGGCCTTTTGTTTTCAAAAAAGGGAAATAATTATATTTGGCCTGCAGTCTTGCGCCAATTTATTAGCTGCCTGTGAAATCAAATCACTGGTAATACAGCATGCTGAGAGGTAGGGGTAGGCCTAGAGGACGTGGACGCGGCCGAGGACGCGGAGGGCCAAGTCAGGGTGTGGGCACAGGCCAAGCTCCTGATCCAGGTGTGTCGCAGCCGACTGCTGCGCGATTAGGAGAGAGGCATGTTTCTGGTGTCCCCACATTCATCGCCCAATTAATGGGTCCAAGCGGGAGACGGTTATTAGAAAATGAGCAGTGTGAGCAGGTCCTGTCCTGGATGGCAGAAAGTGCTTCGAGCAACCTATCGTCTACCCGCAGTTCTGCGCCGTCCACTGCTGCCAATCCGAATCCTCTGTCTGCTGCTCCTCCTTCCTCCCAGCCTCCTCACTCCACTACAATAACACCTGCTCAGGAGCGGGAACACTCCCAGGAACTGTTCTCAGGCCCCTGCTTAGGTTGGGCAGCAGCGGTTCCTCTCCCACCAGAGGAGTTTATCGTCACTGATGCCCAACCATTCGAAAGTTCCCGGGGTCCGGGGGAAGAGGCTGGGGACTTCCGCCAACTGTCTCAACAACTTTCTGTGGGTGAGGAGGACGATGACGATCAGACACAGTTGTCTTGCAGTGAGGTAGTAGTAAGGGCAGTAAGTCCGAGGGAGCAGCGCACAGAGGATTCGGAGGAAGAGCAGCAGGACGATGAGGTGACTGACCCCACCTGGTGTGCAACGCTTACTCAGGAGGACAGGTCTTCAGAGGGGGAGTCAAGGGCATCAGCAGGGCAGGTTGCAAGAGGCAGTGCGGTGGCCAGGGGTAGAGGCAGGGCCAGACCGAATAATCCACCAAGTGTTTCCCAAAGCGCCCCCTCGCGCCATGCCACCCTGCAGAGGCCGAGGTGCTCTAAGGTCTGGCAGTTTTTCACAGAGACGCCTGACGACCGACGAACAGTGGTGTGCAACCTTTGTCGCGCAAAGCTCAGCCGGGGAGCCAACACCAACAGCCTCACCACCACCACCATGCGCAGACATATGATGGCCAAGCACCCCGCAAGGTGGGACGAAGGCCGTTCAGCGCCTCCGGTTTGCACCCCTGCCTCTCCCCCTGTGCCCCAACCTGCCACTGAGATGCAACCCCCCTCTCAGGACACAGGCACTACCGTCTCCTGGCCTGCACCCACACCCTCACGTCCGCTGTCCTCGGCCCCATCCAGCAGTGTAGTTCAGCGCACCGTCCGGCCGTCGCTTGCGCAACTGTTGGAGCGCAAGCGCAAGTACGCCGCCACGCACCCGCACGCTCAAACGTTAACCGTCCGCATAGCAAAATTCATCAGCCTTGAGATGCTGCTGTATAGGGTTGTGGAAACGGAGTCCTTCAAAAGTATCATGGAGGCGGCGGCCGCGCTACTCAGTTCCCAGTCGCCACTACTTTTCCCGATGTGCCGTCCCAGCCCTGCACGACCACGACTCCCGCAACATTGTACGCGCCCTCACCAACGCGGTTACTGCCACGGTCCACTTAACTACGGACACGTGGACAAGCACAGGCGGGCAGGGCCACTATATCTCCCTGACGGCACATTGGGTGAATTTAGTGGAGGCTGGGACAGAGTCAGAGCCTGGGACCGCTCACGTCCTACCCACCCCCAGAATTGCGGGCCCCAGCTCGGTGGTGGTATCTGCGGAGGTGTATGCTTCCTCCACTAAAGCACTCTCCTCCTCCTCCTCCTCCTCCTCTGTCTCGCAATCAAGATGTGTTAGCAGCAGCATGTCGCCAGCAGTCGGTGTCGCGCGGTGTGGCAGCACAGCGGTGGGCAAGCGTCAGCAGGCCGTGCTGAAACTACTCAGCTTAGGCGATAAGAGGCACACGGCCCACGAACTGCTGCAGGGTCTGACACAGCAGACCGACCGCTGGCTTGCGCCGCTGAGCCTCCAACCGGGCATGGTCGTGTGTGACAACGGCCGTAACCTGGTGGCGGCTCTGCAGCTCGGCAGCCTCACGCACGTGCCATGCCTGGCCCACGTCTTTAATTTGGTGGTTCAGCGCTTTCTGAAAAGCTACCCACGCTTGTCAGACCTGCTCGTAAAGGCGCGCCGCCTCTGCGCACATTTCCGCAAGTCCCACACGGACGCTGCCACCCTGCGCACCCTGCAACATCACTTTAAGCTGCCAGTGCACCGACTGCTGTGCGACGTGCCCACACGGTGGAACTCTACGCTCCACATGTTGGCCAGGCTCTATGAACAACGTAGAGCTATAGTGGAATACCAACTCCAACATGGGCGGCGCAGTGGGAGTCAGCCTCCTCAATTCCTTTCAGAAGAGTGGGCCTGGTTGGCAGACATCTGCCATGTCCTTGGTAATTTTGAGGAGTCTACCCAGGTGGTGAGCGGCGATGCTACAATCATTAGCGTCACCATTCCTCTGCTATGCATCTTGAGAAATTCCCTGCAAACCATAAAGGCATAAAGCTGCTTTGCGCTCGGAAACGGGGGCGGGGGAAGACAGTATGCCGCTGGATAGTCAGGGCACCCTCCTGTCTATTTCTCAGCGCGTACAGGAGGAGGAGGAGGAGCATGAGGAGGATGAGGAGGAGGGGGAAGAGACAGCTTGGCCCGCTGCTGACGGTACACCGGCTGATTGCCTGTCATCCTTTCAGCGTGTATGGCCTGAGGAGGAGGAGGATCCTGAAAGTGATCTTCCTAGTGAAGACAGCCATGTGTTGCGTACAGGTACCCTGGCACACATGGTTGACTTCATGGTAGGATGCCTTTCTCGTGACCCTCGCGTTGCACGCATTCTGGCCACGACGGATTACTGGGTGTACACACTGCTCGATCCACGGTATAAGGAGAACCTGCCCACTCTGATTCCCGAAGAGGAAAGGGGTTCGAGAGTGTTGCTATACCACAGGACCCTTGCGGACAAGCTGATGGTAAAATTCCCAGCCGACAGTGCTAGTGGCAGAAGGCGCAGTACCGAGGGCAAGGTAGCAGGGGATGTGCGTAGATCGAGCAGCATGTACATCCCAGGCAGTGCAACAGTCTTTAAGGCCCTGGCCAGCTTTATGGCTCCCCACCAAGACTGTGTCACCGCTCCCCAGTCACGGCTGAGTCGGTGGGAGCACTGTAAAAGGATGGTGAGGGAGTACGTAGCGGATCGCACGACCATCCTTAATGACGCCTCTGCCCCCTACAACTACTGGGTGTCGAAGCTGGACACGTGGCCTGAACTAGCGCTGTATGCCCTGGAGGTGCTTGCTTGTCCTGCGGCTAGCGTCTTGTCGGAGAGGGTGTTTAGTGCGGCTGGGGGAATCATCACAGATAAACGTAGCCGCTTGTCAACCGACAGTGCCGACAGGCTAACACTCATCAAGATGAACAAAGGCTGGATTTCCCCAGACTTCTGTTCTCCACCAGCGGACAGCAGCGATACGTAAGCAATACGTAGGCTGCACCCGCGGATGGAAGCTACGTTCTCTCTCACCATCCAAAACGGGGACATTTCTGCTTCATCAATCTGTGTCTAATATTCCTCCTCCTCCTCCTCCTGCTCCTCCTCCTGAAACCTCACGTAATCACGCTGAACAGGCAATTTTTCTTAGGGCCACAAGGCTCACTCAAATAATTTTTCTGAACAATTTTTATAAGTTTCAATGCGCTTAAAAGCATTGGAACTTTAACTTGAACCAATTTTTCGTTACACTGGGCTGCCTCCAGGCCTAGTTACCACTTAAGCCACATTAACCAAAGCGATTAATGGGTTTCACCTGCCCTCTTGGCTGGCCATGGCCAATTTTTGGGATGTACATTAGTACTGTTGATACAGCAATTTTTGTGGGCCCTCGCCTACAGTGTAATCAAATTAATTTTTAGCCCACCTGCATTACAGCTGACGTTACCTCAGCTGTGTTGGGCAATGCAATGGGATATTTTTGTGTACCGCTGGTGGGTTCCAGGGAGCCACCCATGCTGTAGGTGCACACGGAGTTTTTAACACATCTGTACACTTGTAAAGAACCCCAGTCTGACTGGGGCATGCAGTGTGGGCCGAAGCCCACCTGTATTACACACAACATTACTACCTCAGCTGTGTTGGGCAATGCAATGGGATATTTCTATGTACCGCCGGTGGCTTCCTGGCACCCACCCAGGCAGTGGGTCCACAGGGAGTTTAACCTACATGTGTCCACTTCTAAAGAACCCCAGTCTGACTGGGGCATGCAGTGTGGGCCGAAGCCCACCTGCATTATGCACGACATTACTACCTCAGCTGTGTTGGGCAATGCAATGGGATATTTTTGTGTACCGCCGGTGGGTTCCAGGGAGCCACCCATGCTGTAGGTGCACACGGAGTTTTTAACACATCTGTACACTTGTAAAGAACCCCAGTCTGACTGGGGCATGCAGTGTGGGCCGAAGCCCACCTGTATTACACACAACATTACTACCTCAGCTGTGTTGGGCAATGCAATGGGATATTTCTATGTACCGCCGGTGGCTTCCTGGCACCCACCCAGGCAGTGGGTCCACAGGGAGTTTAACCTACATGTGTCCACTTCTAAAGAACCCCAGTCTGACTGGGGCATGCAGTGTGGGCCGAAGCCCACCTGTATTACACACGACATTACTACCTCAGCTGTGTTGGGCAATGCAATGGGATATTTTTGTGTACCGCTGGTGGGTTCCAGGGAGCCACCCATGCTGTAGGTGCACACGGAGTTTTTAATACATCTGTACACTTGTAAAGAACCCCAGTCTGACTGGGGCATGCCGTGTGGGCCGAAGCCCACCTGCATTATGCACGACATTACTACCTCAGCTGTGTTGGGCAATGCAATGGGATATTTCTATGTACCGCCGGTGGCTTCCTGGCACCCACCCATGCTGTCGGTCCACAGGGACTTCACAATAGGGAGTTGTACCTGCCTGTGTCTATGAATTAAAAAGCCCGGTCTAACTGGGGCATGCAGACACCTTGACAGAATGAATAGTGTGTGGCACATAGGTTCCCCATTGCTATGCCTACGTGTGCAGCTCCTGATGGCGGTGGCACAGGATTCTATTTCTCATTGCTTCTGTACAGCATTGTGGGCTATCGACCCGCCCCTTTTAAAGAGGGTCGCTGCCTAGCCGTGCCAACCCTCTGCAGTGTGTGCCTGCGGTTCCTCCTCATGGCAGACGCACTTCTAAATAGACATGAGGCTGGTGTGGCATGAGGGCAGCTGAAGGCTGCGCAGGGACAGTTTGGTGTGTGCTGTGGGGGGGAGGGGGGGCGGTTGGTCAGCATGTAACCCAGGAGAAGTGGCAGCGGAGTGTCATCCAGGCAGTGATTGTGCTTTGTTGTAGCTAGTGTGGTGCTTAGCAAAGGTATGCCATGCTAATGAGGGCTTTTCAGAAGTAAAAGTTGTTGGGAGGGGGGGGCCCACTCTTGCGGTATTGTGGCTTAATAGTGGGACCTGTGAACTTGAGATGCAGCCCACCATGTAGCCCCTCGCCTACCCTATCCGTTTCTGTGTCATTCCCATCACTTTGTTGAATTGCCCAGATTTTCACACATGAAAACCTTAGCGAGCATCGGCGAAATACAAAAATGCTCTGGTCGCCCATTGACTTCAATGGGGTTCGTTGTTCGAAACGAACCCTCGAGCATCGCGGGAAGTTCGTTCCGAATAACGAGCACCCGAGCATTTTGGTGTTCGCTCATCTCTAGACAACACCTATGTGGAAAAGCTAGTATTTTCTGAGACAAGAGAGGGGCATTTAATTGCAATGAAAAGGATATTCAAGGTACTGAAAGTCTGCACTCCTTCTCATCTCAAGCTGAAAAATGGAAAGGCTTCATTCCTCTGGTTTCAGTTGTCCATTTCAAAGTGTTAGTAAATAGCAATACAAGTTTCCGGCTACTACCACGCATCTTTCTTAGGAATTACCAAAGATGATCACAAGTAAAGGTCTCATCATCGGTCAGTCCAAAATCATTCAGGGAGTATGTGGTTCTCAGCTGGCCTGCTTCCATTAAGGATCGATACCTGCTGCAACTCTGTCCCTTGCCCTGTAGGGATGCTGTGTTCTATAGTCACCTGTATTCCGACCTCACCTGTATGCTTATCTTTGGTGAACAAGGCATTGCGCCGAAATGCGTTCTTGTTTGTATCATGTACCTGATTGTACAAGCATAAGGAAAGAATAAAGCAAAGAAAAATCATCTGATGTGTCCGTATTCCCATGTATCCACTATCTTTGGACTTAGCAGTACCAACAAGTTGGAAGCCACCATTGCTCTACCAGTCGGCTGAAAGCTTCAGCTAGGGATAACGGAATACTACCGCGGTTTTATTTTGTTGGTTTTCAGAATGTGGCCAGGATTAAGTGGGCCGTGGCAGGGGAGTGGTGGGGGGCTTTCTTATTGTGCCGTTTAAGGTGAAATTCTTGGACTGCCGCCAGACGGACCACTGCGAAAGCATTTGCCAAGAATGTTTTCATTGTTGGAGGAGGAGGGGGATGTTTTTGAGGCAGTACGTGTCTTGTCCACTTGTCCGTGGTTATATGCACCTTACCAGTAACTGCGTTGGTGGGAAAGTGGTCGTGACTGTGGACCTATTACCGCGGTTTTATTTCGTTGGTTTTCGGAATGTGGCCAGGATTAAGTGGGCTGTGGCAGGGAGGGGGGGGGGGGGGGGGGCTTTCTTATTGAGTCGTTTAAGGTGAATTTCTTGGACTGCCACCAGACGGACAACTGCGAAAGCATTTGCCAAGAATGTTTTCATTGTTGGAGGAGGAGGAGAAGGGGGATGTTTTTGAGGCAGTACGTGTCCTGTCCACATGTCCGTGGTTATATGCACCTTCCCAGTAACCGCGTCGCTGAAAAATTGTCGCGCCTGGGGACCTAGTAGCGCGGCCTCGCCTCCATCATCTCTTTGGGAAGCCTCCGTTTCCACAACCCTGTAACATAGCAGTAGCAGCAGTATATCAGCAGAACCCAAAATTAGTAACATTTCAGTGGTAACAGTATGGGCAGACCCCAGTAACATTTCATTGGCAGCAGTGCAGACAGACCCCAGTAACATTTCATTCGCAGCAGTATAGACAGACCCCAGTAACATTTCAGTAGTATCAGTAGGACAGGCCCCAGTAATATTTCAGTTCCAGCTGTGCAGACAGACCCCAGTAACATTTCAGTAGTAGTAACAGTATAGACAGACCCCTTTAACATTTCCGTAGCAGCAGTGTAGGCTGACCCCAGTAACATTTCATTTGCAGCAGTGCAGACAGACCCCAGTAACATTTCAGTTCCAGCAGTGCAGACAGACCCCAGTAACATTTCAGTAGTATCAGTAGGGACAGGCCCCAGTAACATTTCATTTGCAGCAGTGCAGACAGACCCTAGTAACATTTCAGTTCCAGCTGTGCAGGCAGACCCCAGTAAAATTTCAGTTCCAGCAGTGCAGACAGACCCCAATAACATTTCAGTTCCAGCAGTGCAGACAGACCACAGTAACATTTCAGTAGTAGTAACAGTATAGACAGACCCCTTAAACATTTCCGTAGCAGCAGTGTAGGCTGACCCCAGTAACATTTCATTTGCAGCAGTATAGACAGACTCCAGTAACATTTCAGTAGCAGCAGTCTAGGCAGAGCCCAGTAACATTTTAGTTGTAAAAGTATAGACAGACCCCAGTAACATTTCATTTGCAGCAGCATAGACAGACCCCAGTAACATTTCATTTACAGCAGTATTGACAGACCCCAGTAACATTTCAGTAGTAGTAACAGTATAGACAGACCCCTTTAGCATTTCTGTAGCAGCAATGTAGGCTGACCCCAGTAACATTTCATTTGCAGCAGTATAGACAGACTTCAGTAACATTTCAGTAGCAGCAGTCTAGGCAGAGCCCAGTAACATTTCAGTTGTAACAGTATAGACAGACCCCAGTAACATTTCATTTGCAGCAGCATAGACAGACCCCAGTAACATTTCATTTACAGCAGTATTGACAGACCCCAGTAACATTTCAGTAGTAATAACAATATAGACAGACCCCTTTAACATTTCTGTAGCAGCAGTGTAGGCTGACCCCAGTAACATTTCACTTGCAGCAGTATTGACAGACTGCAGGAATTTTTCTGTTGTAGTAACAGTATAGACAGACCCCAGTAACATTTCCGTTGGAGCAGTATAGGCAGAGCAGCACATTAACATTTCAGTTGCAGCAGTATAGGCAGAGCCCAGTATTTGTAACATTTCAGTAGTAGCAGTATAGTCAGACCCCAGTAACATTTACATTGAAGCAGTATGGACAAAGCAGCAGATTCACATTTCCCTTGCAGCAGTATAGGGAGAGCACAGTATTTGTAACATTTCAGTAGTAGCAGTATAGACAGGCCCCAGTAACATTTACGTAGAAGCAGTATGGGCAAAGCAGCAGATTCACATTTCCCTTGCAGCAGTATAGGGAGAGCACAGTATTTGTAACATTTCAGTAGTAGCAGTATAGACAGGCCCCAGTAGCATTCATGTAGAAGCAGTATGGACAAAGCAGCAGATTCACATTTCCCTTGCAGCAGTATAGGGAGAGCATAGCATTTGTAACATTTCAGTACTTGCAGTATAGACAGACCCCAGTAACATTTACGTAGAAGCAGTATAGGCAAAGCAGCAGATTCACATTTCCCTTGCAGCAGTATAGGGAGAGCACAGTATTTGTAACATTTCAGTAGTAGCAGTATAGACAGGCCCCAGTAACATTTATGCAGAAGCAGTATAGGGAGAGACCAGTATTAGTTACATTTCAGTAGTAGCAGTATACACAGGCCCCAGTAGCATTTACGTTGAAGCAGTATGGGCAGAGCCCAGTATTAGTAACATTACAGTAGTAATAGTATACACAAACCAAGGTAACATTTCAGGAGGAGAAGTATCGGCAGACCAAAGTTACATTTTTGTTGCAGAAGTATAGTCAGACCCCTCCAGCATTACTGTGGCAGAAGTATAGGTAGGCAGAACAGAGTTACATTTCTGTAGCAAAAGTGTAGGCCAACCCCAGACACAGTGGTGTACCATGAGTCCATAAAAATTACTTGGATTACATTCTAGGCGAGGCCCCGAAAAATTGGTGTACCAACAGTACAAATGTACCCCAGAAAAATTGCCCATGCCCAACCCAGAGGGCAGGTGAAACCCATTAATCGCTCAGCTTACTGTGGCTTAATTTGTAACTAGGCCTGGAGGCAGCCCAGTTAAAATAAAAATTGGTTCAGGTGGAAGTTTCAATGCTTTAATGAGAATTGAAACGTAGGGTATATTGCAATGCAGGGTATATTAAGCCAATGTGAGTTTCGCTGTATGGTGGTCTGTCACCGTGCATGCAATTTACAGCTGACACACCGCAGTGTAAAAAAAATTTTGAATTCTTATTGGCGTGCAGTTGGAGTGAGACAGCGGTTATGTTACGCAAACTGTAGCCAGGAAAAAAAATATTCAGAAGACTGCAAGCACGCCTAGCTGTGCAATATGCAATACTGATACTCCTGAGCTCACACCAGCCACGCAGTGAAATGCAGAAAGTCACAGCTAGCCGTAAGGATTTTCCTTTTTTCTTTGGTAATTTTAGTGCAATGCAATGCAATGCAGGGTATATTGAGTCAATGTGAGTTTCGCTGTATGGGGGGTCTGTCACCGTGCGTGCAATTTACAGCAGACACACAGCGATGTTAAAAATGTTTGAATTCTTATTGGCGTGCAGTTGGAGTGAGACAGCGCAAACTGCAGCCAGGAAAAAAATTATTTAGAAGACTGCAAGCACACCTAGCTGTGCAATAATGAGGTACTACAACTACCAGCAGCCACGGAGTTAAATGCAGACGGTCACAGATAGCCCTAAACAGGTGCTTTTTAGGGGTACTTGTTGACAAGATTCTACAGTAGCACTGTCCCTGCCTCACCAATAATTCCCCTATACTCTGTAGAATTGGCTGCAGACTGAGAGCGCAATAGTCTGCAGAGCCCAAGATGAAAGAAAAAATTTGGTGCAAAGCTGCTCCTAGCAGCAACAACTGTAATTCACACGGTAAGATGTGGCCCTAAGAAGCACCGTTGGGTTTCTTGTACACTACCCACTGTCCCTGCCTGACCAATACTGCCCGTATACTACGTAGTACAGACTGCAGCCTGAGAACGCTATAGCCTGCACGTGCGATATAAAAAAAAAAATATTGTGCAAAACTACTCCCAGCACCCACAACAGTAGTGCACTAGATGAGCTGTGGCCCTAAGAAGGACCGTTTGGGTTCTTGAAGACGCTAACACTCACCCTACAGCAGCAGAAGCACTGTCCCTAATCTCTGCCAGCGTGTGTCTGTGGCGAGCAGCGGGTGGGGCTGCCTTATATACTCGGTGGTCACTTGATCTCGCCAGCCACTCACTGCAGGGGGGTGGGATAGGGCTGGAACTTCACAGGAGGAAGTTGTAATGCCTTCCCTGCGTTTCTATTGGCCTGAAAATGGTGCAAATTTTTCAGGGAAGGAAATGGAATTGACTCGAACACCGCGTGGTGCTCGTCACGAGTAACGAGCATATCGAACACCCTAATACTCGAATGAGTATCAAGCTCGGACGAGTATGCTCGCTCATCTCTAATCCCATTATAACAAATGGAGCCTGTCTAGCGTTGTTCAGGTCCAGTATATACCAGATCCATCACTTCTATCTTTTTCAGCTCCAAGGTGTCACGGTCTTTTGGCTGCAACTGGGTCGTGGAACGGTGGTCTTAATGCATAGATGGACTGGCTTCTCTTGTTTCGCATGTGGATTTTGCCCTGGTGTTTGTGGAAAACTGTCTGTCCAATTGCATTGCCTTGGTCATTATTTAAGTCTGCTTCTGAATCTGGTTGCTGTTGAGTATTTTCTCTCTCTTTGTGGAGAGGGGATATGTTCATGGTGGTGAGAGTTCTGCTGTAAGGCTAAGTGGTGCTTTTGTTGTTTTATTAGTGTTTTCCTTCTTTTAGATGCTAGAGTTAGTGGTATGAGTTGTGGGGTCGCCTTTATCAAGACGATAACCTTGCTTTTAGGCAGGGCAGTTCTAAGACGATAACCTTGCTTTTAGGCAGGGCAGTTCTTGTCCTAGTAGTCAGGGTAAGGTTGACCCTTCCTCCTTTTGTTTAGATTATATGAGAGTTTACTCCGTTCCACAATCTGCTCCCTGTGTTAACACAACCTTACTTTCACCCTGGGTGTGGTGTCCTACGTTCAGAGCAAATATGACACAAGGATTGAGCCAAACAACGGAACCTGGTATGAACCCAGCCTAACAGGCAAATTCTTATTTTTGTATCCATTCAAAAAGGAAAAACCATATATTCTTGGTAAGAAATGAATTAAATCTGCTATTTGTTGAGCTTTCCAAAGTGTAAATTGCTCTAATATGCTCTCTTGGCCTGATAGGCAGAACATAGATAGTCTTTCTGCAGTAGTGTCTTGGCCAAACTAAGCTGCAGGACGATGCCCTACTGTACTTGGTGGCCTGAATAGCAGTTTGTAAACACCCAAAAAGCAGTTGAGAAATTGCTATTTCTCGATTCAATAAATGAACAACACAAAGAAAGAATACTATTTCATAAGATCTTCAACTTTAGGCCGCCTGCACACGAGCGAGTTTGAATTGCAGAATCTGTGATCGTCTCTCACACAACGATCCATGGCATTCTGCACAAATTTAAATCAATAGAGCATTCGCATGTTCACTCACACAAGTGGACAGCGACTGTGATTATCCGCAGCATGCTCTATTTTTTCACGGATTTCGTGCGGAAGGCTACCATTGACTTCTGACCCACGGCCCTTCCACAATTGACATTGCGGAAAGGTCACAGATTCCGCGTCATCGCTAGGAGATGATGCAGGAAAAGCAGAGGTTAAAAATAAATAAATAAATCTGTAGTGCGCACGTCCATCGGTGAGCCTGGCAGACCATCTGCAATGCAGAAAAGATTACCTCATGACAGGTACGTGCGGACGCCTGCCAGGTACAGGGTTGGATTCCACTGCGGGCTCCCGGATGCGGAATCCGACCCGGTCGTGTGCTGCTGGCCTTATAGTGCAAAAAAATCTATACAAAGTATGTCATGTTTGAGGTCCCACGAAACATTGCACAGGTGTACAGATGCTTGTGTCCCTCTGGCAATGTCTCCACAAATCCGCATTATGAAGAGACAGGATCTTTGGAGGTCATGCTTCATAATGGGCTGATGATTGTTCTGTATGCATTTTATTATATATACCCTGTAAGAACTTTAAAACATTGTTGCACTGTGAAATCCACGACATTTGGTGCAGATTTGCGCACTGTGAGTTTGCTGTGGATTTTGCATTGTGCACAGACCCTTATACATTATATATAGTGTATACTATAAAATGGTGTCATTAAAAAAATACAACTTATCCCGCAGAAACAAGCCTTTAACTGGCTAGATCAATGGGAAAATAAAAAAGTTTCGGCTCTCAAAATGTAGGGATGAAAAAAATAAAAAATAAATTACTGTGTCCTGGGGCCAAAATAGGTGGAATTGATCCCTTATTCACACAGATTTTTTTATTTCAGAAATTAAGGTTAGGCATGGAGTTCCAAAATTTCACCACATGGTGGCGACAAAATACAATAAGCAGTTGTTGAACACAGGCCAAACTACTAAAGCAATCTACTGGTCAGAAATAAACATGCCCAAAGGATAAGCGTCAGACTCCAGGAAGCGGGCCTGTGTTAAGACTAGTTGCTGAACTTTGTTTTGCAGCATTGCCTGATATTCTACCTGGCGACAGGTAACGTCCCAATTGCTCATGCACATATTTGTTTTATTTGCTGTAATGAAGGAAAAGCACTGATTATCTTTAGAAGCTACTGTATTATTATTTCATCTGTGTCTGCAAGCTGTGGCTGATGTGAAACAACAATTCCCAGCATGTCTTGACAGTCTGCAGCTTTCATTTGTTATACATATGATTTCAGTCATCTATAAAAATAAGGAGATTTATTGCTGTTGCCATAGAATACTTGAATTTACGTGAAAATTCTACTATATTTATGCAGTTGGTTCACCAGTCATGTGGACTCTCTTGCTTACCACACTTTATGGCAGTTGTGTATACAAGGTGGAGTCAAAAAGCCTGATCCAGTGCTAGATGTCAGTAGTGGTGTCCTATACTGACATAACTAGAGCGTACTGTAATAGGAAGGCTTGGATGCGCTACACAATGGTATAGCATACAGGCCTCTGGGGGCCCCGAAACATGGATTTCAATTTTGTATTGTGGTCCTTGTAAGAGACTGTAAAACCCATTTGCAAAGTTGAATAGTAGAAATCTACTTTCTGCATCCTCCTGCTACAATACATGCAGGGGCTGGCTGGCAGATTTTAGCCTGGAGGACA
This sequence comes from Eleutherodactylus coqui, assembly GCF_035609145.1. NCBI lineage: Eukaryota > Metazoa > Chordata > Amphibia > Anura > Eleutherodactylidae > Eleutherodactylus > Eleutherodactylus coqui. The sequence continues at coordinate 323,944,245 of NC_089837.1, read as the reverse complement.
AGCACTCAACACTAGCCCATGAGCAACAATTCAACCGTAAACTGCTTTCAAATTCTGCAACACAAATACAGCACCAAAACCAAGCCTAAAACACTTATACAGCACTAGAACCAAGCACAATACAGAGATCAATTGCAAAGTTAACTACTGGGAAACAAGTTTGTAATGTGTGAAACAACTCCCAGTATAAAGGTCTTTTTAGACACAACGATTATTGCTCAAAAGTCGCTCAAAAGACCTCTTTTGGGCGATAATCGTTGTGTGCATTACACGGCAAGATGATCACTCAACGGCAGTTTGAGTGGCAGTTTTGAGTTTTCACTTTGCATGAGTGTGTAACTGAAGGCTCACGCTGTATGCACAAGACAAGCAGGGCCGCTATCTTCTGCATACTCCTGCTGTGTTCACGGACTGTATATCAGCTGAGCAGTCCGAGCAGGGTATACAGAACACAGCTGCAGCACTGTCTTCTGCATATTCCTGCTGTGTTCATGGAGCGCTCAGCTGGTATACAGCTGAGCGCTCTAAGCGGGGTATGCAGGGCACAGCTGGAGCACTGTCTTCTGCATACTCCTCCTGCTGTGTTCATGGAGTGCTGAGCGCTTTGAGCGGGGTATACAGAAGACAGCTGGACTGCTTGTCTTCTGCATACTTCTGCTGTGTTCTCCAAGCGGGATACCAGCTGAAACAATAGTATCAGCGGTATCCCGCTGAGAACTCAGCACGTGTCACTGGTAAGGCTCATTGTTCTCTTTCAGCTTGCTGGAAGACAACAATGAGCGAATCGTTAACGAAAACTGCACGATGTCTGTGCGTTTAGACCCAACGATTCTCACTCAAAAGACAGCATTGAGCAAATTTTGAGCGAGAATTGTTGGGTCTAGATGGGCCTTAATCGTAACAATGGTAAGGGTATACTGGGAGTTGTTCTCTCACAAACAAAGTATTGCAGCCCATCATTCTAGCCATACAGGTGACTACAGTACTGATCAGACACAGATGGGGAATAGCAGGTGAACACCCCCTTTCCCACACTCACAGGTGTATCTCAGGAATGGCGTTTGGTATGCGACTCCCATCACTGACAGCAACAGCGTCCTGCTGTGCAGCTGTGCAGGCGCGCGATTAGCTTCTTCTCCTAGAGTCCAATCGTTCACTGCAACTATGGCACGTAGAGACAGTACCCATAGCGCATGCGTGGGACCAACCACCTATCACGTGATCCTATCTGTAGGCTCAATGTATGTCCTAATCGGTGATCTTGAAAAGAGCCGCTGTGCATGTGTACGGCTCCTGGTGCAGCCAGTAGATGTCACTCTATGGTGCCGGAGATATGGCACAAGCGCTTCAATCACAATAATCTCGCCCCATAAAGAATTCAATAGGAAAAACTGTGCCTGTACTCTGCGCAAAAGTGATTAAACATCTATCAGTCACGTCTGAGCCAAATGGAATGGGTCTCTGTTTGATGTTCCTGCCCACGAAATGTAAATACATCCATTATACGCACATGTAAGGCTCTCTAACCCTCAGGAAACGCCTGAATTCAGATGATAAGCCACTGTGCCTATTCAATAAATTTATTACATATAGTAGAGAAAAATGTTCATTTTATAAGCTGCATGATAGGCATATCTGATGTCTGAAACAAGGCAGTATAGTAGAAATTACTGAAGAACGAGCTGATGGGAGGTGACACCAGACGAACAATACCCAGGGCACCTGGAGACACAGAAAACACGTAATTAAAATCATTTAAAAACAAAACATAAAAGGTATATACATTTACAGAACACAGCAACCTGAGAAATATATATACCTATAAATACGGTAAAGTACAATATTCCAAATTAAGGCCTTTTCGATAGAGCGTATCTAATTCAAAAATCCATTTTAACTCGAGGAACTTTAGCTTTTTCTCTCTATCACCCCCTCTTACATCAATTATCCGGTAGCGTAGCTGACTGACTGAGTGTCCTGTTTCACAAAAATGTTTGGCAGCTGGTACATTAACCCGGCCAGTCCTCACTGTACTTTGATGCTTACTGATTTAACATCATTGATGGTCTCACCCACATACAACAATTATCCTTGCCTTAATTGCGCTAGCTGCAATAATTTACTCAAAGGGTCGAGTTTTTCACACCCAAGAATAGGCAAAATATATAAGATCAAGGGGAGGTACACTTGACGTCAACATACATCATCTATCTGATCAGTTGTCCGTGTGGATTGTTGTATGTGGGTGAGACCATCAATGATGTTAGAGCTCGGATCAGTAAGCATTAAAGTACAGTGAGGACTGGCCAGGTTGCTCACAGGATTGACCTGTGGTATCAGTGATGGCGCCGCAAGTTGCACTAATAGAAAGAATACCCTGGTGACCATAAACACTTCATAAACTTGCTCCACCCGGTAACCCTAAGTAGTCTCCAGGGGAACTGGCCTGTGGGGTACATGCTCCCACCCGGGATGGAGCTGTCATTAGACCTGTTTTCATTCCAGCAACTGTCAATGCAGATCCTGATTCTCCTATAGACAATCATGGATGGCTTCCAGGATGATTTGGCCCTATCCTAGCAGAAAGAGGCCACTTCACGTTCACTTTCCTTACTTCAGTCACAGCAGTTGTCCCACAGGATTTAGAGATATGTGGAAAGTGAATTTCTGCTTCTCACATGCTACTTTTCAACTTTGCAGTTTGGTTTTACACTCTATCTCTTCCAGGGGCCACAATACAAAATTAAAATGCCTGTTATGGGGCCCTCAGGGATCCCTGCACCATACCATCGTGTAACACATCCATGTCTTCCTATTCAAGTATGCTACTGTTATTTCACTATAGGACACCAGTACTGAGATATAGAGCTGGATCAGGTTTTTTGACTGTACCCTGTATAAACCAATATTTGCAGTAAAGATGGAGGATGCCTGCGATATTTTTTAAATTAATTATTATTTTATTTTTCATATGTAGGCACTAACTATCGAGATTCTCGGGCGTCAATACTACGAGCGAGAAAAGATAGAACTTGCCTTATCTTTCTTACATGTAGTTTTTTTTCATATGCGAGAAAGTTGGGGCAGAACCTATTTTACAGCTTTTTTAATTCAAAATCGTGCGCAATAGAGCCCTATAGCCTGAGTAAGGGTATCATCACTCCTTAACCCCTTAATGACGCGGCCCTTTTTTTTTTCTCTATTTTCGTTTTTTTCCTCCCCCCTTTAACAAAATCATAACTCCTTTATTTATCCATCTACGTTGCTGTATGAAGGCTTGTTTTTTGTGGGACAAGTTGTATTTTTTAATAGTGCTATTTAAAGTACCATATAATGTACTAAAAAATTTTAAAAAATTCTAGGTGGAGTAAAATGAACAAAAAACGACATTCCGCCATCTTTCAGTGCGTCTTGTTTCTACGGCGCACAAACTGCAACAAAAATGACATGAAACGTTATTCTATGGGTCAGTACGATTGCTATGATACCAAACTTGTATAGTTTTTCTTACTATACTACTCTTTTTTTTTTTTTCAAAGACATTTAATTTTTTTCAATTATTTTCTGCGGTCATTTTGTGCGCACAATAACTTCTTTATTTTTCCGTCGACGTAGTTCAGTGAGGGTTCATTTTTTGCTGGATGTCCTGTATTTTCCGTTAATACTAATTCAGAATACATACATCTTTTTGATGGCGTTTTATTGCGTTTATTCTGGGAGACAGGGTGAATGAAAAAGCGCATTTCAGGCGTTAATGCGTCCCCGCTCTCAAATGGAAGCATTTACAGCTAATAATGCAAGCCTAACACAAAAAACAAACCCTATCCCTCCATCCAAGGCAAAACTCAATGTCCACACTGCTAGGACCTTGCTCCAGCCAGCCAATCAGTAGCTTGTGGGCGTACACTGGGTGGATACAGCCCATCACTAGGTCTCCACCCTTACTTGTGGTGAAGACAAGATACAATAGTACTGAATCCTGCTGCACACTGGTGAGGGGCAAACACCTAAAACAGCTGTCTGTGTATGGATTGTGGCTTAGTTTTCAATTCTCAATCATTGTCTCAAAGACCTGTATAAAGTGTTGGACATTGATTTCAAGGAATGCTGCCATCCAGTAGGTGGTGCTGCAGAGGTATTGTTCCATCTTGCTTATTTGCATATATTTCCAAGAGGAGCTTGGATGGCTTTATAAGTCTCCTCACTCACCTTCTAGGTGCTATCTGTCATGTCCGTGCGGCTCACAAGCAACACGCTCAGCACGGACGCAGGGTGATGAAAACAACTGCAGTACTAAATAGATTTATGCACTCCCGAACAGTGTGCACCACAACTGAAATATGTAGCCCAGATGTAAAGCCCATGCGACACCAGAGCACGGCGCAGGGCAACACTATGCAGATCAGTAGCACCACTCCACGGGGGAAGGAAGCCTGGCCCTAACCTAGCAGGGAGGTGACAGGTCCCTGCCTAAAGTGGGGTCATCGCCCCACGGTCTTCTTTCTGGGCCCTGATTGTCCCTATAGGAACCCCTGGAGAGATTATCTGACACCACAAAGCAAAACAGAAATGAACAGCAGGAAAACAACTGAAAAGGAACGCGCAGCAACTTATCTGCGAGTTGCAATACATCCAACACGGAAGAGCTCCAAACTCCAAGGACTCCACCATGGAACGGAATAAGTAGCACTGATCACCAGGAGGGGTGAGAATATATAGCCACTCTGCACCTGAAAACTGGCAGATTGAATAGAAAACCACACCTCCACCCCACTCCCAGACATGACTAATCCAGCATGCAACCATGCAGCAAAGGCAGACAGCACCAGCAGACTCTGCACATGTAGCATTTTTCCTTGACCTGCTTAACAAGGCAACAGGTCTTTACCTGTGTTGAGGCCACCATGCCATGATGTATCGCGACCGACAAGCTGCGACACTGTCCCTAAGGAGTGATGATACCCCTCCCAACCCACATCATAGGACTTTCACTAGCCAAGCCAGAAATCTACTGCACACTGATGAGGGGCATGCAAGGCCTCATAAGTCTCCTAACTCACCTTCTGGGTGCTATCCCTAAGGAGTGATGATACCGCTCCCCTAGTGCAGTGTGTTACTATAAGCATGCTAGTAGAATAGATGAAAATCAAAGGTAAGCAAATTTACATTTACTGCCATCAATAAAAATATTATACTACTTGTAGATAAAAGATTGAGTATATTTTTAGATGTATTATCTGATTTTGAAGTTATAATATGTTCTAATAATATATTCTGATCATATGAACACCATGCAAAAGTTCACACTCCAGGACAAACAAGTAGGGCAGCGTCACACAAGCATTTGTGCAAATACCCCTACTACAGCATATTTGCACATGAAAAAGGTTTGGAGAGGAACATAATCAAGGCTTATTTAGACGACCGTATATCGGCTCGGTTTTCACGCCGAGCTGATATACGGTGTCCTTGTCTGCAGGGGAGGGGAGGGGGGATGGAAGAGCCAGGAGCAGGAACTGAGCTCCCGCCCCCTCTCCGCCCCTTGCCACTATTTGCAATAGGAGGGGGCGAGACCAATAAAATGGCACCAATAAAAGCTACAACAAAACAAGCCTTTTTTACGGCGATGTTGATGGAAAAATAAAAAGTTATGGCTTTTGAAAAGAGGAGATCCGCCCAAAATTGTTGGGTCTAAAATAAGCCATGTCACTAAGTGGTTAAAGAGGAAGCTGAAAAAATGAAGAAAGTCAAGACACCAATTAGCAAGGACTTCCAATCCAAGAAAAAGACATTTGAGGAACAACCCCAACATCACTCTGCTCACCATCCCTTCACATCCCGCTTTTCCCCCTGCACCTGGTGTGAACAGTGTCTTGTTCCATGTCTATCTTTGAGTGTGGAGATACCTGGTGTGAACAGTGCCTATCTTTCGGTGTGGAGACACCTGGTGTGAATAGTGTCTTGTTCAGTGTCTATCTTTAGGTGTGGAGACACCTGGTGTGAACAGTGTCTTGTTCTGCGTCTATCTTTGAGTGTGGAGACACCTGGTGTGAACAGTGTCTTGTTCAGTGTCTGTCTTTAACTGTGCAGACTTTAGGTTCCAGTGTGGGGCTGTCCTTATTAGGATCGAGTTAGTGTAGGGAGTCACAGAATAACAAGGACACTACATTGGGCCATTACATTCTTAATTGCTTTACAGCCAGTTTTGTTGTGTTACGATAATAGAACAATAGCTTTTCAATGGGCTAAAATAACTTTCTGACAGGTTATCACAATCAAGTTAAACTTTGCTGCATTTGTAGGCCAGCGTAAGGAGAATTGTAAGGTGAGTATATTATATAGTTTGTTATTTTCTACTGGAGGACATCTCTATGCAGTTTCACTGCCATCAAAAAACATCTATTGATGCCTTTCTTGGATAATAGAATTGCTCTGTGATTTTCTTTTTAATAGTAATTTTCTAAACCAATTTGATGCTTAGGGCGGCACAAAGATCCTTAAAGGGGTGGTCTCGCGAAACCAAGTGGGGTTATACACTTCCGTATGGCCATATTAATGCACTTTGTAATATACATCGTGCATTAAATATGAGCCATACAGAAGTTATTCCACTTACCTGCTCCGTTGCTAGCGTCCTCGTCTCCATGGTTCCGTCTAAATTCGCCGGCAGCTTGCTTTTTTAGACGCGCTTGCCCAGTCCGGTCTTCTCCATTCAGCACGAGCCGCTTCAGTGTGCTCCCCGCTACAGCTCTTCTGCGCATGCGCAGACGAGCTGTCACTGCTCGGGAGCGCGCTGGAGCGGCCATTCTGTACCTTCCTCTGTTAGAGGAAGGTGCAGAAACTGGAGCTGCCCAGCGGAGAAGCCCAGCCCAGCAGCCCCGAGAAGCGTCCCAGGTAAGTGATGGGTCGGGGGGGGGCTGTCGCTGCGCCGGGGGGGCTGCCGATGTGATGGGGGAACTAGCGCTAGGCCGGGGGGGGCTGTCGCTGCGCCGGGGGGGCTGCCGATGTGATGGGGGAACTAGCGCTAGGCCGGGGGGGCTGTCGCTGGGGGGGGGGCTGCGCCGGTTACCTTCTGCCTGGCGGTGGGTGACTGGTCGGCGGCTGCGGGGCGTCCGGTCGGCGGCTGCTTGGCGTCCGGTTGCCATGGAGACACAGCTGGCAGCGTCTCGGGAGCGCGCACGTCGGGCTGCAGCGAGCGACGGGGAAAGAGCCGGCGGCCATCTTGGGGAAACTTTTATAAGTTGCTGAAACGCTGGAACGGTAAGTAGAAACCAGCTAGGAAAGTAATTTACAGGGGTAATTAGTAATGTATGTTTAATTAGGGGGACTGGGCAAAAAAAAAAAATCACTGCTTCCTCGAGACATCTCCTTTAAGGCTGCCTGTTAATAGGCGATGATCCGCAGGCGATAAATCGCCCGCGGATCACTCTCTGCAAAGCTTTCTATAGCGGAAAGCGCAGCGCCGGCGACCACGAGCGGAGAATCATAGCGATTCTCGGCTCGTGTGATTTAAATCGCGGCATGCTGCAATCGCTGCGCTTCTCCGCGGTGAGCCTATCTGTTAGATGGACTCACGGAGGAGACCTGTCAGCTCTCCCCCCTCGTCCCCCGCAGCAGGATATCGCTAGCAATATTCCGCCTCGGCCGTGGGCAGGGGGCCTAAGTCCATTTTTACAATCACACAGTAGATGTTTTGTGTAGGATGTTTGTTTCGTCATTTATCCATAAAGTGAAAGGGTAACGGGTAAGTATTGTGTAACCATCTATTATCTGTAGGAAGAAATTGCTTTAGAAGCTACAAAACAGTGAAGCCCGGAGCAATTTTTTTCAAGTTGGAAAGTTTGTTCCTTGTTAATTTTCTATATTGTATGACACAATGTGTGGGCACAACCATAAAGGTTATCTTGCATTTAATTCAAATTCATGTTCATTCCTGTTCTATACCTGTCAGCATAAACTTATTATAAAACAAGCAACCTGCACAGTCCTTTTCTTTGATCTTACCCTACCGAAGCATCTTTGGCTTTACCCATCTATATTGTGTGTATATAGATTTAGACACCCGACTTATGCACACAATTAGGCCGGGCTCACACGACTGTATATGTAAAACCCTGCGTGACTCATGGTTTTACCACTGTGGAGCCGGGCTACCTCCGTGTATGGCATATCTCATGCACAATCTTCCCATTTATTTATTTAATTTCCTGCGCTGGCGCTTCGCAACAATGCCTATACGCTGCTCGTACACAATGTAATTGCATATGTGCAGTGTTGATTTCACGCCCCTTAGGGAACAATGGTCTCTCTTGCGCGCGTAATACTTGGCAAAATAGAACATGCTGCATTCTTTTTTTGTGCTTGTGTATTATGCAAATGTGAGCGAAAGAGCGTAAGGCAATGTATTTGATTGCCTGCAAATTACCACGTATCACACCTGTGTACATCGCATGCATAATAAACTTACACTACTGTGTGAGCCCGGCGGTGGTGTTACTCATCATGATAAAATTGGGCCAGATCATCCCAATCAGATTTTTAATAAAAAATGTCTAAAATATCTCATTGGGCTGCCACTACTACTACCTCCACTCTTGTTGGAATCAGGTGTCCTAATTCACAATTACTTTTTTTAATCAGGCTGATCACTCCCTACCCAATTATTTCGCTCAGCACTCCACACTATCACTTTAGATTTATTATGCATAAAAGGCTTTTTTCATTGACTATTACTTTTTGTTCTTTTTTCCCCTCCAGGATGCTGCCCATAGTGGGTCATCTGCTGGATGTGCTATATTTGGAGCACACACCATTCAGAATTTACACAGTCACTGCTTTACTTTTGCTCTTTGCTGGCATCATTGTTCGCACTCTCCTAAAGGTGGCGCTCTCCATACAGGCATACATAATCAATGCCAAAAGACTTCGTTGTTTTCCAGAGCCTCCGAGAAGCAATTGGATTTTTGGACACCTGGGAAAGGTATGCGAATATGCCCTAGTATTTGGAAATAATGGGATTAAGGGCTTATTCACACGTTAGTATTTTTCATCAATATTTTGAAATCCAAAAACAGGAGCCGGTCCAAAATTCGGAAGAAATGCAGTTTTTTCCATTATACATCTCTGTACATTCCACTCCTGGTTTGGGCTTACAAAATACTTATGTAGATTACTGAAGAGTGAATAAGCCTTAGGGGTTTTGAAATGATTGGGTGTGGTGGTGATTTTTTTTTATTACTGTTCATTATGATAATTATTTATTGCCTTGCTTTTACAATGTGCCTAGAAAAGACTTTAACTGGAGGTGTTGTAGGAGGACTCTGAAAGTGTGGTAAATGTCACGATCAGGGCTGTGCTGGGTCTAGTTAGATCCTACAACTTGGTTACATGACCAGTCTGCCTTTTAACACATTATAGCTAGGACCAACAGAGGCAGAACATTGTACACATATATTCTCAATTGCATGTAAAAATGGAGAAGACAGTGGACTAATGAAGTATTTACTCCTTCTGCTCTAGTATTGTTTTAGTCACACCATGTCTGTGCCTTGTCATATGTGTATATATGCCTCTTCCCATCTATTCCATTTAAGCCTTAGGAAAAACCACAAGTAGGTTAGAAAGCTCGCTATAACATGATGTATTTTTGTTAGCCATTAAAAGGTATCATATCTACAAGATTACTTGGTTTCTCTTACTGAGAACAATCACAATGGAGAATACAATAATGGTTGGAAAAAGTTTGCCTTCTCAAGTGGTCAGCACGATTCTTCATGCAGTCATTATTAAAGTCATTGCCCTGTAATGACCATCATCAAAATATCACATTGTTGAGGATCTGTTGGCTAAATCTCATAATTTATAGATCCACATGTCAGCTGTGTAAGGAATGAATTAAAGAATAATCTATTATCATCATATTAATATCAAAATAAGAGACCTGGAGTTGTTTTGTTCGAAAGCAATGGAAATGTGAACTAATGAAATGTATGCATGCAGTTTAGAATACGTTTTGATTGTGTAGTACATTTTTACTTTGGACTTTGTCATGGTGGGAATTACCTTAGGTTCATTTATGCTGGCACTGTTGGTTTCTTGCAATCACATTTCAGGGAATGCAGCACTGCTCATGGAGCAACAAGTCTAAAGTTTGCCACTTTCTTTACCAAAAACATTTTCTCTGCAATACAAAACCATGCAGTCATAAAAAAGAATGGTGGTTCTGCTCTCATTATGGAACTCCTCTCTCTATATCTTCCACTCATGCAGATGGAGGACAGGCTATAATAACAGTAGTATATGCCATCAACTGTACTAGCTGCTAGTGGAAAAAAAAATACAGAAAATCAAAATAGGCAAATTTTCCTGCAGTCTGAAAACAGGTATTTTCTAAAGACTTGCACTCTTAGGCCACGGTCAGATGAGCATTTTTTGCGCACAAATAGCCGTGGAAAAAGATCGCCGCTCGCGTGTGTAAAAATCGAGTGAACGGGCAATGTTTCGTGTGCAGAAGAACCAAGCTTCATGCGCTTGAAAATCGCCCATTCACTGGAACAGCTCGGTTCTCTGTCTCCTTGCTCTGGGGACCCCCGAGGAATATCTCCATAGTGCAGAGAGAGTGGCGGGGCTATAGAGAGGAGGCCAGGCTATAGCGCTTCACAGATTCCCCATAGCAAATATAGAGGGGGTGGGCTAGACGGCAGATCCTTTAGCCCTGCCCCCTCCCCCCATGCTTTCGGAGAAAGCCCTGTAACCCTGCTCCCTCTCTCTCACTGCTATAGGGAAATCCCTTGGGGAGAGAGGTGGAGGGAGTTCGCGCTGCTGAGGAATTGCCCAGCAGCAGGGCTAGAGGAATACCCTGCAGCTTACAGTAGGGCATTTAAAACCTGCTGCCCAGAAGCACATTTTAAATGTCCTGCTGCAAAAACCTGTTAGTCCCAGCAGGGATAAAGGAAACCCTTGGGGAGTCCTCTCATCCACGCGGGGACTAACTAGAGTTTACAGCGGGACATTTAAAATGTGCTTCTGGGCAGCAGGTTTTAAATGTCCTACTGTAAGCAGTGGGGTATTCCCTCAGAGGTTTTCATAGACTCCTGCTCCCATAGGGGTCAATAGAAACTCCTGTGTAGCACGCACCAAAGATAGGACAAATCCTATCTTTAGTGTGCACTACAGAGCAACATGTGACCTGCAGCATGTTCGTTCTTTGTTAGTTGCGCGCCATTTCGCATGCCTAACATTCTCTCATGCGAGCGCTACTATAAGAACCTATTGGTTCCTATTAGAAGGACGTTCTGTGCGCTGCTAGCAGCGTGAAAAAAACACCGAGGCCTTAGGGCACTTGGGTGCATGCTCACCACTATGGAGCATATTTGCTCATGAACTAATTATTTCCTTTTTTATTTACTATTCAAGCTCTGCGCTATTGCGCATGACTTTAAAAAAACGGCAGGAAGTTAGGTCCTGCCTATCTCTTCATGCATATAAAAAAACTATGTGAGAGAAAGGTAATACAAGTCCTATCTTTTTAATACACGCGAGAATCCCGCTAATGAAAATGAAACCATTGAAAGCAATGGTTTTGTTTCATCATGTTTTGCGCCCCTCATTTTCACAACCGCAAAACCTGGCGTAATCACATTCGTCTGAAGAAAGCCTCACACCAGTCTGTAGTAGCAGTGCCCTGGTGTAACGTATTGTCTGCCTTCACACGGGCTGGAAAAGCTGCAGAAACTTAGAAGAAATTCTGCAGCATTTACAGAACAATCTAGGTCAATGACATTTCTAAAATCCCCTTCATATGGTGCAGAAATGTTATGTCTATTATACTAGAGATTTCAATTTATGCAATACAAGGGTTAAACCCTGCTGCAGATCTGTAATTAAAAAAGTGTCCAAATTTGCACAGTTAAGTGCATATTTGGTGCATATTTTCTGCAAGTTTTCCATTGCGTAAAAGCCCTCAGCGTATGCGCCACATGTGTAGGTGTCTAAGAGGCTTATGCACATGCATCGTCGCCGTGTATAATACACGATGCACAGTTAGTGTAACTCTAAGATAGAGTAAAGTATCTAATGCGAATACGGCATTCAGTTGCGAGGCAATAGGATCCAGTTGAATAGCTTTCTGGACCTTATAGGTTTCAAGCATACGTAGGATTCACTCTACAGATAGAATCCAAGCGCAATTTATAAATGAGGCAATTTTGAGGAATCTAGGAATCTCTTTATTGAAAAGTGACAGGCACATTTTAGCCATCGTTTTGGTGATCATTTCTGATAGAAAACTCTCTCCTACTTCTCTAGGGGCGTATTGTTGCCCAGCTCCTGACGAACTATCGGCTATCCCGATAGGGAAACGCGTAGAGCAAAAACAAATGAGAGTCAAAAATAATATGAATACAGTGTAAACAATGCACGAAATGATACAGTGTAAACAATACACCAAACGACACTGATTTGAATACCATACTAAAAATCATACGAGTCCTTATAAATAAAAGGGCTGTCTGGTTCGCACTAAAAAACAATCGCCATCTCAAGGGGATGCGAATCATAACAGCTCAAGTACTAAATACTTACCTTGATAGTGAACCATCTTATATAAGTGACTCCTGAGGACCTCTGGAGGGCTACACGGGAACTGTAGATATACTCCCCCCTCCCTTACCCCCATAAGATCCTCCCTTTTTATGTTAACTGTTTGTCCTGTCACTATATGTTCTATGTGACTGTTTTTTTGTTGGTAGGCTTTGACTTTTTAAATTAATTACTAATAAAATTTATTCTTTTTAACTCTATATCTGTGACGGCCTCAACCTATAAAAAATATAGATACTTCATACCACTGTGATTTCTAAGAGGCTTATGCCTTTTATTAAATTTGATATATCTTTAGCTAGTCTGGATGCCAGAAAGGCAAATCTATGCGCAAAAACAAAAGAAACAGTAATAATAATCAACATTATATGTAATTCCCCGAACCAACCAACACATGGACACACAGCTAAAACTTAATTTCTTGTCTCTCAAATAAACAACTCATTAATTCATCCTATGTTTCCCTTTTTGGGTAACCTTGTATGTGTACATAGAGCCATTCCATTATGGAAATATATATATATATATATATATATATATATATATATATATATTTATAAACTGAGAATACATAGGTAGGTTCTTAAAGGTCCATTGATTATTTTTTTTTCCCCCTTAAATCGATCGGGCTGTGGGAGGCCTTGCCCCCTCCTTCTAAATCCACTCAATTTCCACAAATTTTGCTTAAGGGGATTGCACCCAGAACCGAGACCCTCCAGATATCAGGTAAATGCAGCAGGCACCTGAAAACTGGAGGGGGAAGGGGGGGGGGGGGTAGGTAAAGATGGATGAGTATACCCTCTTTTTTTTTTTAATAGCACTAGCTGTTACAATTTTTTTTTTGTAATCTCAAAACCCCTTTAAGTTCAGAGTTTGCCAAAACTTTTTTTCCAAAAGAATTGTGCCACAAATGTACAGAGAAATTTCCCCCGTGGCCTGCTTACATTATTGTGTTCATCTCTTTCAACTGTGGTGTTATTAAAAAAATGCCTCCTTCCTGGTCTTGTATTCTTGTATTGGCTTGTACGCATTCTGTTTTCACATGGAAACCCACAATATTGTGCAGTCATAAAACGTGCAGATACTTAAAAACAATTCATACTTGGAGAACCAAAATTCGCATGTATGTTCAATTAGTTTACATATTTCTACTATATAGTTGCTTTTGTTCTGGAATCAATGACACATCTGTGTGAAACACCAGCAAAACAAAGAAAGGCTACAATAATATAAAGGTGCAAGACATGACTTCCATAAATAGAAGTGTTGTGTTGTATATCAGAACTAGAGATGAGCGAGCGCACTCGTCTGAGCTTGATGCTTGTTCGAGCATTAGGGTGTTCGAGATGCTCGTTACTCGAGATGAGCACCACGCCGTGCTCGACTCCATTACATTTCCTTCCCTGAGAAATTTGTGCCCTTTTCTGGCCAATAGAAACACAGGGAAGGCATTACAACTTCCTCCTGTGACGTTCCAGCCCTATCCCACCCCCCTGCAGTGAGTGGCTGGCAAGATCAAGTGACCCCGAGTATTTAAATCAGCCCCGCCCACGGCTCGCCACAGACACACGCTAAGAGAGATCAGGGACAGTGCTGCTGCTGCTGCTATAGGGACAGTGTTAGCGTCTTCAAGAACCACAACGGCCCTTCTTAGGGCCACAGCTCACCTAGTGCACTACTGTTGTGGCTGCTGTGAGCAGTTTTGCACAAATTTTTATTTTTTTTTAATGTATATCGGGCGTGCAGGCTGTAGCGTTCTCAGGCTGCAGTCTGTACTTCAGTATAGGGGCACTATTGGTCAGGCAGGGACAGTTGTAGTGTAGAATCCTGTCTACAAGTACCACAACGGTTCTTCTTAGGGCAACCTGCGACCGTGTGCATTTAACTCCGTGGTTGCTGGGAGTTGTAGTACCTCTGCATTGCACAGCCTAGCCTGTAGATTGAAAGTGCAATACACACTGCCTAGCCTCAGCCTTCATTGCAGAGTAAAATAAGGAGATTTTTTTAAAATTCCTTTTTACAGCTAACGGTTACCCAGTGTGAGTGCCTGCATGGCCTGTGGGACTTCACGTCCATCCAAACTGCATAGTTCACTGCCTAGCCTGCGTGCAGCCTTCATTTAGAAATATTTTTCTGTCCGCACTTTGCGTAGCCTCACTGCAGTATGCCTCTAAGTGTACGCCAAGAAACCACACATTTTCTACAACGCTCTGTTATACGTGTGCTGTCTCAGACGTTCACGGTCTGCCCGACGCCCATAGATTGAAAGTGCAATACACACTGCCTAGCCTCAGCCTGCATTGCAGAGTAAAATAAGGAGATTTAAAAAAAAATTCCTTTTTACGGCTAACGGTTACCCAGTGCATGTGCCTGCGTGGCCTGTGGGACTTCACGTCCATCCAAACTGCATAGTTCACAGCCTAGCCTGCGTGCAGCCTTCCTTATAATTTATCTCTGTCTTCATTTAGCGTTATATTACCGCTGGCAGCCAGCAACTGCATGGCAATAATTCACAAACACTTTTACACCACTCTGTCTCTGCTCGATTCTTAATCCAGCATGCTGAGGGGTAGGGGCAGAGGACGTGGACGCCGTCGCGGTCGAGGACGCGGAGTCGCAAGTGAGGGTGTGGGCATAGGACGAGTTCCTGGTCCAGGTGAATCGCAGCCGGCTGCTGCGGGAGTAGGAGAGAGGACAGTTTCTGGGGTCCCCAGCTTCATATCGCAATTTTTGGGTCCACGTCGTAGACCTGTATTAAAAAATAAGCAGTGTGAGCAGGTCCTGTCGTGGATGGCAGAAAGTGCATCCAGCAATCTATCGACCACCCAGTCTTCTACGCTGTCCACTGCTGCAACTCTGAATCCTCTGGCTGCTGCTCCTCCTTCCTCCCAGCCTCCTCACTCCATGAAAATGACACATTCTGAGGAGCAGGCAGACTCTCAGGAACTGTTCTGGGGCCCCTGCCCAGATTGGGCAACAATGGTTCCTCTCCCACCGGAGGAGTTTGTCGTGACCGATGCCCAACCTTTGGAAAGTTCCCGGGGTCCGGGGGATGAGGCTGGGGACTTCCGGCAACTGTTTCAAGAGCTTTCAGTGGGTGAGGATGACGATGAGACACAGTTGTCTATCAGTGAGGTAGTAGTAAGGGCAGTAAGTCCGAGGGAGAAGCGCACAGAGGATTTGGAGGAAGAGCCGCTGGACGATGAGGTGACTGACCCCACCTGGTGTGATAAGCCAACTGAGGACCGGTCTTCAGAGGGGGAGGCAATTGCAGCCGCAGGACAGGCTGGAAGAGGCAGTGGGGTGGCCAGGGGTAGAGGCAGGGCACGAGCGAATAATCCACCAGCTCTTTCCCAAAGCACCCCCTCGCGCCAAGCCACCGTGCAGAGGCCAAGGTGCTCTAAGGTGTGGCAGTTTTTCACGGAGACGGCGGACGACCGACGAACAGTGGTGTGCAACCTTTGTCACGCCAAGATGAGCCGGGGAGCCAACATCGTACGTGCCCTCACCAACTCGGTTACTGCCAAGGTCCACTTAACAACGGACACGTGGACAAGCACAGGCGGGCAGGGCCACTATATCTCCCTGACGGCACATTGGGTGAATTTAGTGGAGGCTGGGACCGAGTCAGAGCCTGGGACCGCTCATGTACTACCCACCCCCAGAATTGCTGGCCCCAGCTCGGTGCTGGTATCTGCGGCGGTGTATGCCACCTCCACTAAACCTTCCTCCTCCTCCTACGCAACCTCTACCTCGCAATCAAGACTTGTCACCAGCAGCACGTCGCCAGCAGTCGGTGTCGCACGGCGCGGCAGCACAGCGGTGGGCAAGCGTCAGCAGGACGTGGTGAAACTACTCAGCTTAGGAGAGAAGAGGCACACGGCCCAAGAACTGTTGCACGGTCTGACAGAGCAGACCGACCGCTGGCTTTCGCCACTGAGCCTCCAACCAGGCATGGTCGTGTGTGACAACGGCCGTAACCTGGTGGCGGCTCTGCAGCTCGGCAGCCTCACGCACGTGCCATGCCTAGCCCACGTCTTTAATTTGGTGGTTCAGCGGTTTATGAAAGGCTACCCACACTTGTCAGACCTCCTTGGCAAGGTGCGCCGGGTCAGCGCACATTTCCGCAAGTCCAACACGGACGCTGCCACCCTGCGCACCCTGCAACATCGGTTTAATCTGCCAGTGCACCGACTGCTTTGCGACGTGCCCACACGGTGGAACTCTATGCTTCACATGTTGTCCCGGCTGTATGAGCAGCATAGAGCTATAGTGGAATACCAACTCCAACATGGGCGGCGAAGTGGGAGTCAGCCTCCTCAATTCTTTACAGAGGAGTGGGCCTGGATGGCAGATATCTGCCAGGTCCTTGGAAACTTTGAGGAGTCCACCCTGATGGTGATCGGCGATGCTGCAATCATTAGCGTCACCATTCCCCTGCTATGCCTGTTGTTAAGTTCCCTGCAAAGCATGAAGGCTGATGCTTTGCGGGCGGAAACGGAGGCGGGGGAAGACAGTATGTCGCTGGATAGTCAGAGCACCCTCATGTCTATATCTCAGCACGTGGAGGAGAAGGAGGAGGAGCGGGAGGGGGAGGAGCCTGAGGAGGAAGAGACAGCTGGGCCCACTGCAGTGGGTACCCATGCTGCTTGCCGCTCATCCATTCAGCGTGTATGGCCTGAGGAGGAGGAGGATACACAAAGTGATCTTACTAGTGAGGACAGCCATATGTTGCGTACAGGTACCCTGGCACACATGGCTGACTTTATGTTAGCATGCCTTTCTCGTGACCCTCGTGTTAGACGCATTCTGGCAAATACGGATTACTGGGTGTACATACTGCTTGACTCACGGTATAAGGAGAACCTTTCCACTCTCATTCCCGAAGAAGAAAGGGGTTTGAGAGTGATGCAATACCACAGGGCCCTGATGGATAAACTGATGGTAAACTTCCCATCTGACAGCACTAGTGGCAGAAGGCACAGTTCCGAGGGCCACGTAGAAGGGGAGGCGCGGAGATCAGGCAGCATGTTCAGCGCAGGCAGGGGAACACTCTCCAAGGCCTTTGCCAGCTTTATGGCTCCTCAGCAAGACTGTCTCTCACCTCCCCAGTCCAGGCTCAGTCGGAGGGAGCACTGTAAGAAGATGGTGAGGGAGTACGCAGCCGATTGTACCACCGTCCTCCATGACGCCTCTGCTCCGTACAACTACTGGGTGTCAAAGCTGGACACGTGGCCCGAACTTGCGCTGTATGCCCTGGAGATGTTGGCGTGCCCTGCGGCTAGCGTCTTGTCAGAGAGGGTGTTTAGTGCAGCTGGGGGAATCATCACGGACAAGCGTACACGCCTGTCAACCGATAGTGCCGACAGGCTTACACTCATAAAGATGAACAAAGGCTGGATTTCCCCAGACTTCTCTTCTCCACCAGCGGACAGCAGCACTACCTAAAGAACTTTGTCAATCTGTGTATGGTATTCGTCGTCCTCCTCCGGCTCCTCCTCCTGAAACCTCTCGTAATCACCGCGAATGGGCAATTTTTCTGTGGGCCAAAAGGCTCATATAACTTTTCTAAATAATATTTATCTGTTTCAATTCTCATTAAAGCATTGAAACTTCCACCTGAACCAATTGTTTTTTATACTGGGCTGCCTCCAGTCCTAGTTAAAAATTAAGCCACAGTACGCTAAGCGATTAATGGGTTTCACCTGTCCTCTGGGTTGGGCATGGGCAATTTTTCTGGGGTACATTTGTACTGTCGGTACAACAATTTTTCGGGCCCTCGCCTACGATGTAATCCAAGTAATTTTTATGGGCTTTGCCTGCACTCATGGTACACCACTGTGTCTGTGGTTGGCCTACACTTTTGCTACAGAAATGTAACTCTGTTCTGCCTACCTATACTTCTGCCACAGTAATGCTACAGGGGTCTGACTATACTTCAGCAACAGAAATGTTACTTCAGTCTGCCGATACTTCTGCTCCTGAAATGTTACCTTGGTTGGTGTATACTGTTACTACTGTAATTTTACTAATACTGGGCTCTGCCCATAATGCTTCAACGGAAATGTTACTGGGGAAGGTCTATACTGCTATAACAGAAATGTAACTAATAGTGGGCTTTGTCCCTACTGCTTCTACATTACTGTTGCTGGGGCCTGACTGTACTCCTACTACTGAAATCGTACCAAAACTATGCTCTCCCTACACTGCTGCTAGGGAAATGTGAATCTGCTGCTTTGCCCATACTGCTTCTACGTTACTGTTGCTGGGGCCTGTCTATACTCCTACTACTGAAATCTTACCAATACTATGCTCTCCCTACACTGCTGCCAGGGAAATGTGAATCTGCTGCTTTGCCCATACTGCTTCTACGTAAATGTTAGTGGGGTCTGACTATACTGCTACTACTGAAATGTTACAAATACTGGGCTCTGCCTATACTGCTACAACTGAAATGTTAATGTGCTGCTCTGCTTATACTGCTGCAACGGAAATGTTACTGGGGTCTATCTATACTGTTACTACAACAGAAAAGTTACCGCAGTCTGTCAATACTGCTGCAAATGAAATGTTACTGGGGTCTGTCTATACTGCTGTAAATGAAATGTTACTGGGGTCTGTCTATGCTGCTGCAAATGAAATGTTACTGGGGTCTGTCTATACTGTTACAACAGAAATGTTACTGGGCTCTGCCTAGACTGCTGCTACTGAAATGTTACTGGAGTCTGTCTATACTGCTGCAAATAAAATGTTACTGGGGTCAGCCTACACTGCTGCTACGGAAATGTTTAAGGGGTCTGTCTATACTGTTACTACTACTGAAATGTTACTGGGGTCTGTCTGCTCTGCTGGAACTGAAATGTTACTGGGGTCTGTCTGCACTGCTGGAACTGAAATGTTACTGGGGTCTGTCTGCACTGCTGGAACTGAAATGTTACTGGGGTCTGTCTGCACTGCTGGAACTGAAATGTTACTGGGGTCTGTCTGCACTGCTGGAACTGAAATGTTACTGGGGTCTGTCTGCACAGCTGGAACTGAAATGTTACTGGGGTCTGTCTGCGCTGCTGGAACTGAAATTTTACTGGGGCCTATCCCTAACGGTTACTGGGAAGGTGCATATAACCACGGACATGTGGACAGGACACGTACTGCCTCAAAAACATCCCCCTCCTCCTCCTCCAACAATGAAAACATTCTTGGCAATTGCTTTCGCAGTGGTCCGTCTGGTGGCAGTCCAAGAATTTCACCTTAAATGACACAATAGAAAAGCCCCCCACCACCCCCCCACCACGGCCCACTTAATCCTGGCCACATTATGAAAACCAAGTAAATAAAACCGCGGTAATAGGTCCACAGTCGCGACTACTTTCCCACTAATGCGGTTACTAGTAAGGTGCATATAACCATGGACAAGTGGACAAGACACGCACTGCCTCAAAAACATCCCCCTCCTCCTCCTCCAACAATGAAAATATTCTTGGCAAATGCTTTCGTAGTGGTCCATCTGGCGGCGGTCCAAGAATTTCACCCTAAACGACACAATAAGAAAGCCCCCCCCACCCCTCCCCTGCCACGGCCCACTTAATCCTGGCCACATTCCGAAAACCAAATAAATAAAATCGCGGTAGTATTCCATTATCCCTAGCTGAAGCTTTCAGCCGACTGGTAGAGCAATGGTGGCTTCCAACTTGTTGGTACTGCTAAGTCCAAAGATAAGCGTACAGGTGAGGTCGGAATACAGGTGACTATAGAACACAGCATCCCTGCAGGGCAAGGGACAGTGTAGCAGCAAGCACCGATCCTTGGTGGAAGCAGGCCAGCTGAGAACCACATACTCCCTGAATGATTTTAGACTGACCGATGATGAGGCCTTTACTTGTGATCATATTTGGTAATTCCTAAGAAAGATGCGTGGTAGTAGCCGGAAACTTGGATTGCTATTTGCTAACACTTTGAAATGGACAACTGAAACCATAGGAATGAAGCCTTTCCATTTTTCAGCTTGAGATGAGAAGGAGTGCAGACTTTCAGTACCTTGAATATCCTTTTCATTGCAATCAAATGCCCCTCTCTTGTCTCAGAAAATACTAGCTTTTCCACATAGGTGTTGTCTATCTGTCTATACTCTTACTACTGAAATCCCACTAATACTGGGCTCTGCCTATATCCTGCTGTAACGGAAATGTTACAGGGGTCTGCCGATACAGTTACTACTGAAATGAAACTGATACTGGGCTCTGCCTATACTGCTGCTACTGAAATGTTACTGGGGTCCGTCTATACTATTACTACTGTAGAAAGGAGGAACCAGGCAGCATTCATTGAAATCCTCTTCTTTATTAAATAGCCATGAGGAAGCAAGCAGCCACGTATCGACCCTGTGCTCGGGTCTTTATCAAGCTAATGCTCCATTACATCAAACCCACAATAAATAGTATACTATTTATTGTGGGTTTGATGTAATGGAGCATTAGCTTGATAAAGACCCGAGCACAGGGTCGATACGTGGCTGCTTGCTTCCTCATGGCAATTTAATAAAGAAGAGGATTTCAATGAATGCTGCCTGGTTCCTCATTTCTACATTGCTGATCAACAGTGGACCCAGGGAGTCGGGACCCTAACTGGGCTATTGCATAGTGCCTTGCACCAGCGGTGTGGCTGAATCCTTGGAGTGCTGCTGTGTTTCTTTTTTTCTTCTTGTATACTATTACTACAGAAGTGTTAATAGGGTCTCCCTAGACTTCTGCAAAATAACTGTTAGTGGGGTCAGCTTATACCTTTACTACAGGAGTATTACAGGGGTCTGTGCATACTATCGGTGCACTAAGTGGTCCCATCACGGTGTTCCACGTACATGGCCCAAAAAAAAATAACCCAGACTGACTAGGGCATGCAGTGTGGGCCACTGAAATGTTACTAATTCTCGGCTCTGCCTATACTGCTGCTACTGCAATGTTACAGGGTAGTGGAAACGGAGGCTTCCCAAAGACATGATAGTGGCGAGGCCACGCTACTAGGTTCCACAGGCGCGACAACTTTTCAGTGACGCGGTCACTGGAAAGGTGCATATAACCACGGACACGGGGACAGGACACGTACTGCCTCAAAAACTTTCCCGTCCTCCTCCTCCAACAATGAAAACATTCTTGGCCGAAGCCCACCTGTATTTAATCTGACGTTAGCTCTGCTGTCCAGGGCACTGCAATGGGATTTATTTATGTACTGCCGGTGGCTTCCTGGGACTCACCCGTGCTGTGGGTCCACAGGGACTTCACATAGGGGAGTTGTACCTGCCTGTGTCTACTTATAAAAACCCCAGTCTGACTGGGGCATGCAGTGTGGGCCGAAGCCCACCTGTATTTAATCTAACATTACCTCAGCTATGCAGGGCACTGCAATGGGATTTATTTATGTACCACCGGTGGCTTCCTGGGACTCACCCGTGCTGTGGGTCCACAGGGACTTCACATAGGGGAGTTGTACCTGCCTGTGTCTACTTATAAAAACCCCAGTCTGACTGGGGCATGCAGTGTGGGCCGAAGCCCACCTGTATTTTATCTGACATTAGCTCTGCTGTCCAGGGCACTGCAATGGGATCTATTTATGTACCTCCGGTGGCTTTCTGGGACCCACCCATGCTGTGGGTCCACAGGGACTTCCCATAGGGGAGTTGTACCTGCCTTTGTCTACTTATAAAAACCCCAGTCTGACTGGGGCATGCAGTGTGGGCCAAAGCCCACCTGTATTTAGTCTAATGTTACCTCAGCTGTGCAGGGCACTGCAATGGGATTTATTTATGTACCACCGATGGGTTCCAGGAAGCCACCCATGCTGTGGGTCCACAGGGACTTCACATAGGGGAGTTGTACCTGCCTGTGTCTGCTTTTTAAAAACCCCAGTCTGAATGGGGAATGCAGTGTGGGCCGAAGCCCGCCGTTTTTTTTTCTGACGTTAGCTCTGCTGTCCAGCGCACTGCAATGAGATTTATTTATGTACCGCCGGTGGCTTCCTGGGACCCACCCATGCTGTGGGTCCACAGGGACTTCCCATAGGGGAGTTGTACCTGCCTTTGTCTACTTAAAATAAAAACCCAGTCTGACTGGGGTATGCAGTGTGGGCCGAAGCCCACCTGTATTTAATCTAACGTTACCTCAGCTGTGCAGGGCACTGCAATGGGATTTATTTATGTACTGCCGGTGGCTTCCTGGGACCCACCCATGCTGTGGGTCCACACAGACTTCCCATAGGGGAGTTGTACCTGCCTGTGTGTATTTATAAAAAATCCCAGTCTGACTGGGGCATGCAGTGTGGGCCAAAGGCCACCTGTATTTTATCTGACGTTAGCTCTGCTGTCCGGGGCACCGCAATGGGATTTATTTATGTACCGCCGGTGGGTTCCAGGGAGCCACCCGTGCTGTGGGTGTACACGGAATTCCCATTGCGGAGTTGTACCTTCCTGTGACTATTTATAAAAAACCCCAGTCTGATTGGGGCATGCAGTGTGGGCCAAAGGCCACCTGTATTTAATCTGACGTTAGCTCTACTATCCGGGGCACTGCATTGGGACAAACTACTGGAGCAATACAGCGCTAATGAGACGTTCACAGCTACGTTAGCATTGGAGTCTACTCTAGGCCTACGATTGCTGAGGGTTTGTGCAGAGGCCTATGTCCTGGGTGCAGTGAAAGTCCGCTTCTTGCCTACGATTGCTGAAGCTGTGGGCCGAGGCCTATGTCGTGGGCGCGGTGCAAGTCTGCCATGTTTGGCCGCTCAGATTTATTAATTTTTCATGTCTTGGGTTGCCTATGACCCACCTATTCTGTTGGTGCCTTCTTAGTTCCCATCGTGGTGTTTGACCTGTCTGGCACAAAGACACTGATTGACTTGGGTAGGGGGCAGAGTGCAGATGGCTTTCCCCTTGCAGTGTCGATTTGAGCTATGCGACACCTGACAGAATGAGTACTGTGTGGGCATATGGATTCCCCATTGCTATGCCCACGTTTACAGCTCCTGATGGAGGTGGCACAGGATTGAATTTCTCATTGCTTCTGTACAGCATTGTGGGCTATCGACTCGCCCCTTTTAAAGAGGGTTGCTGCCTGGCCCTGCCAACCCTCTGCAGTGTGTGCCCCCGGTTCCTCCTCATCACAGATGTACTGAGAAATAGACATGTGGGTGGTGTGGCTATGCAGCCAGCGTGTGGCATGAGGGCAGCTGAAGGCTGCGCAGGGACACTTTTGTGTGCGCTGCGGATACAGGGTCGTGTGGGGGGGTTGGGCAGCATGTAACCCAGGAGAAGAGTCAGCGCTGTGTCCCGCAGGCAGTGATTGTGCTTAGTTGGAGGTAGTGTGGTGCTTAGCTAAGGTGTGCCTTGCTAATGAGGGTTTGTCCGAAGTAAAAATTGTTGGGAGGGGGGGCACTATTGCCACTATTGTGGGTTAATAGTGGGACCTGGGAACCTGAAATGCAGCCCAGCATGTTGCCCCTCACCTGCCCTATCCGTTTCTGTGTCGTTTCCATCACTTTCTTGGGTTTTCCAGATTTTCACAAATGAAAACCTTAGCGGAGCATGGGTGATTTACAAAAATGCTCGAGTCGCCCATTGACTTCAATTGGGTTCATTACTCGAAACGAACTCTCGAGCATCGCGGAAAGTTCGACTTGAGCGAGCATTTTGGTGCTCGCTCATCTCTAGTTATAATATTAACAGAATATTAGAGAAATTATAAAGTATTTCTCAGCATTATTTAATTAAGCTCAAAAGGTAAGTTATAGCACATGTAGAAACAGTGAAAAGGGGAAAATACTATCTTTTTAAAAATAATAATCCCTGGAAATAAAGCATAAATAGAACGACTTCTTTAGCTCAAGGGTTCATGCATAAAACAAGTAAAGCAACACATCATTCAGTTCAGTGTGGACTCCAAAAAGTTTATACTGTTCTTCATTCTCTATAAACTTAACATAGTTCATGGGTTAAATTTGAAAATTGTCTATTAGGGGTTAAACATGGTTGTGATTAAACAAAGGGGTTAAACAAAGATGGCCGTGATTTTGATGGTTTCGTTTCCACTATTGGAAGCCAGGAGTCAGTAACGGGGAGTCTCGGTTGTAGTACAATGGATGAGGTAGGTAACGTAATTAGGAGGAAAAGCCAGGAGTCGATATTAGGAAGTCTTGGTTGTAGTACGATGCATGAGGCGGGTAACGTAGTCAGGAGGAAAAGCCAGGAGTTGGTATTGAGAGGTCTTGTATTAATAGCAGTCAAATAGAAGCTGGATCAAATGCTCTGGAGCAGAATAATCTTGCACTGTGGGATTGGCAGAGCCAGGCTTAGATAGAAAGTGCAATCAAAGACAGAGGCAGTAGGAGGCAGGAGCTAGAGAACTGGGATCAAGGAACAATGCTGAGGTATGTAGGAAAACGTGTTCAGCAAACTGCATAGCTCACTGGGGAGAGATACCAACTGTACCACAGAAGGGCGTAGGTTCAAGCACTGACAGTAGCACCCCCCTTAGGGATGGCCTCCGGACATCCCAGCTGCTGGTTTCCCTGGATATCTTTTGTGGAACTCTCTTGTGAGATTCGGGTTCTGGTTCCCAGGAGTTTTCCTCTGAGGTCCAGTTTAGTAAAGACCTTGGCTGCCCAAAGGCTCTACAGCAGTTCTTAAATTAACAGGAGAGGATAGCAATTCTTAACAGTAACCTTGTTTAGTTCCCGGTAGTCAATACACGGTCGAAGAGTAGAGTCTTTCTTTTTAAAGAAGAAAATGGGTGCTCCCACTGGGAAAGAAGAGGGCTGGATGAAGCCCTTCTTTAGATTCTCATCCAAATGTTCCCGAAGGGACCATAACTCTGGTTCTGCGAGGTTGTAGATACGCCCAAATGGAATGGAAGATCTAGGGAGAATAGCTCAATAGGACAGTCATATGGCTTATGAGATGGCAACCGGTCAGCTTTCTTCTTGTTGCAGACGTCCCTGATAGAGATGAGCGAGCATACTCGCTAAGGCAATTGCTTGAGCGAGCATTGCCCTTAGCGAGTACCTACCCGCTCGAGAGAAAAGGTTCGGGTGCTGGCGCGGGGGAGCGGTGAGTAGCAGCAGTCAGCAGGGGGGAGCAGGGGGGGAGAGAAGGAGAGAGAGAGATCTCTCCTCCGTTCCTCCCCACTCTCCCTGCCCGCCGCCGGCACCCAAACCTTTTCTCTCGAGTGGGCAGGTACTCACTAAGGGAAATGCTCGCTCGAGCAATTGCCCTTAGCGAGTATGCTCGCTCATCACTAGTCCCTGAACATCTGATAGTGAACTGGTAGTTTCTCAAAGTTCTGTTGACCATCCTCGAGGTTTTGCACTGGTTTAGGGGTGAATGGTGCCATCTCGCAGTTTTCTTTACTGAAGGGAAGGCAATGGTACTTGTTTCCCAGTTGATAGAGGGATTGTGGGTAGAGGACCAAGGGATCCCAAGAATCCCTGAAAATTTAGGGGATAAGATGAGCTGGAAGCTGACCATTTTTTGATGGTCATGTTTCATGTGGTTTCCTTTTGTTGATCTAGGACCAGTGTCTGTAATCCAGCAAACTTCTCTTGGTATGAGACACAAAATTCCTGGAGCTGTTACTTGCTTCCACAGGTTGGTCACGACAGGCTCCATGTTTGGGCAAGATTATTTTGTAATATCTTATTGGCGCTGGAGAGGAGCCACTGGAGTAGTAGCTATGCATGGCACTAGAGAGCAGTCAGATGGAAGCCAGAAGTCGGGAAGTCTCAGTTGCAGTACAATGGATGAGGCAGGTAATGTAGTCAGAAGGAAAAACCATGAGTCTGTATTGATAAGTCTTGTAGCAATAGCAAGCAAATACAAGCTGGATCAAATGCTCTGTAGCAGAATAATCTCACACTGTGGGAGTAGCAGGGCCAGGCTTATATAGGAAATGCAATCAAAGACAGAGGTGGCGTCAGGACCAGGAGGCAGGAGCTAGAGAAATGGGATCAGGCAAGAAGGCTGAGGTATGCAGAAGAACTTGTTTAGCAAGCTGGATATCTCACTGGGGAGAGCTACCTACTGGAGCACAGGAGGCTGTGGGCTTGAGCCCTGACAATCAGGATTGTTGAGCGTTAATAATACGCCTGAGAAAAGATAGGGCTGGACCTATCTTTCTGCTTTTTTTCAAACTTGCTCAGAATAGCACAGTTTGAAAGGTAAAAAAAAAGATTTTTACCTTGTTCATGTGCAGCCATGCTCTGTAGCAGCGAGTGTAGTTGAGCATACACCCATCTGAGGAAGCTCTTAGACCAAAAATGTGGTCATATAGACTCTAAACTTGTAAAAACATGTGTGAAGAGGAAACTATGCTATCATCAAAACATTGATCGTTCTTTGTAGAAACAGTCCTGGCACTCGGACATAGCTAAAATCTCCATCTTTTTTTTTCATATTAAAAGCAGCTTTATAGGCATAAGGGCAGATTCGGATGAGCGTGGTTTTCTCCACTTGTACAGCCAGGATAATCATGGCCACATAACGGGACAAAATGAAACCACTGAAATCAATGAATTTCAGTGGTTTCATTTTCGCTATCGGTCCCATTAGTTGTAGCAACATAATGGTAATTACTAGATACCTTTTATTTCTGCCTTTAGAGTTTCAGGACTACATAAGAATAACGTAAAATACAAATTTAGCATTTTCCTGAAATTGCTGTTCTGCTTTCTAATAACACTGCTTCCTAAGGCCGCTCTCGCAATGGACGTTTTTTACTGCGATTAGTGCAGCGTCCCGAACACCGCACTAACCGTAATACAATGCTGCCATTGATTTCAATAGGGCCTCGCAGACCAGCGCTCCAATGTGGCATTTCCAATGCCGCGATTTTTGAGTGCTGTCTGCTATATCTTTGTGTGATTTAGCACTTTTTAACACATCTAATCACTCATCACAGTGATGGGGTGCATTAAAAAACGCTGTTAAACGCTCTAACGTGTTTGAAAATGCTGCGCAAAATCACAGTAAAATGCAGCGTTTATTGAACACGTGTGAGAGCAGCCTATAACACCAGTAAACTGGTCTAAACCTTTAATAACATAGTGAAGGCAATTTATAAGTCATACTTGCTATACACTTCTGCATGTAAGGGCTCATGTCCACGGGTGTATGGGTAAAACACTGCAGGTGTATGCAAATGTGCAGCGAGTGCACTGTGCATGACCGCGTTTATCACGAATACTCAGTTTGACTGTTTTGTTTTTTTTAATTCCCCGCTCTGTTTCATAATGGCGCTGCGTATGAATCGCCACCCATACGAAAGTATAGGGCTCACGCTGCGTGGTATGCGGAAAAATAGAGGATGCTGCAATCTATTTGTCGCGTGTATCTACATGCAGTATTTACACGCTAATGTGAAAGGATCAATGAAAGTCCATTTACTGTCATTGACTCCATTTACTGTGTGTCACACGGCCGTATATAGTGTGTGTAATACCCAATGAAAACATGCCCGTGTACATGAGCCACAAATGTCCTAATACTGCATCTGTCAGTGTCCCCAAATAATATCTCACATATGCTTGTGAAAGTCTATTTTTGGATAGTTTACAAAGTATTTTACTTGTTAAAGCAGTAGTTTGTGCTTCATGGTTATGCCTCTTTTTCACGAGCTGATTCTTGTTTGATTGTGCGCACGAACGAGTAACATCACCGCTAACTTGTTTGCAATCTTTGTCACTCGTACTGCTTGTTTAGACAGGCAGATCATCGTTAACAATCATTCACTTCTCCTTCAGTGTTTTATATACAATGTGAAGCATTGAACGAGCCAACGGTGATTTTTATGCTGGGTGAAACCAAACAACTGACAAGAAGTGCTCAATTCTCGTTAGTCGTTCAGTCATTAGCTCGTGTTTAGACGTAAAGATAGTTGTTCACTTTTGTACGTTTGAGCAAATTTAGACCTACAGGCGTTATGTTTAAATTGGCCGTTACACTCAAAGGGATTTTGCAAGTAATTTTATTTAAAACAAGTTGGCCATGCAGAAATATAAAATATCTGATACCCATTCGTCTCAGTTCTCCCTCAACTCCAGCTCCACTTAGGGCTCTTTTTAGCTCCGGTCAGTCTGTGATATTCCATATACAAACTGTAGCCTGAAAGCAGAGCACCGGCAAGGAGAATGGCAGATGCAATGAATAATAGTTCATTTTTAACAGAAGTGCTGGGATTTTTATAAAGAAAAGTTAGATACTAAGAACTATGTTTGGTCTTACACAGTACCTTGATCTCGTGATGCTTTGCTATTTTATAGTCTTGTTCCTTCTATATCTGCATGGTGCAAGTGTAGGCAGACTTTAACTAAGGAATGACGAGCACAATGTATGTTCACCCTTAAGGCTTCTTTACACGGGTGTATGTGCAGTGTCCCAAAGGGTAACTCAGGACACGGGGCATACGTTGAGGAGCTGCGAGGTTAGAGTGGTAACTTGTCACGCGTGACGCCACCGTTCCTTTTACCCATCTATATGACCCTTGGCGGTAATAAAGAGCATTCACACACAATGTAAGGTTGAAGTACCTCAGTCCCTGGGAATGGTCAGGGCCTGCTAAAACTTTACTTGGAAACTTCAATATCATACAAATCAGGAATACACTAGTGCAGGTAAGAACAGATGGTTGGAGGTCAGGGAGGAAACTCAGGATCACATCGGTCCTGCAGGCCTATGTTATCTGTCAGGTACTGCTTCTGGAAGGGGAACTCTCCAGAGGAGGATAGGGGTAGGGTTACTCCACAGACACTCTTGCAACACAGTACTTCTGCACGGTGATCTTGGACTTCTTTTCTCACGCTCTCTCTCAGTCTCTCTTTCTCCTTCCTCTCTATAGGCTCCTGGCATTGGAGTCCTCAGTATATCTCTCCTCTTCCTCCATCACTTCACCGCATAAGGGTTGAAGGTATCCCCATGTGGCTCTCTGCTGAAGACTCACTGTGATGGACTCAAGACTCACTCTGTGATGGAACTGTCCCTGAATCTCTCTACCACACCCAAATCACTCATATTTATAATCTCTAGCATACCACGTGACAGGACTTAAAGGAGATGTTTCGAGGAAGCAGTTAAATTTTTTTTTTGCCCAGTCCCCCCCATTAAACATACATTACTAAGCCCCCCTGTAAATGACATTTCTAGCTGGTTCGTACTTACCGTTCCAGCGTTTCAGCAACTTATAAAAGTTTTCTCAAGATGGCCGCCGGCTCTTTCCCCGTTGCTCGCTGCAGCCCGACGTGCGCGCTCCCGAGACGCCGCCAGCTGTGTCTCCATGGCAACCGGACGTATCGCAGCCGCCGACCAGACGCCCACCGCCAGGCAGCAGGTAACCGGCGCTAGCCCCCGGCTCCCCAGCGCTAGACCCTCAGCCCAGGTGAAGGCCCCGGAGCCCAGCGCTAGGTTCCGGAGCCCAGCGCTAGTTCCCCCGGCCTAGCGGCAGCCCCCCCCCGGCCTAGCGGCAGCCCCCCCCGGCCTAGCGGCAGCCCCCCCGGCCTAGCGGCAGCCCCCCCCCGGCCTAGCGACAGCCCCCCCGGCCTAGCGACAGCCCCCCCATCGCAGCGACAGCCCCCCCGGCCTAGCGCTAGTTCCCCCATCACAGCGGCAGCCCCCCCCCGGCCTAGCGACAGCCCCCCCATCGCAGCGGCAGCCCCCCCCCCGGCCTAGCGACAGCCCCCCCATCGCAGCGACAGCCCCCCCGGCCTAGCGCTAGTTCCCCCATCACAGCGGCAGCCCCCCCGGCGCAGCGACAGCCCCCCCCGGCGCAGCGCTAGTTCCCCCGGCGCAGCGCTAGTTCCCCCCCCGACCCATCACTTACCTGGGACGCTTCTCGGGGCGGCTGGGCTGGGCTTCTCCGCTGGGCAGCTCCAGTTTCTGCACCTTCCTCTAACAGAGGAAGGTGCAGAATGGCCGCTGCAGCGCGCTCCCGAGCAGTGACAGCTCGTCTGCGCATGCGCAGAAGAGCTGTAGCGGGGAGCACACTGAAGCGGCTCGTGCTGAATAGAGAAGACCGGACTGCGCAAGCGCGTCTAAAAAAGCAAGCTGCCAGCGAATTTAGACGGAACCATGGAGACGAGGACGCTAGCAACGGAGCAGGTAAGTGGAATAACTTCTGTATGGCTCATATTTAATGCACAATGTACATTACAAAGTGCATTAATATGGCCATACGGAAGTGTATAACCCCACTTGGTTTCGCGAGACCACCCCTTTAAATTGGTACATTTGCAGACATTTCCCAGGCGACACTAACCTCTCACTTGTTGCAGCTGTGCAATACACCTAACAAGAGACTAGACAATTTGCACAGTGCATCTACACAAAAGACATTACATGTATGACATTTATGGAGGGGCCTGGAATAGACTTCTGGGCCATTACATATGCGCAACTACGTTCACCGCTAAGGAGCGTAGTTGCGCATGAACGAGGTAAAAATCCAGAAAAAAAAACAGGAAAATAGGTCCTGCCCTATCTTTCTCGCATGTACTATTAACTATGTGCAAGAAAGGTAGGACAAAACCTATATCTTCTCGTCCGTAAAGTTAATCGGTGTGAATCCCGATAGTGGACACTAAATCAGTGGTTTCATCTGGTCCCATTATGCAGTCGTGATTTTCACGCCCGCATAATGAGACAAAATCACTCCCATCTGTTTAAGCTCTTACAGATGTAATACACACTTAGGGCGAGCACCCACTGGCGTTTGCGTTCTCCGCGGGAAAAAAACGCAGCGTTTTCGCAGCGTTTCTCGCGTTTTTCCGCGCGTTTTTCGTGGCGTTTTTCGCGGCGTTTTCGCGGCGTTTTGCGTTAATTTCCATTGACATTCATGGGTGCATTAGGAGAAAAATAGGGACACATATGCAACTGACAGTTCCTATGTTAAAAACGCAAACGCAACGCAAAAAAAACGCCAGTGGACAGGAACACATGTTATCTCTATGCCTGTGCAGGAAAAACGCAAAACGCAAAACGCAGGTAAAAAAACGCCAGTGGGTGCTCGCCCTTATGATGTTTGGGCTTTATTAGTTTTTTCAATAGCAAAAACGGCTTGCTCGTACAACTTTATAGTAAACAATATTAAAATATAAATTGTGGTGTTTTAATGTAGCACACCTAGGAGCCTTTCTGCATGAAATAAAATTGCTAAATTGTTAAATGATTTAAGAAAGAATCCAATGGGGTGTTAATGCTCGAGCTACAAATTAGCAGTTTGTCTTTTTGTTCATTTCTTAATGCTTTTATTATGTTTCATTTATAAGTAGTGTCTGCCTCTTGCTGCAGTGTAACCTTACATTATGCCTATTATTACTTGTAGTTCTTGCCTAATGAAGAGGGACTGGAGGAAGTCAGCAGGGAAGTCAAAAATTTAACCTACTATATCAAGACTTGGATGGGACCAATCACCCCTTTAATATCACTGATTCATCCAGAAACCATCAAGCCTGTTGTTGCAGCTCCAGGTATTGTATTTGGGATCTTCACAGAAATATACAGTCTTTTTCAATAGCCAGCTGAATAGTTTGATCAATTCTCCTGATTCTTTTGAAGTAAGAGAAACTTGCAAAACCATGAATCAGTAAAATTTCTATCAATTTTGTAATATGACACATTGTGCTAAAGCTATTCTGGTAAGCATTTTTACAGGGCAGATTTATTCAAGATGATACCAATACATACCCTGTTTCCCTGAAAATAAGACCTATCCTGAAAATACGCCCTACCCTGATTTTTCATGCAATGGCTGTGATTGGTTCTTCAACCAATTAATACAGCGCTTGAGGAACCAATCACAGCCACCGCAGTGGTTCATCAAGCACTACATTACTTGGCTGAGCAACGCTCGAGAACCAATCAGAACCATCACTTTCTGGAGGAATTTATGAATCATGTAACCAGGAAGTGATCTTCTGTGGGCGGCAGAGGACTGCAAAAAGCTGGTCAGGGCTCCGAAGAGCGGCGGGAGGGACCTGGACTGACACCTAGTGCCTCTTTTGGGGCAACCATTTATATAAGGCAGGGTCTTATTTTTGGGGAAACATGGTAGAATATTTAGACTGCAACTTAGTAAGATAACAGGTTCAATTACATCTTTCAGAAGTTTTAACAGTCTGTAAACAGAACATGGCGCTCCGTATCTCAGAATTTGTATGGCTACAACAGTGGTGTAAGGCTGGGTTCACACGGGGCGTATTCCCGCCGGAAATCTCGCGGTCTGGCCGCAGCAAAAACTGCAAGATTTACGCCCGGAGAACCGCCGCGTTGGCTTTGAAGCAGCCCGGCCGCTTGCTTTTCCATTGCGGCCGGCGCTCCCATAGAGGAGAGCGCGGCCGTGACATAAATAAACAAAAAAGAAAAGATAAACAGACATGCTGCTTCTTTTGAAACCGCGGCTGCGACCGCCGCAGCCGCGGTTTCAGCCGGATTTACCGCAGCGGATTAGCCGTCCCGTGTGGACGAGGTTTCTGAGAAACCTCGTCCACATGGCTGGCTAATCCTGAGATTAGCGGCCGCGGGCGGTTTTGCCGCGGGCGGATCTGCTGCGGCAAAACCGCGACAAATCCGCCCTGTGTGAACCCAGGCTAAGGCTGGATGTTTTGGATATGTTAGTCATGATGTTAGTAAGCGGTCTATGTAGGAATGTAAATGTAATGAAGTGCTCGGTGAGGATCGGAGAAGTTTTTGACAGGCATTTAAGCTAGATGAAGAGAACTGAAATGTAATTTATGGGGATGATTTCTGTCCCCTGCCAGGTAGGATGAGGCCGTGTATTTGTAACTCCTGAAGTGTTGTGGTAATATTGAACATGAAATTGATGTAGTTGCCAAGAATAAAACAAAAGGTAATGTTCTTCACACAATGTGTACCAATGCTTGTAGCATAGGCAACCAGCTTTTGTGCTAAGGCTGAATAAGGTGATGGATCGAGATGGCATCCACCCCAGAGTTCTTAACCCCTTGAGGACATGAACACTTTTTGCTTTCTCATTTTTGTTTTTCCCTCATTACTTTCAAGAAATCATGACTTTATTTTTTGGTCGACATAGCCATATGTAGGCTGTTTTTTGGTTGTTTTTTTTTTTGTAGAATGCGATATTTTTCAATGTACTATTTCATGTATTGAAAAACCTTTTTTCTTTTTTTGCTTTATGAAATTATGCCATTTTTTGGGAATTAAGTCTTGTTTCCAAATACAACATAACTTTATTCTGTGGGTCAGTACAATTACGATGATACCAAATTTGTATAGTTTTTTTTTCCATGTTGCACTAGTTTTTAACCCCTTAAAGAGATGGTCTATTTTTGGCATAAGGATGCAACGATTTTTGGCAGATTTTCATCTCCAGTTTTCAAAAGCCATAACTTTTTTTTAATTTTTCCGTCAACACCCCTGTATAAAGGCTTGTTTTTTGCGTGGCAAGCTGTAGTTTTTACTGGTGCTATTTTTAGGTACATAAGACTATACTGCAAAACTTTTTGTAATTTTTTAATGATAGCAGGGAGATAAAATACATCAATTATGCAATAGATTTAGGTTTTTTTTTTTTTAGGCCTCCTCAAATGGTAGCGTATATCAGCCGGCTGTGAAAACGCGGCCGATATATGCTCATGTGAAAGAGCTCTTATTGCATTTTTTTGGAAGGCAAGATGAAAAAAATAAGCATTTTGCCTCAGTTTTTTTTAGGGGTTTTAAGGGTTTTTTTTACGCTTTTTGCCATGCAGGATAAAAAGCATGTTCAATTTATTGTGTGTATCATTACAGATACGACGTTACCAAATATGCGGGATTTTAATTTTTAAAATTTTTTTATGCTAATATGGGGGAAAGCGCAAGAAAAGAGGTTTTTTTACATTATTTTTATCTTTTTTTTTTTACACTGTTTATGTCCCTGTAGGGGAATCGTACAATAGCACCTACGATCGCTATGATAAGGCATTGCAGGACTTCTATCCTGCAATGCCTTATCACTTGCATTAGCGATCATAGGCAATGGCAATGCAGGACACCTGTTTCTGGTATCCTGTTGCCATGGCAGCCTGTCGGGCTTTCCACGATTACATCGCGAATGTCCGATGATGTCAGAGGGTCCGCGCTCCCATTGTGAACCCTTTACATGCCGCAATCTACATATATGGCGGCCGAGAAGGGGTTAACAGCGAGGGTCGCTGTCCCAATGCAGCACCGCTGCTGCCGGATAGTGTGAGATCTCTTATGATCTTGCGTTTTCCCAGGGCATAACTGTACGTCCTGTTGCCTTAAAGGGGTTGTTCCGTGCCGAAACGGGTTTTTTTTTTTTCAATAGCCCCCCCGTTCGACGCGAGACAAACCCGATGCAGGGATAAAAAAAAACCAAAAAACAGATAGTACTTACCCGAATCCCCGCGCTCCGGTGACTTCTTACTTACCTTGCGAAGATGGCCGCCGGGATCTTCACCCACGGTGGACCGCAGGTCTTCTGTGCGTTCCATTGCCGATTCCAGCCTCCTGATTGGCTGGAATCGGCACACGTGATGGGGCGGAGCTACGCGATGACGCGTAGAAGGGGGCGGAGCCAGAACTCCGCTGCTGCCGAGACCCAAGAGAAGGGAGAAGACCGGACTGCGCAAGCGCGTCTAATCGGGCGATTAGACGCTGAAAATTAGACGGCACCATGGAGACGGGGACGCCAGCAATGGAACAGGTAAGTGAATAACTTCTGTATGGCTCATAATTAATGCACAATGTACATTACAAAGTGCATTAATATGGCCATACAGAAGTGTATAACCCCACTTTGTTTCGCGGGACAACCCCTTTAAGTACCGCAGACAACTTAGGCTGGCTGCACACGGGCGAGGCGGATTCCGCTTGCGAGATCACGGAGCGAAATCTGGCTGTGACACCGGACAGTGTCCCTGCGTACTTGTATTATCTGTAATGCGGATGACTGCGGAGGATCGCAGGCGGTCATGCACAGTACATGTTTTTTTTTCCAAATATTTGTATTTCCTGTGCTGTTGCTAGGCGATGACCCATGGCCTATATGAAATGTTAAGGGCAGCAGGTTGGACGGACTCTATTGACTTCAATGGAGGCCATATGCACTGAGTTTGCAGCAACATTTTTTTTCCCGGCGTCATCCTGACGGCAGACATGGAGGTTGCACCTTGACCTCGTAGGGACAGGAAGCAAGAGACTTCAAAAGGCTCCTCCCGTCTCCCATTCACCAGTGCTTCCTGTCCCTACAGGGACATGCAAGAGGAGCTCCCTCCAGCGAGCTGCAAGATGACAGCTGAGGAACGGTCCATAGGGCTGTTTCCCCCCTCACCTTTTTCCTAAGCCGGCTGACTGTAGGGATTGACGGTCCATAGGGCTGCTTCCCTTCTCATCTCCCTTCGGGGTGTCAGCGCGGTCCGGGAGCACGGCGGGCCACGGGTCTGACCGCCCGGGGTTCACCACCGCAGCAGTCGGAGCGGCGGACCAGAGGTCCTTGAGTCCCCTCCTTCCTCTTCCACAGCTCGGAGTTGTTTTTCAGCCGGGGAGAGCGGCGGGCCATAGGCTCAGATGCCTCTCTCCCTCAGGCATGCCGGCGCGGCCGCGCGCATCGTCGGGGGGCGGAGCCAATGACGCGGCGTGACGCGGTGACGTCAGACGCCGTCAGCTGACCCGGAACAGCGGGAGATTTGAAAATGGAGACCCCCTGGCAAGCTTCCACTGACAGCACACCTTCAGGGAAGGATTTATCTGTCTAATCTGGTTCTGTCTGCGTTTCTGCATCATGACTACAAAGGAACCAGAGATGGAAGCCCTGCAAACTGTAAGTGTTACTTGTTGCAGGGATGTTATGCTCAGGGATTTAGCATTGTGTGGGGGTTTTCCCTTATGTGCATGCATGTATATTCTGCAGGACAGGGAATCCACCCGGTCTAAACAGGACCTAAAGAAAAAACACAGAAAAGGCGCCCTGTGTCTTTAAAAAAAAACAAAAAACTGGACGAGGCGTATAAAAAGCCGCTATGCCCCGATTGTACCTCCAAGATCCTTACGGATGAACAGGCTGCATTCAGGGAAGATATTAGATCCCTGGTTAGAGAGGAGGTCCGGGCATCGATTTCCAGTCCCCCCCCAGCTCGGCGGGAAGGAAGGGCCGCTAAAAAAGCGAGCCACATACCGCTAATAAGCTCAGAGTTTGAGCAATCCCTGGGCAACTTGTCAGATGGCGAACTCTTTGACCGTCCCCCTGACGCCAGGGATGAGAATAAAAAGTACTATTTCTCATCTGGGGACCTGGTTGACCTGATCAAAGCAGTCAGGGATACAATGAAGGTCGAGGATGTGGTCGAGCCAAGGTCCGTACAGGACGACCTGTCCGGCGGGCTCAGACCAAGGAACCGCACAGTGTTTCCGGTTAACGATACCCTGAAGAAAGTAATCACAGATGAGTGGGCTGCGTGGACAAACACCTCTATTTGTCCCGTGAATATAAAGAGAGACTCCGCTTTGGGGAGAAACACGTGAACATCTACGCGCGGTCCGGGAGCACGGCGGGCCACAGGTCTGACCGCCCGGGGTTCACCACCGCAGCGGTCGGAGCGGCGGACCAGAGGTCCTTGGGTCCCCTCCTTCCTCTGCCACAGCTCGGGCAGTTGTTTTCAGCTGGGGAGAGCGGCGGGCCATAGGTTCAGATGCCTCTTTCCTCCAGGCATGCCGGTGCGGCCGCGCGCGGCGTCGGGCACAGGTGGCCATAATGGCCAAAAAGACAGCCCTGCCATTCGAGGACTCCTCTCATCTTAAAGACCCGACGGACAGGGTTGACGCCTTGATGAAACGGGCCTGTCAAACAACGGCCTATACGTTGAAGCCCAATATCGCAGCGACTTCTGTGGCGAGGTCGATGTTCCTCTGGTTGGGGGAACTCGACGACCAGATTAAACAGAAGGCTCCTAGAGATGCGTTACTGGAATGCAGGCCTCTACTTAGATCAGCAACAGGCGGTCTGGCTGAAAACATGGAAAGCAGATACGGCTTCCAAAGGAAGGCAGTGTAACATCCCGTTTTCATGGCCAGCACATCTTTGGCGCGGACTTGGAGGAGATCCTAAAAAGAGCTACCGACAGGACCCACAGTTTCCCGGACCAAGCAAGAACGGGATTTCCCCACAAACCTCAGCCATCCTTCAAGCCATACTGAGGCAAAGGAAAGACGGGGAGCTGGTCCTACCCCAAAGGAGGCAGGGGTAAGACAAAGACAACCCCTTCCCCTGTAGGCAAGTACCAGGTGGGGGGCAGACTACTGAGCTTTCCCGGCCCCCACGCAATCCCCCGCCCTGCAGGATATCTTTAAAAATGACATTTCTAAGCTGCTACAGATGGGGGCGGTAGTCCGGGTCCCCGCAGTAGAACAGGGCTTGGGGTTCTACTCACCCCTATTTCTGATTAAAAAAACGAACAACAGTTTCGGATGATCCTTAATCTGAAGGGCCTGAACAGGTTTATTACCTACAAAAGGTTTAAGATGGAAACCGTCAGGTCTGCAGTAACTCTGATCAAAAGAGGGGACTTTATGAGTACCGTCGATCTAAAGGACGCGTACTACCACGTCCCAGTCCTGCCGGAACATCACAAGTACCTGCGGTTTGCCATCAGGATGGGCAGCCGTGTACACCATTTTCAATTCCAGTGCCTACCCCTCGGAATTTCAACGGCACCCAGGATATTCTCTAAAATAGTGGCAGAGATGGTGGCGTATCTCCATGTGGCAGGCATAAACATTGTCCCATACCTGGACGCTCTCCCTATTTCAGAGACTGGGGTGGATAGTTAACTTCCCGAAATCTAGTCTTCTCCCCGAGACGCGAAAGACCTTCCTGGGGGTACAGATAGACTCAGTGTCTCAGATCTTGTCTTTGCCTCCACCCAGGCAGGAAAACCTTAGGCTGGCAGCAGAGAAATGCGGCCAGAAGAAACAAATAACGATTAGGGACGCAATAAGGCTCCTGGGCCTCATGACCTCCTGTATCGGCATTATTCCTTGGGCCCAGGCGCACTCAAGGACGCTACAGAGAGCCACTCTGGGCAACTGGGACGGGGCAACAACCTCTCTGGACAGCAGAATGCCTGTGTCATCATCAGTCACAAGGTCCCTCCGCTGGTGGCGTTCAACTGGCAACCTAGAGGCGGAGTCCCCATGGGTGACAGAGCCCTTCATCTCCGTAGTCACCAACGCAAGCCAGTCTGGCTGGGGAGCGCAAGTGGGGCAGCGTTTGCTCCAGGGCAAATGGGGTCCAACATTGCATGCCCAGACCTCAAATTTCAGAGAGCTTAGGGCCATCTGGGAGGCGCTTCACAGAGCTCAGGATATCCTAAAGAAGAGACATGTTAAAATCTTCTCTGATAATGTGACCGCCGTTTCACTTATTCGCTACCAGGGAGGCACCAGAAACTTTCACCTGCTGAAATTAACAGCCCGGATCTTCCGATGGACCGAGTCCACGGTACAGTCCCTGACAGCGGTCCATCTCAAAGGATCCCAGAACCTGACAGCGGACTTTCTAAGTCGAAGAGGCCTAGACCCCGGGGAATGGTCTCTGAATCAAGAGGAATTTTGTCTCATTACAGAAACCTGGGGCAGTCCACAGGTGGACCTGTTTGCAAGCAGCAAAAATTCAGAATGTCCCGCCTATTTTTCCCTAGATCCGAGGGACAAGGCCGAGGGGTTAGCCGCTTTTTCCCAGAGTCGGGATTTCAGTCTGGCGTACGCCTTCACCCCCATACCCCTGATCCCGAGAGTTCTTCAGAAGGTCCAGCAGAGCAACATCATGCTGATCCTGATCGCCCCACACTGGGAAAAAAGGGCATGGTTTCCGGTGCTCCTAAAGCTCGCCATCTCGGAGCCAATCCGCCTTCCATCCAGGGAGGACCTTCTAGCGCAGGGCCCAGTTCTTTGCCCCAACCTAGAGAGACTGAACCTCGCGGTGTGGATATTGAGGAACAGACGCTACTAAGACAAGGTTTGTCCTCCAGAGTTATCGCGACTCTACGCCAGTCCCGAAAACCTGTAACCTCAGCTATTTATAATAAGATCGGGGAAAAAATTCTCCTCCTGGAGGGGGCTGGAAGTCTCCAATCTTGACACTTTGGTGGCGGAGATTTTGAACTTCCTCCAGATAAAAACTTGAGACCAGGAACCCTGGAAGTACAGGTATCAGCGCTCTCGGCCATTCTAGACTAACCTTTGGCGGATCATAGACTGATCCGCAGGTTCATGGAAGTGGCAGAAAGAATGAGGCCAGTTAGCCGTAGTACAGTCCCCCCCCATGGGACCTGAACCTAGTTCTCCAAAGCCTCTGCAAAGACCCCTTCAACCTATCTATCAGATTCCAATTAGGTTCCTCACGTTTAAAACTGTGTTCCTGGTAGCTATCACAACAGCGAGGCATGTAAGCGAGCTCCAGGCCCTATCTTGTAAGACATCTTACCTATTAAGCCAGGACGATAGGGTCATACTAAAAACAGACCCCCTTTTTTCTTCCAAACGTAGCCTCAAAATTCCACAGACAGCAAGAAAGTATTCTCCCATCCTTCTGTCAAAATCCCCAAAACGATAGGGAAAGAGACTACCATAGCCTGGATGCAAGGAAGGCCATTCTATGCTACCTAGAGCAGACATCATCCTTTAGGAAGGCTGACTGTCTTTTGTTCAATTTCAGGGGCCAGGCAGAGGAAGAGCGGCTTCTAGGAGATCCATTAGCCACTGGATAAAATCCACCATCCAGCAGGCCTACTCGTCCTGCAACAGCACTATCCTGGAAGGACTCAAGGCCCATTCTACCAGGGCAGTATCCTGCTCCTGGGCAGAGAGGGCTATGGCGACACCGGACCAAATCTGTAAGGCAGCCACATGGTCCAACCTGCACACATTCGCAAAACATTACAGGCTGAATGCGGACTTCTCCTCCGATCTCTCTTTCGGGAGAAAGGTCCTGCAAGCAGTGGTCCCTGCCTAAAGAGTTAATCTGGTATACTCCATGTCTGCCGTCAGGATGATGCCGGGAAAAGGGAGTGAATTTCTTACCGAAAATTCCTTTTTTCCGAGTCATCCTGACGGCACGTATTTCCCTCCCAAAAATTCACACGTTTATATTAACGTTTATGCGGGCACGAATCTGTAGCCCAGAGGCTCCTATGTTGAACATTTCCTTTTATGCGGTAAATTTGTGCATATTATCTTGTGTTATGTCCGAGTAAGCTACCCTCTTCTTGTTTATGTTCAAATGGAACTAACCATGTTATTTTTTTCGGAGCAAATAAATATCTTCTTTGGTTAACCACGACATGTCCATGTAAGTAATTTAGAAGACACTGGTGAATGGGAGACGGGAGGAGCCTTTTGAAGTCTCTTGCTTCCTGTCCCTACGAGGTCAAGGTGCAACCTCCATGTCTGCCGTCAGGATGACTCGGGGGAAAAAGGAATTTTCGGTAAGAAATTCACTCCCTTTCCTCCACTCGTGAAATACGCAATTCGTATCAGTGAGTGTGAAGAAAAAAGCGAAAGTACATACCTTTTCAATGTGTGCAATTTGCTGCAGATCCTCTGCGTGGACACCAATCGCGGATTTCGCAATAGGAATCTGGGCCGTGTGAAGCCGGCCTTATGCTTAACTAATAGCCTGTGTGAGTCTCAACAATCTTTTAATATACTTTCGTTAAAAATTTTGTTGCTTTATCTCTGTAATCTAGTTTTAGGGGGCTGTCACTAGGGGTCTCCCTTCCAGCCCCACTGCAATTCACTGCCTGTTAGTTACTGGGATGCTGGGATGTTTTCTTTAGTTGTGTGTGAGGGGCTGCTGTCAATTTTCTGTTTTTATGTTTGCTGCTGAACTCCCGAACAAATTTACAGCTGATTATTGAGAATTTCATCAGCAGGATGCTTTGTGATCAGCTTGTCTTCACACAATTCTTTTAGTAAATAGAGAGTAACATAGTATGTAGGGCTGAAAAAAGACATCTGTCCATTCATCCATCCAGTTCAGCCTATTACCCCCCAATGTTGATCTAGAGGAAGACGGGGAAAAAAAAACAATGGGGTAGAATGCAATTTCCCCATTTAAGGGAAAAAATTCCTTCCAGACTCCAATCTGACAATCAAAATAATCCCTGGATCACCAACCCTTCTGAAGTAATCAGTGACCATAACATATAATATTGTTAGACATCCAGGCCCCTATTAAACTCTTTTATCGAGTTTACCATCACCACGCCCTCAGGCAGAGAGTTCCATAGTCTCACTGCTCTTACAGTAAAGAACACCCTTCTATATCAGTGTAGAAACCTTCTTTCCTCTAGACGTAGCGAATGTCCCCTTGTTACAGTCACAGTCATGGGTATAACTACATGATGGGAGAGATCTCTGTATTGTCCCCTGATATATTTATACATAGTTATTAGGTCGCCTCTTAGCCGTGTTTTTTCTAAACTAAATAACCCCAATTTTGATAACCTCTCTGGGTATTGTAGTTCACCCACATCATTTATTACTTTAATGCCCGCCTTTAATTAAGGAATAGCGAGCATACTCGATAAAGCAAACTACTCGAGCGAGTAGTGCCTTATTCGAGTACCTGCCCGCTCGTCTCTAAAGATTCGGCTGCCGGCGCGGGTGACAGGTGAGTTGCGGCGGTGAGCGGGGGGAGAGAGGGAGAGAGAGAGATCCCCTCCATTCCGACCCGCTCTCCCCCACTGCTCCCCGCCCCCCGCCGGCACCCGAATCTTTAGAGACGAGCGGGGAGATACTCGGCTAAGGCACTACTTGCTCGAGTAATGTGCCTTAGCGAGTATACTCACTCATCTCTATTAAGGAAATTAATTTGAAATATTTAGTTGATGAATCATACAACTTTATGAATGTTGAATTCAAGATGTTTTGGATTTCACATATGTAAAAAGGGAAATATTTTACATTTCTAGACAAAGTTACTAAGTTCACACCATTTCTCCCTTCACACACCACACGGTTGATTCGATTCGCTTATCTTGATGCCATAATCCTTCATGTGTACGGCATTATAATATATGTGGAATACACCCTTATTTGTTTCATTTTTCTTTGTTTGCAGCTGCCATTGCACCTAAAGATCCATTATTCACTGGCTTTCTAAGACCCTGGTTGGGTAAGTTCTGTTTAATTATTTTTTTGCTTTTTGTTCCTTAACCCCTTAAGGACCAGGCTGTTTTGTAACTTAAGGAGCAGACACTTTTTAGGGATTTTACCAAATAGCGCAGTTTTACTGCCCTATTTTGTTTCCTTTAGCTACAAAAATTATTTTTACTGCGTTTTTTTTCCCGTGACATATAGGACGGTTTTTTAAAATATCTTTTTCACTGACTTTTTATTCCCGTTTTTTAGTAGAGATGAGCAAGCATGTTCGGATACAGCAGTTACTCGAGCGAGCATCGCTCTTCTCGAGTAACAGCTTACTGGTCCGAGCGTGCACAGGTGGGGGCGGGGGGGGGGGGGGGGGAGAGTGAGAGAGATGACCCTCCAGCTTTGCTGCAGCAGGGAACACCGGCGGTCACATGACCCCCCAGCTCCTGCAGTGGAAGCTACACTGCTACTTTCACCTTCTAGTACACAGTGCTCATTGAGCGCTGTGTACACAGGGGAGGAAAAGGCAGGAAGGGTTAAAAACCCTACTGCCTTCTCCTCTGAGTTATCAGCTGTCACTAACAGCCTATAATCCGTCCTGTCTCTTATTGATTGCAAAGGCAGGAGGCTTAAAGCACCGCCATAATTTTACTATCGGCGGTGCTTTAAGCCCAGGACCAGGCGCCGTATATTTACCGCACCTGGTCCTTAATGGGTTAAGGTTAATTTATTCTGATTATTCTGACAAAATGTATGTGGTTTCTTAATCATAATTTTAACATAATCATAACAGCTTTACTTGATCACAGCAGGCTTCTTCAGATGGCCGTGATTTTGTCACGTTTTGCGGGCGTGAAAATAACGGCCATAAAAAGTG
Organism: Eleutherodactylus coqui; assembly: GCF_035609145.1. NCBI lineage: Eukaryota > Metazoa > Chordata > Amphibia > Anura > Eleutherodactylidae > Eleutherodactylus > Eleutherodactylus coqui. Next base: position 323,900,614 of record NC_089837.1, on the reverse strand, counting down.
ACGAAACAAAACCATTAATTTCAATGGTTCCATTTTGACTAGTGGGATTCTTGCGTGTCAATACTATGTGCGAGAAAAGATAGGACTTGCACTATCTTTCTTGCACGTATTTCTTCCACATGGTAGGAAAGATAGGGCAGGATCTATCTTCCTGCTTTTTTTTTTTTTTTAAATAGCGCAGAATTTAAAGGTTAAAAGATAAGGGAATTTTGACTGGTTCATGCGCTAATAAACTCCATAGTAATATCGCACTAGAATCACACTAGTGAAACCGAAACCACTGAAATCCATGGTTTTGTTTTTGCCACTTTTTGCGGCCATGATTTTCATGGCCGCAAAAAGCTCTGCAGACACGGTTGTGTGTTTAAGCCCTAAAAGAGGTTTTTCTCTTTCAGACATTCACAAAATGCTATAAATGCCTAATTCATAGGGTTATTTTGAGCTTCTTTGCATCAGTAAGCCATGACAGCCGGCAGCGCCAAATGTAGGCAAAGTCTTGATAAAGATGTGGTTGTCCTTACACCACTCTGTGCGTTACCATTTTATAGGAGGTTTCAGACAAATCTGCCCTGAGGATATACAATACTTTCATTGTTAAATATATTTCAGTATTTTTTTTCTTTAGCTATATAATATACAGTGGTGTAGTAAACCAGTGATGTGCAAGCTATCAAAGAAGATTTCACATTTCTGCAAAGGATCATGCAGTTTGGGGATAATTTGGCCTTTAACCCTCTAAGAACAAAGCGCACTAAATTTATGGCAGAACTGCAGAACCGATTAAAGCTTTTGCTTCTGAAATCAAGCAAGAGCAGGTCGGGTTCTCAGTTGTCAGACACAGCCGAGGACCCAGAAGAGAAAGTAGAAGCTCTTTTAACCGTTTCTGCCTTCTCCTTTCCAGGCTACATAGCGTCAATGAGTGCTATGTACTAAAGTGAGAATGCGGAAGTGTTATTTCCGCTATGTAACCTGCCGATCACATGACTGCCGGGACCCCCTGGGACAGCAGAGATACAGGGTCCTAGCAGACCCTCATCAGCTCTGCCAGTGACTATTGTCACTACAGGGGGAAGTGAGAAATTAGAAGAAAAATAAAAGACAATGTGAATGACCCTCATAGGTCTTTGGAAAGAGGAAAGATGTTAACACAAATAGTTACAAAAATAAGTTATAAAATAGAATAGAATAAAATAAAAATGTATACGTAAAAAGAAAGTGACGCACCAGCAACGCCATCCAAAACCGTTGCCATATGCACCCTGTAATCCAAAACTATACATAAATCATATATATCCGTATATATTAAGGACAGCAGCACCTTAAGCAGCGTACCTCGCTTATGCAGAGGGAGGCTAGCGAAGAAATGCAGGCTCAAAAACAAGGGGCTGGATCCATGACCCATATGAACACCTGTAGATACTTCAGAGAAGAGATGCATATGTTGAGAGACACACACACTCCTATGTGCGTTTTTTTATTTGATGGGGATATGGAGTTAGAGGACTGACGGTCTGTAGGCCATGTCCCACACATGTGCAATATTCAATGTTGCTAAAGTAGTCTGCCATGGATAGTAGAGACATAACGCTGCGAGATTCGTCTCTGATATCGCGCATGCGGTTTGGCACACCCATCGGATGACATAGTTGGGTGAGTTAGAACAGCCCACCTAAATTGATTTGCGCATTCACTTTGGTGCGCCGCGTGTTCCAGCCACCATGTTGGTTATGGGCAAACATTCAATTTCGCGGTAGCATGCTTAGTATCTCGCATATGTGCTGTGACATAATGTGAATGCCAGTCCGGCAGTCCTGGATGACTAGTTAGGTAAACCTTTCTTCCGTTTAAACATTGCCATGATAACATAACGCACATTAGCATCTAAGGTGTAGTGGACTATAGAGCTCACACTGCGTGGGTGGGTCCTTTTTTAATTGATGTTTCTTGATTGGTGTATACTTTTTAACTGAGGTGCATATATTGTTGTGGGGTTTTGAGTATTCAGCGACTGTATAAAGGCTGCGAGTGACAGCCGAAACGTTGTCAAGCTTATGTGCATGTGTGCATTGAGTAAAGACTAGAGATGAGCGAACGCGTTCGTCCGAGCTTGATATTCGTGCGAATATTAGGGTGTTCGGGATGTTCGTTATTCGTAACGAACACCATGCGGTGTTCTGGTTACTTTCACTTCCTTCCCTGAGACGTTAGCGCGCTTTTCTGGCCAATTGAAAGACAGGGAAGGCATTACAACTTCCCCCTGCAACGTTTAAGCCCTATACCACCCCCCTGCTGTGAGTGGCTGGCGAGATCAGGTGTTCGCCTAATATAAAAGTCGGCCCCTCCCGCGGCTCGCCTCAGATGCGGTGTGAGTTAGATGAGGGACAGTGCTGTTTATACCGGAGCTGCTGTAGGGAAAGAATTGGTAGTTAGTGTAGGCTTCAAGACCCCCCAAAGGTCCTTATTAGGGCCACTGATAGCTGTGTGTTGGCTGCTGTTAGCAGTGGCATTTTTTTTTTCTCAAAATCGGCTCTGCAGAGCGTTGCACCTGGCATTAGGGACAGAAGTGCTGCATAGGCAGGGAGAGTGTTAGGAGTGAGTGTAGCCTTCAAGAACCTCAACGGTCCTTTCTAGGGCCATATTTATCCGTGTGCAGTACTGTCCAGGCTGCTGTTAGCTGTGCTGCATTTTTTTTGGGCTTCTCAAAATCGCCTCTGCAGAGCATTCCACCCTCCATTGATACTGCAGGGAAAGAATTGTATAGGCAGGGCCACAACACAGTTATTATTCATAGAATATACGCAGTGCTGCCTTTTGGTGGAAAAACAAGTGAAAACAAATCTATTTGTCCAGCCTCTGTCCGTCCTTACGGGCGGTGGACACGTGTGAGCTGCGTGAAAAACATTGCTAAATCATACGCACCCAGCTACGCTTTACTGCTGGCTTCGCCATTTGCTTTCCTTAATTGGGAAAAAAAATACCTGCTCTGCCAGAGTTATAATAACTCTGCTACCCTCACGTTCTGTGACACATTAGCAGGGACACAGCACAGTTATTAAACTTCTCATGTTCATTGAATATACGCAGTGCTGCCTTTTGGTGGAAAAACAAGTGAAAACAAATCTATTTGTCCAGCCTCTGTCCGTCCTTACGGGCGGTGGACACGTGTGAGCTGCGTGAAAAACATTGCTAAATCATACGCACCCAGCTATGCTTTACTGCTGGCTTCGCCATTTGCTTTCCTTAATTGGGAAAAAAAATACCTGCTCTGCCAGAGTTATAATAACTCTGCTACCCTCACGTTCTGTGACACATTAGCAGGGACACAGCACAGTTATTAAACTTAGATTATTCATTCACTAGAGGCAGTGGGGCCTTTCGTTTTCCAAAAAGGGAAAAAATTATATTTGGCCTGCAGTCTTGCGCCAATTTATTTCCTGCCTGTGAAATCAAATCACTGGTAATACAGCATGCTGAGGGGTAGGGGTAGGCCTAGAGGACGTGGACGCGGCCGAGGACGCGGAGGGCCAAGTCAGGGTGTGGGCACAGGCCGAGCTCCTGATCCCGGTGTGTCGCAGCCGACTGCTGCGCGATTAGGAGAGAGGCACGTTTCTGGCGTCCCCACATTCATCGCCCAATTAATGGGTCCACGCGGGAGACGGTTATTAGAAAATGAGCAGTGTGAGCAGGTCCTGTCCTGGATGGCAGAAAGTGCTTCGAGCAACCTATCGTCAACACGCAGTTCTGCGCCGTCCACTGCTGCAAATCCGAATCCTCTGTCTGCTGCTCCTCCTTCCTCCCAGCCTCCTCACTCCACTACAATGACACCTGCTCAGGAGCGGGAACACTCCCAGGAACTGTTCTCGGGGCCCTGCTTAGATTGGGCAGCAGCGGTTCCTCTCCCACCAGAGGAGTTTATCGTCACTGATGCCCAACCATTCGAAAGTTCCCGGGGTCCGAGGGAAGAGGCTGGGGACTTCCGCCAACTGTCTCAACAACTTTCTGTGGGTGAGGAGGACGATGACGATCAGACACAGTTGTCTTGCAGTGAGGTAGTAGTAAGGGCAGTAAGTCCAAGGGAGCAGCGCACAGAGGATTCGGAGGAAGAGCAGCAGGACGATGAGGTGACTGACCCCACCTGGTGTGCAATGCTTACTCAGGAGGACAGGTCTTCAGAGGGGGAGTCAAGGGCATCAGCAGGGCAGGTTGCAAGAGGCAGTGCGGTGGCCAGGGCCAGGGGTAGAGGCAGGGCCAGACCGAATAATCCACCAAGTGTTTCCCAAAGCGCCCCCTCGCGCCATGCCACCCTGCAGAGGCCGAGGTGCTCTAAGGTCTGGCAGTTTTTCACAGAGACGCCTGACGACCGACGAACAGTGGTGTGCAACCTTTGTTGCGCAAAGCTCAGCCGGGGAGCCAACACCAACAGCCTCACCACCACCACCATGCGCAGACATATGATGGCCAAGCACCCCACAAGGTGGGACGAAGGCCGTTCACCGCCTCCGGTTTGCACCCCTGCCTCTCCCCCTGTGCCCCAACCTGCCACTGAGATGCAACCCCCCTCTCAGGACACAGGCACTACCGCCTCATGGCCTGCACCCACACCCTCATCTCCGCTGTCCTCGGCCCCATCCAGCAGTGTAGTTCAGCGCACCGTTCAGCCGTCGCTTGCGCAAGTGTTCAAGCGCAAGTACGCCGCCACGCACCCGCACGCTCAAACGTTAACCGTCCGCATAGCAAAATTCATCAGCCTTGAGATGCTGCCGTATAGGGTTGTGGAAACTGAGTCCTTCAAAATTATCATGGAGGCGGCGGCCCCGCGCTACTCAGTTCCCAGTCGCCACTACTTTTCCCGATGTGCCGTCCCAGCCCTGCACGACCACGTCTCCCGCAACATTGTGCGCGCCCTCACCAACGCGGTTACTGCCACGGTCCACTTAACTACGGACACGTGGACAAGCACAGGCGGGCAGGGCCACTACATCTCCCTGATGGCACATTGGGTGAATTTAGTGGAGGCTGGGACAGAGTCAGAGCCTGGGACCGCTCACGTCCTACCCACCCCCAGAATTGCGGGCCCCAGCTCGGTGCTGGTATCTGCGGAGGTGTATGCTTCCTCCACTAAAGCACCCTCCTCCTCCTCCTCCTCCTCTGTCTCGCAATCAAGATGTGTTAGCAGCAGCATGTCGCCAGCAGTCGGTGTCGCGCGGTGTGGCAGCACAGCGGTGGGCAAGCGTCAGCAGGCCGTGCTGAAACTACTCAGCTTAGGCGATAAGAGGCACACGGCCCACGAACTGCTGCAGGGTCTGACAGAGCAGACCGACCGCTGGCTTGCGCCGCTGAGCCTCCAACCGGGCATGGTCGTGTGTGACAACGGGCGTAACCTGGTGGCGGCTCTGCAGCTTGGCAGCCTCACGCACGTGCCATGCCTGGCCCACGTCTTTAATTTGGTGGTTCAGCGCTTTCTGAAAAGCTACCCACGCTTGTCAGACCTGCTCGTAAAGGCGCGCCGGCTCTGCGCACATTTCCGCAAGTCCCACACGGACGCTGCCACCCTGCGCACCCTGCAACATCACTTTAAGCTGCCAGTGCACCGACTGCTGTGCGACGTGCACACACAGTGGAACTCTACGCTCCACATGTTGGCCAGGCTCTATGAACAACGTAGAGCTATAGTCGAATACCAACTCCAACATGGGCGGCGCAGTGGGAGTCAGCCTCCTCAATTCCTTTCAGAAGAGTGGGCCTGGTTGGCAGACATCTGCCATGTCCTTGGTAATTTTGAGGAGTCTACCCAGGTGGTGAGCGGCGATGCTACAATCATTAGCGTCACCATTCCTCTGCTATGCATCTTGAGAAATTCCCTGCAAACCATAAAGGCAGCTGCTTTGCGCTCGGAAACGGGGGCGGGGGAAGACAGTATGCCGCTGGATAGTCAGGGCACCCTCCTGTCTATTTCTCAGCGCGTACAGGAGGAGGAGGAGGAGCATGAGGAGGATGAGGAGGAGGGGGAAGAGACAGCTTGGGCCGCTGCTGACGGTACACCGGCTGATTGCCTGTCATCCTTTCAGCGTGTATGGCCTGAGGAGGAGGAGGAGGAGGAGGAGGATCCTGAAAGTGATCTTCCTAGTGAAGACAGTCATGTGTTGCGTACAGGTACCCTGGCACACATGGCTGACTTCATGTTAGGATGCCTTTCTCGTGACCCTCGCGTTGCACGCATTCTGGCCACTACGGATTACTGGGTGTACACACTGCTCGATCCACGGTATAAGGAGAACCTGCCCACTCTGATTCCCGAAGAGGAAAGGGGTTCGAGAGTGTTGCTATACCACAGGACCCTTGCGGACAAGCTGATGGTAAAATTCCCAGCCGACAGCGCTAGTGGCAGAAGGCGCAGTACCGAGGGCAAGGTAGCAGGGGATGTGCGTAGATCGAGCAGCATGTACATCCCAGGCAGTGCAACAGTCTTTAAGGGCCTGGCCAGCTTTATGGCTCCCCACCAAGACTGTGTCACCGCTCCCCAGTCACGGCTGAGTCGGCGGGAGCACTGTAAAAGGATGGTGAGGGAGTACGTAGCGGATCGCACGACCATCCTTGGTGACGCCTCTGCCCCCTACAACTACTGGGTGTCGAAGCTGGACATGTGGCCTGAACTAGCGCTGTATGCCCTGGAGGTGCTTGCTTGTCCTGCGGCTAGCGTGTTGTCGGAGAGGGTGTTTAGTGCGGCTGGGGGAATCATCACAGATAAGCGTAGCCGCTTGTCAACCGACAGTGCCGACAGGCTAACACTCATCAAGATGAACAAAGGCTGGATTTCCCCAGACTTCTCTTCTCCACCAGCAGACAGCAGCGATACGTAAGCAATACGTAGGCTGCACCCGCGGATGGAAGCTACGTTCTCTCTCACCATCCAAAACGGGGACATTTCTGCTTCATCAATCTGTGTCTAATATTCCTCCTCCTCCTCCTCCTGCTCCTCCTCCTGAAACCTCACGTAATCACGCTGAACGGGCAATTTTTCTTAGGGCCACAAGGCTCACTCAAATAATTTTTCAGAACAATTTTTATAAGTTTCAATGCGCTTAAAAGCATTGGAACTTTAACTTGAACCAATTTTTTGTTACACTGGGCTGCCTCCAGGCCTAGTTACCACTTAAGCCACATTAACCAAAGCGATTAATGGGTTTCACCTGCCCTCTTGGCTGGCCATGGCCAATTTTTGGGATGTACATTAGTACTGTTGATACAGCAATTTTTGTGGGCCCTCGCCTACAGTGTAATCAAATTAATTTTTAGCCCACCTGCATTACAGCTGACGTTACCTCAGCTGTGTTGGGCAATGCAATGGGATATTTTTATGTACCGCCGGTGGGTTCCAGGGAGCCACCCATGTTGTAGGTGCACACGGAGTTTTTAATACATCTGTACACTTCTAAAGAACCCGTCTGACTGGGGCATGCAGTGTGGGCCGAAGCCCACCTGTATTACGCACGACATTACTACCTCAGCTGTGTTGGGCAATGCAATGGGATATTTCTATGTACCGCCGGTGGCTTCCTGGCACCCACCCAGGCAGTGGGTCCACAGGGAGTTTAACCTACATGTGTCCACTTGTAAAGAACCCCAGTCTGACTGGGGCATGCAGTGTGGGCCGAAGCCCACCTGCATTAACCCTTTCCAGTCCACTGTGTGACCTGTGAAGACATTAGGGTTTAAGGCTGTACAGCTCCGTTGTTGGTAGACGTCCGTCGGGGTTCTCTTACTGTATATTGCCAGCCTCTCTGCTGTCGGAGCCTATCCTACGTGTCAGCTCATGCAGTACTGGCTTTAGCCAGCATATAGCGCCGTTGTATAACAGCAGAAAAAGAGTAAGCCCCCTAGGAAAACCATATACAAATTGGATTGGAAAGGGTTAAGCACAACATTACTACCTCAGCTGTGTTGGGCAATGCAATGGGATATTTCTATGTACCGCCGGTGGCTTCCTGGCACCCACCCATGCTGTAGGTGCACACGGAGTTTTTACTACATCTGTACACTTATAAAGAACCCCAGTCAGACTGGGGCATGCAGTGTGGGCCGAAGCCCACCTGCATTAAGCACGACATTACTACCTCAGCTGTGTTGGGCAATGCAATGGGATATTTCTGTGTACCGCCGGTGGGTTCCAGGGAGCCACCCATGCTGTGGGTCGACAGGGACTTCACAATAGGGAGTTGTACCTGCCTGTGTCTATGAATTAAAAAGCCCGGTCTGACTGGGGCATGCAGACACCTTGACAGAATGAATAGTGTGTGGCACATAGGTTCCCCATTGCTATGCCCACGTGTGCAGCTCCTGATGGCGGTGGCACAGGATTCTATTTCTCATTGCTTCTGTACAGCATTGTGGGCTATCGCTCCGCCACTTTTAAAGAGGGTCGCTGCCTAGCCGTGCCAACCTCTGCAGTGTGTGCCTGCGGTCCCTTGTCATGGCAGACGCAATTCTAAATAGACATGAGCGTGTTGTGGCATGAGGGCAGCTGAAGGCTGCCCAGGGACACTTTGGTGTGCGCTGTGGGGGGGGGAGGGGGGGCGGTTGGGCAGCATGTAACCCAGGAGAAGTGTCAGTGGAGTGTCATGCAGGCAGTGATTGTGCTTTGTTGGAGGTAGTGTGGTGCTTAGCAAAGGTATGCCATGCTAATGAGGGCTTTTCAGAAGTAAAAGTTGTTGGGAGGGGGGGGGGGGCCCACTCTTGCCGGTATTGTGGCTTAATAGTGGGACCTGTGAACTTGAGATGCAGCCCAACACGTAGCCCCTCGCCTGCCCTATCCGTCACTGTGTCATTCCCATCACTTTCCTGAATTGCCCTGATTTTCACATATGAAAACCTTAGCGAGCATCGGCGAAATACAAAAATGTTCTGGTCGCCCATTGACTTCAATGGGGTTCGTTGTTCGAAACGAACCCTCGAGCATCACGGGAAGTTCGTTCCGAATAACGAACACCCGAACATTTTGGTGTTCGCTCATCTCTAGTAAAGACGAAGCACCTGTCAGTATCGTGCTACTGGAACCCTGTATGCGGCTCTTCTCTGAAGCATCTACATAAATTAAATTATGTATATCAAAATGTCCAAAACAAAATGAGGAACCCATTTCTGCACTTTATTTATGTTAAATAATTTAAAAAATAAACCTATAAATTAAAAAAATATTTTTTTAGCATTTTACCCACAAGAAAACTAAAAGATGGAAAAAAAGTCAATGGAAAAAGATATAAATAAATAGCCCTACATGTCATGGGAATAAAATGCAGCAAAAATAATTTTGGTAGCTAAAGAAAAAAATAGGACAGTAAATCCACCACATGGGTAAAATGGTGTCTGGTCCATATGACTAAAACAGTCTGGTCCTAAAGGGGTTAAGTGGTCTGTTTTGACTATGTAACTGCTATATCGTACAGCATGTAGAGGTTCAGAGTGCAGAGGTGTTTGTACATAATTTGTTTCTTTAAAGGGTGGACACCCACTTGCGCTTTTTTCACGCGATATCACTGCGTTTTGTTTTTACGCAATGGTCAATGGGACTTTCTAATGTTATAAACGCATCGCACAAAAATTGCAAAATACAAACTTGTGATGCGTTTTTCACTTTAGAAAGTCCCATTCACAATCGCATTAAAAAAACACAGCGATAACGCGTTAAAAAAACGAGCAAAAAAAACGTAAGTGGGTAGTGGGTGTCCACCCTAAAGTATACAGTGCCTTCTTAGTTTTGTTATTATATTGCTTGTGGTAGTTGATATTTTTATAGCACATGATGATTCTCGGTGTTGTAGAAGTTTCGCTATTAAGCCTTTTTTTTTTTTTTTGCTGGAATATGCATTTTAGGGCAAAGTACTATATATAACTATACATTTAGCTAGTGTTCATAAGTAGAATTTCACAGTATTATTATTGCAAATCAACAGTTAATTCTTCGGGAGGCCAGGATGCATTAAACATGATATACATTCATTGTATACATTCTATGAGAGATTCATCTGTTTGGACAGACCATCGTATATAGCCATACAGTTTTTTTCAGTAGTTACAGTAATAGAAATCCATAATAAGTCATAATAGAAGGCTGGTTTAATTTAATAGTTAAAAACACCCCCCTACAATATAAGAATATTACTACCATGTGTCCCCAAAAATAAGACCCTGACTTATATTAATTTTTGTCCCAAGAGCGACAAAAAGTTCTTTTGTTTGGGGGGTGTCTTATACTCACCTAGCAGATGCCTTCTGGGTCACCCCCGCTGGCCTCCGACAGGCTTCCGTGCAGTCCTCAGCGCCGACAGAGCATGGCTTACTGGTAACTAGGTTTGAAAACCTCTCCTCCAGCAAGCGATTTGCTCTGATTGGTTCTCGAGTGCTGCGGCCTAGCCAGTCAGAGCCAGCACTCAATGAACCAATCACAGCCATTCAATGCAATGCTGTGATTGATCCATCGAGCGCCGTCGATGCAATCACTTGCTGGAGGTGGGGTTTACAATTCCCGTTACCAGCAAGCGATGTTCTGTTGGCGCTGAAGACTGCACAGAAGCCTGCTGGAGAGCCAGAAACCAGCAGGGGTGACCCAGATGGTGCTTGCTAGATGAGTAATGCTTTTTTTTCCCGTGTAATGTAGCTAGGGCTTATTTTTGGAGTAGGGCTTATATTTCAAGCTTGAAGCTTGATAAAGATCATATTTATGGTCGAAACGTCGCTGTACATGTGTTGAATAAGGAAGTATTGGATTCTGTAAAATCTTCTTGAGATTTGTGGATTCCTGGGTGCTGCTTCACCTTCCTTTGTTCAAGTCTGCGGAGGTCTGTGGAGGTTCTGGTTCCTGGTGAGCGCGCACATTCTCCTGCTTCCCCAGGCATTGGCCTGGCTATACGTTTGGTGCTGCTGACAACCTGCATTGCTATAGGAAAGTGATTGTTGTCCACAAGAATCAGCAAAAGTCTGTTTCATTTTTTGCTTTAGTTTAAAACATAAAAAGTGGTCTTGTTGCCCACATAAATCATCCAGATTTTTAACTCTAATACATTGAATTAAAAATTAACAAATATATATTTTTTAAAGACTTTGAACTATTTATTTGTTCAAAAGAGTTTATCTCTACTGGCGAGACATAACTATTTGTGTATCAGTATAATGAGATGTTTAAAGGGTTCTGTCATTCGAAAAAAAAAAAAAAACAATACTTACCTATTCCTCCCCAGGCAATCTTCTTACTGCATCTTCTCCCCACCAATCTTCTCCTGGCGCCTTCAGTCCCCCAGGTCACCTCACCTCCAGCCGGCCGGATCCTCTTCTTCCTGTTATGAAGCGTACATTGCCGGCATTCTGCTTCCAGCAGATCAGTGTACGTTACGTCACTAAAATCCTACACCAAATACTATGTTGGGCTATTGTCAGTGCTGCGCATTCGCGTTGTTTAACCGCAAGTGTTCATATACTATTGCCGCGAGACACGGTGCATGTGCAGTCATGGCAAAAGCCTGGCATAGGATTCAGCATTTTCCACTAGGCAGTGAATACTATGTCACTAGTGATGTAGCCTACACTGACCTGCAAGAAGCAGAATGCTGAAGATGTACATAACATCACAGGAAGTAGAGGATCCAGCCGGCTGGAGGTGAGGTGACCCGGGGCACTGGAGGAGCCAGGAGAAGATTGGTGAAGAGAAGATGCGGTAAGAAGACTGCCTGGGGAGGAACAGGTAAGTATTGAATTTTTTTTTCTAATGACAGAACCCCTTTAATGCTTGAAAAAAATAGAGATCTCTTTATGCAGAAGACAAGTAGCACTGTTTATAACAGCTCTGAATGTGACAGTTGTCAAACAGCCAACTAGTTTTACCCTTAAAGGGGTTGTCCCGCGCCGAAACGGGTTTTTTTTTTTTTCAACCCCCCCCCCGTTCGGCGCGAGACAACCCCGATGCAGGGAGGTAAAGAAAGCTCACCGGAGCGCTTACCTGAATCCCCGCGCTCCGGTGACTTCTCTACTCACCGCTGAAGATGGCCTCTTCCTCCGTGGACCGCAGCTCTTCTGTGCGGTCCACTGCCGATTCCAGCCTCCTGATTGGCTGGAATCGGCACGTGACGGGGCGGAGCTACACGGAGCTACACGGAGCCCCATAGAAGACTGCAGAAGACCCGGACTGCGCAAGCGCGGCTAATTTGGCCATCGGAGGGCGAAAATTAGTCGGCACCATGGAGACGAGGACGCCAGCAACGGAACAGGTAAGTATAAAACTTTTTATAACTTCTGCATGGCTCATAATTAATGCACAATGTACATTACAAAGTGCATTATTATGGCCATGCAGAAGTGTACAGACCCACTTGCTGCCTCGGGACAACCCCTTTAAGGCCTTATTTACACGAGAGTTTTTACACGGCTAATTTAGCCGACCATCTAAAGCATTGGTTTCCAATGTATTCATTCAGATAAGCAATTTTTAGCTGCATAAAAACGTTGAGCCGGTAATAATAGGACAGCGGTGACCGTTTTTATACACAGCGGAAAAGATAGGTCTTGCCATATCTTTTTGCCATAATACGTTGAAAGCTCCCATAGACTCCTATGTGAGCTGAATAAAGAGGGAGGGAGCTTAGCTGCATCCAGCACTGGGAAAAGAACGCAGTTGGCTCTATTCAGGCATTAGAAGTCATTCCGAGGATTTCTGCCAACCGAGGGATTTCTGACCTGCAGCGTATATTTTCGCCGTAGGCGCTCGTTTGAATGGCCGAGAAAACGCAGCTAAAGCTCGGCACTTGATCGCGGCTGTTCTTCAATCGCACATTTTTCGACTGCGATGCGGCCAGCATGAAAACGCATCACTTATGTAAGAGAAGCCTAAACTACAATCAACTTCAGCTGAGAGAAAACTTTAAAACCACACACTTCAAAGTCCTATTGAGAAAACTTGATAAATGACTGATAAATGGATCAGCCTATTTTGTGCCTTAAGGCTGCGTTCACATGAGCGTTGTTTTGCACACATCCGTGCTGCGCAAAACGCATTGCTGCACGGATGTGCAAAAAAACATGTGAACGAAGCTCCGTGCCAATTGCTTTTTATTGGGGCCGCCCCATTAAAAGCAATGGGCTGCCAGCAACCCCTGCAGTGATTTTCTGGGAAGGGCTTATAAATATAAGCCCTTCCCTGAAAATCATGCCCAGGATTTGTAAAAAAATATATACTCACCTCTTCGACATTGTCGGGGCTCAGGCGCGTCTTGGTCCCCCTGCACTGCTCTGAAGCTCTTCCCCACCTGCTGAAAGGCCTTTGTCTGATTGACTGAGTGCTGTGACCAATCACAGGTAGTGGGGACTACAGGATACAGAAGAAGATCAGCGGGGAGAAGGTGCAGTAAGAAGACTGACGGGAGTAATGGGTGAGCATAGAATTTTTTTTTTTTTAACGACAGAACCCCTTAAAGGGATCCTTCACACAAGTATATATGCACAATTGTGCAAGCTTCAGTCCAACATAGCAGAATGTCAACTGCTCACATGCTGCAGTTGCTATTAATTTTGGCATGTAAGGCCGCTGTCACATGAGCGGTTTTTACAGCATTTAGCACACGGTTTGAAACGCCCGCTAAAACGTTGTAAAACACCTCCATTGATTTCAATGGAGCTTCTCAGATGAGCGTTTCAATAGTTGTCTGCTCTATTTTAGTGCGTTTCAGAGTAAATCACGTGTGATTCAAACCAATAGGATACCTGCTGTTTAAAGGGGAAGTCCAAGCTGAGGAGGAGGAGGCTTCTACGTTGACTTTCCCTGCTGGGTAGATTAGGCTTTTCTATTTCCTCCGTAAAAGGGGTCTGAAGTGTCACCATTGTGTCACAGCAAATAGTGTCTAGAAACAGTAGATGGATTGCTGGCATCAATATTTGTGCTGTCAGCAAAATGTTTTCTAACGCATATTTTAAAACATTTACGGTACAACCACATATTGTGTATTACATGCTATACAATCAAACATACCACAATGTACTGCTGTTCTATGATTTTATCTTGTGTTTTGTACTGTTGATAAGTGAAACAAAAATATCAGACACTTCAATGTGGTTGCGTGCTTTGCATATTTTATGGCCATATTTAAAGAGCCCTTTGATAGTCAACCAAGTCTTGTTTACTTCTCTATCCCAAACGGACTTGGTGATGTAAGATGTTTGAGCCCTTTTAGGAATTGTCTTCACACCATGCCAAAGAATGCTGTCAAACTATATTCAGGTGGAACAGTGACAAACACTTCAAAAATATATGCTTTAACTTATTAAATTCTACCCTCCATAGCGCAGTAAGACACAACGAGGCTCTCTTTTATTATTGCAGTTAGGCCTCATGTCCACTGGGAAATGTTTATTTTAAATCCGCAGCGTTTTTCCAGCACGCGGATCCGCGCCCCATAGGAATGCATTGGACACCCGCAGGTAGTTAAATACCTGCGGATGTCATTTTTCCCGTCAGGCGTGGATCCGCGTGCGGGAAAAAAATGGAAATGCTCCATTTTCGTGCGGGTCTTCCGCAGGCTTCTATTGAAGCCTATGGAAGTCGTCCGGATCCGCAGGAGACCTAAAATCAGAATAAACTCACCTGCTCCGGACGATGCGGATCTTCCTTCCTTCCCGACTGGATCTTCTTTCTTCGGCCTGGCGGATGTGCCCGGCGCATGCGCGCGGCACGCAGCCGGCGTGCCGAGCACATCCACCGGGCCCAAGAAAGAAGACCCAGCCGCGAAGAAGGGAAGACACGCACGGCCCGCAGCAGGAGAGTTTATTCTAATTTCAGCCCTCATGTCCTTTGGGAAGGAGGGACCCGCTGCGGATTCTCCATGGAGAATCCGTAGCGGGCCTGATTTTCCCCGTGGACATGAGGCCTTAATGTTGTCATAACGGCATAATAACCCTATTTTTGTTGCCAACCTTTTTCTTTGTTATATTAATGGAGAATTCGGGTTATGTATGTTAGGGTAATCAACTGAATATCTTCTCCATGTCACCTGGACACATTATATCATCTGAAAAATTCCTCCTGGCACTAATTTATTCACCTATGGCTGTGGCTCTTGTTTATATATTTTGGCCTCTTTCATCCGACCATATGTTTTTACGATCGGCTGCACATGGTCAAAAAGCGCATGTATAAAGAATAGCCGTGATCAAGTCTCGATCTTAATTCGCATATTATCAGTCATTCACACAGGCGGCTGCCTTGTGATGGAAAAAAGAAACACTGTGTTGCGTAGAAATCCTTTGGTTGGCAGAAATCCTCGGAATGACTGCTAATACTTAATCCCTTAACGACCGGACCATAGCCTTTTTACGTCCTCCCGAAGTGGGCTTTATTCTCTGAGGACGTAAAAACATGTGTCCTACAGAGAATAAAGCCCCTCGGGCTCTGGACGTGACAGCTCCATGCTGTCGGTGCCTGCAGGTAGCCGACAGCATGGAGCTGTCATCCCGGGCTGCGGGGACCCCCCCCCCAGCAATGCTATCAGCGCTATCCAATCGATAGCGCCGATCGCATAAAAGTTAAAAAAAAGTTTTAAAAAAGTTAAAGATTCAGCTGCCCTGATGGATCGGATCTATTAGGGCAGCTGAAATTACTCACCCGGGTCCGCTGCACTGCTCCCCGCTGTCCTGGTCCTCCGGGCCCCGAAGCCGTCCCTCTGCGCATGTGCGCCAGGCGGCATTACGTCAGCCACATGCGCAGAAGGCCCGGCGGCGTGGGAAATTTAAAATCTCCTGGCTCCCGGCTCCTGAAGGTAGCCGGGAGGCAGGAGATGTCAGCGGGGACCGCGGTGAGCGGTCCTTGGTACCGCGATCGCCGTTATCCAAAAGTGAAAATGTGAAAAAGTGAAAAAAAGTTTTAAAAAATAGCAAAGTTTCGCCTCCGTCCTCCCCGATGTCCCACTGTCCCGGGACCCGAAATCCCCTTCTGCGCATGCGCACCCGATGATTGACATCGGACGCGTGCACACAGGGGCTCGAGTCCTGGGAAATTCAAAATCCCTCTGCTCCTGGCTGCCATGTGTAGCCAGGAGCTGAAAGATTATACCGGGGACATGATCACTGTCACCCAATGGATAACAGTGATCATGTAAAGTTAAAAAAAAGTGTAAAAAAGTAAAAAAAAAAAAAGTTAAAAAAAAGTTTAAAAAGCGTACGTTTCATCTCCCCTCACGGATCATATCCGTGAGGGAGGATGAAAGTACGTACATAAGGCCCCAGATTAATCCGCGGACCTTACCTCAGCTTCTGCGCACGCGCCCGTCGCCAAAATGGCGGACCCATGCGCAAAAGCTGTGGATTGCCAGGATAATTTAAATTCTCCCTGCTCCTGGCTACAAAACGTAGCCAAGAGCCTGGAGATTTCACAGGGGGCAGCGGAGAGCGGTTCCTGGTCACGTGTTAGCGGTTATCCAATAATGGCAATCACGTAAAAGTAAAAAAAAAAAATTGAAGTTTTATCTCCCCTCACCGATGCGATCGGTGAAAGGAGATGAAACTTTTTACCAGAGGCCTCCGTATTTGCACCCCGACGCAATCCTCCTTTGTGAACCTTCCCGAACTCTGCACATGCGATTGCCGGCAAAAAGCCGGACACATGCGCAGGAGTCGGGGAGCCCAGGAAATTTTAAATCTCCTTGCTCTCAGCGACCAACAGTCACCGAGAGCCTGGAGCAGTGACGGGTGGCCTCGTTGAGCGATCGCCGGTCACGTAAAAATCATGCGCAGATCAATCGCATTGGATTACACAATTCTGCTCACATTAGCGGGTTGGAATTGTGTAATCCACTCGCAGAAAAGAGAACGCAGCAGGTTCTATTTTACCGCGGCTATCCGCAGCATAGAGCCCATTGTGCTCCATGGTCGCGGATATACCCGCAGCCCATACGCAACTACGTTGTATATGGGCTGCGGGTCCCCGTGTCATCACTAAGTGACGGTGCGGGAAATACAAACAAAAAAAAGGTGTACTGCGCATGACCGCCTGTGTGAGTAGGCAGTTATGCGCAGTACATTACGCGGCCGTACGCAGGGTCACAGCCGGGCTCACAGATGGGAACCGCTGCGGGCCCTTCGCAAGTGGATTCCACATACGGCCGCGTGAGCCCGGCGTTATTCAGACGGCTACCTGTAATACGTATTTTACAAGAAGCCCCGGGAACGCTTGCCTTCATGCAGTTCCAGGAGCACCTTGTTGAGCGCCTTCTGTGTGAGACCGCTGCACCTCATCAAGCTTATGGAGACTCACGGAACGCCACTTTTTACACCCTATACCTGCCACTGAGGTCAAGAAATACCCCCAAAAAGCATGAGAGGAGAGGGGATACACGGTTTTATTGCCCCATGGGCCCATTCCAACCAGCCTCCGTAATTACCCCTGTCTTCGGAAATACCACACAGTTCACATTATTACTTTTATCTTAGATTTGCGAACGTCGAAAAGGGCGCGGAGTGTGTGTGGGGATTTTTAGGGAATCAATTTTTATTCCGTACAAATAAGCAATGGGGCCTGGGATTTATTCAGTTGTGCCCTGAAATCCAACGGGTGTTCCCTCCTTTATAGGCCTTGCCATGGGTCCTGTAAGTAAATTAGGGCCACAATGGGTCTGTTTCTGAACACGGGACAAACGGGGGTATCCATTTGGGGGTGAATGTCTTCATTCCTATGTACCCTGTACAAAAAAACTGTTTTTAAATTTAAGAAATTGCCAAAAAAAATTGAAAATCGTAACTTTTTCCTTCTGCTTTGCTTAGATTCATTCAAATACTGTGGGGTCAAAATACGCAGTACACCCCTAGATGAATTTGTTAAGGGGTCTAGTTTTCAAAATGGGGTCATTTGAGGGGGTTCTTTATAGTTTTGGCCGCTCAATGGCTCTATAAGTGGGCAATGGGGCCTGGAATTTATTCAGTTGTAGCCTGAAATCCAACGGGTATTCCTTTCATTGTAGGCCTAGCCATGTGTCCTGTAAGTCTATTAGGGCCACAATGCATATGTTTCTGAGCACGGGACAAACAGGGGTATCCATTTTGGGGTGAAAGTCTTCATTTATACATGTACTGTACAGAAAAAAACCTGTTTTTAAATTGACGCACTAGCCCAAAAAATAAAAATCGTAATTTGTTCTTACTGCTTTGCTTAGATCTATTCAAAAATTGAAGGGTTAAAATACACAGTACACCCCTAGATAAATTCGTTAAGGGGTCTAGTTTTCAAAATGGGGTCATTAGTGGGGGTTCTCTATGGTTTTGGCCACTCAAGAACTCTACAAGTGGGCAATGGGGCCTAAAAGGACTTCAAGCAAAATCTATTTTCTGAAAGACACCGATTACTTTTTTCATTTTGGGCCCCATTGTGCATGCGGACATAATATTTGGGCCACAATGGGTATGTTTCTGAAAACAGTACAAACAGGGGTATCCATTTTGGGGTGTAAGTCTTCCTTCATATGTTTGCTGTACAAAAAAAGCTGTTTTTAAAATGACAGAATTGCCAAAAAAACGAAAATCCTAATTTTTTCCTTTTGCTTTGCTTGAATTTATTCAAACACTTTGGGGTCAAAATAGGCAGTACACCCCTAGATAAATTCGTTAAGGAGTCTAGTTTTCAAAATGGGGTCATTTGTGGGGGTTCTCTATGGTTTTGGGTGCTCAAGAACTCTACAAGTGGGCAATGGGGCCTAAAAGGACTTCAAGCAAAATCTATGTTCTGAAAGCCACCGACTACTCCTTTCATTTTGGGCCCTGTTGTGCATCCAGACATTAGTTTAGGGCCACAATGGGTATGTCTCTGAACACGGGACAAACAAGGGTATCCATTTTTGGGTGCAAGTCTTCATTCATATGTGTGCTGTACAGAAAAAGCTGTTTTTAAAATGACAGAATTGCCAAAAAAACGAAAATCACATTTTTTTTCCTTTTGCTTGGCTTGAATTCATTCAAAAACTGTGGGGTCAAAATATGCAGTACACCCCTAGATAAATTCGTTAAGGGGTCTAGTTTTCAAAATGGGGTCATTTTTGGGTGTTTTCTATGGTTTTGGGCGCTCAAAAACTCTACATGTGTGCTATGGGGCCCTAAGGGACTTCAAGCAAAATTTCTGTTTTGAAAGACACTGACTACTCCTTTCATTTTGGGCCCCATTGTGGACTCAGATATAAGATTAGGGCCACAATGGGTATATTTCTAAACACAGGAGAAACAGGGGTATCCATTTTGGGGTGTAAATCCTCATTTTCATGTAAACTATAGGAGAAAAATATGTCTTTAAAATGACAGATTTGCAAAAATATGAAATTTTAGTTTTTCTCCTCTAAATTAAAATAATTCCTGAAAAAAAAACTGTGGTGTCAAAATACTCATGACCCCCCTCAGTGAATACACTAAGGGGTGTAGTTTTTAAAATGGGGTCATTTGTGGGGGTATCTATTATTCTGACACTCGTGAGCCTTTCCAATCTTGGCTTGGTATAGGAAAACAAAGTGTTCCTCAACATGCTAAAAAGTAATGTTTAATTTGTACGTCTCCTAAATGGTTAAAAAAAAAACGAAAGTTTTTCCAACGTGCGCCCAAAATAAAGTATATGGGTGGAAATATAAATCTTAGCAAAAATTTCTATATTATGTTTGCACATATTTAAGATATTGCAGTTGGAAATGTGAAAAAATGACGATTTTTTTCAAAATGTTCCCAATTTTGGCTCTTTTAATAAATAAACACAAATTCTATCGGTCTATTTTTTCTAAAAGCCTAAATGAAGTACAACATGTGGCGAAAAAACAATGTCAGAATCGCTAGGATATGCAAAACATTTCTGGTGTTTTTCAATGTTAAAGTGACACGTCAGATTTGCAAAATTTGGCCTGATCATTAAGGCGCAAACAGGCTTGGTCATTAAGGGGTTAAATAGAGCCAGCAGTCATCTTTTCCCAGCGTTGGACGCAGGTAAACTTCCTCCCCTTCCCTTTTTTTCACCTCCTATAGGAGTATATGGGAACTTCCAGCGTATCTCTACAAAAAGATATGGCAAGACCTATCTTTTCGGGCACCATATAAAATCGGTCACCGTTTTTGGTTGATGTGCTATTTTTGCCGGCACGATTTTTTTTACATGGCTAAAAATCGCTCATCTGAATGAATACTTTGGAATCCAATGCTTCAGATGGTCACAATTTTTGGACGCAGCTACATTAGCTGCGTAAATACAGTCGTGTGAAAACCCCTTTAACGGCTGAACTTCCTTTATTGTAAGATGCTATAACGTAGGCCGGATTCACACGAACGTATATCGGCTCGGTTTTTAAGCTCAGCCGATATATGTCGTCCTCATCTGCAGGGGGCGGAGGATGGAAGAGCCAGGAGCAGGAACTCAGCTCCCGCCCCCTCTCTGCCTCCTCTCCGCCCCTCTGCACTATTTGCAATGGGGAGAGGTGGGGTGGGGGCGGGGCTAATTCTCAAAACTTAGCCCCGCCCCGCCTCCTTTCATTGCAAATAGTGCAGAGGGGCGGAGAGGAGGCAGAGAGTGGCCGGGAGCTCAGTTCCTGCTCCTGGCTCTTCCATCCTCCTCCCCCTGCAGATGAGGACGAAAACCGAGCCAATATACGTTTGTGTGAATCCAGCCTAAGAACTGAAGTTTGAAATACATAAGATGGTTCTACCTGCTGTCAATAAGGTATTTTTATTTCATCTGATCCTGGCAGAGTGCTGAATTTGTATTTTCTATGCTTCTAATAATATTTTTCCAATATATAATATTTAGAGATGAGCGAACGTACTCGTCCGAGCTTGATGCTCGGGCGAATATTAGCGTGTTCGGGATGCTCGTTACTCTTAACGAGTACCACGCGATGTTCGGGTTACTTTCAGTTTCCTCTCTGAGACGTTAGCGCGCTTTTCTGGCCAATTGAAAGACAGGGAAGGCATTACAACTTCCCCCTGTGACGTTCAAGCCCTATACCACCCCCCTGCTGTGAGTGGCTGGGGAGATCAGATGTCACCCGAGTATAAAAGTCGGCCCCTCCCGCGGCTCGCCTCAGATGCCTTGTGAGTTAGCTGAGGGACAGTGATGCTGGTGCCGGAGCTGCTGTAGGGAGAGTGTTAGTAGTGAGTGTAGGCTTCAAGAACCCCAACGGTCCTTCTTAGGGCCACATCTATCCGTGTGGAGGCTGCTGTTAGCAGTGTTGTCCTTTTTTTTTTTTTTTTTAAATCGGCTGTGCTGAGCATTGCGCCCTGCAGTAATACTCCAGGGACAGAAGTGGTGTTTAGGCAGGGAGAGTGTTAGGAGTGAGTGTAGGCTTCAAGAACCCCAACGGTCCTTCTTAGGGCCACATTTAACCGTGTGCAGAACTGTGCAGACTGCTGTTAGCAGTGTTGCTTTTTTTTTTTTTTTTTTTAAATCGGCTGTGCAGAGCATTGCGCCCTGCAGTAATACTCCAGGGACAGAATTGTGTAGGCAGGGCCAGAAGACATATATTATTGATTGAATATATGCAGTGGGCCTTTTCTTTAACCAAAAAAGGGAAACATTCTATTTGGCCTGCCTCTGACAGTCCTCAGCGTTCTGGGTACGTGTGTGGTGGGTGCAGAACGTTAACAAAAAACATACGCAGCCAGCTACGTTTAACAGCAGGCTTGCGCCAATTTCTTTCCTGCCTGGGAAATCAAATCACTGGTAATACAGCATGCTGAGGGGTAGGGGTAGGCCTAGAGGACGTGGACGCGGCCGAGGACGCGGAGGGCCAAGTCAGGGTGTGGGTACAGGCCGAACTCCTGATCCAGGTGTATCGCAGCCGACTGCTGCGCGATTACGAGAGAGGCACGTTTCTGGCGTCCCCACATTCATCTCACAATTAATGGGTCCACGCGGGAGACCTTTATTAGAAAATGAGCAGTGTGAGCAGGTCCTGTCGTGGATGGCAGAAAGTGTTTCGAGCAACCTATCGTCCACCCACAGTTCTGTGCCGTCCACTGCTGCAAATCCGAATCCTCTGTCTGCTGCTCCTCCTTCCTCCCAGCCTCCTCACTCCACTACAATGACACATGCTCAGGAGCGGGAACACTCCCAGGAACTGTTCTCGGGCCCCTGCTCAGATTGGGCAGCAGTGGTTCCTCTCCCACCAGAGGAGTTTATCGTCACTGATGCCCAACCTTTGGAAAGTTCCCGGGGTCCGGGGGATGAGGCTGGGGACTTACGGCAACTGTCTCAAGACCTTTCAGTGGGTGAGGAGGACGATGACGATGAGACACAGTTGTCTATCGGTGAGGTAGTAGTAAGGGCAGTAAGTCCGAGGGAGGAGCGCACAGAGGATTCAGAGGAAGAGCAGCAGGACGATGAGGTGACTGACCCCACCTGGTTTGCAACGCCTACTCAGGACAGGTCTTCAGAGGGGGAGGCAAGGGCAGCAGCAGGGCAGGTTGCAAGAGGCAGTGCGGTGGTCAGGGGTAGAGGCAGGGCCAGACCGAATAATCCACCAACTGTTTCCCAAAGCGCACCCTCGCGCCATGCCACCCTGCAGAGGCCAAGGTGCTCTAAGGTCTGGCAGTTTTTCACCGAGACGCCTGACGACCGACGAACAGTGGTGTGCAACCTTTGTCGCGCCAAGATCAGCCGGGGAGCCACCACCAACAGCCTCACCACCACCAGCATGCGCAGACATATGATGGCCAAGCACCCCACAAGGTGGGACGAAGGCCGTTCACCGCCTCCGGTTTGCACCGCTGCCTCTCCCCCTGTGCCCCAACCTGCCACTGAGATCCAACCCCGCTCTGACGACACAGGCACTACCGTCTCCTGGCCTGCACCCACACCCTCACCTCCGCTGTCCTCGGCCCAATCCAGCAATGTCTCGCACCGTCCAGCCGTCGCTAGCGCAAGTGTTTGAGCGCAAGCGCAAGTACGCCGCCACGCACCCGCACGCTCAAGCATTAACCGTCCACATAGCCAAATTTATCAGCCTTGAGATGCTGCCGTATAGGGTTGTGGAAACGGAGTCCTTCAAAAGTATGATGGCGGCGGCGGCCCCGCGCTACTCAGTTCCCAGTCGCCACTACTTTTCCCGATGTGCCGTCCCAGCCCTGCACGACCACGTCTCCCGCAACATTGTACGTGCCCTCACCAACGCGGTTACTGCCAAGGTCCACTTAACAACGGACACGTGGACAAGCACAGGCGGGCAGGGCCACTACATCTCCCTGACGGCACATTGGGTGAATTTAGTGGAGACTGGGACAGAGTCAGAGCCTGGGACCGCTCACGTCCTACCCACCCCCAGAATTGCGGGCCCCAGCTCGGTGGTGGTATCTGCGGCGGTGTATGCTTCCTCCACTAAACCACCCTCCTCCTCCTCCAACGCAACCTCTGTCTCGCAATCAAGATGTGTCAGCAGCAGCAGCGCGTCGCCAGCAGTCGGTGTCGCGCGTCGTGGCAGCACAGCGGTGGGCAAGCGTCAGCAGGCCGTGCTGAAACTACTCAGCTTAGGAGATAAGAGGCACACGGCCCACGAACTGCTGCAGGGTCTGACAGAGCAGACCGACCGCTGGTTTGCGCCGCTGAGCCTCCAACCGGGCATGGTCGTGTGTGACAACGGCCGTAACCTGGTGGCGGCTCTGCAGCTCGGCAGCCTCACGCATGTGCCATGCCTGGCCCACGTCTTTAATTTGGTGGTTCAGCGCTTTCTGAAAAGCTACCCACGCTTGTCAGACCTGCTCGTAAAGGTGCGCCGGCTCTGCGCACATTTCCGCAAGTCCCACACGGACGCTGCCACCCTGCGCACCCTGCAACATCGGTTTAATCTGCCAGTGCACCGACTGCTGTGCGACGTGCCCACACGGTGGAACTCTATGCTCCACATGTTGGCCAGGCTCTATGAGCAGCGTAGAGCTATAGTGGAATACCAACTCCAACATGGGCGGCGCAGTGGGAGTCAGCCTCCTCAATTATTTTCAGAAGAGTGGGCCTGGTTGGCAGACATCTGCCAGGTCCTTCGAAACTTTGAGCAGTCTACCCAGGTGGTGAGCAGCGATGCTGCAATCATTAGCGTCACCATTCCTCTGCTATGCATCTTGAGAAGTTCCCTGCAAAGCATAAAGGCAGCCGCTTTGCGCTCGGAAACAGAGCCGGGGGAAGACAGTATGTCGCTGGATAGTCAGAGCACCCTCCTGTCTATATCTCAGCGCGTTCAGGAGGAGGAGGAGCATGAGGAGGATGAGGAGGAGGGGGAAGAGACAGCTTGGCCCACTGCTGACGGTACCCATGCTGCTTGCCTGTCATCATTTCAGCGTGTATGGCCTGAGGAGGAGGAGGAGGAGGAGGATCCTGAAAGTGATCTTCCTAGTGAAGACAGCCATGTGTTGCGTACAGGTACCCTGGCACACATGGCTGACTTCATGTTAGGATGCCTTCCTCGTGACCCTCGCGTTGCACGCATTCTGGCCACTACGGATTACTGGGTGTACACACTGATCGACCCACGGTATAAGGAGAACCTTTCCACTCTCATTCCCGAAGAGGAAAGGGGTTCGAGAGTGTTGCTATACCACAGGACCCTGGCGGACAAACTGATGGTAAAATTCCCATCCGACAGCGCTAGTGGCAGAAGGCGCACTTCCGAGGGCCAGGTAGCAGGGGAGGTGCGGAGATCGAGCAGCATGTACAGCACAGGCAATACAACAGTCTTTAAGGCCCTGGACAGCTTTATGGCTCCCCAGCAAGACTGTGTCACCGCTCCCCAGTCAAGGCTGAGTCGGCGGGAGCACTGTAAAAGGATGGTGAGGGAGTACGTAGCCGATCGCACGACCGTCCTCCCTGACGCCTCTGCCACCTACAACTACTGGGTGTCGAAGCTGGACACGTGGCCTGAACTCGCGCTGTATGTCCTGGAGGTGCTTGCTTGTCCTGCGGCTAGCGTCCTGTCAGAGAGGGTGTTTAGTGCGGCTGGGGGAATCATCACAGATAAGCGTACCCGCCTGTCAACCGACAGTGCCGACAGGCTTACACTCATCAAGATGAACAAAGCCTGGATTTCCCCAGACTTCTCTTCTCCACCAGCGGACAGCAGCGATACCTAAGCAATACGTAGGCTGCACCCGTGGATGGAAGCATCGTTCTCTCTCACCATCCAAAACGGGGACATTTCTGCTTCATAAATCTGTGTATAATATTCCTCCTCCTCCTCCTCCTGCTCCTCCTCCTGAAACCTCACGTAATCACGCCGAACGGGCAATTTTTCTTAGGGCCACAAGGCTCACTCTTATAATTTTTCTTAAAAATTTTTATACGTTTCAATGCTCTTAAAAGCGTTGAAACTTTAACTTGAACCAATTTTTCGTTAAACTGGGCTGCCTCCAGGCCTAGTTACCACTTAAGCCACATTAACCAAAGCGATTAATGGGTTTCACCTGCCCTCTTGGTTGGCCATGGCCAATTTTTTGGATGTACATTAGTACTGTTGATACAGCAATTTTTGTGGGCCCTCGCCTACAGTGTAATCAAATGAATTTTTAGCCCACCTGCATTACAGCTGACGTTACATCCGCTGTGTTGGGCAATGCAATGGGATATTTTTATGTACCGCGGGTGGGTTTCAGGGAGCCACCCATGCTGTGGGTCCACAGGGAATTATAAATGCATCTGTTTCCACTTCTAAAGAACCCCAGTCTGACTGGGGCATGCAGTGTGGGCCGAAGCCCACCTGCATTAAGCACGACATTACTACCTCAGCTGTGTTGGGCAATGCAATGGGATATTTTTAGGTACCGCCGGTGGGTTCCAGGGAGCCACCCATGCTGTGGGTCCACAGGGAATTATAAATGCATCTGTTTCCACTTCTAAAGAACCCCAGTCTGACTGGGGCATGCAGTGTGGGCCGAAGCCCACCTGCATTAAGCACGACATTACTACCTCAGCTGTGTTGGGCAATGCAATGGGATATTTTTATGTACCGCCGGTGGATTCCAGGGAGCCACCCATGCTGTGGGTCCACAGGGAATTATAAATGCATCTGTTTCCACTTCTAAAGAACCCCAGTCTGACTGGGGCATGCAGTGTGGGCCGAAGCCCACCTGCATTAAGCACAACATTACTACCTCAGCTGTGTTGGGCAATGCAATGGGATATTTTTATGTACCGCCGGTGGGTTCCAGGGAGCCACCCATGCTGTCGGTCCACAGGGACTTCACAATAGGGAGTTGTACCTGCCTGTGTCTATGAATTAAAAAGCCCGGTCTGACTGGGGCATGCAGACACCTTGACAGAATGAATAGTGTGTGGCACATAGGTTCCCCATTGCTATGCCCACGTGTGCAGCTCCTGATGGCGGTGGCACAGGATTATATTTCTCATTGCTTCTGTACAGCATTGTGGGCTATCGCCCTGCCCCTTTTAAAGAGGGTCGCTGCCTAGCCGTGCCAACCCTCTGCAGTGTGTGCCTGCTTTTCCTGTGGCAGACGCACTTATAAATAGACATGAGTGTGGCGTGGCATGAGGGCAGCTGAAGGCTGCGCAGGGACAATTTGGTGTGCGCTGTGGACACAGAGTCGTGCAGGGGGGGTTGGGCAGCATGTAACCCAGGAGAAGTGGCAGCGGAGTGTCATGCAGGCAGTGATTGTGCTTTGTTGGAGGTAGTGTGGTGCTCAGCTAAGGTATGCATTGCTAATGAGGGCTTTTCAGAAGTAAAAGTTGTTGGGAGGGGGGGGGGGCACTCTTGCCGGTATTGTGGCTTAATAGTGGGACCTGTGAACTTGAGATGCAGCCCAACATGTAGCCCCTCGCCTGCCCTATCCGTTGCTGTGTCGTTCCCATCACTTTCTTGAATTGCCCAGATTTTCACACATGAAAACCTTAGCGAGCATCGGCGAAATACAAAAATGCTCGGGTCGCCCATTGACTTCAATGGGGTTCGTTATTCGAAACGAACCCTCGAGCATCACGATAATTTTGTCCCGAGTAACGAGCACCCGAGCATTTTGGTGCTCGCTCATCTCTAATAATATTGGATCTAAATAATATTTAGGTTCTGGGGCCAAATTCATACATTAACACTTAAGGAGGTACAAATCAAAAATATAGTCATTTTTGTTTAAATAAAGTGTGTATTAAAAAACAAATATTAAACCAGCCCAAAGTAGTGGTCAATCTTCAAAGGGCTAAATTAACTGATCAACACCAGCCTTAATATGTTAACCCTTTAATTACTCGTTTAAATAATAAGTAATCTGTCTTGTTTAGGAGATGGCCTTTTGCTCAGCGAAGGACAGAAATGGGCCCGTCACCGTCGCCTATTAACACCTGCCTTCCACTTTGATATTTTAAAGCAGTATGTGAAGATTTTTAACCAAAGCACAGGTATCATGCATGTAAATTGAATCTATATATGCCACATGGATTGTCACTGGATTGTCCAGCGTTATGCTAATGGATGTAAGATGAAGTGAAATTGGGGAATGACACCCGTATTTTCTCCATAGTTTTTAATCTTTACACTCTCCAAAACTCTGTCTTGGTCACTTGTTAGACACAGAGGTATACAGATCATTACTGGACAGCTATCGGAGTTGGATTTTCCAACAAAGTGGACATAAACAATGAATGTTCCTATTAAATAAAAGCAAACAAGGATCTTGAAAACCATGAAGAATTGATAAGTTGGAAAATCGTTGAATTTTGCAGCATACAAATTAGCTTCTTTGAATACTCATTTCCCTTTTCCATGACCAATGGGGGTTTTGGACTTTTATGCAAACAACAATATTTCACCATTGAAGTGATTGATTTTAAAAGTCAATATATTTTACTTTTGGTTTTACCCATTTTTTTTTCTTGTGAAGGATTTTAAAATCAGCAGAGTTAAATAGCAAGAATAAATGGTATTTATACTTTTTACTATCCTATTGTTGTATCCTTATATGGTTACTTATTTTTCTTTAGAATTAATGCATAGAGTCTGAATGCTATTTAATGTTATGGTGGAATACACAGTGTATGCTTGAGAAAAGGAGCAGACTCCTTGAACCCTCGCATTAGTGTGTCTAGATGCTTCCTCTGCTTTGTGGCATCTCCATGTTACTTCCTTGATTAAAATGGACTGATCCAAGAAAGGGACTGTTTTAAGCACTGTGGGTGAATGCCTTGTGCTTTTTCTACTCTTGTAACATATGTACATGATTGATGACAAAATACAAAGAAGTATATAGCAAAAACAAGCCCCCTGTACCATGTTATTTTTGGTGTTGCTGTTGAAGTGGGAAGAAATGAGAGAACCGTCTACCTATATGACGCCCAGGTGCCTAAATAACAGGTTGTTTGATTATGTATTGGTATTCCAGTTGGCTATCACAGTAGAGGATCAGGCTGCCAGTATGGCAGCTAAATCTTAGAGATAGCAAAGCATGTAGGAGCGCAAGGTACCATCAAAAATGGGCTAATGACTGAAGACTGTTACATTACATGCTACCAATTTATATGGGGTGGACAGGAAGGCCTTAATGTGCAACCTGGTCCAAAGATCTAAAGAGAGAAAAGCTGTCCCTGCTCATTCTTACAGACAAGCTCGACCTGTAGTGCTGGAATACGTGCAGGACGCATCCATGACAACCAGGGAATAAACCTCCTGACGTGCCAGGAGAACATGATGGTTTATAAAGCTAAAGATAAAAAATCCAAAGCAGGACCACATTGCAAACTTTAATAACATTTGATTAGCATTCAACTAACAGCAACTTTTCGTAACCGGACTACCCCTTTAAGTAACTCATAAAAGACTGAATGAATTATTAAAAAGTTCACAAAATAAGGACACCCAGTTTTTTTACCTGAATTTACCTGTTATCTACTGCTCTCATATTTGTGCATGTTTTCACAGGCTAAATGGCGCAGATTGTGTGTAGATGGCCCGGTGTCTCTGGATATGTTTGAACACATCAGCCTAATGACATTGGATACCTTGCTGAAATGTACATTTAGCTATGACAGTGACTGCCAAGAGTGAGTTACTTTCTGTATTTCCATTGCTTTAAAATAACTTTTTGACACTTGACAAGTTGAGTACAGGTTTCAAAAGACACACAGTGATATTAAAGGAGCACTGTTTTTTGTGGGGGTGTTTTTGAGAATTCATCACAGTATTATTGACCTCTTCTGTGAAGAATCCTGTTCTGTAGCTCATTTCCTCCTTAATGTGGATTCTGCACTTTACATAGTAACATAGTATGCAGGGCTGAAAAACAACAATGTCCATCCAGTTCAGACTGTTTCCACCTCCCCTTGTTGATCCAGAGGAAGGCAAAATAACCAATGATGCAGAAGCCAATTTACCTCATTTGGAGGAAAAAAATTCTTACTGACTCCATAATGGCAGTCAGAATAATTCCTGGATCAACTTTTGAAAGTTCCTACCTCACTCCAAGTCCCAGATTACAGCCCAATAGTTATTTAATGTCTATATCCTGTAATATCATAGCGCTCTAGAAAGACATCTAGTCCACTCTTAAACTCCTCTATCGATTTTGCCATCACCACATCCTCTGGCAGAGAGTTCCATAGTCTCACTGCTCTTACAGTGAAGAACCCCCTTCTGTGTTGGTGATGAAACCTGCTTTCTTCTAGATGTAGAGGATACCCTCTTGTTATCGTCGCAGTCCTGGGTATAAACCGATCATGGGAGAGAGCCTTGTATTGTCCTCTAGTGTATCTATACATAGTTCTTTGGTCGCCCCTTAACCGTCTTTTTTCTAGGGTGAACAATCCCAATTTTGATAGCCTATCTGGGTATTCCAGTCCTCCAATTCCATTTATTAATTTAGTTGCCCTTCTTTAAACCCCCTCAAGTACTGTAACATCTTTCCTGAGCACCGGTGTCCAGAACTGTACACAGTATTCCATGTGGGGCCTGACAAGTGCCTTGTATAGTGGAAGAATTCTGTTCTCATTCCTCACCCCTATGCCTCATTTAACCCCTTAATGCTATAGGATGTACAGTCCTATACGTTCCTGCACGCTCTGGGTGTGTGTGAAGGGAGATCGCTGGGCGATCTCGTAATCTATATATATAAAATTGAATGTATGTCTGCGTGTCTGTCTGTCTGTTTGTCCTTTATGCGCTACTACACCATTCATCCGATCGCCATGAAACTTTGGGAAGTTGTTAAGTACACTCCTGGGAAGATTATAGGCATAGTACAATTATGCTATGATAAATGGCGCGCATGCGAGCGTTGTTGACAGTTACGCCCCCCCACGTAGATCGTTTGATTTCCATCACTGCCACTAATTCTCTCACTTCGCGATGTCGTAGAAACATAAAATTTGGCACGAGCACTGATTATGTCATAAATAGGAAAAGTTAATGGGTCCCAACTCGATTATTCAATTCTAAGCGCCAAAGAATTAGCGTCCAAATTTTACATACAGAATCTAATTTTCTCACTTCCCAATGTCATAGAAACTTGAAATTTGGCACGAGCATTGATTATGTCATAAATAGAAAAAGCTAATGGGTCCCAACTTGATTGTTCAATTCTATGCGCAAAAGATTTAGCGTCCAAATTTTACGTACGGAATGTAATTTTCTCACATAGAAACTTGAAAATTATAAAGCTGAGGTAACATGTAAGCTGCGCTGCGATTGGTTGTTATATATTATACCACTGAGGTAACATGAAAGCTGCGCTGTGATTGGTTGTTATCTAGATATACGAATGAATGTACTGTATGTCTGTCTGTCTTCGCAGCAACGCGCGACGGGTAAGCTAGTCTAAATAATAAAACAAAAACACATATATGGTATCTCTGCATCCATAAAAGTCTAATCTATCAAAGTAATGAATTATTTACCCCGCACGGTGAACGTCGTCAGGAAAAACGCCAGAATTTCTAACCTAACATTTACCAATATTGAATTTCATTTGCTATTTTTCTACCCAAGCCCCCAGCTTATCTAGGTCCATTTGCAACCGTACCTTGTTCTCTATTGTATAATTTTGTATCATCTGCAAATATTGATGTTTTACTGTACAATCCTTCTATCAGGTCATTGATAGATATATTGAACAGAATGGGCCCTAGTACTGAACCCTGTGGCACCCCATTAGCAACGGTGGCCCAATCAGAGAACAATCCATTTATTACCACCCCCTGCTTTCTATCTCCGAACCAGTTCCTTACCCAACTACACACGTTTTTGCCCAGACCAAGCTGTCTCATTTTATATATCATCCTATTATGCGGCACGGTGTCAAATGCTTTAGAAAAATCCAGATATACGAGATCAATAGACTCTTCCAGGTCCAGCCTAGAGCTTACTTCATTATAGAAGCTGATCAAGTTGGCCTGACATGATCGACCCTTCATGAATCCATGCTGGTGAGGAGTTATTCCGTTGTTTCCTTGATGTATTCCAGGATGGCAGCTCTCAGAAACCCCTTGAATATTTTTCCAATTATTGAAGACTTACTGGCCTATAGTTACCCGGCTCTCTTTTTGACCCCTTTTTGCATATTGGAACCACATTGGCAATGCGCCAATCTAGTAGTACAACCCCGGTCTCAATAGAGTCCCCTTGCATCTCGAGTGGCATTTCTTTTTCTGTCGTGTATATACTTGAGAAAAATCTATTTAATAGATTTGCCTTCCCCCATCATCTTCTATGATTTCTCGTGCATTATTTTTTGCTGTTTATGTAATTGAAAAATAGTTTGGGCTTATTTTTGCTCTCTTTGGCAATTAGTCTCTCTGCCTCCTCCTTAGCAGTTTTTATCTTTTCCTTACATAATTGGGTTTCTTCCCCATATGCTTTTAGCACTTCTTCACTGCCTTCTTGTTTTAGTAATTTAAACGCTTTCTTTCATTCGCTTATAGTCACCCTTACAGTCTTGTCGAGCCACATTGGTTTTCTTCTATTTGTAGTTCTTTTATGTTTGAAGGGTATGAACTGCTCACATTAGGTACTTAGGATGCTTATAACCCCTTCCCGCTCCAGGATGTACATTTACGTCCTGGAGTGTCGGGGTATGCATGCAGAGAGTTCACGGGGTGACCTCTCTGCATACAGCGCCGGCGTCAGCTGTTTACTGCAGCTGACACCCGCGGGCAATAGCTGCGATCGGCCATTGGGCCGAAATAGTCGATCGCGGCTATTAACCCTTTAGATGCCGCTGTCAATTCTGACAGCTGCATTTAAAGCCCCCAAACTCTGTTCAGGGGTCCCACGGTGAGATTGGGGGAGCCGTGCAGGTGTCATGGCTACCGAGGGGCCTTCTGAAAGGCCCCACGGCTGCCTTAAGAGACTGCCTATCAAGCCATCCCCGTGGGGTGGCTTGATATGCTGCCTGTCAGAATGCAGTATGACGTAATACTACAGCATTACGTCATACTACAGGAGCGATCAAAGCATTGCATATTGTAGTCCCCCAGGGGGGCTTAAAAGTAATGTGCATAAAGAGCAATAAAGTTTTTTTAATTGTAAAAAAAAAGTTATAAAAGCTTAAATCACCCCCCTTTTGCCATATCTATAATTAAAAAGTCTAAATAATAAAATAAAAATACATATTTGGTATTTCCGTGTCCCTTAAAATTCGACCTATCAAAGTAGCACATTATTTACCCCGCACGGTGAACGTCGTCCGAAAAAAACAAAAAAAAAACAATGCAAGTCGCCCTGTCTCCCAGAAAAAATGCAATTAAAAGCGATCAAAAGTATTCCAAATTAGTACTAATGGAAGCTACAGGACATTCCGCAAAAAAGGAGCCATCGCTGAACTACGTCGACGGAAAAATAAAAAAGTTACTGCGCGCACAAGATGACCCCAGAAAATAATTGAAATAAATTGAATGTCTTTGAGTAGTATAGTAAAAAAAAAACTATACAAGTTTTGAAAGATTGCGGAATGTCGTTTTTTTTTCCATTTTACTGCACTTAGAATTTTTTAAAAGTTTTGCAGTACATTATGTGGTACATTAAATAGCACCATTGAAAAATACAACTTGTCCCGCAACAAACAAGCTCCCATACAGCGACGTCGATGGATAAATAAAGGAGTTATGATTTTTTTAAGGGGGGAGGAAAAAGCTAAAATGTAGGGGAAAAAAAGAGCCGCGTCATGAAGGGCTTAAACTTCTCCCATTTGTCACCTGTAGTGTTACATTTAAGGACATTGTCGCAATTAATGTTGCCAAGAGTAATTCTGAGCTGATCAAATTTTGCTTTACTAAAGTTCAGTATTTTGTCACTCCATGTTAAGGCTTCTTATTCAATGACAACTGGAAATTAATTATATTGTTGTCACTACTTTCCAAATATCCCTCAACCTGCACCCCCAAGATTGGTTAATAGTAAGTCCCTCCCTCTAGTTAGCTCCTGTACAGGTTGGGTAAGGTAGTTATCTTTAATTGTTCTCAAAAACCTAACACCCTTGTGAAATTCGCAGGTTTCATCTTCCTATATTATATCCAGATAATTAAAATCTCCCATAATAATTACTTTGTTGGGGTTTGACACTTCCTTGATTTGTCTTATTAATAAGTTTTCAGTTTCTTCTGTTATTTTTGGTGGCCTATAGAAAACTCCTATCTGGTTTCCACGGTCTCTTCTGAAGAGATTGTAACCCCGTAAGTTCACTGCCCAAACGCATTTGTTATCAAGCCATGTTTCTGTTATTCCTACTATATTGTAGTTTTCCTCAGACATTCTTGCTTCAAGCTCACCCACTTTACTGACCAGACTTTTTGCATTTGCAGCCATACAAAGTATACAGTTGTGGTTACTGTTTGTATTTATTATGCTACTTATGGTCTTATTTGCTACTCTGTCAGTTCTAACTGTACTAACCCCACCCTCCACTCGACCCCTATTTCCATTCCTTAATCCCAGAACTCTGTCTACACTGTCATTCCCCCTACATCTCTTGCTGCCCTCCCCTCAGTCCTTAGTTTAAACACTCCTCTAACCTTCTAGCCATCTTCTGCCCCAGCACAGCTGCACCCTCCCTATTGACATGCAGCCCGTCGCTACGTTAGAGCCTTTAGCCGAGAGCAAAGTCATCCCAGTTCTCCAGGAACCCAAACTATTCTTTCCTAGACCAACTCTTGAGTCACTTGTTTACCTCCCTAATCTCCCGCTGCCTTTCTGGTGGGGCTCATGGTACAGATAGTATTTGCGAGAAAACTACCTTGGAGGACCTTGCCCTGAGCTTGGATTCTAGATTCCTGAAATCATTTTTAAGGGTCCTCTGTTGACCTCTGTCTATGTCATTGGTACTAATGCATACCATGACCTCTGGATCCTTACCAGCCCCTTCCAGTTATTTATCAACCTGATCCGCGATATGTTGAACTCGAATGCCAGGAAGACAACACACCATTCGATGATCCCGGTCTTTGTGGCAGATTGCCTTTTCTGTCCTCCTAATAATTGAGTCTCCCACCATCAGGACCTGTCTAGCCTGCCCTGTGCTGCCCTTCCCCCTTCTTACTGGAGCAGTCGTCTCCCTGGCGGTCATTTATTTATGGCCTCCTGGTCACCTGACCAGCACTCTGACTCTGCTCTGTGTCCTGAAATTAAGGGGCAGATTTAAGTCAATTGTCACAAAGAAAATTGTCTTTCTTGCACATAGCAACCAATCAAAGATCAGCTTGCATTTTGAAAAGCAGAATACGAAATGAAAGCTGCACTGTCATTGATTACTGTAGGCAAGAAAGATGTTTTTTTTATGGCAGTTTACATAAATCTCCCCCATTATCTCCAGGACACAGAACATTGTCATAATACTGATCATGCAACCTGGAAGATGAAAAGTGCAGAGTCTGGAGGGAACAAACTACAGAATGGGATACTTCACAGTAGAAGTCACTGATCTTGATGGATTTCTCAAAATAAACTTGGAGTGCTTCTTTAAACGGTGAAGAGCCACACGACCGGGTCGGATTCCGGTACCCGTCACTTTTATTCTTCATCTGTAGTGCGGATGGCTGCAGCAAGCCACCATCGGACATGCATAGTACAAACTTTTTTTTCTAAATGGTTCTATTTTTTAGTACGATTGCTAGGCAATGATGCTAGTACCAACGACCTTTTTGCAATGTCAATTGCAGATTGACCACGGGTCGGATGGCTTCCATTGACTTCAATGGAAGCCGTCCGTGCAGAATCCTAAACATTCTGCTTTTTTTTTCCTCCGCTCACGGAAATCACAATTTGTTTCCACGAGTGTGAAGGAAAAAGTGGTTTTGCATAGCATGCTCTGAATGGTATTTGCCTATTGCCTTTTGCCTTTATGCTCCAGGGCAATTCTGCATTTCAGAATGACTGCTTACACTCTCTATTAAATGTTATCATTACAGGACGCCAAGTGAATACATTGCAGCAATTTATGACTTAAGCAACTTGATTACGCAACGTGAGCAATCCCTTCATCATTACTTTGATTTTATCTACCGCTTTTCCTCCAATGGAAGAAAATTCTACCGTGCATGCAGAATTGTTCATGAGTTTACTGCAAATGTAGTGAA
This sequence comes from Eleutherodactylus coqui, assembly GCF_035609145.1. NCBI lineage: Eukaryota > Metazoa > Chordata > Amphibia > Anura > Eleutherodactylidae > Eleutherodactylus > Eleutherodactylus coqui. Next base: position 323,865,078 of record NC_089837.1, on the reverse strand, counting down.
GTTGAGAAAGAAGGCTTTGCAGGAGAAGGGGGAAGAGAACTGGATCAAGTCCAAGCAAGGAAAGACCAAGGATTTCATTGACATTATATTACTGTCAAAGGTCAGGCCAAGTGTCATCAATAAATGTCAGTTTATGATGTGGATGGATGTTTGGAACGCCTTGTCTACATTAAATACTATGATTATTAGCAACTATAGTTTCAAAAAAGCTTGACAGAGGAAGGGAGCTCACCCTGTTAGCCCGTTGGCTCCCCACAATATGATGACTGACAACACAGATATGTTTCGATAAACATTTTTGTATTAAAAGGATTTTATTATGAAAATATAGCTCATCACGACCGCATTGGAGTTGTGTATTACACAGGCTCTGTAAGCCCTTGTTATACACGGTAGCTCACAGGCAATCAATTACACTTCCTTGCACAGTTTCGCTCACATTAGCGTGTCAGAATTGTGTAATCAGTGAGTGGAAAATTGAGCACAGCATAGAGCCTATTGTTCTCCATCTGTGGATATATGCATCATCAGGGGCGTAACTATAGAGGATGCAGGGGTTTCGGTTGCACCCGGGCCCAGGAGCCTTAGGGGGCCCATAAGGCCTCTCTTCTCTATATAGGTAACCCAGTACTACAAATAAAGCATTATAGTTGGGGGCCCTGTTACAAGTTTTGCATCGGGGCCTGGGAGCTTCAAGTTATGCCTCTGCGCATCATCACTAGGTGGCGGCACGGAAAATATAAACAAGAAAAACAGGTGTACTGCACATGACTGACTGCATGAGTAGCTACAATTTCACCGCCATAAGCGGCTGTATGCAGTCAATGCAGGCTGTCCAACCCGCAGCCTATATCTATCAGGATGCGGTTACTAGTTCCTAACTAGGATTGTGCCGTTTAAATAGAAATAGAATAGCTAGTCCCTTAACTGATGTATAGAGAGCTTGATGTCTGTCTAGCTAATCTATAGTAAAACTGCGCCATGATAGTATTTCAGCGGCGTAGTATCGATTCAAAATGAAACAAAAATAAATAAAAAGAATGGCGGCATGACAGCCCTAGTGGTGCAGTTTGTTTGATTTTGAATCGATACTACGCCACTGAAATACTATCATTAGATATCAAGATTAGGCTTACTAGATTAGTACATATGTAAGCTTTGGCGCAGTTTTACTATAGATTAGCTAGACAGACATCAAGCTCTCTATACATCAGTTAAGGGACTATTCTATTTCTATTTAAATGGCACAACCCTACTTAGGAACTAGTAACCGCATCCTGATAGATATAGGGTAAAAGATCTATTTCTACATCTTATAGATCTTAATAGATCTTATTCTGGACCTAGTTGATCAAGGTTCTATCAGAATAAGATAAGGAGACAATTTTCCTAATTGACTGATATTACCTGGATCAGGGTACATAAGCTACTATCCAGCTTATTTTACTGGAACTATCTCCTTTTGAATGCCCCTGAGGAACCCACGTTGTGGGGGAAATGCGTAGGCCTGAACTAACCGCTCAGGCTTTCTTTGTCATCCACTGTAATTGGGATGACTCCTGTGCCATAATTGTCGAAATACCTACGACATCAGGTCACTATAGGACTAAGCGAATAAATAGGTTAAGCTGACCTTTGTCGCCTGACCTAACTGGTCCTTATCTATTTACTAAAGTGGCCCGGTCTAGATCACTCTTATCTTCTTTATTCTTTAAATATATGTATTCGTTTGTCCTTCATTTTTTAACTGATAGCAATAAAAGTTATATTTTAGTATTAATAGTTTTCAGGTCCATTCAGTTAGCTTCTTGAAATTATACTGGACTGATTCTGCCTCTGTGAAGAGTTGCTTTGTTACCTTCAAATCAATATTTTTAAAGTTACACTCCTCAAAAATACTTTAGGTTTCACTGAGGCAGAAGAATCTACGTATTTCCGTTACGCCCTTTCACAGTGTAGACACTAATTAAAATTTAATTCTTTATTAATACCAAAGATTAAAAATGCAGGGCACCAACAGGATCCCGTGATCCTCCCTGGGTGAGGGGGACAGGAACCTAACACATACACACACTTGGAACTAGAAACAAAGACAAAAAGTGCCTAGTACCACCCGGGGTGAAGTGGCCGCTCAGGTGGGATGGCTAATACTGGTATTTGTGTGGTTGTCACAGTGCTGTTGCAGTATCAATCAGATCTGCTAACTATACATATCAGGACTTAATAGGTTAAGATGACGAAGAGAGATATCCACTCAAGGCTAACTTCAAACTCTTTAGTATACTCTATATGTTATTAGGGTTAGGTTCGATGCATTTCCCTACGGTATCAAGTAGTTCATCAGGAACCACCCTAGCCCTAAAGAAAGAAGGATACCAATAAACCCCTATTGTACTTCTATTGTCCTAGGTAATAGATGCGTCTAATCTTATGTCTGATCAATTCTTCAGGTAAACAGCTGGAAGTCCTAGTAGAACATAAGTAGGAGAGGCGAGCTACGGGTGTTACTGCACAGTCTAAAAGCTTGGTTTTCCCTCTTAGTCCAAAATTAATCTGGACTGTTAGATTTGTTGATCCTCTATGAACTGACCTCTACCTGCATTATAGTTTTGTATCTTGATAGGCCAGCTGAGCTTAGTTTTTATAGATATCACCAACTTCATCCTGATTCGGCGGCGTCTTCCACGACGGAGCTTCGCCGCGGGATACTGCAACGCCCATGGACATGGAGCCTTACTGGCAGTTTTTGGATCAGAAGGAATTTTACTATTTATCTGACTTGCTTCATTTTTCAGTTGCTGTGGACATCAGACACCAACCCTGTCTGTCTGGATAAATCCAGTCTAAAGTCTCCATTGACTTTGGGTTGCCACAACAAAATCTGCACGAGGCAAGCTGATACAAGCAATATCCTTATACGAATAGTGATCTATCCGTCTCCAATCAATATAGTGAGCTGTGAGGGATATATGCTTGGGGTCTCTTTTTCTGTTTCTGTGCTTTTGTTGGCCCAGTAATTAATTTAATCAAGCTTAATAAAGTTTTACATTTTTATTGTCTACTAGCTTACCCGTCGCGCGTTGCTGTGAAGACAGACAGACATACATTCATTCGTATATCTAGATAACAACCAATCACAGCGCAGCTTTCATGTTACCTCAGTGGTATAATATATAACAACCAATCGCAGCGCTGCTTACATGTTACCTCAGCTTTATAATTTTCAAGTTTCTATGTGAGAAAATTACATTCCGTACGTAAAATTTGGACGCTAAATCTTTTGCGCATAGAATTGAACAATCAAGTTGGGACCCATTAGCTTTTCCTATTTATGACATAATCAATGCTCGTGCCAAATTTCAAGTTTCTATGACATTGGGAAGTGAGAAAATTAGATTCTGTACGTAAAATTTGGACGCTAATTCTTTGGCGCTTAGAATTGAATAATCGAGTTGGGACCCATTAGCTTTTCCTATTTATGACATAATCAATGCTCGTGCCAAATTTCAAGTTTCTATGACATTGGGAAGCGAGAAAATTAGATTCCGTACGTAAAATTTGGACGCTAATACTTTGGTGCATAGAATTGAATAATCGAGTTGGGACCCATTAACTTTTCCTATTTATGAAATAATCAGTGCTCGTGCCAAATTTTATGTTTCTACGACATCGCGAAGTGAGAGAATTAGTGGCAATGATGGAAATCAAACGATCTACGTGGGGGGGCGTAACTGTCGACGACGCTCGCACACGCGCCATTTATCATAGCATAATTGTACTATGCCTATAATCTTCCCAGGAGTGTACTTAACAACTTCACAAAGTTTCATGGCGATCGGATGAATGGTGTAGTAGCGCATAAAGGACAAACAGACAGACAGACACGCAGACATACATTCAATTTTATATATATAGATAACTGTGAAGGGTCTTAGTTGAATAGTCATGTAGGCGTTAACTGCCTCAGTGAAAAGTTCATACGTGTGGGTGTAAAACAGTACTTTGTACAGTAGTTGGAATACACATATGTTAGAGCAAAAGGATTTTACCATGCAATCTTAGAAGTCCTCTCGTGGACATGAGTTTGATCTACCATGTATCATTTTCATGACTGATCTGATGGGATTAGTATTCATATCCAAGCATACATAATATGTATGTAAGTGGAAGGTATTTTAAGATGGCAATTGTTTATAGGCAGCAGGAGGACCCTTTTTACTCAACATACCCAATTCGATGAGTCAAGTGCTCCTTGTTCATCCTCCTGTTGTCTCTCTTTGTGGTTGTAGATAATCTCCACCCCACGTGATGTTAACACATTCTCTGTCTTGCCTTATTTGTAATATATTTCACAAGGAATTTACTGCTACATTTTCTAAAAATACTTTAATAATCTTTTGACCCAGGATGAACATGGCCACTCACTATCTGATGAGGAAATAAAAGATGAAGTGGACACATTCATGTTTGAAGGTATGTCTGCAGTCCAGGCCGAACTTAATATACTTATTTGAGTATTATTTATATGGGGCTTATACTATTAGGCCGCTTTCACACAGGGGCGACAAAATCACGCGATTTTCTCACGATGCGTCAGTGCTACAAATCGCACGTATGTGAAGCCCATGCTTTCCAATGGGTTCCTTCACAGTAGCCATGTTTTGCAGGCTGTTACATTGAGAGAAAAAAAATTGTGGCTATGTTTTGTAGCCCATGTTTCCCTATGGAGCCTTCCTTTGTGTTGCAATACATCACGCGAAAACGCGGTTTTCATGCAGTGGGATGCAACTTTTACATCAGGAAGTCCTACTGTTTGAGCCGTAAAATAATCCCTAGCTGCATTAAAAAAAAGACTCCTAACAGGCTTGTCTGCTCCACCGCACGTCTTCTTCTGAAGCTCCGGCACACTTATCTATAGTTTTCAGCCAACGCTTCCTGGTTTGGAGGTTCAAAATCCTTACCTCCAGGAAGCGCTGGCTTTGATTGGTTCTCGAGCGCCGCGGCTCAGCCAGTCACTGCAGTACTCGATGAACCAATCACAGTTATTGCATTGAATGATTATGGGGGCAGCCATCTTGCCTGAACTGCAGTCATAGATATGCTTTATAGCAGCCACATGGACCATAGGAAACACTAGATTGGAGATGACCCATTGACCTCTATGGAAGAGTGTTCCAGGCATTCTATATGATATAAGCAGAGGACGTTGTGCAGGGAGGGGCAGGAGGTGGGCTCTGACATCTACTATTATGAATGGTGGATCCTATGTTATAAATACTATATATATGTGTTACCGTTAAGTGTAATTCTACCTGTGGTAATAATGAGATGACTGATTAAACTTTCCTTCAACAGAACAGTAAGTGTCAGCCTATTCTGAGGCGTAATGGCTAGTGTGAAAACTGCAAGATTTCAGAAAAAAAAATTTTATACAGATAGCGACATGGAAATTTTTGAAATAATCATTAAAAAATTGTTACCTGCTTTTACACCGAATGATTTTCGCTCATTTGAAGTATAATCGTTCCGTGTAAAAGGGCCTTAAGTACCTATAAAAGGAAGCCAGGCTATTTTTCCATGGTCCACGTATATAAATGCCGAAATGCTTGAAGCATTCCACTAGATTGCAATATATAGGAGGCAATCCAGCGTCCCACAATGGCATCAAGTTGATTTATCCCAGTTTATACACAAACCTGACATTGTTGAGCAACAACCCTCCACCATAAATATGTCTTGTGTTCTCTCCATTAAGGGCATGACACCACAGCCAGTGGACTCTCCTGGATCTTGTTTAACTTGGCCTCTCATCCTGAATATCAAGAAAAATGCAGAGAGGAAATAAAGGAGTTATTAAGGGGAGAGACAACACACTTGGAATGGTGATTATTTTGCACTATATTATTTATGCAATGTTATTTGCTGTTCATACATGCAGCGCAGATACTGTGAGAGTATGTTAGAGGGAGATTGTCACATTAAACATGCAATATATTATAGAGTAGGAGGCATTAAGAAGATTGATATATAGTTTTGTGGGAAAAGATTCAGTACAAGGCCATATTCAGACAGTAGGATTTGGACAGTATTCTGCATTTGTATTTGTAAGCCAAAACCAGAACTGAGTCCAAAATACACAACAAAACTTTCTATTAGGCCTCCTTCCCACGAACGGATTTCCGCCGCGTAATTCGCGGCGAAAATCCGCTGCGTTGCCCGCAGCTATTAGGTTCTATTGAACCTAATAGCACAATGCTCACGATGCGTAATTCCACCGCGGAATTACGCACCGCGATTTCTCCCGTCCTCACCCGCAGCATGCTCTATTTTCTGCGGGTGAGGACGGGCTGTACGCACTGACGGCTTCCATTGCAGTCAATGGAAGCCGTCCGTTCACGCTATCTCCCGCTGTAACCAGCGGGAGATAGCGTGAAAAAACGCTTTCCCGCCCACCGCCGAGCGTCATATGACGTCAAATGACGCGGTCCGGCCGCGTCACGTGACTCGGCCAGCCGTGCACGTGACACGGCTGGTGACGCGAGGGCGGTGGGCGGTGACGGGCGGTGACGCGCGGCGGTGGGCGGGGAAGCGATTTCACGCTATCTCCCGCAGGTAAGTATAGGGGCTCTGGGGGGCGCCGTGACGGGCTTCACAGCGGAATATTACGCTGCGGAGCCCGTCACGCTCGTGGGAAGGAGGCCTTATACTTTTTTCTTCTGTTGGCAGCTAATCGGGAGGGTGGCCCATCCTGGCTCCCCTTTTCCCCTCATGAGACACGCCAATGGGTAAGCATGGCTCTTATGAAAGCACCCAGGGCTGCCATGCTTCGATGCCTCTGGCAGGGCTTAATCGGCAACATGCAAAGATATTATATGTTGCAATACAGAGGTATTGTAACATATAGTACAAGCCATTAAATTATTGCAAGTTCTGTCTCATAAGAAGACTGGTGCTAAATTTTGTGGCCAGGCTTAAAGGGCCATAAGCGTAAAATGCTGCGTGAGCCAGGCAGCATTTTTCCTCTGTCAAGCTGCTGGTGACAGGGCCAATTGCCACAATTGTACTGCGTATGACAATGTATTTCACACATGATGTCATGTGCAGTCCAACATACAAGAACATAAAACATATTTAAAAAAATATTCTTTTCCCTCTTGTATAAAATTTAAAAAAAACACGTTTGGTATCATCATAACAGCTTGTACAATAAATTGAACACACTTTTTAGCCCTCAGAGCAAATCCTTTATGAAGAAAAGGGGCAAAAATGCTTTTTTTGGTATAGTTAACTTTCCAAAAAAATGCAATAAAAGTGAGCACCCCAAATTGTGACAATAAAAACTACAGCTCATCAAGTAAAAAGGAAGCTACATGCACAGAAAAATAAAAAAGTTATGAGACTGCGAATGCAGCAAAGCAAAAAAATATATATATTTTCCAAAAAAAATGTTTATTGTACAGACTTGGAAAAACCTTAAAAACATATCTTGGTATTGTAATTGTAGCAACCTGCAGAAAAAAATGTGATCAGGTCCATGCTGCATGATTAACGCTGTAAAAAAAACAATGGCAGAATTGATGTGTATTTCTCCCTACCCTCAAAAAAACAAGCCCTCATATGACCACTTCAGTGGAAAAATAAAAATTATGGATTTTGAAGGGTGCATTCAGACAACCGTATATCGGCCGCGTATTCACGCCAGCCAATATACGGCGTCCCTCTCTGCAGGGGGAGGAGACTGGAAGAGCCAGGAGCAGTGCTCTGAGCTCCCGCCCCCTCTCTGCCTCCTCTCCAGCCCCTGCACTATTTTCAATAAGGAGAGGCGGGACTGGGGTGGAGCTAATTCCCGGAACTTAGCCCCACCCCAGTCCCGCCTCCTCTCATTGCAAATAGTACAGAGGGGCGGAGAGGGGGTGGAGAGGAGGCAGAGGGGTTGCGGGAGCTCCGAGCACTGCTCCTGGCTCTTACAGCCTCCTCCCCCGAAACGGTGCGCACCTAAGAAAGATAGGACATGCTGCAGGTTACATGTAGCTCCTTGGTGCGACAAAACATAGGATCTGTCCTATCTTTGGTGCGTGCTGTACGGGAGTTTCCATTGACTCCTATGGGAGCAGGAAGATTCATGCTGCTTACAGCAGGACATTTAAGACATGCTGCCCAGAATCACAATTTAAATGTCCCGCTGTAAACTCCTGCTAGTCCCTGCAAGGTTCCCCCCCCCCACACACACACACACACCTATACTGCGCAAAAAAAGCGCTTGTCTGACTGAGGCCTTAATTTTGAAGCAGTAATTAGTGGTTCTAATCTGAATCCTTTAGTGCAGTGCTGCTTAGGGCTCACTTACACAAGTGTATGCTTTTTTGCGCTCGGTCAATTGCGGTTACAAATCACATGAATGAAGAATAGCCTCAATCGAGTCCCAAGCTAAGTTAGCGGTTTCTCATCCATCCACATGGCTGTCTGCTGCGTTTCACTGAAAATATATGCTGCTGCGTGGAAATCCCCCGGTTGGCAGAAATCCTGGGAATTACTTATAATGCTTAAATTGAGCCAGCTGTGTTCTTTTCCCAGCGTTGGAGTCTATGGGAGCCTCCAGCATATCTCAGCAAAAGATAGAGCATGACTTATCTTTTCACACACCGTAAAAAATTGTCAACCGAAAATGGTCGCCGATGTTCTATCATTGACGGTGCGATTTCTTTACACCCCACAAAAAACGCTCATGTGAATGAATACATTGGAATCAAATGCTTCACATGGTCGCAATTTTTGATACAGCTACATTAGCTGCGTATATACGCTCGTGTGCATAAGGACTTAGTCTATTAGGTGAGGCATTAAGAAATTGTGTCTTTGGAGGCAACGTTAAGATAAATCTGTTTGGCTTAAAAGCATTCAGGACAGTGAAAAATGGGCAATGGTTGCAATACAGTATTTACACCCTTTTAGCCCAAGAGACTTTTCTTTTAATGGCTGGGAGTTAAATTAGTGAGAAAATCCTAAATGGTTTTGGCGGTATTGGACCCCTTGTCCCAAGACATAGGGCCCACTTACAGGTGACAATTGTCTCTCAAAATGTGTTCAAATGAACGAAAGTGCGCAACAATAGTTACCTCTAAATGTGAGCCATCATGCACTTTTTGTTTGCTGCTCAGTTTCAGCCTGCATGAAAATCAGCAGCAGTTCGCTCACTTCTCGTTACGCCTAAACACTCCCGATTAGGGTTTCACATAGAGGGCTTAGTCACACGGGCGCATCGGCGCCCGTGTTACTGCAGGTGGAAGACAGCCGCACTTCAGGACGGACGTCCCTCTGCAGCGCGAGAGGAAAGAACATGAGACCGGCTTCCTTGCCGGTCATGTGTTTTTTCTTCGGAGCTGCGGGGGAGTTGTCCGTCTTGAAGTACGGCCGTCTTCTTCCTGCAGTAAGGGCTCAGTCACACGGGCGCATCGGCGCCCGTGTACGGGTGCCGAAGCATCCGTGTGACTAAGCCCAGAATGTGAAGCACTAAACGAGAAGAGAACAATTCTCAACTATGATCTGCCTGTCTGAACATTCTGCATAAAAGCGAACAACTGCACACAAATTAGCGGTAACATCACTTGCTTGTTAAAATAAGAATCGGCTCGTGTTAAAGGGGCACTAGTTCTGTATTCCTAGGTTTCCAGTTTTCTCTCAAGGTTATGGAACTTGAGAGGAAAATCCTAACTGATAAAGAATTCTCTCAAAAGATGATTTCTAGCTTAGGTAAATGCACAGGAGCAATTCAATGGGATGGACCTGTTAGGCATCTGCGCCCTACAGGTCATCCTGTGTAAAAACATCCTCAGGAATGAAGAAAAATTACTGCTAATATTTACACTACAATATGGTAAAAATGTATTTTTTAGATCCTCTATACCTTACATTAATCTCCAAGCTTTCAAAGAAATTCTAACAACTAGTTCCCTAAACTGTCTGAATGTCAATCCTAGTCGTTTGCTTTCCAGCCGAACGCTGATTTTTAGTTCAGCTTAAAATCCATCGTTCGAACGGAGAGCTGATAGCAGGGAGTGCATACTGTGTTTCTCCATGGGAGCGCTGATAAGATTGTATTGAGCTGCAGTCCCACGGCAGAACAAAGGTGCTGTATGTGGATAGCAGATCACCTGCTGTTATCTGCATACAGCGCAGGGAGGCTCATTTACATGCAAATGAAGCTATTAAGCTACTAATGGGCATTAGTGCCCATTAGCAGCTTATGCAAAAGAATTGCTCAAACTGTCAATCATCCTATCTTTTGAATGAATTTTGAGCGATCATCTTTGCGCGTAAATGGAGCTTTAGTCCCTTCTTAGGACATTAACCTGGGTAAACTAAACTCATTAACCAAGTTCCCTTTGGAACCTTCTACCTCCGTTAGAATCCTGATTGTCATGATCATATTTTCTGATTACATTAAAGGGGTGTCTAGGACTTTGAGTATTGATGACCTGAGTATTGAAGTCATTAATAGTTGATCAGGGGTCCGCAGCTCAGTATCTCTCTCTGTGGTGCTATCATTGGCGAAGACAGACAGACAGACATACTTTTTTTTTAATATATTTAGATAACAACCAATCACAGCGCAGCTTTCATGTTACGTCAGCAGTAAGAGAAATAACAACCAATCACAGCGCAACTTTTATTCTGCCTCAGCAATATAAAAAATAGCAACGAATCACAGCGCAGCATTCATTTTACCTCAGCGGTATAATATATAGCAACCAATCACAGCACAGCTTTCATTTTACCTCAGCAGTATAATATATAACAACCAATCACAGCACAGCTTTCATTTTACCTCAGCATTCTCAATATCCAGGAATTGTCTTGTGATACGTTCGGCGGATGCATCATTTTGTAGTTGAACACGCATCCCGTTGCTCCTAATGCCTTTTGCTTTTGTGCTTGAGATGGAAATCAAACAATCTTTGTCTGGGGGGGCATAACTGTCGATGATGCTCGCGCGCGCCACCTATCGTAGGATAGATGTACTATGCCAGAAATCTTCCCAGGAGTGTACTCAACAACTTCCCATTAACTTTTCCTATTTATGACATAATGAATGCTCGTGCCAAATTTCAAGTTTCTATGACATTGGGAAGCGAGAAAATTAGATTCCGTACGTAAAATTTGGACGCCAATTCTTTTGCGCCTAGAATTAAATAATCGAGTTGGGACCCATTAGCGTTTCCTATTTGTGACATATTCAATGCTCGTGCCAAATTTCAAGTTTATATGACACCGGAAAGTGAGAAAATTACATTCCGTACGTAAAATTTGGACGCTAATTCTTTTGTGCATAGAATTGAATAATCGAGTTGGGAGCCATTAGCTTTTCCTATTTATGACATAATCAATGCTCGCGCCAAATTTTAAGTTTGTATGACATTGGGAAGCGAGAAAATTAGATTCCGTATGTAAAATTTGGACGCTAATTCTTTGGCGCATAGAATTGAATAATGGAGTTGGGACACATTAGCTTTTCCTATTTATGACATATTCAATGCTCCTGCCAAATTTCACGTTTCTATTACATTGGGAAGCGAGAGAATTCGATTCCGTACGTAAAATTTGGACGCTAATTCTTTTGCGCATAGAATTGAATAATCGAGTTGGGACTGATTAGCGTTTGCTATTTATGACATATTCAATGCCCGTGCCAAATTTCACGTTTCTATGACATTGGGAAGCGAGAAAATTAGATTCCGTACGTAAAATTTGGACGCTAATTCTTTGGCGCTTACAATTGAATAATCGAGTTGGGACCCATTAACTTTTCCTATTTATGACATAATCAATGCTCGTGCCGAATTTCATGTTTCTACGACATTGGGAAGTGAGAGAATTAGTGGCAGTGATGGAAATCGAACGATCTACGTGGGGGGGCGTAACTGTCGACGACGCTCGCACGCGCGCCATTTATCGTAGGATAGTTGTACTATGCCTATAATCTTCCCAGGAGTGTACTCAAAAACTTCCCAAAGTTTCATGGCGATTAGATGAATGGTGTAGTAGCGCATAAAGGACAAACACACACACAGACAGACACGCACACACGCATACATACAATTTTATATATATACTCATGCCAAATTTCGAGTTTTTATGACATTGGGAAGCGAGAAAATTAGATTCTGTACGTAAAATTTGGACGCTAATTCTTTTGCGCATAGAATTGAATAATCGAGTTGGGACCCATTACCTTTTCCTATTTATGACATAATCAATGCTCGTGCCAAATTTCATGTTTCTACGACATCGGGATATATATATATATATGTGTGTACATACATATACATATACACACACACACACACACACATTAGTGGCAATGATGGAAATCGAAAGATCTACGTGGCTCTGTACGTGTCATAATAGAGCCTTAATGACATCACAATGCAGCTTTAACTGTCAGACATCCAGTGATGGAAATCAAACGATCTACGTGGGGGGGCGTAACTTTCGACGACGCGCGCGCGCCATTTATCGTAGGATAGTTGTACTATGCCTATAATCTTCCCAGGAGTGTACTCAACAACTTCCCAAAGTTTCATAGCGATCGGATGAATGGTGTAGTAGCGCATAAAGGACAGACAGACAGACAGACAGACACGCACGCATACAGACATACATTCAATTTTATATATATAGATGTATAAAAACACCAGTTCATAACCTCAAGCTGAAAAGATGTTAAGTTATGCAACAAGACAATAGCACAAAGCACACAAGTAAGGCTGAATGCACATGGGTGGAAATTCTGTGGCAAGATTTCACGTGGAATTTCTGCCGTTGCACGCTGCCATAGGATTGCATTGGTTTATGCAATCCTATACAGACAGTCGCGATTGTGATCGCGGAAAGCTCGCGTGATAAGAAAATCACACCATGTTGTATTTCAGTGTGAGCCTCGAAGCATCATTGCTGGTGTGCCGTGCTCTACACTGCGCATGTGTGGCTGTGCGCCAGCCGCCACATCCGTAGAGCACTGCGAAGACTCCAGACAGGTAAGCCGGGGGTCACTGCAGGGGCATGGGTCACATCCCGCTGCAAGAATCTCGCAGTCGGAATCCGACCCGGCAGTCTGCATTTACCGTAAATCAACTAAAGGATAGTTAAAAAGGATTTTGTGTTTTGAAATAGCCAACTAGTCCTTAAACCTAGTGATATGCTGTGGCATAATGTGTTACGCACAAAGCACCCCAGAAATATTGATGAACTGAAATATTTGCAGGATAGAAAGATTTAAAATTCCTCATCAATATTGTTCAAATGTTACTTGTAGCTGGGGGTTGCAATTGCTGCCAAAGGGGATTTTTTAAATTCAAGGGTTGACTTTCCTACTTTGCACTGAGGATGTTTACTCAGTTTACTCAGTGGCACAACTGGTTGTGTGTTATTAGTTTAGTTAGATTGTCTTTGTCTATAATTGTGGCTTAGATAATCAGACTTTTTCTTGCAACTGTATCAATATACTCAGTTCATCCTGGTCTATACCATGTTGCTGACAGATTGAACTGCGTGTTCAATATGACGGTTTCCCTTTAACCATCAGCTGTACCTTCTAAATGATTTTTACATATTGTGCATATTTTTTCAGCATATTTTCTAATACTATTTTATGACTGGTAAGGCATCAACAGGTATTCGCTAGCCGCAGTTTGAAGTATAGTAGCCTGCACTCCTGACTGATGCATTGTAGCATCAGAACATTTACACAGCATTATTATACACGCTGTGTGATACACCAGGGAAGGATGGGGTGGTTCTGTGACAGTATTGAAACAAACTGGGCCATTCACTTCTTTTGTGTATTTAGTGTCAGTGTTAGTTTGTGCTGCTGGGACCTGTAGTACTATGGGTTTCCAGGAGCACATCTTCACATGTGGCATGCTTGTGCTGGCTTGGTGTGGTTCTCCAGCCAGCTAATCTCCACTGGTTTGCTGCATATTTATACCAGTCCCTCTGGAAGAGAAAGCTGGTGTCTCTTCACTCTAGGGTTTGGGGTTTCTTGTATGCCTGTTATGTGTTATGTGTTTATAGATGTGAACAGTGTCATGTTCACTGTGCAGGTGGCAGGACATCAGGTGTGAACAAGCATGTTCAGTGCATATGTGTGTGAACAGTGATGTGTTCTGCGGGTCTACGCAGGTGGCCAGACATTAAGTATGAACAGTCTTGTTCTGTATTGCATGCTATCCCTAATGTGTTGGTGTGAACTGTGTCCTGTCCTGCTTTAGTTCATTTTCCACCTTGGGCAGTTAGGTCCATAGGTTTCAGCGTGGGGTCGTCTTTATTGGGACGATCACCCTTCTTGCAGGCTGGTATCATATGGAAGTTGTCTCGTTAGAGTAAGGACCCACGAGGCAACAAAGACCCTTGAAGAGGGCTTGCGGGCTTAAGTATCTTAGCCAAAATACAAACTAATACCTTGTACATTCTATAGTTATTCCATCTGGCTATGTGTGCAGCTATGCTGGTGACTGTTTTGAGCATTTGTCAGTCATGATTTATGGCTGTCCGTGAGTCCTGTTCCTAGTTCAAAAGTCACTGTCCCTTGGTGTCTCTTGCGTTTTTGTGTAGCATCTCAGGTTAAACAGCCAGCATGTCCTTGTATGGATACGATATCTTCCTTGTATCTGTGCTGAGGCGCGGCGCGTTAAAGCACCGGACATAACAGTCAGTTTTATAATGTTCACGTTTGTTTTTGGAGTACAAAAAAACGTAATTGAGTAGAGGTGTCCTCTGTGTATTCTGGCCACTTCCCTGCAGTGCAGCGCTCATGTCTGATGCTAATGAAACATCATCTTGAGAGTAAGATTTTTTTTTACTTTCAGTCAATTCCATGATGCATCAGCTCAGCATTAGTTAAGGTTATACAATAGATATACAGTCAGGAAGATGATCTGCGATCTTCTCTATTATAACTGTCATGAGCTGTGCGATCATCAGCAGCTGTAATATGAGTGCCTGTGTGTCAGCACAATGGAGCACTAAAGGTATATTCTTGTGTTCCAAATTAAGGGTTAAAATTTGAGCAGCTCGGAGAATCACTGACATGTCACACAGCATTTGTGTAAATCGCTAATTATTCAGTTTATTAGTTAACCATCCAAAGAATTTATAGTCCTTTAAGACAAATACATTAAAAAGGTCACCTGACTTAGCATATGCATAACTTGTTATGGCTTGTTATTACTGATGAAAAAACTTGGCAAGTGCATTGACGTCGGTCTCTGGGCAAACCTCTTCTCTCTAGTCCCGCACTGTCTAGTATCGTAAACTGGTAATCTATAAGTATTCCTAAACTTGGTTAAGGTTTATATATGTATAGAAAATCAAATAAAGCAACACAGATGATAAAGAGTTCTATTTGCTAGTACATTTCTAAAACAAAGTCCATATTTAGTCAGCTGTCTGGCTACACATTTGTGTGAGAGAAGGTCGATTGCAGTTTTTTCTTCTTCAGGCCTTCTAATCTTCAGAGCAAAAATATCTGTATACCTGTGTCAAGTAAGTTAGAAAGTGGAAGAGAAACAAGATGGTGTTCAATAGACACTATGGTTTCTCTCACATGTGTCCCCCTCTTGACAGTTGCAGTGGTAAGGATCATGTAATAGCATCAAACAGACTCAGAATCAACCTGTATATGGGAAGTTACAGGCTGTAGCAGCCAGTGGCAGAGCTCAGTGATTGAGCGCTGTGATTGGCTGCAAGAGGCCAGAGGATCATGCAAACAGGCTGCTGCAGCCTGTAAGTGTTCCATAAGAAAGGCAACAGTGCTGGGGAATAGGGGAGAGGTGAGTATTAAAAAAAAACTCGGACTACCCCTTCAATTTTAGATTTTTTTTTAGCTAAAACTTTAAATCACTAATTTAGAAAATGAATATATGAACATGTCTGTATCTGAGCACAAACTGTTTCTTCAGCATATTAGAATTCAATATAATGTAGGAAATACTAGACAACCCTGATTGTATTTGTGATTTTTGAAATTGTTCTCTTCATGCAATTGTGCCATTAATTTTCCACTGTAGGGATGACTTGTCTCAGATGCCATTTACCACCATGTGTATTAAGGAGAGCCTCCGATTACATCCCCCAGTGACAGCTGTGTCTAGACAATGTACCGAAGATATTACAATGCCTGATGGGAAAGTTATTCCAAAAGGTATATTCTAGTACTGTATCACATGAACTTTTAGAAATAAAATTATCATTGCAAATGCAGATATATGCAATACTGTTATGACTGTGTAAGCGCTCAGTTAGTCGAGTGTTTGTTTGCTGCACATTTTTCTGCGTAAAACGCATGCGCACAAAAATTCCCGTGACTGAAGCAGGTGTCACGTTGAAAAAAAAGCACTTGGCTGTGTTAAAAACTTGCACATAAAGTGCGGTGCCCGGTATCCCCTGCTGCAGCTGTGGTCAATGGGGCCGGCGGCAGCAGCGGTGGCCCTTTTGGGAACATACAGAGAGGATCGCGATCCTCTGGCACAACTGTGGCCGAGGATTTCTTTCTCTCCGCGGGGAGTCCCCTCATCACTGAACACTGTGACAGCATTGTCACAGTGTCCAGTGACAAGGGGACTGCCCGCGGACATGAAGAATTCTCCTACCACAGCTGTCACAGCTGTGGCAAAGGAGCGCGATGTTCTCCCTCTGCTTTCAATGAGGCCTGCACTTCTGCAGCCCCATTGAAAGCAATGGGCTGTTGGCAACCCCTGCAGTGATTTTTGGGGAAGGCCTTTAAATATAAGCCCTTCCCTCAAAATCATCCCTAGAATGATTTTGAGGGAATGTGTAAAAAATTTAAAAAAATATATACTCATTTCTCTGCCGCTGCCGGGGCTCAGGCTTGTCTAACCGCTTGTGCTCCTGAACTGCTCTGAAGTGCTTTCAGCAGGCAGGGATTTAAAATCCCCACCAGCTGTAAGGGCTGCCTCTGATTGGCTGAGTGCAGGGACCAATCACAGGCAGCACTCAGCTGTCATTTAATGGCTGTCATTCAAATCTAATTTGCAATGGGAGCTAAATAATTTTGATTGCAACTATTCACAGAATAGACAAGTGTCTGATCTGTGGGATCCATCTCCTGGGATGAAATGCCCTATTTTCAAGAAGACAGGGGTCCTGAGTTCCCTCCTAAAAATGTAGCTGCGGTCACGTTTCTGCACTTCTTTATTCATTTGTATGGGTGTGCTGGAGGTGGTTGAGTACTTTTTACTCAGCAGTTTCTTAGAGATGAATGAAACTTGCACGACCCCTTACGTTTTCATGATCGGGTGGGAGGGGGGGGGGAATTGTACCCCCTCCAATCAAGATCTTATCACCTAGAGTGGATATAAAATGTCTATTCACCCATGGTAAATTGTTTTTGTGTAGTGAGTACTCCGCTGCCATTATTTAAAGTGATTCTGATTTACCCAATATAAAAGTTCAGCTCTTTCAGTAGGATTTTTCTGACGTTTTTCTGAAGTTTAAATTTGGCACAACAGTGACATTACTAAGAGCTGAATGAAACTTGATTTTAAAAAAAGAAGAAAATTAGTCCTGCAGGAGGCCAAGAGGTCTACAGCAACATTAAAGGAGTTGCATGAATTCCTGGCAAGTACTGGCTGTATAGTGTATGTGACAACCATCTCCAATATTCTTCATCTGTCTAGACTGTGGGGTAGGGTGGCAAGATGGAAGCCTTGTCTCCCAAATAAAAAAAAAACTCCAAGCCCGGCTATGTTTTGCCAAAACCTACATCAAATGTGCCAAAAGAGAACATGTTCTGGTCTGATGAAACCAAAGTTGAACTTTCTGGCCAAAAATTCCAAAAGGTATGTTTGGTTCAAAGCTAACACTGTGTGCATCATCAAAAGAACACCATACCCACAGTGGAGATGGTGAAGGCAGCATTATGCTTTGGGGCTGTTTTTATGCTGCTGGATCTGGGGCTTTAGTCAGGGTGGGGATTATGAAAAGTTCTAAAATATCAGTCCATTTTGGAACAAAACCTTCAGGCCTCTGCTAAAAAGCTGAAGATGAAGAGGAATTTCACCTTTCAGCACGACAACAATCCAAAGCATACCAGCAAATCAGCAAAAAAATGGCTTCAACAGAAGAAGATCAATGTCTTATAATGGCCCAGCAAGAGCCCAGATCTGAATCCCATTGAAAATCTGTGTGATGACCTGAAGAGGGCGCTACACACAAACTGCCCTCACAATCTGACTCTGATTTTGAGTGCTTTTGCAACGAAGAGTGGGCAAAGATTGTCAAATCAAGATGTGCCATGCTGATAGATTCCTACCCAAATAGACTGAATGCTGTCATAAAGTCAAAGGTCACATTAACCAAGTATTAGTGTTATGGTGTGCTTATTTATGCAATCACATTTTTAAAGTTTTTATTTAGTTTTCTTTTTCATTTTCTACCCTAAATAATTTCAGTCTATAAAATTCCAGATTAACAGGGGTTTTGAACCAAAGAATCTTTTTAATCTGTAATCAACATTGCAGAAAATGGAAAATTAGATTTATGCCAATATTGTACAGTATTTGAATTATTATGCATACAGATTAGAGATGAGCGAGCACCAAAATGCTCGGGTGCTCGTTACTCGGGACGAACTTTTCGCGATGCTCGAGGGTTCGTTTCAAGTAATGAACCCCATTGAAGTCAATGGGCGACCCGAGCATTTTCATTTTTGTATATCGCCGATGCTCGCTAAGGTTTTCGTTTGTGAAAATCTGGGCAATTCAAGAAAGTGATGGGAACGACACAGCAACGGATAGGGCAGGCGAGGGGCTACATGTTGGGCTGCATCTCAAGTTCCCAGGTCCCACTATTAAGCCACAGTAGCGGCAAGAGTGGGCCCCCCCCCCCCCGCACTGTCAGCGTAAAGATCGTTCTCCTCTGCCAAAGCTGTAACAGCTGTGGCAGAGAAGAACGATGTTTGCCCATTGAATTTAATAGAGCCAGCAATACAGCAGGTTCCACTGAAAGCAATGGGCTGCCGGCGATCGTGGGATGGATTGTCGGGAAGGGCTTAAATATATAAGCCCTTCCCTGCAATTCATCCAGAAATGTGTAAAAATAAAAATATATACCGTATATACCGGCGTATAAGGCGACGGGGCGTATAAGACGACCCCCCAACTGTCACCTTATACGCCGGGAATACAGCGGAGCAAAGAATAAAAATCATTACTCACTTCACCGGGCGTTCTGCAGTGCTCCTGCAGGCTGTCGCTCCCTCCTGGTCCCCGGCAGAGCATTGCTTTCTGGACGCAGTGGTTGAAATCCCCGCCTCCAGAAACACACGTGCCTTCAGCCAATCACAGCCATTCAATGACATCATTGTCATTGGCTGTGATTGGCTGAAGGCACTTGTGTTTCTGGAGGCGGGGATTTAAAGCCCTTCTATAGAGAAGAGAACAGAAATCGCAGATCACACATAGGTGCGATCTGCGATTTCTATGGCCTAAGAAGGACCGTTGGGGTTCTTGAAGCCTAAAATCACTCCTAACACTCTCCCTATAGCAGCTTCGGCATCAACAACACTTTCCCTGAACTATGTCAGAATGCATCTGTGGCGAGCCGCGGGCGGGCAGATTTTAATACTCGGGTGACACCTAATCTCGCCAGCCACTCACTGCAGGGGGGTGGTATAGGGCTTGAACGTCGCAGGGGGAAGTTGTAATGCCTTCCCTGTCTTTCTATTGGCCAGAAAAGCGCGCAAATTTCTCATCATGAGTAACGAGCATCTCGAACACCCTAATACTCGAACGAGTATCAAGCTCGGACGAGTATGCTCGCTCATCTCTAATACAGATCTTTTTCTCCCTAACTTGACAATGCTTGTCTTAATCAGGTAACATCAGCCTCATAAGTATTTATGGAGCTCATCACAACCCCGCTGTTTGGCCAAATCCAAAGGTACAAATGTTTTTGATTTCTTTTAGATTTATATTTTTTACTGCCTCTAGTCAAAAGCATTTTCCCAAAAACACGAACTTTATTTATTTTTTTTTAGGTCTATGATCCATATCGATTTGATCCAGACTCAAACAAAGAGAGAGCCTCACATGCATTTGTACCATTCGCTGCAGGACCTAGGTAAAGTTAAAAATGTGTAATATATCTTAAATTCTAGCCATTTAAGATCTTTGCAGTATATCTTAAATGATTTCTATGTTTGTCACTCTTTTTCTCTATGTTCTCTATACATTCTTGTTGGTTTATAAGTCACCAGAAATTCTAAGCTACATTATCATTACCAATTAGTTTTCAAAGTCATCTTAAGCTCCTACCATATACATTTTCGTATGGGCTACTGCATGAGACATGGCTAATTTGCCAAGTATAACCTACAGATGTGCGTTAGAATATGCTCTCACAAGCTGATACAGTTTCTCAATCTATCCGTCACATAACCACAGTAGATGGACATTGGATTGCGTTGACTTATGAATGCAATATATTTCATTCTTGCAGCGGAGGTAAATCATGAAATACTCCCAACGCAGTAGATGCACAGTATGCTTATCAAATTTCATGCCACATTTACGAATGGATGCAGCTTCAAACAAGTATATTTAGAGTAAAATTATGATTGAATATCATGTAAAGTCCACATTCAGTTTTTTTTCCACATTTATTAATATAATATATATGTATTTTAATTTGCAGGAATTGTATTGGCCAAAACTTTGCAATGGCTGAAATGAAAGTGGTGCTTGCTCTTACACTTCTGAACTTCAAGGTGACCTTGGATCCCAATAAGTCAGTCCGCAGGCAGCCTCAGTTGATCTTAAGAGCAGAGGGTGGGCTGTGGCTTCAAGTGGAAGCTCTAAAACATTAAATATACAGCAGAAGATGGAAAGCTTTACAGTGGACTGTGAACAACAATTTTAACATTATATTCAACTAATTAAACTCTATTACTTGGAATCACCTGTCACCTTCACAAAGTGTTGGCAGACATATTGTAAGCAGAACTAGTATAAAACCATCTTCACACATCGCAGAATCACTGTATTCTGATTTTGCAGGAAATCTGCAGCGGCCAAATCCGCACCTAAATGGTGCAGAATTCAACACTTGTATTTCAAGGGTTGAATTCCGCAACATAAATAGGCATGCTGAGGATTTAGAATCTGAAGTGTTCTTTTTAAAAACACTGCTGATTCGTCGCAGATGTTTTCCACATCATGTAAGGCCTCCTGTGGACAGCCTGGTCGGATGCGAACCATTTCCCTGCACTGACCACTGTGGCTTACCTGCTCCCGCCGTCTCCCCACTCTGCTATGTGCCGGCTGCCGGCCAGACGGCACATGTGCAAAGAGGAGCCGGTGCGTCACTAGTGTGTTTCTGTGTGTTTCTGTGAGATCTAATGCAATCCTATGGCAGCGTGCACGAGCAGAAATTCTGCGGGAAATCTGCTACGGAATTTTTGCCCGTGCACATTTGGCCTAAAGGAGACTTCCGTCCACATGGCTTGTATGCAAACACTAGGATTCTGCTAGGATAAATTCCATAGGATTTTTAATACCTGTGTGAAGGTGGCCTAAAGTGAGTGCCACATGTGAAGGGTCTGCTTTTCTGTCCATGGACTGTGTCTGTATTGCAGCTCATCCCGGTTCTACAGTACAAGACATAGTACATCGATAGGGAAAGTGCTGTTCCTGGGTAAAAAAAAAACCTTTTTTTTTATATCTCCAACCCCCTTTTCTTTGTATGAAATTGTTTGTACCTGGCAGATTAAAAGACTGCATGTTGTTTGAGCCCACAAAGTTGATAAGTTCGGTGGAAAGGTGACATGTTCCCTATAAATGGTCATATTGTCAGTATAGTATATACAGTCCCTCTGTGAAAGTCTAGCCTCTGCTACATATTTGTGTTTTACGTCATATTATCTGATTTTACCAATTTTACATTTTTTATACTTTGCATGCCAGAAGAGTCCATACCACATCCAAAGTGATGTCACATTTCCCATTTTGTTATTATTAAGACTATTTTCAAATGTCGATAATAGAGACAGCTGGTATTCTACAGGAAAGGTTTCTATGTATGCAGACTTAGGCCCCCTGTCCACGGGCGTTGCGGTATCCCGCGGCGAATCTCCGTCGCGGGAGCCGCTGCCCGGGAGCAGGAGCCTGCAGATGGATCTCTGCAGGTCAGCCTATCTGACAGATAGGCTGACCGAGAAGAATCGCGGCAATTCACAGCATGCTGCAAATTGCTGGCTGCGAGCGCAGAATTGCAATGATTCTCCACTCATGGACAGGGAGCAGGCGCTTTCCACAGCAACACTATGGAATGCTTCAGACGGCGTGACTCGCCAGCGATTTACCTCCGGCGAAATGACGCCCGTGGACAGGGGGCCTTAAGATATTCATAGAAACCTAGGTAAAGTCTGTTTTGTACATTCATTAGTTATAGTAAGTTTATATCTAAAGCAACTATTAATAACATAATAATAATCTTTATTTGTATAGCACCAACTTATTCCACGGCGCTTTCAAAGCACAGGAAAACACACACTACGACATGAGGTATACAAATGGGATGGGAGTGATACAGGAGGTTCCAGGCGCAAGAGATGAAACAAGGGGGAGCACACAGAGTATAGCAAATTACATATGGTATTCATTTTTTTTTTGCAAACGGGGTGGGGATAATAGAGAAGGTACAGGGCCAGGAAATCTGTATGATAGGAAAGGAAGAAAATGTGGGAAGCCATAGGAGCGGGCAGGGGGACATGTTGTGGGGATTAGATCAAGAGATTTGGTATGCTTCTTTGAAGAGGTGCGTTTTTTTAAGGTGTGTCTGAAGTTCCATGCATCGGGGATTGTCTGGATGTTTTGGTGTAGAGCGTTCCAGAGGACCGGTGATGCTCTAGAAAGGTCCTGGAGGCAAGCATATGAGGTTTGTATTAGAGGGGTGTTTAGTCTGAGTGTGTTAGCGGATCGGAGTGTGCAAACTGGGTAATGTAGTGACAGGAGGGAATAGATATACGGTGGCGCTGTGCCATGGAGAGCTTTGTAGGTGAGGGTGATGAGTTTGAATTGTGTTCTGTAGCGGATGGGCAGCCAGTGCAGTGATTAGCATAATGCAGAGGTATCCGAGAAGCGACTGGATAGGAAGATGACTCTAGCTGCCACATTTAGTATGGATTGGAGAGGGGAGAATCTGTTGCGGGGATGGCCGGTGAGCATCGAGTTGCAGTAGTCGAGTTGGGAATGGATGAGGCGACAACGAGTGTCTTTAGTGTGTCTGTGGTGAGGAACGACCATATTTTAGCAATATTCCTAAGGTGCAGGTGGCATGTTCGGGCCAGAGATTGGATAAGGGGGAAAAAGAAGGAGTCAGAATCCAATGTGACCCGAAGATGTTGGGGGGAGGTCAGCTGGCAGAGGGTGGGAAGATAAGAAGGTCCCTTTTACAGAGGTTGAGTTTGAGAAGAAAGGGAGCATATGGTGTTAGAGACAGCGGACTGACAGTCTGTGATATTTTGGAGGAAAGGTGCTGTGATATCACGGGAAGACGTGTATAGCCGAGTCTTGGTAATTCAGTGGTGCCTGTGTATCCTCTTTTTCTGGAGTTCCCTTGCAGTGAACAGGTGAATGTGAATGTGGAGGTGGCAGGAGGTGTCTGGAGGGCTTCAGCCGGTTGGTGTGGTCTCAGAGCTGGAGAGTGGGGGTCAGCTCAGCTGATGGGTCGGGGTTGTGGAGCTGATGGGCCCTCCATATGTATATAGGTGTCACCAAACCATGTTGGCCATGTTAAAGTAAATTCTCCACTGTTCTCTTAAGAGAGAAGTAGCATCCGACACATTTGGCAGCTTCTTGCCTTCCCATCCTTCCTCCATAATTAAGCTAAGCTGAAAGTGTACCCTAATTCGGTAATAAAACTGGCAGAACTACATCTTCACCATCACATTATGCTGCTCTGTTCACAAAACAATTACATTGCATTCCTAAGGACAAATGGGTTTCTGATTGATGAGGAGTTGATTTCTGTTTATGTCACCTAAGTTTCAGATCAGTTATATATTGCCAAAAAAGACATGTTTCAAACCACTCACAAAAAGGGAAGTATGAACATTATTCAGCTGTAAATTTGGCACTATTCCATGATGTCAATTGGCAAGATATGTAAACAAAGTGAAACAAAGTATATGTGTTGGATAAAGTTAATACAATATAATTGAAATGATGCATGAGCCATTTCTGACATTACAAATAGGCCCACTCAAATTCACCATACAAAGATACCTCAGTTCTTGTTCAGCAACACACAGATATCACTGGAAATTCCCAAAACAAGAAGCAGAATAAAAAGCTTTTAATTTCTATGTTACATCTCGTGTCTGAAAATAATTTGGGCTGAATTTCCCCATTAAATGGAAACTTCAGTTACTGATTAACTTCCATCCTTTAGGTTTTGTGAAAGCTAATGAGATATTAATACATTATTAAAATGTAGTTATAGAAAATTCTGCTGCATTAAATACAAATACTAAAGAGCTATTAACCCTTTCCAATCCAATTTGTATCCTGGTTTTCCTAGGGGGCTTACTCTTTTTCTGCTGTTATTCAACTGCGCTAAATGCTGGTTAAAGCCAGTACTGCATGAGGTGACTCATTAGATAGGCTCCAACAGCAGAGAGGCTGGCAATATACAGTAAGAGAACCCCGATGGATATCTTCCAACATCGAAGCTGTACAGCCTTAAATCATAATGTCTTCAGAGGTCAGACAATGGATTGGAAAGGGTTAAAAAATATTAAATGTTTGATATATTATGCACAATGAATATGAATAAAAATGTGATTGTTATTGTTTTTTATCAAATCAGTAATGATGATAATAAAGTCCAATATAATGTAACCAGCTGTCTTTTAGTAGTCTTCACTATAAATTTCTGCACTCACGTGTTTGAAAAATTGTTTAAATAAGTTTAAATTAATTATTAGGGATGAGCGAGCATACTCATCTGAGCTTGATACTCGTTCGAGTATTAGGGTGTTCGAGATACTCGTTACTCGAGACGAGCACCACGCGATGTTCGAGTTACTTTCACTTTCATCTCTGAGAAATTTGCGCGCTTTTCTGGCCAATAGAAAGACATGGAAGGCATTACAACTTCCTCCTGTGATGTTCCAGCCCTATACCACCCCCCTGCAGTGAGTGGCTGGGGAGATCAGATGACACCCGAGTATTTAAATCTGCCCCGCCCGCGGCTCGCCACAGATGCATGCTGACATAGATCAGGGACAGTGCTGCTGATGCTGCTGCTGCTATAGGGAGTGTTAGGTGTTATTTTAGTCTTCAAGAACCCCAAGGGTCCTTCTTAGGGCCACATCTGACCGTGTGCAGTACTGTTGAGGCTGCTTTTAGCAGTGTTGCACAATTTATTTTTTTTTGTATATCGGGCGTGCAGACCATAGCGTCCTCAGTCTGCAGTCATTTTACTCAGTATAGGGGCAGTACTGGTGAGGCAGGGAAAGAGGTATACTGGCTATATAGGCAGTGGGCTTTTTCCCCAAAACTTCCAAAAAATACAATATTAGGCCTGCCTGTCACTGCCTTCAGTTTACTGCGTCTCTGCTGGGGGTAGTAGTTGTTGAATTAATACCCAGCCTTGCGCATAATTGTTGCTTGCCTCTGCAGTGCGTTACGTACGCGAAGTCAGCCTCCAACAGGGCAATCAAAATACAGTGCATATCACAGGCAGTGTGGTTGTTCCCACGAAGTTTAAAAATATACAAGATTTGGCCTGCCTGTCAGTGCCTTCCGTTTACAGCGTCTCTGCTGGGGGTAGTAGTTGGTGAATTAATACCCAGCCTTGCGCATAATTGTTTCCTGCCTCTGCTGTGCGTTCCGTACGCAAAGTCAGCCTTCAACAGGGAAATCGAAATACAGTGTATATCACAGGCAATGTGGTTGTTCCCACAAAGTTAAAAAATATACAAGATTTAGCCTGCCTGTCACTGCCTTCAGTTTACTGCATCTCTGCTGGGGGTAGTAGTTGTTGAATTAATACCCAGCCTTGCGCATAATTGTTGCCTACCTCTGCAGTGCATTACGTACGCGAAGTCAGCCTCCAACCACAGGCCAATAAGCGGCACATTTAATTACAGCGTTCTGTTCCTGCTCTACTCGTAATACACCATGCTGAGGGGTAGGGGAAGCCTAGAGGACGTGGACGGGGGCGAGGACGCGGAGGCCCAAGTCAGGGTGTGGGCACAGGCCGAGCTCCTGGTCCAGGTGTATCGCAGCCGACTGCTGCGGGATTAGGAGAGAGGGAAATTTCAGGGGTCCCCAGATTCATCTCACAATCTCCACGCGGTAGACCTTTATTAGAAAATGAGCAGCGTGAGCAGGTCCTGTCGTGGATGGCAGAAAGTGCATCCAGCAATCTATCGACCACCCAGTCTTCTACACCGTCCACAGCTGCAACTCTGAATCCTCTGGCTGCTGCTGCTCCTTCCTCCCAGCCTCCTCACTCCATGAAAATGACACATTCTGAGGAGCAGGCAGACTCCCAGGAACTGTTCTTGGGCCCCTGCCCAGATTGGGCAGCAATGGTTCCTCTCCCACCAGACGAGTTTATCGTGACCAATGCGCAACCTTTGGAAAGATCCCGGGGTCCGGGGGATGAGGCTGGGGACTTCAGGCAACTGTCTCAAGAGCTTTCAGTGGGTGCGGAGGACGATGACGATGAGACACAGTAGTCTATCAGTGAGGTAGTAGTAAGGGCAATAAGTCCGAGGGAGGAGCGCACAGAGGATTCGGAGGAAGAGCAGCTGGACGATGAGGTGACTGACCCCACCTGGTTTGCTAAGCCTACTGAGGACAGGTCTTCAGAGGGGGAGGCAAGTGCAGCAGGGCAGGTTGGAAGAGGCAGTGCGGTGGCCAGGGGTAGAGGCAGGGCCAGACCGAATAATACACCAACTGTTTCCCAAAGCGCCCCCTCGCGCCATGCCACCCTGCACCCCCTCGCGCCAAGATCAGCCGGGGAGCCACCACCACCAGCATGCGCAGGCATATGATGGCCAAGCACCCCCCAAGGTGGGACGAAGGCCGTTCACCGCCTCCAGTTTGCACCACTGACTCTCCCCCTGTAGCCCAACCTGCCACTGAGATCCAACCCACAGGCACGATCGTCTCCCGGGCCTGCACCCACACGCTCACCTCCGCTGTCCTCGGCCCCATCCAGCAATGTCTCTTAGCGCAGCGTCCAGCCGTCACTAGCGCAACTATTTGAGCACAAGCGCAAGTACGCCGCCACGCACCTGCACGCTCAAGCGTTAAACGTGCACATAGCCAAATTGATCAGCCTGGAGATGCTGCCGTATAGGCTTGTGGAAACGGAGGCTTTCAAAAACATGATGGCGGCGGCCCCGCGCTACTCGGTTCCCAGTCGCCACTACTTTTCCCGATGTGCCGTCCCAGCCCTGCACGACCACGTCTCCCGCAACATTGTACGCGCCCTCACCAACGCGGTTACTGGCGAGGTCCACTTAACAACGGACACGTGTACAAGCACAGGCGGGCAGGGCCACTATATCTCCCTGACGGCACATTGGGTGAATTTAGTGGAGGCTGGGACCGAGTCAGAGCCTGGGACCGCTCACGTCCTACCCACCCCCGAATTGCGGGCCCCAGCTCGGTGCTGGTATCTGCGGCTTCCCCTGCACTCATGGTACAGCAAGGTGTGTGGGGTTGGCCTACACTTTTGCTACATAAATGTAACTGGGGCCTTGTCTATACTGCAACTACTGAAATGTGAAAGAGACTGTTATCTCTCTAAACTGCTGCAACGGGAATGTTACTGTTGCCTGTCTTGACTGCTACTACTACTGAAATGGAACTAATACTGTGCTCCCCCTATACTGCTGCTTCGGAATTGTTACTGGGGCCTGTCTTAAGTGCTACTATTACTGAAATGGAACTAAGACTGCGCTCCCCCTATACTGCTGCTTCGGAATTGTTACTGGGGCCTTCTTGAGTGCTACTATTACTGAAATGGAACTAAGACTGCGCTCCCCCTATACTGCTGCTTCGGAATTGTTACTGGGGCCTGTCTGGACTGCTACTACTACTGAAATGGAACTAATACTGTTCTCCCCCTATAATGCTGCTAGTGATATGTTACTGGGGCCTGTCCCTAATGCTACCGCTGAAATGTTACTAATTCTGGGCTCTGCCTATACCGCTGCTAATGCTATGTCACTGGGGTGTGGAAGCGGAGGCTTCCCAAAGACATGATGGCGGCGAGGCCATTTCCCGCCAACACGGTTACTATTAAGGTGCATATAACCACGGACACGTGGTGCCTCAAAAACATCCTCCTCCTCCTCCAACAGTGAAAACATTCTTGGCAAAAACCTTTGCATTGGTCCGTCTGGTGGCAGTCTAAGAATTTCACCTTTAACGACACAACAAGAGAGCCCCCCCCACCCCACCATCCCCCCGCCACGGCCCACTTAATCCTGGCCACATTCCAAAAACCAACTAAATTAAACCGCGCTACTAGGTCTGCAGTCACCACCACAATCCCACCAACGCGGTTACTGTTAAGGTGCATACAACCACGGACATGTGGAGAGGACACGCAGTGCCTCAAAAACATCCCCCTCCTCCTCCAACAATGAAAACATTCTTGGCAAATACCTTTGCATTGGTCCGTCTGATGGCAGTCCAAGAATTTCACCTTTAACGACACAACAAGAGAGCCCCCCCACCATCCTCCCGCCACGGCCCACTTAATCCTGGCCACATTCCGAAAACCAACTAAATAAAACCGCGCTACTAGGTCCACAGTCGCCCCCACATTCCCACCAACGCGGTTACTGTTAAGGTGCATATAACCACGGAAACGTGGAGAGGACACGTAGTGCCTCAAAAACAACCCCCTCCTCCTCCAACAATGAAAACATTCTTGGCAAATACCTTTGCATTGGTCCGTCTGGTGGCAGTCTAAGAATTTCACCTTTAACGACACAACAAGAGAGCCCCCCCCACCATTCCCCCGCCACGGTCCACTTAATCCTGGCCACATTCCGAAAACCAACTAAATAAAACCGCGCTACTAGGTCCGCAGTCGCCACCACATTCCCACCAACGCGGTTACTGTTAAGGTACATATTACCAGTCTGACTGGGGCATGCACTGTGGGCCGAAGCCCACCTGTATTGTATCTGACGTTAGCTCTGCTGAGCAGGGCACTGCAATGGGATACATTTATGTACCGCCGGTGGGTTCCAGGGAGCCACCCATGCTTTGGGTCCACACGAACTTCACATTAGGGATTTGTACCTGCCTGTGTCTATGTATTAAAAACCCTGGTCAGACTGGGGGCATGCAGTGTGGGCCGAAGCCCACCTGCATTTAATCTGACGTTACCTCAGCTGTGGTGGGCAATGCAATGGGATATATTTATGTAACGCCGGTGGCTTCCTGGGACTCACCCATGCTGTCGGTCCACACGGAGTTGTACCTGCCTGTGTCTACTTATAAAGAACCGCGGTCGGACTGGGGCATGCAGTGTGGGCCAAAGCCCAGCTGTATTTAATCTGACATTAGCTCTACTATCCGGGGCACAGCGTTGGGACAAACTACAGGATCAATACAGCGCTAATGAGACGTGCACAGCTACGCTAGCATTGGAGTCCGCTGTAGGCACGCTATTGCTAAGGATTTGTGCAGAGGCCTATGTCCTGGGTGCAGTGAAAGTCCGCTTCCAGCCTAGGATTGTTGAATCTGTGGGCCGAGGCCTATGCCGTGGGCGCGGTGCAAGTCTGCCATGTTTGGCCGCTCAGATCAATTTTTGGTTCATGTCTTGGGTTTCCCAGGACCCACCTATGCTGTTGGTGCAAACTTAGTTCCCATTGCGGTGTTTGACCTGTCTGGCACAAAGGCACTGACTGACTTGGGTAGGGGGCAGAGCGCTGACGGCTTTCCCCTTGCAGTGTGGATTGAGCTATGCGACACCTTGACAGAATGAATAGTGTGTGGCACATAGGTTCCCCATTGCTATGCCCACGTTTGCAGCTCGTGACGGAGGTGGCACAGGATTGGAGTTCTCATTGCTTCTGTACAGCATTGTGGGCTATCGCCCCGCCCCTTTTAAAGAGGGTCACTGCCTGGCCCTGCCAACCCTCTGCAGTGTGTGCCTCCGGTTCCTCCTCATGGCAGACGCACTTATAAATAGACATGAGGGTGGCGTGGCATGAGGGCAGCTGAAGGCTGCGCAGGGACACTTTGGTGTGTGCTGTGGACACTGGGTCGTGCGGAGGGGGGGGGGGGGTTGGGCAGCATGTAACCCAGGAGAAGTGGCGGCGGAGTGTCATGCAGGCAGTGATTGCGCTTTGTTGGAGGTAGTGTGGTGCTTAGCTAAGGTATGCCTTGCTAATGAGGGTTTTTCAGAAGTAAAAATTGTTGGGGGGGGGGCACTCTTGCCGCTATTGTGGCTTAATAGTGGGACCTGGGAACTTGAGATGCAGCCCAACATATAGCCCCTCGCCTGCCCTATCCGTTTCTGTGTCGTTCCCATCACTTTCTTGAATTTCCCAGATTTTCACAAATGAAAACCTTAGCGAGCATTGGCGATATACAAAAATGCTCGAGTCGCCCATTGACTTCAATGGGGTTCGTTACTCGAAACGAACCCTCGAGCATCGCGGAACGTTCGACTCGAGTAACGAGCACCCGAGCATTTTGGTGCTCGCTCATCTCTAGTCATATACTTATGTCATTTCTTGGAAAACGTAACCTCACAACAAAGCATAAATATAAGATTGACTGCATATTTGTACACACCCTGCGCTGTACGGCTCTTTAATATTTCATCAGCAATAAAGTTCCTTTAAATCCTTTATTAGGTGTTCTAATAGTACCAAAAACTGGCAGCGGAAAATGTAATAGAAAAACTAAATTAAAGGGGTTGTCCCGCGCCGAAACAGGTTTTTTTTTTTTTCAACAGCCCCCCCGTTCGGCGCGAGACAACCCCGATGCAGGGGTTAAACAAGAAAACCGGACAGCGCTTACCTGAATCCCCGCGCTCCAGTGACTTCTTACTTACCTGCTGAAGATGGCCGCCGGGATCTTCTCCCTCGGTGGACCGCAGGGCTTCTGTGCGGTCCATTGCCGATTCCAGCCTCCTGATTGGCTGGAATCGGCACGTGACGGGGCAGAGCTACAAGGAGCTGCCCTCCGGCACGAGCGGCCCCATTGAGAAAAGAAGAAGACCCGGACTGCGCAGCGCGTCTAATCTGGCGATTAGACGCTGAAAATTAGACGGCTCCATGGAAACGGGGACGCTAGCAACAGAACAGGTAAGTGAAAAATTTCTGATAACTTCTGTATGGCTCATAATTAATGCACAGTGTACATTACAAAGTGCATTAATATGGCCATACAGAAGTGCATAGACCCACTTTGTTTCGCGGGACAACCCCTTTAAATTCCCAGGTGATCTAGAACCGAAACACTGGTGGATCCCCATCAGTCTTTGTACCGTAATATGAACATGCAGCCTGCCATCAGCAATGGTTCTATTAATGATCCCAGTGATGTGTCAATAGGGTAAGCTGTATGTCATAGCTGCTGGAATGTGAACAAAGTCCAATGAGGGAGACCACCAGACTATCAGCACTGGAACAGCAGGACACTTACCAGGTGATTACCGGTACAGTTTTTTTGGTGTTATTTTATTACATTTTCTGCTGCCAGTTTTCGATGTACTCTTGGAACATCCCTTTAAACATTGAAATATTTCAAGATTTTTCTTCATTGAGAAATGTTTTTATTTTTTAATAACCAACATTTAATAACATAGAATTTTCTTTTTTTTTTAAATAGTAATTTTTATTCATTTTACAACAAGAAACATAGACACAACATTGCTTATACAGAGATTTTCTAAGTGGTTCACACTCAATGATACGTAAACATGCGTTTTGCTTTTGAGTCCTTGTGGTTGTGTTCTAGTGAATCGAATATAGAGTATAAAGGATAGAGAAGGAAATATAAACAAATTCAAAACAACTTTTTTAACTCAAATTGCTGCCAAAATTTCCAGTTTTGATTAAACTTAGCAAGACAGTTATTGTTTTTTGCATAAATTTTCTCATAACAGTAATGGTCTGCAGTAGCATCTAGAAGATCTTTGATAGAGGGGGGGGATGTCACTCTCCACCTTTTTGCTATAATATTTTTTGCTGATAGAAGAAAGTGACATATCCACCACCTCTTTTTCGTCGGGATTATATCACAGTCTATAAGAAGGAGAGCAAGCTGAGGTAGACGGGGTAGGCGTATCCCTGAGATGGTCTGTATGGAATTAAAGACCTCCTCCCAGAAATTTCCAATCAGGGGACACTCCCAAAACAGGTGGAATAATGAGCCCTCACGGCCACAGTTCCTCCAGCATTTGTTGTCAAAATTAGGGAAGAATCTACTTAGTTTTGCGGGGGTATAATACCACCTGGATAGCACCTTATAATGGGTTTGAAGAATATTAGCAGATAGGGTGGCTTTGTTGGCCCAATCAAATGCTTTTGTCCATTGTAGGGTGGTTATTTTCTTTTTTAGGTCAAGCTCCCAGTTTAGTAGGTGTATTCTTTTTGGGTTATTTTTGTTACCTGAAGTGAGGTTGTAGAAAACTCTAGTGTGGGAAATGTGTGAATTTATGCATACAGAGCGTAGTTGTTCTAATTCCCTTGGGGGAGAGAAGCTAGTTAGGTTGGAGTTCTTTAACAGGGAGTAGATTTTTATGAAGGAGAAGGCTTCAGAGTCAAGCAACTTAAATTTATTTTGTATTTCTTGAAACGAGAGAAGCCTTCCTTTGTCAGTTAGATCAGACAATCTCTTTATCCCAGAGCTGCTCCATCTTTTTAGGTTGAAATCTCGTATAAAATAACTGAGAATCTCCAAAGGGAGATCTATTGACGGTCCTCTCGGGCCCGGTTTGAGTTTGTGTGTTAATTGCTTCCAACATTGAAGAGTAACCTGCATTAGGGGGGTTGCATCTTGAAATTGTAAAAGAGGGAAGATTTCTGGATTTAATGCTCCTATGATTGAAGCGTTAATTAAAGACCCCAAAGATCTGTTTTTATTTATACATTTTTCCATATGGCACCAGGAGGGGAGTTGCTGGTCTCTCAGCCAATTGCTGGATTGGCTTAATATAGTGGCATTGTAATAAGCCTGGAGGTTAGGAACCCCCAGGCCTCCTTGCTTCCTATGCTGGTATAAGATCGAAGCTGCTAATCTAGGTTTTTTGTTATTCCATATGAAGTTTAACATTTGTTTTTGGAATTTAAAAATTGTAGATTGGGGAATCGGTAAGGATAGCGTGCGAAAAAAATACAAAATCTTTGGAAGGACCAGCATTTTGTAAATGGCTATTCTACCAAACCAGGATAGCTCTCTTTTGCTTAGTTCTTCCAGTTCGCCTCCAAGGGAAATCAGTAGTGGATCTAGGTTTGATGGAATTGTTTCCGAGTTGTTGCTGCATAGCTTGATGCCTAGGTAAGGCACATTTGATCTCCATTGGAAAGGGAATTCTTTTTGGATGAGAGTTTTTAGTTTAGAGTCTATGTTGATCCCCAATATTAATGACTTGTCAGTGTTTAGTTTGTATAGAGAAGCTGTGCTAAATTGGGAAATGCAGTCGTGCACGTTTCTCAAAGAGTTTAGAGGATCAGTTAATGAGATGAGAACATCATCAGCAAAAAGGCCGATTTTATACTGTCTCATTCCAATCGGGAATCCTCTCACTCCTGGGGACATCCTAATCATCTCCGCCAGTGGTTCTATTAACATGACGAACAATAATGGGGATAAAGGGCATCCCTGACGGGTGCCATTAGTGATGTAGAAGGGTGAGGAAAGTGCTCCATCGGCCAGAACTCTGGCCGAGGGTCTCGTATATAAAGCCTGGACTGCGCGGAGGAAATAGTCCCCCACCCCAAACTTCCTGAGGACCGCGAAAGCGAAACCCCAATGGACTCTATCGAACGCCTTCTCTGCATCCAGGGAAAGGAAGAGAGAAGGCGTCCGACTCGAGCCAGCCAACTCGATCAGGTTCTGAGCCCTTCGCGCACCATCCGTTGCATTTCTACCTCTGGTAAAACCCACCTGGTCATTATGTATGACCGTGGGTAAAACCGCTAGAAGCCTGTTGGCGAGAATTTTTGCGTAGAGCTTCGCATCAGTATTTAAGAGGGAAATGGGCCTAAAATTCGCTGGGGTTGTAGGAGGCTTGCCCGGTTTGGGCAGTGTGATGATGGTGGCCTGAAGCATCTCCTCTGGCATCGTGCCCAATCTAGCTGAGTCATTAAATATGGAAGTTAAGTAAGGCAATACAGAGGGAGCAAAGAATTTGTAGTATTCATTTGCTAACCCATCTGGCCCAGGAGATTTAAAATTTTTTAGACTGTTGATGGCTTTAAGTACTTCATCTGTCGAAATTGGTTTATTTAGGGCATCTTTGTGTGGGCTCAGTGTGGGAAGGGATATATTGTTTAGAAATCTGTTTATGCATTCTGTTGTGGGGTGGGCTTCATCAGAATTATTTGACAGGTTGTATAAGTTGCTATAGTAATCTTTAAATTGTTCCACAATTAGCTGGGGGTGAGTGATTTTTGTTGTAGAGGAGGTATTCTTTGTGATGTATGGAATTTTTGTTTTAGCTTGTTTTTTTTTAACGAGGTTAGCCATTAGCTTCGAGGGTTTATCCATATAGGAGTAAAAATTTGCTTTAGAGTAGGTAAGATTTTTGTTGAAATTGTCTAGGAGAGTTTTATGTAGGTCTCTTCTTAAAGAGGCTAGTTCCAAAGAGATCTTATTTTGGAAAGATTTTTGTTGTAGCTTTTCCAGTTCTTTTATAGTATTTAGTAAGAGGTCTATTTTTTCTTGCTTGTTTTTCTTCTCCTGTGCTTTGAGTTTTATTAGAATCCCTCTTATGACCGCTTTATGAGCGTTCCAAAGAGTAAAGTTGCTGATATCAGGGGTTGAGTTCAGAGTGAAATATTCTGATAAGGCGTTTACAATTATTTTTTGGTTTGCAGGGGATTTGAAGAGGTTGATATCGTTTCTCCAAATTCTTGTTTGCTTGAAGGGGGGGCCCATATTTATTGTCAAGTAAATAGGTGAGTGGTCTGACCACGTAGTGACTCCCACTGTGGAGTTTACAATTGATGAAAGGGTCCACCTATCTGTTAAGAATAGATCAATCCTAGAATATGATTTGTGCCTTGGTGAATAAAATGTGAATTCCCTCGAGGAGGAGTTAAGGCATCTGAAGGTGTCGTAAAGGCACTCTTTGTGTAACCATGGTTGGAGTACAGTTGTGGTTCTAGACTGAGAGGTTGAGTCTATCTTTTTATCAGGAATAGTATTAAAATCACCACAGATGACTAGTTTACCCGTATGTTGTTTCCTGACCTTTTTTATTAATTTATTTAGAAAAGATAACTGTGTTTTGTTCGGTGCATATACATTTACTAGGGTTATCAAAGTTTCATTAAATGTACCTGTAAGGATCAGGTATCTACCCTTGTCGTCGGTCATTAGTTCTTTAAGGGAAAAGCGTATGTTGTTGCTAATGGCTATCAGCACACCAGCTTGCTTTTTGTGGGTGTTTGCTGTGAAGATATGTGGGTAGTGTGTATTAGTGAATTTAGGACTAGAGTGACGGGCGAAGTGAGTTTCTTGAAGGCACAGCACATCTATTTTAGAAATTTTGGCGTCCTTCCACACCATTGCCCTTTTAAAGGGGGAATTTAGACCCCTTACGTTATGAGAGCATATCTTAATAGACATTTTTGGGGGGTATCAAGAGCTTATGAAGTGGAAACATTAAAGCAGCACAAATAACATTTACAACAATAACTAAAGAACAGGCAAAAACAGTTATAGACCTGTTAATTGAGAGTAGAGGTGGCGGTGGGTTGCTCTTTCTGTCGCGAGGAACGAAGGATGCGGGAAAGACGTCATCATCAGGGTGTGTAGATCCTCTTTCCTCGAGGCATTGGATGATCGTCTGTGGATAAAGGCAGGTAAGGAAACACAGAAAAGCAGGTAACTTAACCTGGGTCATGTTTGGGGTGAAAAAGTTCGGCTTGGGGTAACTCAGCCAGCTGTCTTTAAAGACATAAATTGAGTCCAGCATTTTCCAGAAGTTGGGCATCTAGTGGAGATCAGATAGAGTCTTTAAGGAGGAGCAGGTGGAACATAGAATTTTCTTGAGTATTAAACATGACCTTGTTATCCTCATCATCTAAATTCCACGTGCTCTTTATGGTGACTCAGTTCTGTTGGTTGCAATTTACTAACCCTAACAATTTAAAACAGCATGTGACAAGCATTATGGCGTATTTCCAGAAATGGTTTATTGATCTAAATACTAAGGTGTTACTATTGTATGATTAGTACAATAAGGAAGTAAAATCAATTTAAGAAAAAACCCCGCGCTCAGGAACCCAGAGGAATTTGTACTAAGTTCTTCAGTTCATATATTTTATTTATGCGACGCATTTCGGCAGTACAAAAGTGTCTTTGTCAAGCATATAATCCACATTAAACGCAATACATCTATGTATATAGAAACATTTAAGATCCATTTACATTCACTCTTGTTCACGGAGGACGCCGATGTGAGCGCCATCTTGGTGTCACGTGATTGGAATGTTTAGGTCATGTGACTCACCACATCACTCTAGGTAACGTGATTTTAAAAATTTGGGGCTACGAAACTGACAACACATAAAAATACAAGGGTACAACATGCAATACCCAATGACGTAACTGGTGGAAGACAGTTTCAAGACCGGGATAGGATGATAAGTTTGAGACAGAACAAATACTTTACCAACAGTTGGGTTTATTACAGTTTGTACTCATTAGAGGACCAGGGAGGACTTGTTCCACATCCTGGACTGCTTTAACACTAATAGGGCCAAAGCAGGAACAAGCAGAACGAACTGTTAGAGGAGCAACCCAAATACAGATATAAAGGATGGGATGTCAAGTCAGATCAACCTGCCCCCCAGGGCATGCACACTTGTAGAGTGTAACGCCTAGAAGAGCGCAGCAGATCCAAGAGCAGTGTCCACACCCAGATAACCAATATTCCCTAAAAAGTGCGCATCACCAAGACTATTAGGTGTGCTGAAAAATGCGAAACAAAGGTCCACTGTGGTCACTAAGAAGCGTGCAGAGTAAGATGTCTACAACTCACTATTCGTAAGAAAGAGTACGATTATAGATACAGAGCTCAACTGAGGAATCAGAGCTTGATCAGAGATGCGATTATTCAAAATAACTTCAGGTTGGGTTCATAGCTCGACTGAGAATTCAGAGCTTGATAGAAGATAGATTAGGTTTGATTGGGTTTGATTCAAAGCTCGACTGAGGAATCAGAGCTTGAAAATAAATGCAAAAAAAAAAAGGTTCAGGAACGGCTCAACACGTTTCATCACCACCCAATGGATATAGAAGGAAATCATTCAACTCAAATCAATTGCGACTGCAGTAGCAAGCCGCAGCCTGTACAAAAATGTATGCAGCTAGGTCTATGGCTAAGCTCATTAGCAATTATAACTGTAAAGCAGAGTACAAGCCCGAATACGATGGAGTCACAGGACTACAAAGAACCAAAAAGCCCTACCTAAATTACTGATACAAAAATAGTACTAATGGTCATGCAGAAACTATGAAAGCAACAGTGGAGATAGCAACCCTGATGTATTAGCAAATGGAGCAAATATCAGCCCTGATGGTGGATTGACAAAAGAGATAGAAAAATAACAAAGGGTATAGCTGTGAGCCCTGATGGATGGCTGACAGCTATACAGTTTATTATTTCTCTATCTTTCTTGTCAGTCTACCATCACGGCTGACATTTGCTACACTTACTGTGTCAGTCCACCACCCCAATACACAATAAAATGTATACCACATATTACACATTTTTCTAAAATGGGTCCCAATGCCTACACCATGGCACAATGTTGGAGGTATACATAAGGAAATCCTTCTGACATAAACCGCCAACGCACTAAAGTCTGCAGCTGGCTCTACATAAAATTAACAGCCCTAAACACAAGAGCAGCACTAATATGAAAGGAACTGGATACTGACATTTAAGGCTTAAACAGATGATTGTGATTTTGTCCCGTTTCGGGGGCGTGATTTTCACACCCACAAAACGGTCCGGAAACAAGACCATTGATTTCAATGGTTTCATTTTCACTAATCGGGATTCTTGCGTGTTACTACTATGCATAAGAAAAGATAGGACTTGCCCTATCTTTCTTGCTTTTTTTTTTTACCCGAGCACAATAGCGCCGAATGTAAATGGTAAAAAAAAGAATTTTGATTTGTTCATGCGCTAATACGCTCCGTAGCGAAGAGCATATTTGCAAATATGCCAGTCTGTTTTAATCTTAGTTTGCTGTTAAGGTGGATGGACTTCTGCAGCTCCCTATGAAGTATACCTCCAATGGATGGATGGATGGATGGATGTTTGGGATGTATGCCACTGTATAGACACATAGTGGCATGCATTACCTATAGGTGCACATGTTAATGAAACATATACTGTGCAGTATACATACTCTATTTACAGAATAGCAAAGTCAACTACACTATTTTATTCAGTAAAAATAGGTATAGTGACATAGTTCAAGCCACCTGAGGACACTCTTTTGGATGAATGGGGTCTATGATTATGTTTGATATCTAGACTGGGAGATTTGGCAAACACCAAATGTAAACTGCTAATGCAGAGTGAATGCACCGATACTCTGTTTCTCACACCCACCTTTTCTATTGTACGAAATTAGTCTGTCGGGTAAAATGATCCCCCTACTATAACGTTACCTGTCAATGATCTTTCTAGAAACAAAAGATGACAGCATGTAGGTTTATCTGGGTTTTCATTTTTCTGTGACCTAAACTGAAATCACTGAATGCTTAAGACCACCTTGTTGTGCAGCTCTTCTTACCCCATGGAATAAACTCTGACAGTGTGTTTTATGGGAACTCCATCCATGTAATGACAGATGCAGTTAGTCCTCGGGCAGATTACAAGAGCTAGTCACTCTGAAGCAAGAACAAAAAACTACTTTTCTCTCCAGTTGTTAAGCTCTCATCGTTTCCTTTCTTTAAACCGAAAGAAAAGTGCCAAACAGTTCATTAGCCATCTAAAGGTGGGTCAGCTGGTTGACTAGTGAAATGTAACAAGCCACTCCTAGCTGAAGTCCTATAGCCAGAACTTTAAAGCCAGTTCTATCCTCCATGCCTCACCAGAGGCTGCCTCACCTGATGTCTCCAGCACTAAGTGTCCAGCAACAAGTGTTTTATGCTGTCAAATGATGCAGTTATACAGCGCAATTCGACAGAGCAGGAGCCAGGTAACATGCACATTTGTCCAAAGCCTGGAGGAAAATACTCTCCTCTTTGCACTAATCTCCTTCACTATCCTCTTTTCAAGCCTTAACACTTTCTTCCAACACCCAGGCCCAACACACTCCTTACACATCAGCCCCTCCCTCCTCTCCTCACCTATGTATGGCTCCCATGCACTGTGCAACTTCCTAAGACACCTTCAACCCCCTAATACTGCAAAGAAAGACCTTACCCACCCACACAAATCCCCTAGCCATGCGCTCACCCTTGCTACCCTGCTACTCCTAGCTGCAAGGGACATATCCCCCAACCCAGGCCCACCCCGTACTGTTCTCTACTAAAATGCCCCCCCTGCCCCATTCAAATGCGCCCTATGGAACTCCCAATCTGCATGTAACAAACTCCCAACTATCCATGACCTTTTCACCAGTAAACACTTGAACTTGCTCGCCCTCATGGAAACCTGGATACAGCAGTCCGATTCTACCTCCCCCACTGCATTGTCCTATGATGGCCTGCAGTTCTCCCACACCCCCAGATCAGATGACAGACGCGGCGGAGGAGTAGGCATCATCCTCTCCCCAAACTGTACCTTCCAGGTCATTCCTTCAGCTCCCTCGCTTACCTTCCACTCCTTCGAAGTCTACACCCTGCGACTCTTCCGCCCCCTGCCTCTGCCTGTCGCAGTTATTTACCGCCCCCAGGTCCCACTCGCCTGTTCCTAGACCATTTTGCTGCCTGGCTCCCCCACTTCCTATCCTGTGAAATCCCAACCCTCAACCTTGGTGATTTCAACATCCCTACTAACGACTCTAGCTCCTCATCTGCCTCCCGGCTTTTAACACTTACCTCCTCCCTTGGCTTATCACTAATCTCTGACTCCCCCACTCATAGAGATGGTAACACTCTCGATTTAGTTTTCCTCCGTCTCTGCTCTGCTTCTCACTTTACTAACTTCCCTCTTCCACTCTCAGATCACAACCTTCTCTCTTTCTCAATCAGACACCCTAGCATCTCTCCTGACCCTCCTATCTATTGCACCTCTAGGAACCTCCAGTCTGTCTGCACTAAACAGTTTGCCAAAACTATTCAGTCCTCCCTATCACCTATCTCTCGCCTCCCCTGCCCTAACCTGGCAGCTGAATACTACCACACCACCCTCAGCCATGCCCTGGATGAAGCGGCACCGCCCGTGACTCGAGCTGTCAAACGCAGAACACGGCAACCCTGGCTCACGTCCAAAACGCGCTTCATCCGGCGGTGCTCTAGGTGCGCCGAGCGGCTGTGGAGAAAGTCAAAGCTGCCGGCAGACTTCCTCCACTTCAAATTCATGCTTAAAACATATAACCTAGCCCTTCACCATGCCAAACAAGTTTATTTCACCTCCCTTGTCTCCTCACTATCTATCCCACAACCCCAAACAACTCTTTGAGACCTTTCACTCCCTCCTCAGCCCCAAAGAATAGGCCCCTGTGACAGATCTGACTGCTGGAGAACTAGCTGCCTATTTCAAAGAACAAATTGACAACATTCGAAAAGAAATCTCTGAAAGCTGCATGGTTAGCCCCAATCCCAGTTTCATCAGCACTGCATCCAGCACCTACTCACTATCTACGCTAGAACCAACGACAGAGGAAGAAGTCTCCAGGATCCTTTCCGCTGCCCGCCCCACCACCTGTGCTAGCGACCCTCTCACCTCCTCCAGTCCCTTTCCCCAGCTCTCATTACTCACCTCACTACAATCTGCAACCTCTCCCTTACCTCTGGCACTTTTCCCTCCTCATTCAAACACTCCATTATATCCCCTCTCCTTAAAAAACCAACACTGGAACCACCTGATGCTGCCAACTACCGACCCGTCTCAAACCTCCCCTTCATCTCCAAATTACTGGAATGCCTGGTCTACTCCCGCCTTACTCGCTTTCTCTCTGACAACTCGCTCCTCGACCCCCTCCAGTCTGGTTTCCGCTCTCTACACTTGACCGAAACTGCCCTTACAAAAGTAACAAATGACCTGATGACTGCAAAGTCGAGAGGTGATTACTCCCTACTAATCCTCCTTGACCTGTCTGCTGCATTTGACACTGTCGACCATAATCTCCTTCTCACTATGCTCCACTCTATTGGTCTAAAGGATACTGCTCTCTTCTGGTTCTCTTCCTAGCTCTCTGACCGCTCTTTCAGGGTTTCCTTTGCTGGTTCTATCTCTGCTCCACTTCCTCTCGCTGTTGGGGTATCCCAGGGCTCGGTCCTTGGTCCCCTTCTCTTCTCTATCTATACTGCCCCAATTGGACGAACCATCCACAAATTTGGTCTCCAATACCATCTCTACGCTGATGACACCCAACTATACACCTCCTCTCATGAGATCTCTGGACCATTCCTCCAAAATATCACCGACTGTCCGCTGTCTCTAATACTATGTCCTCCCTTTTTCTCAAACTAAACCTCTCTAAAACTGACCTCCTTGTCTTTCCACCTTCTAACCGACCTCCCCTCAACATCTCCATTCCAGTGTCTGGCACCATCATAACCCCCAGACGGCATGCCCGATGCCTTGGGGTCACACTGGACTCTGACCTCTCCTTTGCCCCCCATATCCGATCTCTGGCCCAAACATGCCACATGCACCTCAGAAATATTGCTAAAATACGTCCTTCCTAACCACGAACATGCTAAAGACGCTTGGGTTGCCCTCATCCACTCTCGGCTTGACTACTGCAACTCGCTACTCATTGGCCTCCCCCACACTAGACTCGCTCCACTCCAATCCATACTAGATGCAGCAGCTAGACTCATTTTTCTATCCAGTCGTTATTCAGACGCCTCTGCATTATGCCAGTCGCTGCATTGGCTGCCCGTCCTCTGCAGAACTAAATTTAAACTCCTGTACCTCACTCACAAAGCTCTGCATGGCGCTGCGCCACCATACATCGCCTCCCTACTATCAGTATACCACCCAGCCCGCTCACTCCGATCGGCTAACACACTCAGACTAAACACCCCTGTAATACGAACCTCACATGCTCGCCTACAGAACTTCACCAGAGCAGCACCCATCCTCTAGAATGCTCTACCCCAAGGCATCCGGACAATTCCCGATGCCAAAATTTCAGACGTGCCTTAAAAACGCACCTCTTCAGGGAAGCATACCAAATCTCCTGACCTAGTCCCTCTCCCCTTCCTATGGTGCCCCACCCTGTTTGCCTTCTAATAAATGATCCGTATATGAAATTTTCTTATGCCTGTGTTCCCCAACCCCTGCACCTCTTGTACCACCCTCAACCCATTTGTGTCCAACCCAATGTACCTCACATTGTAATTGTTGCAATTGTTGTATTGTGTTGCATTTATCCATGCCTGAAAGCGCTGCGGAATAAGTTGGTGCTATACAAATAAAGATTATTATATAAACAGTTCATATTGTTCTCTGCACCTGCATTTCTTACCACCTTAGATTGCCACGGGACAATTACTTCTCCTGAAAATGGCTTTCTTTACCACAGCCCACAACTTCACACAATACTTATTGTCTACCATAAAAGCACAATACCTGCAATAAATAAATTATGTAATACAACAGGTATTTCTTTAATCTGTTCCTTAGTTCAACGTTGATTGGATTTCAGGGTTAAACTATTACATGTAGCATAAAGTATATAATTCCAGAAACTACAGCTTCTCAACTGTTTCGTATTGGGCTATTGCCCATTGCCCAATTGTCCTAGTCTATACCAAAACATTTAATTTGTCTACAGAACCAAGTCCATCACTGAAGTAAGTGATGAGCAATCTGTATAAATGAGGGGATGACAGTCGGGCAAAGTTGCAAATGCATTAGGGCCCTAGTAATTGAGGGGACTCCGAGGCCTTTGTGTTATATACAAGGATTGCAGTGCTGGTGTCATCATTTTACAGTAAAGCTTTACATGTCATATATATATATATATAAATCATATTACAAATAATGCTGTCACTAAATAACCATCAGATAATACATCTACAACCAGATAACAGCTCTACACAGTGATAGTGTTTACAGTACAGTAACCTCCAGAAATCATAGGTGACATCTTCTCTGATTACACTCATCCACTTTTCCTTTTCTTCTCTATCTGGGCCCAAACTGCCCTGAAGACTTCTAGCTATGACTCATTTCTGCACACTGTCCCCATCCTGCAACTACACCCAATGCCCCTTT
Organism: Eleutherodactylus coqui; assembly: GCF_035609145.1. Taxonomy (NCBI): domain Eukaryota; kingdom Metazoa; phylum Chordata; class Amphibia; order Anura; family Eleutherodactylidae; genus Eleutherodactylus; species Eleutherodactylus coqui. Next base: position 323,821,431 of record NC_089837.1, on the reverse strand, counting down.
CTTTGCACCCATAGTAGTAATGCCCCCTTTTGTGCTTCAAAAGTAACAGTGCCCTCCACAGTAATAAATGTGCCTCCTTTTGGTTACAAAGGATTCTCCTCCTGATCTGAGGGTATATGTATATATTGCCATATGTTTTTTTATGCTTTTATACCTGTATGCAAGTTCTATGCAATGTTAAAGTGCAAAAAAACCTAATATGTAGCTTTAAAAATCATATCCGATATGCCAAGGCCGAGAGAGATGTGTCCAGAAATTCAGAGATGATACAGAACCGGATACGAAGGCCGCTTGCTTGGCTGTTTTCCCAGAATCAGTTTATCTAGATAACAACTGCTTATGTGACTAACACTGCCTCAGGCGGAACTGCAGACATCACATATATGGCTATGCGGTGGATTTGAGCCAATAAGACACACTTCTAATGACGTGATAAGGGGTATAAAGCCCCATGTAATATGTAATAAAGTGCGCAGTTATTTCCCTGTGTGAGGAACTATACCAGACCTCCGTGTGTGGTGTTTCTTCTTTACCGCCGGCAACGGGGCATTGGGATGGGCCTGATTGGTGCTGTACGCAGAAATTTCCCTGACACAGAGGCGTAACGTGAAGCTTCTGGGCACTCAACTATAGTATTTTATTCATAGTACTGGGCACCCTATATGGAGAAGAGATCCTGGGCCTGGGTGCAACCTCATCCCCTGCATCCCCTATAGTTACGCCCCTACCCTCCCCCTCCCCCCGTAGTAATACAGCTTCTCTTGCACCCTCATAATAATAGACCCCCTCCCTGCCCTATGATAATAATAGAGCCCCCTTCTGTGCCCACCAGAGTAACAGAGCATCTCTCTGTACCACCCCGCAGTAGCAGAACCCTCTGGCCTCAACTCTTTTGCCAGCAGTTGGATCACACTTCATCATCGCATGTCAGTAGATAGAGCCTGACTTTTTCTCAGTCTACTGCTCTTCAGTACAGCCGTCCCGAAGGTCTCTCTAATACAGCCAAATGCCCCCAAAATGCATGGGAATACAGCCACAGATCTGGGAAACACTGTGCTCCTTCCTAAAATTGGTACAAATATTGTACAGTGGTGTAGAGGTGACTTGTAGCAAAGGAGTGTCACTGAAAACAAAAGGGTGGCCCACATAGGGTTCCCAGATCAAAAATTATGCCCAGGAAGACAGCATGTGTGCTGCTTGTTTTAAAGCAATGTCATCAATTTTGCAAAGGACAAATTCTACCAGGTGAACAGAACACCCAAGTATGGGTCTCCTCTTCCTCCTCCTCCTTCTCAAAGCATCTTGAGGACAATGTGTGCTCTTTGTGGAAACATGAGAGCTATAGCTCTGTAATTCCATATTGACATAGGATAAGTACTGCCTCTGATTATGAGTCCTACCCTGCGCTGTTACTGCATGCTGTGAGGGGCTAAAAAAACGATGCCACACCTCTGTTAGACTTCCCCTGCCAGCGGTGGTGGTGCTGCTGTGCCGGCTTTCAGCTCATCTGCCATGAGCCACAGTGCTGTGATCAATTGCGGATACATCCCAGTGGCCTTGAGGAAGTGCTCTGCTTAAGTTCCTTCACAGTCAGTCCTGATACTGCTGTCAATCCTTGGGGGTCAGGACTAAGATTGTTCTCCGGCTAGTCTTGCCATCCATACAGAATAGCTAGGGTTAGTGATGGATCGAAGGAACTTTGCATTGTCACCTCCCCTGCCTCTGGACCTATATTATCCTCTGCTCTATACTTCTCCCATGTTTGGAGAAACATGCTTGGAGAAAACTCCCCCATTTCTCACCCAAAGCCACCCTCCCTGCAGTGTTGAGTAATGGTAGACTGGCCAGACAGTTGGTATATTGGTGTTCCATCCTCCTCTTGTGACAACATGTCATTATTCCTGAGGCTCTTTAGCATCTGTTTAAGCACACAGACAACAGGAATGGTCATACTGATCAGTGCGTCATTATGACTGACCATTTGGTCACTTCCTCAAACTAGGCTAAAATGGCACACACATCTTTGATCTGTAGCCACTCCACAGAAATAAAGTGGTACTCCGTAATTACTCTTTGCTGCTGGACTAACCTCTGTAACATAAGTAATGTGGAATTCCACCATGTAGGCATGTCACAGATTAGGTGGTTTGTTGGTAGCCTGAACCGTCACTGCACCTTGGTCAGATAAGAAGTGTGATTGCCGAAAGTGCAAGCACAATTTCCTGGCCTTTTCTAGCAGTAGATGTAAACCTGGGTAATTGTTTAGGAAGTATCAGACTGCCAGGTTCATAATGTGAGCCAGGCAAGGTGCGTGTGTAAGATTTCCAAGGCGAACGGCTGGGAGCAGGTTGGCCCCATTGTCACACACGACCTTGCCTGATTTCAGCTTGTACGGGGTCAACCAGTACGCAGATGGATCAACAGCTCTTCAGCCTTGTGGCTTCGCTTCCCTCAGTTTTTTAACACTGCTTGGTGCCTTTTTTTTAGGCAGCGCTGTATGGAGGCCGGATGTTGTCACATACGGATATCTGTGCAAATGTGGAGGGTGTTGAAAGGTGGTACAAAGAGGTGGAGGCAGAGGAGGAGGAGGGGGATGAGGAAGGAACAGACATGGATGAATGTCCTGCAATGCCTGGGGGTACTATGAAACGAGAGCTACCCCTTTCGGCTTCGTGCCCTGCCTCAAGGACATTGACCTAGTGTTCTCGTAAGGATACATAAGGTCGATGTGTAGTGGCCTAAAGTACATATATATGGCCCATCCATAACTGTCATACATGTCATGTCCTTAATGTGGATGCTCTGTGCAAATTGTCTTGTCTTTAGTTACATGTATTGCATAGCTGCAGCATGTAAGAGGTTAATGTCTGGGATATGTCTGGAAATTGTAACAAGTTATTTTGTTGTGTGAGTATGCAAGGTATATATGTGAGTGACAGGTAAGAAAGGGAGTTCCATTGCTTCAACGGTTCAGTGTGGAAGGAGAGTGCCGGCCACATGGGGGTACCTTCAACCCTCATGTGGTGAAGAATGGAAGAGAAGGATAGGTACCCTGATGACCTAATCCCAGGACCCCTATCCTAGGAAAGAGAGAGAAAGAGTCCACTGCGCAAGGTCCAGAAAGCCATTTGCAATTGACCATGGTCAGGTGAATCCTGCAATGCCACAGACAGGCTATCACTCACATAATGGTGCAGGGCAGGGCAGTCTTTTTGGTGACTAGGCATCTGAAACTGTGGTTTAGTATGAAGTATCACATTGTGGAAGGCATCTGTGTCCACTTGCCTGAAGGGCAGCATTTCCATCACCAGCAGCTGTAGTTTGCTTGTATTCAGGCTCTGTGCTTGGGAGTGATTGGTGAGATATTTTTTTTATGCTTCCATAGCTGGGGAAAGATAGGCTTGCTGCTGACCTGGGATACACTAGAATATGGGGTAGATGTCCATATCGGTGAAGATGGAGGTGATGGTGGCTCAGCTTCTGTTTCCCGTCTTCCAATCCTGGTTTTGAAAATAGCAGCCCAGTCATCAGTGCCAGAGGAGAGGCCTGAAGTAGACGTGCTGCTTCCCCTACACAATACTACCTCTCTGTGCTCAGAGGCTACTGCATGAACAGAGGAAGATTAAGGAAGAGGCAGCTACATCAGCGGAAAAAGGAGACTCTTGGCCCTCTGGCCCAGGTGGGCTCTCCAAAGCAGCGGGCGATGGGAGTTAATGTGGCTGTTATGCATGTTGTGTTAAAGTTGTTTATGTTCCCACTGCATTTTAAACACTTACCAAAGATCTTCAGATGACCGCTCTTCAGCTGCAGTTTTAAAGAATGCCCAGGCTGCATAAGTCCTGTGAGCAGACCTAGCTTAGGGCATGATGTTGCTGCTGCGACTAGTAGTAGCAGATGATGGCAGTATAGCTTTTGCTTTTCTGTGACACCCTACTCCCTGTCTTCGCAGGTGCTGCTCTCCGAAAAGTTACTTCTTTTTCCTTCTACGAGCTGCTGTGATGACTTTCCCTGCCTGTCCACGTGCCGTCAAACACCTCTTTATCTTTCATCTCGTCTTCCTCTTCATTGTACTTCTCCTGCTTGCAGAGGGCTGACTGTGCACTGACTCACCTTCATCTTCTTCTTCAGAGGAAAATAAATGGTTGGGCATCCATCAGTACATACAATGTCTTCGTTTCTCCCTTTGGTTGTTTGGACTGTTCCATTGACATCCATGACACTGAATGATCAAACAGCTCCTCAGACTGACCCATTTGGACAGCTTTGGAGGTGTGGGGGATTTGTCATAGAGTGTAGTAGAGTTGGGATGCACATGACCAACTGGTGCAAATGTAACACCCCAATGAACTTACTGTATGTATGGCCAGAGGCCTAGTCTTTGTCACGGTGATGCCACACTCTAATTGGTCACTGCGGATGGTATGTTGCAGAAATAACGCAGACAAGTCCAGTTTAGTTTAGCAATCTGAGGGTGAGCTCAGATTTACTATCTTTGGTATATGCAAGAACAGGTTAACTTCACAACTCTGTAGACGTATTTATCAGGTATATAAGGATGCAGTACTAAGCAGGCAAAATACAACAGTATTGTCTTAATGATACTCGGACTTCAACTCTCTCTCTTATTTTCCTGAAGATTGATTTACTAGACAATTTCCCACTAGTGAATTTAGATGAAAATATTTAGATAGATTTGACTGTAGGATTTTATGAAGCAGAGGGACAAGTCGCTGTATTGCTAATCCTGGCTTTGACTTCACCGGGTAGCTATAACTCACTGTTAGATGAAGATGGACCTCAGAAAGGATCTTCTGTTTTCTGTGCTGTGGGATGCCAAAGGAGTGGGTTGATCACCACACTCTACCTTGGGTAATGATAACTCACTGAACTACTCCTCCTCTCTGACCACGGAACTGCAACCTCACCTTACTCACTTCTGGCCGAGTCTGACTAACTGCTCTGTGTCACTTTCTTTTATAACCTCTCTCTCTGGCATAGGGACTTGTATCTGTGCTTCCCACCCTTGGGCTCTGCACCAGTAAGATCAAACCTGACTGTCAGCCAATGAGAGACCAGCTGACATCAGGGTTGAGCTCTATGCCTAAAGCAGAAGGGGAGACACAGGGTCTCTCCCACAGATGGCACCTTCTGTATCCATAAACGGCATACAGACAGGTGAGACAGGACAATTGTACAGTGAGTGTTCTGCAGAACCCGCGGGCCACTACACAGACTGACTGGTGTGAGCCTGTGACTGGGAGGAAAAGGAGGTGGTGGTAGTTGAGGCATGTTGTGTCATTCACTCTATGGCCTGTGCTGTGGATGTAACGCACGGGCAGAACCACTTCTAAGGAATGGCAGTGGGTTTGTCCTCGCTTCCTGCAGAATGTGAAGCCATTGCTTCAGTGGGAGCTGGCCTGTTCTTTAGCACCACTACCACCATGACTATCAAAATGTGCCCTACTACTTATTTTCTTAGGCCACTCTTACACACACTGTTGTTAAAATGTAGCACTTCAAATGCAACGTATTACCATGTTTTTGTCCATTTTACAGCATTTAACAGCGTTCTTTAACGCACACCATCATGACAATGGGTGATAAGGTGTTGTTAAAAAGTGCCAGAAGGCACTAAAATAGAGCAGACAGTGTTTGAAAATTGTGGCGTTAGAAACGCCGTATTTGAAAGCTAGTTTGCAAAACCCCATTGAAATCAATGGAGGCGGTGAACGCTGTAAAAAGCATTGCGTGTGAGAGTGGCCTTGTTGTACCAAAATGTTTTTATTTGGTAATTTTTTTATAGAATTTTTTTTTCGTTTAGTTTTTACTTTAGTTTTAATTAACTATTCAGTTATCTGTTTACTTTGCAGAGAAGCACTGGCTGCTGTATAACGTATGCAAGTAATTTCTATTGTGCAGACTCGAGACTTTGAAAAATGTCTGATGACACGAACACACATTATGTGTTTAGCTGTTTCCCTGTTTGTTTTTTAATTCAGAAAACCCCACCAAAACTTGCCTTACAACGTATTAGGCCGCATCTGACACTGCAATACAGAATATACACGCACTCTAAAAAAATCTCACACCTAGAAGAAGTTGTCGGAGTTGAATTAAACTTTCTATGCAATTGTAACGTTGATATAAGTGTACTGGCCCAAAGTATATATGTCTGGCCCCTCCATAATTGTCATACATGTCATATCTTAAATGTGGATGCACTGTGCAGATTGGCTTGTCTTTAGTTATATGTATTGCACAGCTGCAGCATGTAAGAGGGTAATGTCTGTGAATGACTGGCATATGCCTGGAAATTGTAACCAATTGTCATGTCACGTGGGTATGAAAGATATATATAGGAGTTCCTTTTCTTCAACGGTAGAGTGTGGAGGGAGAGTGCCGACCACATGGGGGTACCTTCAACTCCCATGTGGTGAAGAATGGCAGCTGAGGAGAGGTACCCTGATGTTTCAACCCCAGGACCCCTACCTTGAATGAGAGTGAGAGAAGGAGCTGCTGTGCAGTGTCCAAGTATCCACCTGCAAGTGAGTGTCAGTGGGGTGTTGTGTCCTTCTCTGGTGTGTGTCCAGGAGTGGAGTCATACAGGTAACGTACACTGTAGGCCCGGTTTTATCCTGTGTTATCCTGACTTCGTTGAGCTGTTCCGCCTGCACTAGTGTGTGAAGTTTTCAGGTGGAGAAGTAAAGTTCCAGTCACTGCCCATTCCCAGTGGTTGAGTTTTCCTAATTCAACTGTGTGTGGACTCTTGTTTGCCAGTCGGACATCCAATGGAGTAAAGGAATGGTGGTGTCACCTGTGACAATTTTTCAGGTCCATCACACCACTTATTCAGGTAACCGTTATCACAGCATTGCCTGGAAGAGGTTACGCACGTCCCTCAGGGGAGGAGTTGGTAGAGCCACTGTGACAAGTGCCATCTCTACCCTGCCATCTCCTCAGTGTGTGCCTTGTGCCTCAGTCGCTGCAGGATGTTGCATAAGTAAGTGATTACAATATCAGAGCAAAAAGATAATTTATTGTATACTAGCGTACCCGTCGCGCGTTGCTGCGAAGACAGACATACATACATACATTCGTTTTTATATATCTAGATGACGGCAGCAGCGACCACTGAGGTTTTGTAGGCCGCTGCTTCCCCCTTGCAGGCTGAATAAAATAGCCGTTGTGTGGAACATCCAATTTATCCGGCTGCTGTGGCTTCTTGGGAAGATAGCCTAGTACATGTTTGCCCACTTCCAACTCCAATGGAGACTGACTGTAAATGGCTGGCGTGCTCTAGTATTTATGGTTCCAAGCTGCACGTGTCATTGCATACAGTCTATCTATCTATCTATCTATCTATCTATCTATCTGGGTTATTGCATACAGTCTATCTATCTATCTATCTATCTATCTATCTATCTATCTATCTATCAGGGTTATTGCATACAGTCTATCTATCTATCTATCTATGACATCAGGAAATGAGAGAATTAGATTCCGTACGTAAAATTTGAACGCTAATTCTTTGGCGCTTTGAATTGAATAATCGAGTCGCTGCTTCCCCCTTGCGGGCTGAATAAAATAGCCGTTGGGTGGAACATACAATTTATCTGGCTGCTGTGGCTTCTTAGGAAGATATCCTAGTACTTGTTTACCCACTTCCAACTCCAATGGTAATTGGCTGGCGTGCTCTAGTGGTTCCAAGCTGTACGTGTCATAATAGAGCCTTAATGACATCACAATGCAGCTTATGAGAACATGTTGGGGCATGTTCGCGCGTTGCTGCGAAGACAGACATACATACATACTACGTTTTTATATATCTAGATGCCGGCAGCAGCGACCACTGAGGTTTACCGCTGGGGTATGTCACTCTTATTACTAATGGGGGGAGTGTCACTATTATTACTGCTGTGGGATGTCACTATTATCGCTGGGGTGAAGGTGTCACTATTACCGCTGGGGTATGTGTACATGTGGCAGAAATGGGCAGGGCTCTTTCAGAATAGACCGGGTGCAGATTTTGACTGCTTTTTAGATGCGGAAATGCTGCAGAATTTTCCACAGAAATCTCCGCTGAGCACATTCTGCAGTATTTCCGCGTCCAAAAAGCAGTCAGAATCTGCACCCGGTCTATTCTGAAACAGCCTTGTCCTTTTTAGAACGACGGGGGTAAAATCATACGTTGTGATAAGCCCCGCCCCCTGACGTGTTGGCACTTTGCGATACATAAGTGGGTTTTGGGTTGTAGTTTGGGCACTCGGTCCCTAAAAGGTTCGCCATCACTGGCCTAGTACATGTTTGCCCACTTCCAACTTCAATGGAGACTGACTGTAAATGGCTGGCGTGCTCTAGTATTTATGGTTCCAAGCTGCACGTGTCATTGCATACAGTCTATCTATCTATCTATCTATCTATCTATCTATCTAGGTTATTGCATACAGTCTGTCTATCTATCTATCTATCTATCTGGGTTATTGCATACAGTCTATCTATCTATCTATCTATCTATCTATCTATCTATCTATCTATCTATCTATGACATCAGGAAATGAGAGAATTAGATTTTGTAGGCCGCTGCTTCCCCCTTGCGGGCTGAATAAAATAGCCGTTGGGTGGAACATACAATTTATCCGGCTGCTGTGGCTTCTTAGGAAGATATCCTAGTACTTGTTTACCCACTTCCAACTCCAATGGTAATTGGCTGGCGTGCTCTAGTGGTTCCAAGCTGTACGTGTCATAATACAGCCTTAATGACATCACAATGCAGCTTTATAGAACATGTTGGGGCATGTTCAAGGGCGTCCGATGTTGATGACATCAGTGATGACATCACAATAGCAGGTGGCTTACTTATTCGATCTACGTGGGGGGGGGGCGTAACTTTCGACGACGCTCGCGCGCCATTTATCGTAGGATATTTGTACTATGCCTATAATCTTCCCAGGAGTGTACTTAACAACTTCCCAAAGTTTCATGGCGATCGGATGAATGGTGTAGTAGCGCATAAAGGACAAACAGACACGCACGCACGCACGCACGCAGACACGCACGCAGACAGACATACATTCAATTTTATATATATAGATAGCTGAACACTTGAAGGGAAGCTCTAGTACCCTGTTGTACCGCTTCTAGCTTGGATACAAGAAGTGATACAGGCGGGCATGCAGGCTCTCGTACACTATTGTACCGCCTCTAGCTTGGATACAAGATGTGATACAGGTGGGCATGCAAGCTCTAGTACCCTGTTGTATTGCCTCTAGCTTGGATACAAGATGTGATATAGGTGGGCATGTAGGCTCTAGTACTCTATTGTACCGCCTCTAGCTTGGATACAAGATGTGATACGGACAGGCATTGAGGCTCTAGTACCCTGTTGTATCATCTTTATTTTGGATACAAGATGTGATACAGGTGGCCATGGAGGCTCTAGTACACTGTTGTACCGCCTTTAGCTTGGATACAAGATGTGATACGGGCAGGCATGGAGGCTCTAGTACCCTATTGTACCCCCTCTAGCTTGGATACAAGATGTGATACGGGTGGGTATGGAGGCTCTAGTAGCCTGTTGTACTGCCTCTAGCTTAGATACAAGATGTGACACGGGCGGGCATGGAGGCTCTAGTACCCTGTTGTACCGCCTTTAGCTTGGTTACAAGATGTGATACGGGCAGGCATGGAGGCTCTAGTACCTTGTTGTATCACCTCTAGCTTGGATGCAAGATGTGATATGGATGGACATGGAGGCTCTAGTACCCTGTTAAACTGTCTATAGTTTGGATACAAGATGTGATGCGGGTGACCAAGGGGCTCTAGTACCCTGTTGTACCACCTTTAGCTTGGATGCAAGATGTGAAAAGGATGGACATGGAGACTCTAGTATCCTGTTGTACTGCCTCTAGCTTCGATACAAGATGTGATATGGGCAGGTATGGAGGCTCTAGTACCCTGTTGTACCACCTCTAGCTTGGATGCAATTCATCGATACGACTATCCAATTTTTTGCATTTCAATAATGCGCCTCTTAACTTTGTTAATTTTCCTGGCACAGATTGCATGAGAAAACAGTCCTACATGCATTGCACCAGATTTAGGTCCCCTTTCCGGGGGCGATGCGAAGCCACCGCCCGGGAACAGGAGCAGCCGCTGATTCTCTGCCGGTCAGCCCTATCTGATAGATAAGCTGGCCGTAGAGAATCGGGGCAATTTGCAGCATGCAGCGAATAGCCCGCCGCGAGTGGAGAATCGCAATGATTCTCCGCTCGTGGACAGGTGCCGGCGCTTTCCATAGCAATGCTATGGAAATCGTCGGCCGGCGTGATTCACCGGTGGTCTACCGCTGGCATAATCACGCCCATGGACAGGCACCCTTATGATGTGTTTTAGACACTTTCAGACACTTTTTTTCAACATGTTTGAAAAGAAGCATGGCTTCATGGGAAGGGGCGTGTCCTAAATACATAAAAAATTGCACTGAATTTACACCAAACTTTTGGTCCAAAATCTGCAGTAAAGCAAACCAATAGGTGTTATAAACTCACACTAGATCTAAAAATGCACCATCATCCAACATGGGTCCCTGTGATAATCTGGCACATTTTAAACCTGTCTAACCTAAAAGCTCTTTCACACTGGCATATTCGCGCTACGTATTATGCACAGAAATTTTGTGCGCATAATACGCACTCAATAGAATCCATTTATTTAACAAGTTTGCTCACATGAGCTTTTTTGCGCACACATTTCGTTTGCACAAAAAAATATGTAACATATTCTATTTTCGTGTGTAAACTAATTAAGGTTAATTGCCGTTGAAATCAATGAGAACATTCTTGCATGTTTATTTGTAAATATGTAGGGCAGGCACAGGCAAAATGTACAGTAAAATACGCACACATGCACGCAAAAAACGCAACGCCCATCATGCAAATGCATGCAAAAATACGCTTACGCCCATGTGAAGCCGGCCGAAGTCTGTACCATCTAACTGTTAGGCTGGTTTCATGCTGGGAAGAAAATCACGCGACATTTGTGCATTGCGAGACGCACAAAAATGAACTGCATTCTTTTGAATGGGGTCATACACATGAGAGATTTTTTTTCCCGCATAACACCTCAAGATGCAGGAATCAAATTGTGACATGTCCTATCTTGTGCGTGCTCTCGTATTGCACAGCCCACTCATATCAAAGGTCCGCGGCAGCATTGCTGCACGTGCTAGGTGCATGTGATGCGATGCGAAGTCTGCCACACAGCGGAGGTTCCCTGCATTCCCAAAGTGATGTGAGGTTGTATTTGCATGCTTTCACATGGATGGCGAGGGTGATATCACGACCCGATATCGCCCTTGCCCATTTGAAGTTAGCCTTAGGCCCAATGTTCACGGGTAGATTTTAGTTATAAAATCCGCTAGTGGTGCCCACATTGGGAAATCCGTGCATCTTGGTGCCCATAGGGATGCATTAGCATCCGTAGGGCAGCTAAAAGCATGTGGATGGGATTTCTTCCCGGCGTGCAGGTCATGCGCACGGGAAGAAATCGCAGCATGCTCCCTTTTCCTGCAGGTCTGACGCACGGATGGCTCCCGCGGCTTCAATTGAAGCCTATGGAAGCCGTCCGTATCCGCAGCACACCTGCAGCTGAATTTCTGTTCTGCCGGGAAACCGCAGGAAAGCAGGAATTTTAAAAAAAAATGTGCACAACGCATGCGCGCGGCACGCTGCGGCATGCTGAGCACATCCGCTGGGCCGAAGAAAGAAGATCTGGCCGCGACGAAGGGGAGATCCGCAGCGTCCAGACAGGTAAGTGTAAAGGATTTTCTGGCCTCATATCTGCGGGAAATGAGGGATCCGCTGCAGTATTCTGCATGGAGAATCCGCGCGGGCCCGAATTTCTCTGTGGACATGAGGCCTTAGGTCACTCTGACACAGGAGTTAGTAAAAACGCTGTGTTTGTAAATGCAGCATTTTTACTAGGGCAGAGATTCTTTGTGCATCATTTAGTGTGAGTGTTTGCCTGCAAAGAAAGCTGATGACGTCATCACTTTCACTTTCGCTCCCGGTGACATAGAATGCTCCATTCAAAAATAGCTGTGGGGGTTGAATGGCTGAGCGCTGCCTGTGATTGGCTGAGCGCTCAGCCATTGACACCAGTGCTTTCTGGGGGCGTGGATTTTTCAATCCCCGGCCTCCAGAACACAGAAGAAGACTGCTGTGCCAGAGAGAAGAGCCGGACGGCTCTTCTAGGTGATTATAATTTTTTTTTTACAGCTAGCTAGCCATGATTTTCAGGGAAGGGCTTGTATTTCAAGCCCTTCACCGAAAATCATCGCTGCAGGGGTTACCTGCAATCCACTGCATTCAATGGGGCGGTCCCTGCGGGAATGAAGGAATCCTCTACCATAGCTGTCACAGCTGTGGCAGGAGTCCATGATGTACTCCCTATGTTTTCAATGGGGCCGACACTGCTGCCACTGGCCTCGTTGAAAACACTGAGCGATATCGGAGATTTTTTCTCTGCGCTGTGAGACTTAAGAGAGAAAAAAAATCGCAAATGAGTATGAAACCATTGAAAATCATTGGTTTCATAATCATTGTTCTTGCATCGCAAGAAAAAATATCGCTAGTGGGTGGGCACCCTTAGGGCTCAGTCAGAAGGGAGTTTTTATGTGCAAATTTTTTGTGACCAGAACGCAAATGCACAAAAATTCGCATGACTGAAGTGGGCGTCACACTGAAAAAAAACGCACTTGGCTGCGTTTATGCACACATAAAGTGCGCTGCCTGCTATCCCCTGCTGCGGCAGTGACAGCTGTAGCAGGGGATTCCTTGGATGTGAAACGCCTGGATGCTGTCACACCCAGGGGTTTCACCTTTAGTTAATGGGGCTGGCGGCGGCCCTATTGACATACAGGGAAGATTGCGATCCTCTGCCACAGCTGTGGCAAAGGACCGCAATGCTATCCCATTGAATTCAATGGAGCCAGCGTTACAGCCGGCTCCATTGAAAGCAATGGGCTGCCGGAAAGCACTGCAGTGATTTTTCAGGGAAGGGCTTTAAATATAAGCCTTTCCCTGAAAATCATCCCTAAATTGTGTAAAAAATAAAAAAATATATATACTCAACCCTCCGCAGCTGGCGGGGTTCAGGCGCATCCAGCCAGGTCTTCTCTCTGCACTGCTCTGAAGTACTTTCAGCAGGTGGGGATTTAAAATGGATACTCCTGACCCCTGGCAGCTGCGCGAGGTGAGTATATATTTTTCACACATTTTTGGGATGATTTTTAGGGAAGGACTTTTATTTAAAGCCCTTCACCAAAAATCACTGCAGGGCTTGCCGGCAGCCTATTGCTTTTAATGGAGCCAGCTGTATTGCTGTCTCCATTGAATTCAATGGGAGAACATTGCACTCCTGTGCAACAGCTATCACAGCTGTGCCAGAGGATCGCGATCTTCGCTGTATGTTCTCAATGGGGTCGGCACTACTGCCGCCGGCCCCGTTGAGCACGAGGTGCAACCCCTGGGTGTGACAGCATCCAGGGGTTTTAAATCCAAAAAGACAGATGCCGCAGTTACTTGTGTTTTTAAATCCGCATTTTTGTGCGCAGGTAAATATCGGCATATGACCGCTGCCATTGAAAAGCAGGGGTTTTTAATAGATGCAGATCGCAAACGCAAGTAACATGCGCACATAAAAACGCCCGTCTGACTGAGCCCTTTGGCCTCCTTCCCACGAACGGATTTCCGCCGCGTAATTTGCGGCGGAAATCCGCTACGTTGCCCGCAGCTATTTCGAACCGCACCGTGAAATCTCCTGTCCTCACCTGCCGCATGCTCTATTTGCCGCGGGTGTACGCGCGGACGGCTTCCATTGCAGTCAATGGAAGCCGTCCGTTCACGCTATCTTCCGCTGTAGCACAGCGGAAGATAGCGTGCAAACGCTTCCCCGCCCACCACCGCCGCGTCATGTGACGCGGTGGGCGTGTCACATGACGTGGCGGAGGTGGGCAGGGAAGCGTCATGCGGGAGCGAGGACGCCGGATCCGCAGGTAAGTTGGGCGGAGCCCGTCTCAGCCGTGTGCAGCCGGCCTTAGAGAGGATCAGTATATCTGCCCCATAGTTTGTAAGGCTGAAAAATGTCTGACATCCATCCACTTCAGCCTATTATCTTGCAATGCTGATCCAGAGGAAGGTTAAAAAAAACCCATCAGGTATTTCAGGTGTTTCTGTCTAAATACATACAGGCTGACCTCATTCATGGCTGCCTTTAGTTTTCAAACAGTGGGATCATTATGACAACTGATAAGAAAGAATCTATAAGTTGATATCATTGTACCATGTTCAAAATAAATAGGTGTATTTTTCAAGTCTGCTACAAGATGTCACTAATAGGCCATAAATCTTGCACATAATCACAGCAGTTCTGTACACTGTTGCATAGCACCTCACCAGTTTGAAATGTAAGTATTTCTTTTTAGATTAGCTGCCTTATTATCGTTATTGATAGTTATTTATAGCCTTACTTTATAAAATATTATCTTTTGTTATTGTTCAAAGTACACAAGGTCATAAAAAGCATAATGTTCTATTAATCCAACATTTGATTATCAAGATGCTGCTTGATGGTCGCAGATGGAGAATATTGCATGTCCAATCTAGTCCATGATCCGAATCAGAATAGCATATGCTGTAATTTTCTTCACACAGACCATCAGTCCTTGTGAAAAACTGCTTGTCTGAAAAGCTTTAATGGCTTTAATGGGCCTGTGTGCTGTCCATAAAATACATTGGCATGGATGGGAAATATACCTGATGGGTCCAAAGTGTGTGTTCAGACGTAGTGGATTTTCCACAGCAGGAATATCTGCAGCAAATCCGCACCCAAAATCTTTGTCAAAATTTGTACTTTTTGGTGCAAATTTTCAGACAGATTTTGTTGTAGACCCCCAGAAGATTTCACCCATTCATTTGCGGATCTGCACCAAAATACATGTCTAAGCAAAATGGTGCAGATTTTATACAGATTTGCTGTGGATTTGTTGTGAATGTACCTGAAAGGTGACCCACTACGCATGGGCCAATGTTTTGCACTTTTCCCCTACACTAAAATTTGCCATCCAGCCCCTGTGCAGCGCTGCGCTCGGCTGGAGGGCTTCAACTCACCTCTGTTGCCTGAAATAATTAAATAGAGGGCAGCACTTCAAAAGTAATGGTGTATTGAAAGCAAGCAGAATTTTGGTATCACAGGTGACTCACTTGGGGTGAACAGCTATTTCCCCATTGTCCAAGTTTGCCTTGAGTCTCAAGTTTTGAACTACTGCCAAAGTCCCTTGTCCTTACTGTATATCCATGGGGTGGAGAACATCTATGGAATTTCTGCAGGTGGAATAAACCCTGGACAAGCAAAAATAGATCGATCAGAGGATAAAAAGTTCAGGGATACAGTATAAGGCAATCAATCTGTACAGAAGGGTATCACATAGATGGGACAGTCACTTATGTTTTTTTGGGGGGGGGGGTGATAAAAGATCTTAAGATATCTATTTGCAGCCACTGTTTTGTATTGTTTCAGCCATGTATGCCCGCTTTGTGAGTTTTGTAGTCTTTACCAGTGGTCCCCAACCTTTTTTCCTCCAGGGACCGGCCTCCAGCAAGATGATTTTTCCATGGCCCGGCAGGGCGGGGTGGGGCTTTGGTCATATGGGGGCGGGGTTATACAACGCTATACACCAAACAGCGCTGTAGACCGGGGGTGCTGCTGGGACCACTCTGCTGCCCTTCTACACTCCCTGGCACCCTCAGATATGCGCTCACCAGATCCGAAGCACTGTCCGTGTAGCCATGTCCCCACAACGCTGCAAGAACTCTAGGGACCCCGTCAGTTCTGACGGCGTGGTTCCTGAGGTCCCCGCTATGCTCTCCGCTGCTGCGTGCTCACTGCTATGCTGGCGAGCCCCCACCCCCGCCACCGGTAGCAGACAGCAACACACGATGGAGCGTGTCCTCCCTGCCACAGTACTAGCCAATCAGAAGCTAGGGGGTGATAAGGGTTAATTTAATTTTGTTTCTGAAGTAACATAACATAAGGAACGGAACTTAGAAGTTCCTTATTTCAGTCAGGACCTTGCACCAGATAACGAACTAAGTAGTGATAAGTTTCCTTTCTGACAGTTTGTGGTGGGCCTACTGACCGTTTGTGGTGGGCCTACTGACCGTTTGTGGTCGGATGCACCCGAACCACAGCAGATGTGTTTCCTTTCTGAGATACATTGGTTTCCCAAGAATAGAATGTGCTAATATTCTGTTTCAGTCACCTGATTAAGTAATTCTTCAAAGTTGCACCCTGCGTGGGCAACGGCCTATATAAACTGTGTGTTTCTCCAAATAAAGTAGAACTCATTCTGATTCACATGCTGTGTGTATCGTGGATTCTTATGGTTCTCCTCGAGTACTCGTTATAAACTTTCCTTTGAATTTGGACTCAGGCAACATCCGCATTGGTCTCCGTTGAGACCCCCCACAGTTTACTTGGCGCCCAACGTGGGGCGGGGACTCCTCTTCACCTGCAGCCGATACCTGACGACACCAACTGCCAACAACCCAGGACCAGGATCACGGGACCCCAGATCTACAAAACACCGGTGTAGGGTAAGCCTTTGACTTGCCATTTTCAGCTCTGGGCTCCCCTGACTCGTGTCTACTGTTGACAGAAGGTTAGTCGCTGCATGTGTTATTTTCAGGTTCCCCGCCTCTTTGTGTAGTTTGTTCATGAGACTGTATTAGACAGAAGAACTCACTACTGGGATATTTTTATGCCATGTTGCCTGTAGTAATTGTTGAAATCTGTACGTTGATAGTCTGTGTCATTTTAGCCATAATTTGCTTTTACTGAATCTGTTATAATATCACCAGAAGTTCCCTTAAAAGAGAGGTCTGGTCTCCCCTAAACCCCCCTAAGTAGTGATTGCTGTAGTGAGTCCGTAAAACTATTCCAGAACCAGGGACCAGGGGTCCTTAGTGTACTGTGCGATATGAGGTCCTGTATACTTAGTGATGAATAGTGGGAAATAAACTACCATCGGGGATGGAAAAAAATAAATAAATAAATAAATAAAAAATAATAATAAAAATAAGGTCTGTGGGACAAATCAAAATGGGGTCTGAACAGTCTAAGACTTATTTGACTCCCATAGAGATAATCAAGGAGAGGGAAGGGGAAGACATATGCAGACAAGCTTATAAAATATACAAACAGATGGGACTTAAAAAGGAGGGAACCTTTAACTATGAGTTCTGGCAACAGTACGGGAAAAGACATATGAAGGCCACCAGAGACACCGGTCTAGAAAAAGGAATAGAAGCCATAATAAGATACAGCAGAAAGGTAGACGTAGAACGATGGGATTGGGCACCGAGGGATGACGGCATACTTGTGTACTCACCCCCGGTGCCAAACCCGGCTAGGATGTACCCGGTCCTACCAACCGCGGACAGCTCTGACATTCTTCCTGACTGTCAGAGTTGTACCGCCACAGTTCCAAATAAGTCCCAAAAAGGGAAACCTTACTGGGATTGTCCCAGGTGCGGACAACAAAACCCTTTACGATGACTAACGGCTTTAACTATGTGTAGACGGGAAAAGAATGAAACTATTGAATGTTATTTTGGTAGGTTGGGAATGAAGGCTAGGGACATGGGCCTCACCCTCTGCAAAGATGAGGTGTACTACCCAATGATGTGTGAGGCGTTCATGCAAGGCATTGGCCCATCATTGGCAGATAAAGTAAAGGCATGTACCCCCGACTGGCGACAAGCCAAGCCCAGGGACTTGTATAAAAAGGCAGTAGGGTTTGCTATGGATGAGAAGCATCCTGCAGTGGCGGTTAAATACTACAGCAACCAAGGGAGGAAGGTGCAGCTCCAGGACAGACCCAACAGAGAAAAACGCAAGTGTTATAATTGCCGCAAGATAGGCCACCTGGCCAAGAATTGCCATTGTCCCAAGAAACCTCGTGATCAGGAGACAGATCAGGGCGCCACTCCCAGCGGCGACGACGCACCGCGTCGCCCGAATCTGTCCCAAT
Organism: Eleutherodactylus coqui; assembly: GCF_035609145.1. Classification (NCBI taxonomy): domain Eukaryota; kingdom Metazoa; phylum Chordata; class Amphibia; order Anura; family Eleutherodactylidae; genus Eleutherodactylus; species Eleutherodactylus coqui. The sequence goes on along the minus strand of NC_089837.1, from coordinate 323,803,343 downwards.
GAAGTCCCGGCAATCTCGCCCCAGTATCTCTATTGTGGAAGCAAAAGACAGAGGCATTCAGATCTTTGAGCCTGCTTCCATAGGAGGTGGAAAAGTGCCCTTCCTTATAGACACTGGGGCTACAAAATCCTGTCTCAGTTCATGGGTAATACGAGATCTCAACATCCCTGTTTCCACAAATAACCATTATTGTTTGTCTTGTATGTCTTCGTGTTATGTAAACTAATTTTTGTTGTACGTCTTAGTCTTCTTCATATAAGTGTAAGAAAGTTCTACCCCACTAACGTGTCTGTGGGGGCTTTTAAGGATACAAGGGTTAAAAATGCAGAAAATGTTGCGCTGTTAGAAGCGCTTAGCATGTTTTCTTTTCTATGTGTTTAACTATTTATATCCTTAGAGAAATATACCTCTTATAATTACTAATGATTAATGCTGTTTAAAGTCTGAATGTTCTGGCTGCTTTCTAAAATCTTAGTTATTGTTCTGTTTCATAGAGAGATAAAATTCAGTGTCATAGAAGAAAGAGAGACGTTGATGAGATAAGAAACTTGTAATGAATTACGTGAATTATACGGTCTTAAAAATAGAAAACATATAAGGATTTTAAGATATATATTTTTGCTTTTTGTGTAAATGTCAGTTCTGTGATTGGTTGGACGTCTGTATCACTGCTAAATGCTGTTAGTACTGTACTGTCTCTGAGGGAATGTTCTGTAGGAGAGACATGCAAACGACCAGCATCGAAGGGGTGGAGCTAGATGATGTAAAAGTACGTAATGTTTCATCCCTCTCTTCTCCGAAGGGGGGGGGGGGGGGGAGTGAGAAGCTTGGGCAGTTAGGAAAAGTTTTTTTCCTTCTCAAATTTGATGAGACATTGCAGGCAGGATCAGATTACTAATGAATTTGCTTACAGAATATAATATTCCAATGTGGATAGATGTTTGTGGATTATTCTGCCTTGTTGTAATTCATGTCTCTGTTATTTGTACATCTTACAAGCCTTATCTGCATCCATCAAATTCTCACCAGATGGATCGGTACGAGTTGAGACCTCAGGTGACAGTTCAGAAGAGTTTTGTAAACTAACTGCTCTCTTGGTGGATCCGGCTCATGTGTTTGTCTTGATAGCTACTGCAGAAACTCAGCTTTCTGCAGGTCCTGACAAATAATAAGCCACCTGCAAGACAGACATAGGGAAATTGAATATACCCCCTATGATGGTAAATCTGAAGCCAGGATACGCACCCCTGGGTCAAACAGTATCCCTTTAGTTTCCCACAAAAAAAATGCTGATTGGGGAACAAGTGGGAGACTTGGTTCCGATGGGGAATTTGCGTGAGATACATTCTCCAGCAAACACCCCTCTTTTTCCAGTAAAGAAAAGACGCTGAAGGGTCGTGATTCCTCACGCGCTTCCTTGTGCTGGAAAGTCCTGAAAGCATATTGGGAACCGATGTGATGGGACCCTTGGGATGTTGTATCGAACTTCACCCGTCCGGTGAGGCTCGTATACACCCCGGGTCTGAAAGTCACCCGACCTTCTGTCGGATGGCAGCAGACCTAGCGACACCTCTCCCTGTCTTCACTCTTACGCACGCAGAGGAACAAGCTCTTAGTGTCGTTCCTTCGAGCCTTTGGGCTACCAGTCAGATGGACCTCGACAGACTGTCAGTCCCACCGGTAATGGTTTACCTAAGAGAAGGGGAAAAAGCCCCCATGGTCCGTCAGTACCCCCTGGCACATGCCCAGGAAGATGCAATTGCAGACACCGTCTTTTCTTTATGTCAACTTAAAGCCCTTAAGGAATGTGTCTCCCCAGCCAATACCCCCTTTGTTCCCCGTGAAAAAAAAAAGGGTATAAAGGGCCAGCCAGACTGTCAGTATTTGTTTGTATTTACTTTCAGAGGAAAGCAGTACTGCTGGACAGTGCTGCCATAAGGGGCTCAGAATAGCCCAAAACCAGTTCACCAGATGCATGAAGCTGGTATTAGACACCTGGCCAATTCCCGAGGGCACCGCCCTCTTGTAATATGTTGATGATTTTCTTTTATGTACTCCTGACCCAAATAGTTACCTCAATGCATCACTAAGCCTTTTGTGTTTCCTCCATCAGAGTAGAATGGCTGCAAAGCCAGTAAAGACAAACTTCAGTTCTGCAAATCTCACGTAGTGTTCCTGGGCCACTGCCTAGGTCCAGGCACTAAACACCTGACGCCGGAGCGCACGAAGGTGGTAAGTGACATGCAACTTCCCACCTCCCATGCCCAGTTGCTTACCTTTTTGGGACTGGTTTCATACGGTCGGCCGTGGATACGCTCTGCCTCCATGACCATGCAGCCTCTGTACGACTGTTTGGGTTCACGGCCATTTTGCCCTGACCCCGCAGGCCGAGTCAGCCTTCCATCAGCTGAAAGTACAGATAACCAGTGCACCCGCACTGAGGCTGCCAGACTATGACAAACCTTCCCAAATGTACGTCACTGAGATGGCGGGACACGCCACCGCTGTACTGACACAAATGCATGGTGGCAAAAAGCGACCTGTAGCATACTACAGTGCCCATCTTGACGCGGTGGCTAGAGGGTCTCCATCATGCGTCCGAGCGGTTCTAGCAGTTCAGGCGCTACTGGACAAAAGTTCTGACGTTGTCTTAGATCCCACCATGGTGATCTACACCCCACATGACATACATGGTATCCTGACACAGGTAAGCCGTAGACATCTGTCCCTTGCTAGACATCAAAATGGAACTTGCAGTACACTCTTCATCCAATGTCTCATTTCAACGTTGCACCACTTTGAATCCAGCCACCTTATTACCATTAGGTGACACTGATTCAAATGGGGGAGTAAGGTCAGGGGACCAGCTTTTTGCAAATTCTCTGACTGATGATGAGGAGGAGGCCTTTGACGCAGAACACCAGCATGATTGTGCAGCGCTCATGGAGCAGGAGACAGCTGGGTTCGCACATGTCACTGACAAACCTCTCCTAAACCCCCACCTTGAAATGTTTGTGGATGGATCTAGATACCTGAATGACAAAGAAAGGTTTGTAACAGGTTTTGAAGTAGTCACACTGAATGAAATGCTTGTACAAAAACCACTGCCGCCATACATGTCAGCGCAGGAGGCTGAGCTCCGTGCTCTAACTGAGACCTGTACGAAGGTACCACTGCTAACATCTACACTGATTCCAGGTACGCCTTTGGTACTGCACACAATTATGGACCCATCTGGCGGTCCAGGAGCTTTCTCACGGCACAAGGCAAGCCCATTAAGAATGGTGTATCAGTAAGTAGATAAATGCAGGCCATCATGTTGCCATAATAAAGGTTAAAGCACACACGCAGGGGCAGTCACCGGAGAGCAAGGGAAATGATAGAGTAAATAAGAAAAAGGTTCATACAGTGGTGGCCAAGGCGGGAGTTGATTGGGACCCTAATAAGTGTGAGTGTGAGATACACGTAATTGTGACTGTGTGCTGGGATATTACTATGTACAAATTTATTTACATGAGTTGGACTAATAGAATATCTATTTGGGTTTTGTTTTGTGGAAAAATGATGACAATCTTAATTACGGAAACGTGTTATTACTAGAGATGAGCGAGCACCAAAATGCTCGGGTGCTCGTTATTCGGGACGAACTTTTCGCGATGCTCGAGGGTTCGTTTCGAGTAACGAACCCCATTGAAGTCAATGGGCGACCCGAGCATTTTTGTATTTCGCCGATGCTCGCTAAGGTTTCCTTGTGTGAAAATCTGGGCAATTCAAGAAAGTGATGGGAACGACACAGCAACGGATAGGGCAGGCGAGGGGCTACATGTTGGGCTGCATCTCAAGTTCACAGGTCCCACTATTAAGCCACAATAGCGGCAAGAGTGGGCCCCCCCCCCTCCCAAAAACGTTTACTTCTGAAAAGCCCTCATTAGCATGGCATACCTTAGCTAAGCACCACACTACCTCCAACAAAGCACAATCACTGCCTGCATGACACTCCACTGCCACTTCTCCTGGGTTACATGCTGCCCAACCCCCCCCCCTCCCCCCCACAGCGCACACCAAAGTGTCCCTGCGGAGCCTTCAGCTGCCCTCATGCCACACCACCCTCATGTCTATTTAGAAGTGCGTCTGCCATGACGAGGAACCGCAGGCACACACTGCAGAGGGTTGGCACGGCTAGGCAGCGACCCTCTTTAAAAGGGGAGGGGCGATAGCCCACAATGCTGTTCAGAAGCAATGAGAAATAGAATCCTGTGCCACCGCCATCAGGAGCTGCACACGTGGGCATAGCAATGGGGAACCTATGTGCCACACACTATTCATTCTGTCAAGGTGTCTGCATGCCCCAGTCAGACCGCGGTTTTTAATTCATAGACACAGGCAGGTACAACTCCCTATTGTGAAGTCCCTGTGGACCCACAGCATGGGTGGCTCCCTGGAACCCACCGGCGGTACATAAAAATATCCCATTGCATTGCCCAACACAGCTGAGGTAGTAATGTCGTGCTTAATGCAGGTGGGCTTCGGCCCACACTGCATGCCCCAGTCAGACTGGGGTTCTTTACAAGTGGAAACAGATGCATTTATAATTCCCTGTGGACCCACAGTATGGGTGGATGCCAGGAAGCCACCGGCGGTACATAGAAATATCCCATTGCATTGCCCAACACAGCTGAGGTAGTAATGTCGTGCTTAATGCAGGTGGGCTTCGGCCCACACTGCATGCCCCAGTCAGACTGGGGTTCTTTACAAGTGGAAACAGATGCATTTATAATTTCCTGTGGACCCACAGCATGGGTGGGTGCCAGGAAGCCACGGGCGGTACATAGAAATATCCCATTGCATTGCCCAACACAGCTGAGGTAGTAATGTCGTGCATAATGCAGGTGGGCTTCGGCCCACACTGCATGCCCCAGTCAGACTGGGGTTCTTTACAAGTGGACACATGTAGTAAAAACTCCGTGTGCACCTACAGCATGGGTGGCTCCCTGGAACCCACCGGCGGTACATAGAAATATCCCATTGCATTGCCCAACACAGCTGAGGTAGTAATGTCGTGCTTAATGCAGGTGGGCTAAAAATTTATTTGATTACACTGTAGGCGAGGGCCCACAAAAATTGCTGTATCAACAGTACTAATGTACCTGAAAAAAATTGGCCATGGCCAACCAAGAGGGCAGGTGAAACCCATTAATCGCTTTGGTTAATGTAATGTGGCTTAAGTGGTAACTAGGCCTGGAGGCAGCCCAGTTTAACGAAAAATTGGTTCAAGTTAAAGTTCCAACGCTTTTCAGAGCATTGAAACATCTAAAAATTGTTTCAAAAAATTATGAGTGAGCCTTGTGGCCCTAAGAAAAATTGCCCATTCAGCGTGATTACGTGAGGTTTCAGGAGGAGGAGCAGGAGGAGGAGGAGGAGGAGGAATATTAGACACAGATTGATGAAGCAGAAATGTCCCCGTTTTGGATGGTGAGAGAGAACGTAGCTTCCATCCGCGGGTGCAGCCTACGTATTGCTTACGTATCGCTGCTGTCCGCTGGTGGAGAACAGAAGTCTGGGGAAATCCAGGCTTTGTTCATCTTGATGAGTGTAAGTCTGTCGGCACTGTCGGTTGACAGGCGGGTACGCTTATCTGTGATGATTCCCCCAGCCGCACTAAACACCCTCTCTGACAAGACGCTAGCCACAGGACAAGCAAGCACCTCCAGGGCATACAGCGCTAGTTCAGGCCACGTGTCCAGCTTCGACACCCAGTAGTTGTAGGGGGCAGAGGCGTCACCGAGGATGGTCGTGCGATCGGCTACGTACTCCCTCACCATCCTTTCACAGTGCTCCCGCCGACTCAGCCTTGACTGGGGAGCGGTGACACAGTCTTGCTGGGGAGCCATAAAGCTGGCCAGGCCCTTAAAGACTGTTGCACTGTCTGGGCTGTACATGCTGCTCGATCTACGCACCTCCCCTGCTACATGGCCCTCGGAACTGCGCCTTCTGCCACTAGCGCTGTCAGATGGGAATTTTACCATCAGCTTGTCCGCCAGGGTCCTGTGGTATAGCAACACTCTCGAACCCCTTTCCTCTTCGGGAATGAGACTGGGAAGGTTCTCCTTATAGCGTGGGTCGAGCAGTGTGTACACCCAGTAATCCGTAGTGGCCAGAATGCGTTGAATGCGAGGGTCACGAGAAAGGCATCCTAACATGAAGTCAGCCATGTGTGCCAGGGTACCTGTACGCAACACATGGCTGTCCGCACTAGGAAGATCACTTTCAGGATCCTCCTCCTCCTCCTCCTCCTCAGGCCATACACGCTGAAATGATGACAGGCAACCAGCATGGGTACCGTCAGCAGTGGGCCAAGCTGTCTCTTCCCCCTCCTCCTCATCCTCCTCATCCTCCTCCTCCTCCTCCTGAACGCGCTGAGATATAGACAGGAGGGTGCTCTGACTATCCAGCGACATACTGTCTTCCCTCGGCTCTGTTTCCGAGCGCAAAGCGGCTGCCTTTATGGTTTGCAGGGAACTTCTCAAGATGCATAGCAGAGGAATGGTGACGCTAATGATTGCAGCATCGCCGCTCACCACCTGGGTAGACTGATCAAAGTTTCGAAGGACCTGGCAGATGTCTGCCAACCAGGCCCACTCTTCTGAAAAGAATTGAGGAGGCTGACTCCCACTGCGCCGCCCATGTTGGAGTTGGTATTCCACTATAGCTCTACGCTGCTCATAGAGCGTAGCCAACATGTGGAGCGTAGAGTTCCACCGTGTGGGCACGTCGCACAGCAGTCGGTGCACTGGCAGATTAAAGCGATGTTGCAGGGTGCGCAGGGTGGCAGCGTCCGTGTGGGACTTGCGGAAATGTGCGCAGAGCCGGCGCACCTTTCCGAGCAGGTCTGACAAGCATGGGTAGCTTTTCAGAAAGCGCTGAACCACCAAATTAAAGACGTGGGCCAGGCATGGCACGTGCGTGAGGCTGCCGAGCTGCAGAGCCGCCACCAGGTTACGGCCGTTGTCACACACGACCATGCCCGGTTGGATGCTCAGCGGCGCAAGCCAACGGTCGGTCTGCTCTGTCAGACCCTGCAGCAGTTCGTGGGCCGTGTGCCTCCTATCTCCTAAGCTGAGTAGTTTCAGCACGGCCTGCTGACGCTTGCCCACCGCTGTGCTGCCACGCCGCGCGACACCGACTGCTGGCGACGTCCTGCTGCTGCTGACACATCTAGATTGCGAGACAGAGGTTGAGGAGGAGGAGGAGGAGGAGGAGGGTGGTTTAGTGGACGAGGCATACACCGCCGCAGATACCACCACCGAGCTGGGGCCCGCAATTCTGGGCGTGGGTAGGACGTGAGCGGTCCCGGGCTCTGACTCTGTCCCAGCCTCCACTAAATTCACTCAATGTGCCGTCAGGGATATGTAGTGGCCCTGCCCGCCTGTGCTTGTCCACGTGTCCGTAGTTAAGTGGACCTTGCCACTAACCGCATTGGTGAGGGCGCGTACAATGTTGCGGGAGACGTGGTCGTGCAGGGCTGGGACGGCACATCGGGAAAAGTAGTGGCGACTGGGAACTGAGTAGCGCGGGGCCGCCGCCGCCATCATAGCTTTGAAGGACTCCGTTTCCACAACCCTATACGGCAGCATCTCAAGGCTGATAAATTTGGCTATGTGGACGGTTAACGATTGAGCGTGCGAGTGCGTGGCGGCGTACTTGCGCTTGCGCTCCAACACTTGCGCTAGCGACAGCTGGACTGTGCGGTGCGAGACATTGGTGGATGGGGCCGAGGACAGCGGAGGTGAGGATGTGGGTGCAGGCCATGAGACGGTTGTGCCTGTGTCCTGAGAGGGAGGTTGTATCTCAGTGGCAGGTTGGGGCACAGGGGGAGAGGCAGCGGTGCAAACCGGAGGCGGTGAACGGCCTTCGTCCCACCTTGTGGGGTGCTTGGCCATCATATGTCTGCGCATGCTGGTGGTGGTGAGGCTGTTGGTGGTGGCTCCCTGGCTGATCTTGGCGCGACAAAGGTTGCACACCACTGTTCGTCGGTCGTCAGGCGTCTCTGTGAAAAACTGCCAGACCTTAGAGCACCTCGGCCTCTGCAGGGTGGCATGGCGCGAGGGTGTGCTTTGGGAAACACTTGGTGGATTATTCGGTCTCGCCCTGCCTCTACCCCTGGCCACCGCACTGCCTCTTGCAACCTGCCCTGCTGATGCCCTTGCCTCCCCCTCTGAAGACCTGTCCTGAGTAGGCGTTGCACACCAGGTGGGGTCAGTCACCTCATCGTCCTGCTGCTCTTCCTCCGAATCCTCTGTGCGCTGCTCCCTTGGACTTACTGCCCTTACTACAACCTCACTGCAAGACAACTGTGTCTCATCGTCATCGTCCTCCTCACCCACAGAAACTTCTTGAGACAGTTGGCGTAAGTCCCCAGCCTCTTCCCCCGGACCCCGGGAACTTTCGAATGGTTGGGCATCAGTGACGATAAACTCCTCTGGTGGGAGAGGAACCGCTGCTGCCCAATCTAAGCAGGGGCCCGAGAACAGTTCCTGGGAGTGTTCCCGCTCCTGAGCAGGTGTCATTGTAGTGGAGTGAGGAGGCTGGGAGGAAGGAGGAGCAGCAGACAGAGGATTCGGATTTGCAGCACTGGACGGCGCCGAACTGTGGGTGGATGATAGCTTGCTCGAAGCACTTTCTGCCATCCAGGACAGGACCTGCTCACACTGCTCATTTTCTAATAAAGGTCTCCCGCGTGGACCCATTAATTGGGCGATGAATGTGGGGACACCAGAAACGTGCCTCTCTCCTAATCGCGCAGCAGTCGGCTGCGACACACCTGGATCAGGAGCTCGGCCTGTGCCCACACCCTCACTTGGCCCTCCGCGTCCTCGGCCACGTCCACGTCCACGTCCTCTAGGCTTACCCCTACCCCTCAGCATGCTGTATTACCAGTGATTTGATTTCCCAGGCAGGAAATAAATTGGCGCAAGCCTGCAGGCCAAATATAATGTTTTCGCTTTTTTGCAAACGGAAGACCCCACTGGGTGTATTCAATGAACAAGAAGTTTAATATCTGTGGTGTGGCCCTCAAAAAGTGTCACACAAGTATAGTGTAGCAGAGTTATTAACTCTAGCAGAGCAGGTATTTGCCAGTCAGGATACACAATGGCGCTAGGCTGCAGTAAAGCGTAGCTGGTTGCGTCAGATTTTTGTACGTTGTACATGCAGCACACACGTACACGCAGACCTTAGGACTGACACAGGCAGGCCAAATATAATTTTTTTTCCTTTTTAGCTTAGGGAAGACCCCACTGCGTATATTCAATGAACAAGAAGTTTAATATCTGTGGTGTGGCCCTCAAAAAGTGTCACACAAGTATAGTGTAGCAGAGTTATTAAAGGGGTTGTCCCGCGCCGAAACGGGTTTTTTTTTTTTTCAACCCCCCCCCCGTTCGGCGCGAGACAACCCCGATGCAGGGAGGTAAAGAAAGCTCACCGGAGCGCTTACCTGAATCCCCGCGCTCCGGTGACTTCTCTACTCACCGCTGAAGATGGCCTCTTCCTCCGTGGACCGCAGCTCTTCTGTGCGGTCCACTGCCGATTCCAGCCTCCTGATTGGCTGGAATCGGCACGTGACGGGGCGGAGCTACACGGAGCTACACGGAGCCCCATAGAAGACTGCAGAAGACCCGGACTGCGCAAGCGCGGCTAATTTGGCCATCGGAGGGCGAAAATTAGTCGGCACCATGGAGACGAGGACGCCAGCAACGGAACAGGTAAGTATAAAACTTTTTATAACTTCTGCATGGCTCATAATTAATGCACAATGTACATTACAAAGTGCATTATTATGGCCATGCAGAAGTGTACAGACCCACTTGCTGCCTCGGGACAACCCCTTTAACTCTAGCAGAGCAGGTATTTGCCAGTCAGGATACACAATGGCGCTAGGCTGCAGTAAAGCGTAGCTGGTTGCGTCAGATTTTTGTACGTTGTACACGCAGCACACACGTACACGCAGACCTTAGGACTGACACAGGCAGGCCAAATATAATTTCTTTTCCTTTTTGGCAAAGGGAAGGACCCACTGCGTATATTCAATGAACAATAACTTTTAGAACTGTAGTGTGGCCCTCAAAAAGTGTCACACAAGTATAGTGTAGCAGAGTTATTAACTCTAGCAGAGCAGGTATTTGCCAGTCAGGATACACAATGGCGCTAGGCTGCAGTAAAGCGTAGCTGGTTGCGTCAGATTTTTGTACGTTGTACACGCAGCACACACGTACACGCAGACCTTAGGACTGACACAGGCAGGCCAAATATATTTTTTTTCCTTTTTAGCAAAGGGAAGACCCCACTGCGTGTATTCAATGAATAATAAATGTCTTCTGGCCCTGCCTACACAATTCTATCCCTGTAGTATTAATGCCGGGTGCAATGCTCTGCACAGCCGGTTTTGAGAAAAAAAAAAAAAATGCAACACTGCTAACAGCAGCCTGGACAGTACTGCACACGGATAGAAGTGGCCCTAGAAAGGACCGTTGGGGTTCTTGAAGCCTACACTAACTCCTAACACTCTCCCTGCATAACCCCCACTTCTGTCCCTATTGCTGGGCGCAATGCTCTGCAGATCCAATTTTGGACAAAAAAAAAAAAAATACTGTGCTAACACAGTACTGCACACTACTAGATGTGGCCCTGAGAAGGGCCGTTGGGGTTCTTGAAGCCTACACTGACTCCTAACGCTCTCCCTACAGCAGCACCAGCACGATAGTACTTTCCCTCAGCTAAGTCACAAGGCATGTGTGGCGAGCCGCGGGAGGGGCCGACTTTTATACTCGGGTGACATCTGATCGCCCCAGCCACTCACAGCAGGGGGGTGGTATAGGGCTTGAACGTCACAGGGGGAAGTTGTAATGCCTTCCCTGTCTTTCAATTGGCCAGAAAAGCGCGCTAACGTCTCAGAGAGGAAACTGAAAGTAACCGGACACCGCGTGGTGCTCGTTACGAGTAACGAGCATCCCGAACACCCTAATATTCGCACGAATATCAAGCTCGGACGAGTACGTTCGCTCATCTCTAGTTATTACAAATCTAGGAATGGGATATGGTAAATACATAACTACTAATGAAAAGGATCATGACAAATCTAGGAATATTGTGTTATAAAATTTGCTTAACTTGGTCTGCAGTGTTTGATAACATGTGAAAAATAAGTAACTGTGCTGCTGATGATATTGATCAATCTAAGATTATTGTATTGTAAACTTGATTGATTTGCAATGTTTGATATTATATTGTTTGTTTACATAGTAAAATTCTTGAGTTTTATGTCTACTGTATGTAGAAGGTATTTGTGCTTAAATGTAGAAAGATTAGGAATATTAGAAATATTCATTTGCTACAACAGAAAATTACTCCGGTCACTCTGGGCAGAGATTGTTTTATTGATAAATTTGACCTACAGATTTTTGTTTCATCTATTTTTATGAAGGGGTGAAGAAAAGCACACAAGACCCCGGATTGTGATTTTGTTTTATTTGATTTGCCATAGACTGATTTATTCTGCATCAAGTTTATTTGGGACTGAGAAAATTTATGAACTGAGTGATTTCCACCAGGACATTGGGAATTTTGCAATTGTCATTTGAAATTTCATCTTCTCTCAGTGCATGCTGCATCTGTCCATACGCTAAGACTATCCAACTGAGCCTGAAAAACTGACAAGTGTGCCTGACTGCTGCTACACTGTCATCGGAGTGAACCTCAGATGTTCTGCAGAATGCTGACCGCCAGCTGATGACGTCAAAGGAGGGCTAAGCCTCACAGCTCCTCCCTAAAGACCTTGGGCAACAAAGTGGTGTAGAGAGGGCATCTGCAACATTGGAATAAAGGGGCTCTATAGTCAGCTGTGGATACTTCTGGATATGGAGAATGGAGAAGATTGTTTGATACCAATCAAATGGGCGGGGACAGATTCCTACTTAGGGTCTGTTCTTTGGCTAACCAGGGAAAGCAGTGAGGGCATAATAATCCTTCCCTGCTTCTCTGCATCGTAGATCCTATAGGTTAAGGATCTAAAGAAGATCAAGAGAAGAAGAAATAATTTTACAGAAAGAGACATTTGTATTCAACATCTAACGGTTTTTTTTGAATTTTTTCGTCTTTCAAGCCCAGATTTGACAAGATTGGTTTTATGTTGATAGCAAATGAAAATATAGGTAACAGTGTAATAAATTTGACATTAGATTATCTGGTTGTATATGTAATATATTATGGAAATGAAAAATATAGAATATATTCGGAAGTTGCTAATAGAACTTGGATATAGAATCATATGTCAAAAGGTGTATTGAAAATAGCTGCCAGCATAAAACAAGATGAAGATCAGGGATGGTTTAGCTTTCTTAACCCTGCCAATTGGTTCTCGAGGTTAGGAGGTTGGTTCATGGGAATTCTACAAAGTATATTACAAGTGGTAATGATAATCTTATGTATATATATTGCAATAAAGGTAATAATTTCATGCGTAGCTAAATGTACTGAAAGCCGATTTTCTGCACCCATTTAACCCCTTGAGTGGCACGCCCAGAAATTTTCCGGGAGGAGCTCCACTGCTCATAGCCACATAGCCCGGAAGATTTCCGGGCTATGTATCACTACGGGAGCTGCAGAGCACAATGCCACAAGCTGTGACAGTGTGCTCTGCCTGCACAGTCCCACAGAGAACAAAGCAAGGGCTTTGAAAAACCAGCAGAAGATATTGCCGATATGCCGGCAATCTCCTGCTTTGTTTATAGGTTGCCATAGAGACCATCGGCTTGTCAGAAGCAAGCCGATGGTCTCTGTGGCAGGGAGAGCTTGGTGCTTGGCTGTCAGAGGACATCTAGGTACCAGCTCTTACAGCAGAGATCAGAGAAAACCTCCGATCTCTGCTGTGTTAACCCTTTACATGCTGCAGTCTATGTGACTGCAGCATGTAAAGGGCTGTCACTGCAGAATGTAAAGGGCTGTCACCATCGGACCCCCGGAATGTGATCAGGGGTCCTGATGGGTCCCTGTGGAAGTCCCCTAAAAGGACAAAAAAAAGTGAAAAAATTATTTAAAAAATTATAAAAACACTTTTAAAAAAATCAAAAATAAAATCACACATGTGGTATCCATGCATCGTAAAGACCAAGAGAAGGAAGTTAATACATTATTTAACCCCTTAATGACATGTCCCCTTTTTTTCTTTTTTCCCGATTTCTTTTTTTCCTCCCCCCTGTTTAAAAAATCACAACTTGTCCCTCAAAAAACAAGCCCTTATATGGCCATGTCAATGGAAAAATGAAAAAGTTATGGCTCTTGAGACGCAACTGCAAAATTAGTTGAAATTCAATGATTAGACCATTTTAAAAAACCTGCCCTGGTGGGCACGACAGGGTGGTAGGAAACCCGCCACTCAAGGGGTTAAATGTCTTGATACCCTAGATGGACATAGAGTGCACCATTCCTACCTGGGGATCTGGCTGGAGCCGAATCCAACGGGTGACAGAACCAGGAGATAATGGTGGCTCTGATGTCCAAATGGGGGATTGATAAGGGTTAATTTAATTTTGTTTCTGAAGTAACATAACATAAGGAGCGGAACTTAGAAGTTCCTTATTTCAGTCAGGACCTTGCACCAGATAACGAACTAAGTAGTGATAAGTTTCCTTTCTGACAGTTTGTGGCGGGCCTACTGACCGTTTGTGGCGGGCCTACTGACCGTTTGTGGTCGGATGCACCCGAACCACAGCAGATGTGTTTCCTTTCTGAGATACGTTGGTTTCCCAAGAATGGAATGTGCTAATATTCTGTTTCAGTCACCTGATTAAGTAATTCTTCAAAGTTGCACCCTGCGTGGGCAACGGCCTATATAAACTGTGTGTTTCTCCAAATAAAGTAGAACTCATTCTGATTCACATGCTGTGTGTATCGTGGATTCTTATGGTTCTCCTCCAGTACTCGTTATAAACTTTCCTTTGAATTTGGACTCAGGCAACATCCGCACTGGTCTCCGTTGAGACCCCCCACAGGGGCGTTCACTCCAAAGTCCGCTCAGCCCCTCGCTTCCAGTGACGTGACATCAAGGTACAACAGTACCGTGCTGGTCTGCGGCGCCGCAGAGCGGCAAAGAAACCCTAACGGCCCGGTCCACGGACTGGTGGTTGGGGACCCCTGGTCTATACAACTTGTTTTCTAAACTAGCCGAGACCTTGTAAATTTCTGGGCGTACTGCCATAATAGTCTTGGAACAAGTCTTGTCCCTCGATCTCACAAGTATTTGGGGGTTGACCACTCTGTGTGATTTAGATTGATAACACATCATCACTGACTCTCAAAGGGCGCATGCGCTGTTTACATAACACTAGGTTATGTAAAATATTTGCCTCTTTGTATAATAAGCTGGGGAGCCCCAATTGAGTGAGAAGCTCTGTACCCGTGACCAGAGACGTCCACCCCGGTGTTGTGACTTTCCCAGGGGTTCTCTGTCTTCGCTGCTGCTTCCCCAGCTGATGACCAGACAGATGATGCTTGTAACATCCCTTGGTGATGTGTAAGTGACTAAGTACTTAACCTTTGTGAGAAATGATTATAAAAGTGTATGTGATATTATTTACTATACATACTCATTCTATTAATAAAATTGCATTAGATTTAACTCCTTGTCCTTCCTTAAATGTGTATCAGAACCTCAAACACAAAAAAATTGACAATATAGAGACTTCAATGTCCAAGAACCCCCCAGAAATTCCAGTTATGCCTTGGAATTATCATAGGTGTTGTAGATGGAGTCCATGCTTATAGCTTCTGGACCTTGAACGTTATTTTAATAGATACATAAACAGAAAAGGAAAGAGCAACACATTTCAAAGGTAGTGTCCTTCTTTATTAAGCGTTTACCCTAAAGTATAAACTATACGTTAAATTAATTCCACAGGCCAGTATGAGTATGTCAATACCAAATTACTATAGTTTTTTTTTCTTGCAACTTTTTCACACTTCAACCCCTTAAGGACCAGGCTGTTTTGTACATTAAGGACCAGACACGTTTTAGGGATTTTACCCATGTCGTGGTTTAATTGCCCTATTTTTTTCCTTCATCTGCCAAATTATTTTTTCCGCGTTTCTTTCCAGTGACATATGGGGCTATTTTTTAAAAATCTTTTTCACTGACCTTTTTCCCGTTTTTTTAGTTCTATTGGGCGTAAAAAGCTTTACATTTAAGGTTATTTTTTTCTTAAATTGGTATATTTACACGGAAATAGAGTATGGGAATGGATTCCTTATTTTGTTTCGGACATTTAAATCTATAGTATGTATGGTTTTGGATTACAGGACGCATACAGCGACGGTTTTAGTTGGTGTCGGCTTTGGGTTATTTTCTTTTTTATGTATATATTTTTATTTTATTCTGTAATTTTGATTTACTCATTTATGTAATTATTTTTTTTTACTATCTATAACCCCCATGATGTCATATAAGACCTCTGGGGGACATTCACATGTTTTTTGGGGGGGTTTATTTGACATTTTTCCACTATAGCTGGGGCATCCATAGGAGCAGCATCTATGGGAGCCCCAGTTACAGAGGAAAACATCCCCCTGTAGTGACAATAGTCACTGGCAGAGCTGATCAGGGTCTGCTAAGACCCTGTAGCTCTGCTGTAACAGCGGATCCCGGCGGTCACATGACCGCAGGCTTGTGTAGTGGAAGTTATACTTCCACTTTCAAACTTTAGTACATAGCACTCATTGAGTGCTGTTTATTTGGAAAGGAAAAGGCAGAAGGGGTTAAAAACTGCTTCTCCCTTCTCCTTCGGGTTCTCAGCTGCATTCAAAGACCCTTAACATTTTTCCTTTTTTGTCAACGGTGCTGTGAAAGGGTATTTTCTTTGTGGGATGAGTTGAACTTTTTAATGGTACTATTTGTTGGTTTTTGCACCAAAAATGCAAAAAAAAAAGCATATGTATTTCATGGCATTTTTGCAACACCCCAAACACTGCTCCAAAAATGTGTATGTGAAGCAAGCGTAAGATTGTCAGGTTGTCAGACCAAAACTAACAGTGTAGTTCTGCAATCTTGCCATTTAAAAATATTCAATGTGATCGAATTATGACTCGCAGATTGCCACAACAGCAACCGAAAAATGGCAATAAAGCCATCGTTTTTGGATTTCTTGCAATCTGCGGGTTACGGTTGGGGCAAGTTGCAAACTGCAAAGTGACCACATTGATTTTTCTTAGGTTCTGAGGCAGGAGTACACTGATAATTTCATCCGTGCAACCAGTGTCATGGCCAAAGTCGCCATGTAGCCCAAAGCCTAATAGTGAAGGGTATATAGTAAATGTTGGGCACCCCACTCTCACTTTCTGGAGCCGCAAAGTTTATTAATTCAAATGTAGCAATTGGTTCTAAAATTAGAACATGTCAAGATGCAACAGCTTGAACAGCAATTTCCACTACTTCAATAACAACTCTTTTGCAGACAACTAACTAAATACAAGTATTATAAGTACGTTGAAATTGGAGCTGTTACTACAAATGTTCTGCAAAGCCCAGTTTAAAAGAAGATCTGTTACCAGGACAGATACATCTGCTGATTGGCATCACAAATTCAAGTCCGGCAGCCACTAGTGACTGCATGCAATATGCAAATTAGAGGCCTCTTTGAAGACAATGTGAAGAAACCGGAAAATTAGCAATTCCACCGATATAGCCATCAGTGCATTTTTCTACATCAGACCTGTATTCGTCCACTTTGAGACAATGTAATTTAGGCCATGTTCGTATCTGTGCCAGAGTTTGTTTAGAGCTTCTGACGCAGATCCCGCACAAAATGCCGGACAAATTAAAACAGCATGTTGTGCTATTTTGTCTGATAGAATGAAGGCATGCCGACAGCTGGATCGATCCCATTTAGAGATGAGCGAGCACCAAAATGCTCGGGTGCTCGTTGCTCGAGTCGAACTTTCCGCGATGCTCGAGAGTTCGTTTCGAGTAACGAACCCCATTGAAGTCAATAGGAGACTCGAGCATTTTTGTATATCACCCATGCTCTGCTAAGGTTTTCATTTGTGAAAATCTGGAAAACCCAAGAAAGTAATGGAAACAACACAGAAACGGATAGGGCAGGCGAGTGGCAACATGCTGGGCAGCATCTCAGGTTCCCAGGTCCCACTATTAAGCCACAATAGTGGCAAGAGTGGGCCCCCCCCCCTAACAATTTTTACTTCGGACAAACCCTCATTAGCAAGGCACACCTTAGCTAAGCACCACACTACCTCTAACTAAGCACAAGCACTGCCTGCGGGACACAGCGCTGCCTCTTCTCCTGGGTTACATGCTGCCCAACCCCCCCACACGACTCTGCGTCCGCAGCGCACACAAAAGTGTCCCTGCGCACCCTTCAGCTGCCCTCATGCCACATGCTGGCTGCATAGCCACACCACCCTCATGTCTATTTCTCAGTACATCTGCGATGAGGAGGAACTGGAGGCACACACTGCAGAGGGTTGGCAGGGCCATGCAGCGACCCTCTTTAAAAGGGGCGGGGCGATAGCCCACATTGCTGTACAGAAGCAATGAGAAATCCAATCCTGTACAACCTCCATCTGGAGCTGCACACAGTATTCATTCTGTCAAGGTGTCGCATAGCTCAACCCAGACTGCAAGGGGAAAGCCATCTGCGCTCTGCCCCCTACTCAAGTCAGTCAGTGTCTTTGTGCCAGACAGGTCAAACACTGTGATGGGAACTACGTGGTCACCAACTGCATAGGTGGGTCCTAGGCAACCCAAGACATGAACAATAAATAAATCTGAGCAGCCAAACATGGCAGACTTGCACCGCGCCCACGTCATAGGCCTCGGCCCACAGATTCAGCAATCGTAGGCAGGAAGCAGACTTTCACTGCACCCAGGACATAGGCCTCTGCACAAACCCTCAGCAATCGTGGGCCTAGAGCAGACTCCAATGCTAGCGTAGCTGTGAACGTCTCATTAGCGCTGTATTGCTCCAGTAGTTTGTCCCAATGCAGTGCCCCTGATAGTAGAGCTAACGTCAGATTAAATACAGGTGGGCTTCGGCCCACACTCCATGCCTCAGTCAGACTGGGTTTTTTTTTACAAATAGTCACAGGCAGGTACAACTCCGCAATGGGAATTCCGTGTGCACCCACAGCACGGGTGGCTCCCTGGAACCCACCGGCGGTACATAAAGAATTCCCATTGCAGTGCCCTGGACAGCAGAGCTAACGTCCGATAGAATGCAGGTGGGCTTTGGCCCACACTGCATGCCCCAGTCAGACTGGGTTTTTTTATAAATAGTCACAGGCAGGTAAAACTCCACTATGTGAAGTCCCTGTGGACCCACAGCATGGATGGCTCCCTGGAACCCACCGGTGGTACATAAATTTATCTTATTGCAGTGCCCTGCACAGCTGAGGTAACGTCAGATTAAATACAGGTGAGCTTCGGCCCACACTGCATGCCCCAGTCAGACTGGGGTTTTTATAAGTAGACACAGGCAGGTACAACTCTCCTATGTGAAGTCCCTGTGGACCCACAGCATGCGTGGCTCCCTGGAACCCACCGACGGTACATAAATATATCCCTTTGCAGTGCCCTGGACAGCAGAGCTAACGTCAGATAAAATACAGGTGGGCTTTGGCCCACACTGCATGCCCCAGTCAGACTGGGGTTTTTAATAAGTATACACAGGCAGGTACAACTCCCCTATGTGAAGTCCCTGTGGACCCACAGCATGGGTGGCTCCCTGGAACCCATCGTTGGTACATAAATAAATCCCATTGCAGTGCCCTGCACAGCTGAGCTAACGTCAGATAAAATACAGGTGAGCTTCGGCCCACACTGCATGCCCCAGTCAGACTGGGGTTTTTAATAAGTATACACAGGCAGGTACAACTCCCTAATGTGAAGTCCATGTGGACCCACAGCATGGGTGGGTCCCAGGAAGCCACCGGCAGTACATAAATATATGCCATTGCAGTGCCCTGGACAGCAGAGCTAACGTCAGATAAAATACAGGTGGGCTTTGGCCCACACTGCATGCCCCATTCAGACTGGGGTTTTTAATAAGTAGACACAGGCAGGTAAAACTCCCGTATGTGAAGTCCCTGTGGACCCACAGCATGGGTGGCTACCTGGAACCCACTGGCGGTACATAAATATATCCCATAGCATTGCCCTGGACAGCAGAGCTAATGTCAGATTAAATACAGGTGGGCTTCGGTCCACACTGCATGCCCTCGTCAGTCTGGGTTATTTTTTTGGGGGGCCATGTACATGGAACACCGCGATGCGAACACTTAGTGCACTGATAGTATGCACAGACCCCTGTAATACTCCTGTAGCAATGGTATAAGCTGACCCCACTAACAGTTATGTTGCAGAAGTCTAGGGAGACCCTATTAACACTTCTGTAGTAATAGTATAGATGGACCCCAGTAACATTTCAGTAGCAGCAGTATAGGTAGAGCCCAGTATCAGTTTCATTTCAGTAGTAACTGTATCGGCAGACCCCTGTAACATTTCCGTTACAGCAGTATAGGCAGAGCCCAGTATTAGTGGGATTTCAGTAGTAAGAGTATAGACAGATAGACAACACTAGAGATGAGCGAACGTGTTCTTCCGAGCTTGATATTCGTGCGAATATTAGGGTGTTCGGGATGTTCGTTATTTGTAACGAACACCATGCGGTGTTCTGGTTACTTTCACTTCCTTCCCTGAGACGTTAGCGCGCTTTTTTTGGCCAATTGAAAGACAGGGAAGGCATTACAACTTCCCCCTGTGACGTTCAAGCCCTATACCACCCCCCTGCTGTGAGTGGCTGGGAAGATCAGGTGTCACCCGAACATAAAAGTCGGCCCCTCCCGCGGTTCGGCTCAGATGCCTGGTGAGTTAGCTGAGGGACAGTGCTGTTTGTACCAGAGCTGCTGTAGGGAAAGAATTGGTAGTTAGTGTAGGCTTCAAGACCCCCCAAAGGTCCTTATTAGGGCCACTGATAGCTGTGTGTTGGCTGCTGTTAGCAGTGCCATTTTTTTTTTCCTCAAAATCGGCTCTGCAGAGCGTTGCACCCGGCATTAGGGACAGAAGTGCTGCATAGGCAGGGAGAGTGTTAGGAGTGAGTGTGGCCTTCAAGAACCTCAACGGTCCTTTCTAGGGCCATATTTATCCGTGTGCAGTACTGTCCAGGCTGCTGTTAGCTGTGCTGCATTTTTTTTTGCTTCTCAAAATCGCCTCTGCAGAGCATTCCACCCTCCATTGATACTGCAGGGAAAGAATTGTATAGGCAGGGCCACAACACAGTTATTATTCATAGAATATACGCAGTGCTGCCTTTTGCTTGTAAAACAAGTGAAAATAATTCTATTTGTCCTGCCTCTGTCCGTCCTAACGCCGGTGGACACGTGTCGGCTGCGTGTGCAACCTGTAAAAATCATACGCACCCAGCTACGTTTTACTCCTGGCTTCGCCATTTGCTTTCCTTAATTGGGAAAAAAAATACCTGCTCTGCCACAGTTAATAACTCTGCTACCCTCACGTTCTGTGACACATTAGCAGGAAAACAGCACAGTTATTAAACTTCTCATGTTCATAGAATATACGCAGTGCTGCCTTTTGCTTGTAAAACAAGTGAAAATAATTCTATTTGTCCTGCCTCTGTCCGTCCTAACGCCGGTGGACACGTGTCGGCTGCGTGTGCAACCTGTAAAAATCATACGCACCCAGCTACGTTTTACTCCTGGCTTCGCCATTTGCTTTCCTTAATTGGGAAAAAAAATACCTGCTCTGCCACAGTTAATAACTCTGCTACCCTCACGTTCTGTGACACATTAGCAGGAAAACAGCACAGTTATTAAACTTCTCATGTTCATAGAATATACGCAGTGCTGCCTTTTGGTGCAAAAAAACGGAAAATAATTCTATTTGTCCTGCCTCTGTCCGTCCTAACGCCGGTGGACACGTGTCGGCTGCGTCTGCAACCTGTAAAAATCATACGCACCCAGCTACGTTTTACTCCTGGCTTCGCCATTTGCTTTCCTTAATTGGGAAAAAAAATACCTGCTCTGCCACAGTTAATAACTCTGCTACCCTCACGTTCTGTGACACATTAGCAGGAAAACAGCACAGTTATTAAACTTCTCATGTTCATAGAATATACGCAGTGCTGCCTTTTGGTGCAAAAAAACGGAAAATAATTCTATTTGTCCTGCCTCTGTCCGTCCTAACGCCGGTGGACACGTGTCGGCTGCGTCTGCAACCTGTAAAAATCATACGCACCCAGCTACGTTTTACTCCTGGCTTCGCCATTTGCTTCCCTTAATTGGGGAAAAAAATACCTGCTCTGCCACAGTTAATAACTCTGCTACCCTCACGTTCTGTGACACATTAGCAGGAAAACAGCATAGTTATTAAACTTCTCATGTTCATAGAATATACGCAGTGCTGCCTTTTGCTTGTAAAACAAGTGAAAATAATTCTATTTGTCCTGCCTCTGTCCGTCCTAACGCCGGTGGACACGTGTCGGCTGCGTGTGCAACCTGTAAAAATCATACGCACCCAGCTACGTTTTACTCCTGGCTTCGCCATTTGCTTTCCTTAATTGGGAAAAAAAATACCTGCTCTGCCACAGTTAATAACTCTGCTACCCTCACGTTCTGTGACACATTAGCAGGAAAACAGCACAGTTATTAAACTTCTCATGTTCATAGAATATACGCAGTGCTGCCTTTTGCTTGTAAAACAAGTGAAAATAATTCTATTTGTCCTGCCTCTGTCCGTCCTAACGCCGGTGGACACGTGTCGGCTGCGTGTGCAACCTGTAAAAATCATACGCACCCAGCTACGTTTTACTCCTGGCTTCGCCATTTGCTTTCCTTAATTGGGAAAAAAAATACCTGCTCTGCCACAGTTAATAACTCTGCTACCCTCACGTTCTGTGACACATTAGCAGGAAAACAGCACAGTTATTAAACTTCTCATGTTCATAGAATATACGCAGTGCTGCCTTTTGGTGCAAAAAAACGGAAAATAATTCTATTTGTCCTGCCTCTGTCCGTCCTAACGCCGGTGGACACGTGTCGGCTGCGTCTGCAACCTGTAAAAATCATACGCACCCAGCTACGTTTTACTCCTGGCTTCGCCATTTGCTTTCCTTAATTGGGAAAAAAAATACCTGCTCTGCCACAGTTAATAACTCTGCTACCCTCACGTTCTGTGACACATTAGCAGGAAAACAGCACAGTTATTAAACTTCTCATGTTCATAGAATATACGCAGTGCTGCCTTTTGGTGCAAAAAAACTGAAAATAATTCTATTTGTCCTGCCTCTGTCCGTCCTAACGCCGGTGGACACGTGTCGGCTGCGTCTGCAACCTGTAAAAATCATACGCACCCAGCTACGTTTTACTCCTGGCTTCGCCATTTGCTTCCCTTAATTGGGGAAAAAAATACCTGCTCTGCCACAGTTAATAACTCTGCTACCCTCACGTTCTGTGACACATTAGCAGGAAAACAGCATAGTTATTAAACTTCTCATGTTCATAGAATATACGCAGTGCTGCCTTTTGCTTGTAAAACAAGTGAAAATAATTCTATTTGTCCTGCCTCTGTCCGTCCTAACGCCGGTGGACACGTGTCGGCTGCGTGTGCAACCTGTAAAAATCATACGCACCCAGCTACGTTTTACTCCTGGCTTCGCCATTTGCTTTCCTTAATTGGGAAAAAAAATACCTGCTCTGCCACAGTTAATAACTCTGCTACCCTCACGTTCTGTGACACATTAGCAGGAAAACAGCACAGTTATTAAACTTCTCATGTTCATAGAATATACGCAGTGCTGCCTTTTGCTTGTAAAACAAGTGAAAATAATTCTATTTGTCCTGCCTCTGTCCGTCCTAACGCCGGTGGACACGTGTCGGCTGCGTGTGCAACCTGTAAAAATCATACGCACCCAGCTACGTTTTACTCCTGGCTTCGCCATTTGCTTTCCTTAATTGGGAAAAAAAATACCTGCTCTGCCACAGTTAATAACTCTGCTACCCTCACGTTCTGTGACACATTAGCAGGAAAACAGCACAGTTATTAAACTTCTCATGTTCATAGAATATACGCAGTGCTGCCTTTTGGTGCAAAAAAACGGAAAATAATTCTATTTGTCCTGCCTCTGTCCGTCCTAACGCCGGTGGACACGTGTCGGCTGCGTCTGCAACCTGTAAAAATCATACGCACCCAGCTACGTTTTACTCCTGGCTTCGCCATTTGCTTTCCTTAATTGGGAAAAAAAATACCTGCTCTGCCACAGTTAATAACTCTGCTACCCTCACGTTCTGTGACACATTAGCAGGAAAACAGCACAGTTATTAAACTTAGATTATTCATTCACTAGAGGCAGTGGGGCCTTTCGTTTTCAAAAAAGGGAAAAAATTATATTTGGCCTGCAGTCTTGAGCCAATTTATTAGCTGCCTGTGAAATCAAATCACTGGTAATACAGCATGCTGAGAGGTAGGGGTAGGCCTAGAGGACGTGGACGCGGCCGAGGACGCGGAGGGCCAAGTCAGGGTGTGGGCACAGGCCAAGCTCCTGATCCAGGTGTGTCGCAGCCGACTGCTGCGCGATTAGGACAGAGGCACGTTTCTGGTGTCCCAACATTCATCGCCCAATTAATGGGTCCACGCGGGAGACGGTTATTAGAAAATGAGCAGTGTGAGCAGGTCCTGTCCTGGATGGCAGAAAGTGCTTCGAGCAACCTATCGTCTACCCGCAGTTCTGCGCCGTCCACTGCTGCCAATCCGAATCCTCTGTCTGCTGCTCCTCCTTCCTCCCAGCCTCCTCACTCCACTACAATAACACCTGCTCAGGAGCGGGAACACTCCCAGGAACTGTTCTCGGGCCCCTGCTTAGATTGGGCAGCAGCGGTTCCTCTCCCACCAGAGGAGTTTATCGTCACTGATGCCCAACCATTCGAAAGTTCCCGGGGTCCGGGGGAAGAGGCTGGGGACTTCCGCCAACTGTCTCAACAACTTTCTGTGGGTGAGGAGGACGATGACGATCAGACACAGTTGTCTTGCAGTGAGGTAGTAGTAAGGGCAGTAAGTCCGAGGGAGCAGCGCACAGAGGATTCGGAGGAAGAGCAGCAGGACGATGAGGTGACTGACCCCACCTGGTGTGCAACGCTTACTCAGGAGGACAGGTCTTCAGAGGGGGAGTCAAGGGCATCAGCAGGGCAGGTTGCAAGAGGCAGTGCGGTGGCCAGGGGTAGAGGCAGGGCCAGACCGAATAATCCACCAAGTGTTTCCCAAAGCGCCCCCTCGCGCCATGCCACCCTGCAGAGGCCGAGGTGCTCTAAGGTCTGGCAGTTTTTCACAGAGACGCCTGACGACCGACGAACAGTGGTGTGCAACCTTTGTCGCGCAAAGCTCAGCCGGGGAGCCAACACCAACAGCCTCACCACCACCACCATGCGCAGACATATGATGGCCAAGCACCCCGCAAGGTGGGACGAAGGCCGTTCAGCGCCTCCGGTTTGCACCCCTGCCTCTCCCCCTGTGCCCCAACCTGCCACTGAGATGCAACCCCCCTCTCAGGACACAGGCACTACCGTCTCCTGGCCTGCACCCACACCCTCACCTCCGCTGTCCTCGGCCCCATCCAGCAGTGTAGTTCAGCGCACCGTCCAGCCGTCGCTTGCGCAACTGTTGGAGCGCAAGCGCAAGTACGCCGCCACGCACCCGCACGCTCAAACGTTAACCGTCCGCATAGCAAAATTCATCAGCCTTGAGATGCTGCCGTATAGGGTTGTGGAAACGGAGTCCTTCAAAAGTATCATGGAGGCGGCGGCCCCGCGCTACTCAGTTCCCAATCGCCACTACTTTTCCCGATGTGCCGTCCCAGCCCTGCACGACCACGTCTCCCGCAACATTGTACGCGCCCTCACCAACGCGGTTACTGCCACGGTCCACTTAACTACGGACACGTGGACAAGCACAGGCGGGCAGGGCCACTACATCTCCCTGACGGCACATTGGGTGAATTTAGTGGAGGCTGGGACAGAGTCAGAGCCTGGGAGCGCTCACGTCCTACCCACCCCCAGAATTGCGGGCCCCAGCTCGGTGGTGGTATCTGCGGAGGTGTATGCTTCCTCCACTAAAGCACCCTCCTCCTCCTCCTCCTCTGTCTCGCAATCAAGATGTGTTAGCAGCAGCATGTCGCCAGCAGTCGGTGTCGCGCGGTGTGGCAGCACAGCGGTGGGCAAGCGTCAGCAGGCCGTGCTGAAACTACTCAGCTTAGGCGATAAGAGGCACACGGCCCACGAACTGCTGCAGGGTCTGACACAGCAGACCGACCGCTGGCTTGCGCCGCTGAGCCTCCAACCGGGCATGGTCGTGTGTGACAACGGCCGTAACCTGGTGGCGGCTCTGCAGCTCGGCAGCCTCACGCACGTGCCATGCCTGGCCCACGTCTTTAATTTGGTGGTTCAGCGCTTTCTGAAAAGCTACCCACGCTTGTCAGACCTGCTCGTAAAGGCGCGCCGGGTCTGCGCACATTTCTGCAAGTCCCACACGGACGCTGCCACCCTGCGCACCCTGCAACATCACTTTAAGCTGCCAGTGCACCGACTGCTGTGCGACGTGCCCACACGGTGGAACTCTACGCTCCACATGTTGGCCAGGCTCTATGAACAACGTAGAGCTATAGTCGAATACCAACTCCAACAAGGGCGGCGCAGTGGGAGTCAGCCTCCTCAATTCCTTTCAGAAGAGTGGGCCTGGTTGGCAGACATCTGCCATGTCCTTGGTAATTTTGAGGAGTCTACCCAGGTGGTGAGCGGCGATGCTACAATCATTAGCGTCACCATTCCTCTGCTATGCATCTTGAGAAATTCCCTGCAAACCATAAAGGCATAAAGCTGCTTTGCGCTCGGAAAGGGGCGGGGGAAGACAGTATGCCGCTGGATAGTCAGGGCACCCTCCTGTCTATTTCTCAGCGCGTACAGGAGGAGGAGGAGGAGCATGAGGAGGATGAGGAGGAGGGGGAAGAGACAGCTTGGCCCGCTGCTGACGGTACACCGGCTGATTGCCTGTCATCCTTTCAGCGTGTATGGCCTGAGGAGGAGGAGGAGGAGGAGGATCCTGATAGTGATCTTCCTAGTGAAGACAGCCATGTGTTGCGTACAGGTACCCTGGCACACATGGCTGACTTCATGTTAGGATGCCTTTCTCGTGACCCTCGCGTTGCACGCATTCTGGCCACGACGGATTACTGGGTGTACACACTGCTCGATCCACGGTATAAGGAGAACCAGACAAGCTGATGGTAAAATTCCCAGCCGACAGCGCTAGTGGCAGAAGGCGCAGTACCGAGGGCAAGGTAGCAGGGGATGTGCGTAGATCGAGCAGCATGTACATCCCAGGCAGTGCAACAGTCTTTAAGGGCCTGGCCAGCTTTATGGCTCCCCACCAAGACTGTGTCACCGCTCCCCAGTCACGGCTGAGTCGGCGGGAGCACTGTAAAAGGATGGTGAGGGAGTACGTAGCGGATCGCACGACCATCCTTGGTGACGCCTCTGCCCCCTACAACTACTGGGTGTCGAAGCTGGACACGTGGCCTGAACTAGCGCTGTATGCCCTGGAGGTGCTTGCTTGTCCTGCGGCTAGCGTCTTGTCGGAGAGGGTGTTTAGTGCGGCTGGGGGAATCATCACAGATAAGCGTAGCCGCTTGTCAACCGACAGTGCCGACAGGCTAACACTCATCAAGATGAACAAAGGCTGGATTTCCCCAGACTTCTGTTCTCCACCAGCGGACAGCAGCGATACGTAAGCAATACGTAGGCTGCACCCGCGGATGGAAGCTACGTTCTCTCTCACCATCCAAAACGGGGACATTTCTGCTTCATCAATCTGTGTCTAATATTCCTCCTCCTCCTCCTCCTGCTCCTCCTCCTGAAACCTCATGTAATCATGCTGAACAGCAATTTTTCTTAGGGCCACAAGGCTCACTCAAATAATTTTTCAGAACAATTTTTATAAGTTTCAATGCGCTTAAAAGCATTGGAACTTTAACTTGAACCAATTTTTCGTTACACTGGGCTGCCTCCAGGCCTAGTTACCACTTAAGCCACATTAACCAAAGCGATTAATGGGTTTCACCTGCCCTCTTGGCTGGCCATGGCCAATTTTTGGGATGTACATTAGTACTGTTGATACAGCAATTTTTGTGGGCCCTCGCCTACAGTGTAATCAAATTAATTTTTAGCCCACCTGCATTACAGCTGACGTTACCTCAGCTGTGTTGGGCAATGCAATGGGATATTTTTGTGTACCGCTGGTGGGTTCCAGGGAGCCACCCATGCTGTAGGTGCACACGGAGTTTTTAATACATCTGTACACTTGTAAAGAACCCCAGTCTGACTGGGGTATGCAGTGTGGGCCGAAGCCCACCTGTATTACACACAACATTACTACCTCAGCTGTGTTGGGCAATGCAATGGGATATTTCTATGTACCGCCGGTGGCTTCCTGGCACCCACCCAGGCAGTGGGTCCACAGGGAGTTTAACCTACATGTGTCCACTTCTAAAGAACCCCAGTCTGACTGGGGCATGCAGTGTGGGCCGAAGCCCACCTGCATTATGCACGACATTACTACCTCAGCTGTGTTGGGCAATGCAATGGGATATTTTTGTGTACCGCCGGTGGGTTCCAGGGAGCCACCCATGCTGTAGGTGCACACGGAGTTTTTAACACATCTGTACACTTGTAAAGAACCCCAGTCTGACTGGGGCATGCAGTGTGGGCCGAAGCCCACCTGTATTACACACAACATTACTACCTCAGCTGTGTTGGGCAATGCAATGGGATATTTCTATGTACCGCCGGTGGCTTCCTGGCACCCGCCCAGGCAGTGGGTCCACAGGGAGTTTAACCTACATGTGTCCACTTCTAAAGAACCCCAGTCTGACTGGGGCATGCAGTGTGGGCCGAAGCCCACCTGTATTACACACGACATTACTACCTCAGCTGTGTTGGGCAATGCAATGGGATATTTTTGTGTACCGCTGGTGGGTTCCAGGGAGCCACCCATGCTGTAGGTGCACACGGAGTTTTTAATACATCTGTACACTTGTAAAGAACCCCAGTCTGACTGGGGCATGCAGTGTGGGCCGAAGCCCACCTGCATTATGCACGACATTACTACCTCAGCTGTGTTGGGCAATGCAATGGGATATTTTTGTGTACCGCCGGTGGGTTCCAGGGAGCCACCCATGCTGTAGGTGCACACGGAGTTTTTAACACATCTGTACACTTGTAAAGAACCCCAGTCTGACTGGGGCATGCAGTGTGGGCCGAAGCCCACCTGTATTACACACAACATTACTACCTCAGCTGTGTTGGGCAATGCAATGGGATATTTCTATGTACCGCCGGTGGCTTCCTGGCACCCACCCAGGCAGTGGGTCCACAGGGAGTTTAACCTACATGTGTCCACTTCTAAAGAACCCCAGTCTGACTGGGGCATGCAGTGTGGGCCGAAGCCCACCTGTATTACACACGACATTACTACCTCAGCTGTGTTGGGCAATGCAATGGGATATTTTTGTGTACCGCTGGTGGGTTCCAGGGAGCCACCCATGCTGTAGGTGCACACGGAGTTTTTAATACATCTGTACACTTGTAAAGAACCCCAGTCTGACTGGGGCATGCAGTGTGGGCCGAAGCCCACCTGCATTATGCACGACATTACTACCTCAGCTGTGTTGGGCAATGCAATGGGATATTTCTATGTACCGCCGGTGGCTTCCTGGCACCCACCCATGCTGTCGGTCCACAGGGACTTCACAATAGGGAGTTGTACCTGCCTGTGTCTATGAATTAAAAAGCCCGGTCTAACTGGGGCATGCAGACACCTTGACAGAATGAATAGTGTGTGGCACATAGGTTCCCCATTGCTATGCCTACGTGTGCAGCTCCTGATGGCGGTGGCACAGGATTCTATTTCTCATTGCTTCTGTACAGCA
Source organism: Eleutherodactylus coqui (assembly GCF_035609145.1). NCBI lineage: Eukaryota > Metazoa > Chordata > Amphibia > Anura > Eleutherodactylidae > Eleutherodactylus > Eleutherodactylus coqui. Next base: position 323,774,295 of record NC_089837.1, on the reverse strand, counting down.
TTGTGGGCTATCGACCCGCCCCTTTTAAAGAGGGTCGCTGCCTAGCCGTGCCAACCCTCTGCAGTGTGTGCCTGCGGTTCCTCCTCATGGCAGACGCACTTCTAAATAGACATGAGGCTGGTGTGGCATGAGGGCAGCTGAAGGCTGCGCAGGGACAGTTTGGTGTGTGCTGTGGGGGGGAGGGGGGGCGGTTGGTCAGCATGTAACCCAGGAGAAGTGGCAGCGGAGTGTCATCCAGGCAGTGATTGTGCTTTGTTGTAGCTAGTGTGGTGCTTAGCAAAGGTATGCCATGCTAATGAGGGCTTTTCAGAAGTAAAAGTTGTTGGGAGGGGGGGGGGGGCCCACTCTTGCCGGTATTGTGGCTTAATAGTGGGACCTGTGAACTTGAGATGCAGCCCACCATGTAGCCCCTCGCCTACCCTATCCGTTTCTGTGTCATTCCCATCACTTTGTTGAATTGCCCAGATTTTCACACATGAAAACCTTAGCGAGCATCGGCGAAATACAAAAATGCTCTGGTCGCCCATTGACTTCAATGGGGTTCGTTGTTCGAAACGAACCCTCGAGCATCGCGGGAAGTTCGTTCCGAATAACGAGCACCCGAACATTTTGGTGTTCGCTCATCTCTAGACAACACCTATGTGGAAAAGCTAGTATTTTCTGAGACAAGAGAGGGGCATTTAATTGCAATGAAAAGGATATTCAAGGTACTGAAAGTCTGCACTCCTTCTCATCTCAAGCTGAAAAATGGAAAGGCTTCATTCCTCTGGTTTCAGTTGTCCATTTCAAAGTGTTAGTAAATAGCAATACAAGTTTCCGGCTACTACCACGCATCTTTCTTAGGAATTACCAAAGATGATCACAAGTAAAGGTCTCATCATCGGTCAGTCCAAAATCATTCAGGGAGTATGTGGTTCTCAGCTGGCCTGCTTCCATTAAGGATCGATACCTGCTGCAACTCTGTCCCTTGCCCTGTAGGGATGCTGTGTTCTATAGTCACCTGTATTCCGACCTCACCTGTACGCTTATCTTTGGTGAACAAGGCATTGCGCCGAAATGCGTTCTTGTTTGTATCATGTACCTGATTGTACAAGCATAAGGAAAGAATAAAGCAAAGAAAAATCATCTGATGTGTCCGTATTCCCATGTATCCACTATCTTTGGACTTAGCAGTACCAACAAGTTGGAAGCCACCATTGCTCTACCAGTCGGCTGAAAGCTTCAGCTAGGGATAACGGAATACTACCGCGGTTTTATTTTGTTGGTTTTCAGAATGTGGCCAGGATTAAGTGGGCCGTGGCAGGGGAGTGGTGGGGGGCTTTCTTATTGTGCCGTTTAAGGTGAAATTCTTGGACTGCCGCCAGACGGACCACTGCGAAAGCATTTGCCAAGAATGTTTTCATTGTTGGAGGAGGAGGGGAATGTTTTTGAGGCAGTACGTGTCTTGTCCACTTGTCCGTGGTTATATGCACCTTACCAGTAACTGCGTTGGTGGGAAAGTGGTCGTGACTGTGGACCTATTACCGCGGTTTTATTTCGTTGGTTTTCGGAATGTGGCCAGGATTAAGTGGGCCGTGGCAGGGAGGGGGGGGGGTGGTGGGGCTTTCTTATTGAGTCGTTTAAGGTGAATTTCTTGGACTGCCACCAGACGGACAACTGCGAAAGCATTTGCCAAGAATGTTTTCATTGTTGGAGGAGGAGGAGAAGGGGGATGTTTTTGAGGCAGTACGTGTCCTGTCCACATGTCCGTGGTTATATGCACCTTCCCAGTAACCGCGTCGCTGAAAAATTGTCGCGCCTGGGGACCTAGTAGCGCGGCCTCGCCTCCATCATCTCTTTGGGAAGCCTCTGTTTCCACAACCCTGTAACATAGCAGTAGCAGCAGTATATCAGCAGAACCCAAAATTAGTAACATTTCAGTGGTAACAGTATGGGCAGACCCCAGTAACATTTCATTGGCAGCAGTGCAGACAGACCCCAGTAACATTTCATTCGCAGCAGTATAGACAGACCCCAGTAACATTTCAGTAGTATCAGTAGGACAGGCCCCAGTAATATTTCAGTTCCAGCTGTGCAGACAGACCCCAGTAACATTTCAGTAGTAGTAACAGTATAGACAGACCCCTTTAACATTTCCGTAGCAGCAGTGTAGGCTGACCCCAGTAACATTTCATTTGCAGCAGTGCAGACAGACCCCAGTAACATTTCAGTTCCAGCAGTGCAGACAGACCCCAGTAACATTTCAGTAGTATCAGTAGGGACAGGCCCCAGTAACATTTCATTTGCAGCAGTGCAGACAGACCCTAGTAACATTTCAGTTCCAGCTGTGCAGGCAGACCCTAGTAAAATTTCAGTTCCAGCAGTGCAGACAGACCCCAATAACATTTCAGTTCCAGCAGTGCAGACAGACCACAGTAACATTTCAGTAGTAGTAACAGTATAGACAGACCCCTTAAACATTTCCGTAGCAGCAGTGTAGGCTGACCCCAGTAACATTTCATTTGCAGCAGTATAGACAGACTCCAGTAACATTTCAGTAGCAGCAGTCTAGGCAGAGCCCAGTAACATTTTAGTTGTAAAAGTATAGACAGACCCCAGTAACATTTCATTTGCAGCAGCATAGACAGACCCCAGTAACATTTCATTTACAGCAGTATTGACAGACCCCAGTAACATTTCAGTAGTAATAACAATATAGACAGACCCCTTTAACATTTCTGTAGCAGCAGTGTAGGCTGACCCCAGTAACATTTCACTTGCAGCAGTATTGACAGACTGCAGGAATTTTTCTGTTGTAGTAACAGTATAGACAGACCCCAGTAACATTTCCGTTGGAGCAGTATAGGCAGAGCAGCACATTAACATTTCAGTTGCAGCAGTATAGGCAGAGCCCAGTATTTGTAACATTTCAGTAGTAGCAGTATAGTCAGACCCCAGTAACATTTACATTGAAGCAGTATGGACAAAGCAGCAGATTCACATTTCCCTTGCAGCAGTATAGGGAGAGCACAGTATTTGTAACATTTCAGTAGTAGCAGTATAGACAGGCCCCAGTAACATTTACGTAGAAGCAGTATGGGCAAAGCAGCAGATTCACATTTCCCTTGCAGCAGTATAGGGAGAGCACAGTATTTGTAACATTTCAGTAGTAGCAGTATAGACAGGCCCCAGTAACATTCATGTAGAAGCAGTATGGACAAAGCAGCAGATTCACATTTCCCTTGCAGCAGTATAGGGAGAGCATAGCATTTGTAACATTTCAGTACTTGCAGTATAGACAGACCCCAGTAACATTTACGTAGAAGCAGTATAGGCAAAGCAGCACATTCACATTTCCCTTGCAGCAGTATAGGGAGAGCACAGTATTTGTAACATTTCAGTAGTAGCAGTATAGACAGGCCCCAGTAACATTTATGCAGAAGCAGTATAGGGAGAGACCAGTATTAGTTACATTTCAGTAGTAGCAGTATACACAGGCCCCAGTAGCATTTACGTTGAAGCAGTATGGGCAGAGCCCAGTATTAGTAACATTACAGTAGTAATAGTATACACAAACCAAGGTAACATTTCAGGAGGAGAAGTATCGGCAGACCGAAGTTACATTTTTGTTGCAGAAGTATAGTCAGACCCCTCCAGCATTACTGTGGCAGAAGTATAGGTAGGCAGAACAGAGTTACATTTCTGTAGCAAAAGTGTAGGCCAACCCCAGACACAGTGGTGTACCATGAGTCCATAAAAATTACTTGGATTACATTCTAGGCGAGGCCCCGAAAAATTGGTGTACCAACAGTACAAATGTACCCCAGAAAAATTGCCCATGCCCAACCCAGAGGGCAGGTGAAACCCATTAATCGCTCAGCTTACTGTGGCTTAATTTGTAACTAGGCCTGGAGGCAGCCCAGTTAAAATAAAAATTGGTTCAGGTGGAAGTTTCAATGCTTTAATGAGAATTGAAACGTAGGGTATATTGCAATGCAGGGTATATTAAGCCAATGTGAGTTTCGCTGTATGGTGGTCTGTCACCGTGCATGCAATTTACAGCTGACACACCGCAGTGTAAAAAAAATTTTGAATTCTTATTGGCGTGCAGTTGGAGTGAGACAGCGCAAACTGCAGCCAGGAAAAAAATTATTTCGAAGACTGCAAGCACACCTAGCTGTGCAATAATGAGGTACTACAACTACCAGCAGCCACGGAGTTAAATGCAGACGGTCACAGATAGCCCTAAACAGGTGCTTTTTAGGGGTACTTGTTGACAAGATTCTACAGTAGCACTGTCCCTGCCTCACCAATACTTCCCCTATACTCTGTAGAATTGGCTGCAGACTGAGAGCGCAATAGTCTGCAGAGCCCAAGATGAAAGAAAAAATTTGGTGCAAAGCTGCTCCTAGCAGCAACAACTGTAATTCACACGGTAAGATGTGGCCCTAAGAAGCACCGTTGGGTTTCTTGTACACTACCCACTGTCCCTGCCTGACCAATACTGCCCGTATACTACGTAGTACAGACTGCAGCCTGAGAACGCTATAGCCTGCACGTGCGATATAAAAAAAAAAATATTGTGCAAAACTACTCCCAGCACCCACAACAGTAGTGCACTAGGTGAGCTGTGGCCCTAAGAAGGACCGTTTGGGTTCTTGAAGACGCTAACACTCACCCTACAGCAGCAGAAGCACTGTCCCTAATCTCTGCCAGCGTGTGTCTGTGGCGAGCAGCGGGTGGGGCTGCCTTATATACTCGGTGGTCACTTGATCTCGCCAGCCACTCACTGCAGGGGGGTGGGATAGGGCTGGAACTTCACAGGAGGAAGTTGTAATGCCTTCCCTGCGTTTCTATTGGCCTGAAAATGGTGCAAATTTTTCAGGGAAGGAAATGGAATTGACTCGAACACCGCGTGGTGCTCGTCACGAGTAACGAGCATATCGAACACCCTAATACTCGAATGTGTATCAAGCTCGGACGAGTATGCTCACTCATCTCTAATCCCATTATAACAAATGGAGCCTGTCTAGCGTTGTTCAGGTCCAGTATATACCAGATCCATCACTTCTATCTTTTTCAGCTCCAAGGTGTCACGGTCTGCTGGCTGCAACTGGGTCGTGGAACGGTGGTCTCAACGCTTAGATGGACTGGCTTCTCTTGTTTCGCATGTGGATTTTGCCCTGGTGTTTGTGGAAAACTGTCTGTCCAATTGCATTGCCTTGGTCATTATTTAAGTCTGCTTCTGAATCTGGTTGCTGTTGAGTATTTTCTCTCTCTTTGTGGAGAGGGGATATGTTCATGGTGGTGAGAGTTCTGCTGTAAGGCTAAGTGGTGCTTTTGTTGTTTTATTAGTGTTTTCCTTCTTTTAGATGCTAGAGTTAGTGGTATGAGTCGTGGGGTCGCCTTTATCAAGACGATAACCTTGCTTTTAGGCAGGGCAGTTCTAAGACGATAACCTTGCTTTTAGGCAGGGCAGTTCTAAGACGATAACCTTGCTTTTAGGCAGGGCAGTTCTTGTCTTAGTAGTCAGGGTAAGGTTGACCCTTCCTCCTTTTGTTTAGATTATATGAGAGTTTACTCTGTTCCACAATCTGCTCCCTGTGTTAACACAACCTTACTTTCACCCTGGGTGTGGTGTCTTACGTTCAGAGCAAATATGACACAAGGATTGAGCCAAACAACAGAACCTGGTATAAACCCAGCCTAACAGGCAAATTCTTATTTTTGTATCCATTCAAAAAGGAAAAACCATATATTATTGGTAAGAAATGAATTAAATCTGCTATTTGTTGAGCTTTCCAAAGTGTAAATTGCTCTAATATGCTCTCTTGGCCTGATAGGCAGAACATAGATAGTCTTTCTGCAGTAGTGTCTTGGCCAAACTAAGCTGCAGGACGATGCCCTACTGTACTTGGTGGCCTGAATAGCAGTTTGTAAACACCCAAAAAGCAGTTGAGAAATTGCTATTTCTGGATTCAATAAATGAACAACACAAAGAAAGAATACTATTTCATAAGATCTTCAACTTCAGGCCGCCTGCACACAAGCGAGTTTGAATTGCGGAATCTGTGATCGTCTCTCACACAACGATCCATGGCATTCTGCACAAATTTAAATCAATAGAGCATCCGCATGTTCACTCACACAAGTGGACAGCGACTGTAATTATCCGCAGCATGCTCTATTTTTTCACGGATTTCGTGCGGAAGGCTACCATTGACTTCTGACCCACAGCCCTTCCACAATTGACATTGCGGAAAGGTCACGGATTCCGCGTCATCGCTAGGAGATGATGCAGGAAAAGCAGAGGTTAAAAATAAATAAATAAATCTGTAGTGCGCACGTCCACCGGCAAGCCTGGCAGACCATCTGCAATGCAGAAAAGATGACCTCATGACAGGTACGTGCGGACGCCTGCCAGGTACAGGGTTGGATTCCACTGCGGGCTCCCGGATGCGGAATCCGACCCGGTCGTGTGCTGCTGGCCTTATAGTGCAAAAAAATCTATACAAAGTATGTCATGTTTGAGGTCCCACGAAACATTGCACAGGTGTACAGATCCTTGTGTCCCTCTGGCAATGTCTCCACAAATCCGCATTATGAAGAGACAGGATCTTTGGAGGTCATGCTTCATAATGGGCTGATGATTGTTCTGTATGCATTTTATTATATATACCCTGTAAGAACTTTAAAACATTGTTGCACTGTGAAATCCACGACATTTGGTGCAGATTTGCGCACTGTGAGTTTGCTGTGGATTTTGCATTGTGCACAGACCCTTATACATTATATATAGTGTATACTATAAAATGGTGTCATTAAAAAAATACAACTTATCCCGCAGAAACAAGCCTTTAACTGGCTAGATCAATGGGAAAATAAAAAAGTTTCGGCTCTCAAAATGTAGGGATGAAAAAAATAAAAAATAAATTACTGTGTCCTGGGGCCAAAATAGGTGGAATTGATCCCTTATTCACACAGATTGTTTTATTTCAGAAATTAAGGTTAGGCATGGAGTTCCAAAATTTCACCACATGGTGGCGACATAATACAATAAGCAGTTGTTGAACACAGGCCAAACTACTAAAGCAATCTACTGGTCAGAAATAAACATGCCCAAAGGATAAGCGTCAGACTCCAGGAAGCGGGCCTGTGTTAAGACTAGTTGCTGAAGTTTGTTTTGCAGCATTGCCTGATATTCTACCCGGCGACAGGTAACGTCCCAATTGCTCATGCACATATTTGTTTTATTTGCTGTAATGAAGGAAAAGCACTGATTATCTTTAGAAGCTACTGTATTATTATTTCATCTGTGTCTGCAAGCTGTGGCTGATGTGAAACAACAATTCCCAGCATGTCTTGAGAGTCTGCAGCTTTCATTTGTTATACATATGATTTCAGTCATCTATAAAAATAAGGAGATTTATTGCTGTTGCCATAGAATACTTGAATTTACGTGAAAATTCTACTATATTTATGCAGTTGGTTCACCAGTCATGTGGACTCTCTTGCTTACCACACTTTATGGCAGTTGTGTATACAGGGTGGAGTCAAAAAGCCTGATCCAGTGCTAGATGTCAGTAGTGGTGTCATATGCTGAAATAAGTAGAGTGTACTGTAATAGGAAGGCTTGGATGCGCTACACAATGGTATAGCATACAGGCCTCTGGGGGCCCCGAAACATGGATTTCAATTTTGTATTGTGGTCCTTGTAAGAGACTGTAAAACCCATTTGCAAAGTTGAATAGTAGAAATCTACTTTCTGCATCCTCCTGCTACAATACATGCAGGGGCTGGCTGGCAGATTTTAGCCTGGAGGGCAAGCACTCAACACTAGCCCATGAGCAACAATTCAACCGTAAACTGCTTTCAAATTCTGCAACACAAATACAGCACCAAGACCAAGCCTAAAACACTTATACAGCACTAGAACCAAGCACAATACAGAGATCAATTGCAAAGTTAACTACTGGGAAACAAGTTTGTAATGTGTGAAACAACTCCCAGTATAAAGGTCTTTTTAGACACAACGATTATCGCTCAAAAGTCGCCCAAAAGATATCTTTTGGGCGATAATCGTTGTGTGCATTACACGGCAAGATGATCACTCAACGGCAGTTTGAGTGGCAGTTTTGAGTTTTCACTTTGCATGAGTGTGTAACTGAAGGCTCACGCTGTATGCACAAGACAAGCAGGGCCGCTATCTTCTGCATACTCCTGCTGTGTTCACGGACTGTATATCAGCTGAGCAGTCCGAGCAGGGTATACAGAACACAGCTGCAGCACTGTCTTCTGCATATTCCTGCTGTGTTCATGGAGCGCTCAGCTGGTATACAGCTGAGCGCTCTAAGCGGAGTATGCAGGGCACAGCTGGAGCACTGTCTTCTGCATACTCCTCCTGCTGTGTTCATGGAGTGCTGAGCGCTTTGAGCGGGGTATACAGAAGACAGCTGGACTGCTTGTCTTCTGCATACTTCTGCTGTGTTCTCCAAGCGGGATACCAGCTGAAACAATAGTATCAGCGGTATCCCGCTGAGAACTCAGCACGTGTCACTGGTAAGGCTCATTGTTCTCTTTCAGCTTGCTGGAAGACAACAATGAGCGAATCGTTAACGAAAACTGCACGATGTCTGTGCGTTTAGACCCAACGATTCTCACTCAAAAGACGGCATTGAGCAAATTTTGAGCGAGAATTGTTGGGTCTAGATGGGCCTTAATCGTAACAATGGTAAGGGTATACTGGGAATTGTTCTCTCACAAACAAAGTATTGCAGCCCATCATTCTAGCCATACAGGTGACTACAGTACTGATCAGACACAGATGGGGAATAGCAGGTGAACACCCCCTTTCCCACACTCACAGGTGTATCTCAGGAATGGCGTTTGGTATGCGACTCCCATCACTGACAGCAACAGCGTCCTGCTGTGCAGCTGTGCAGGCGCGCGATTAGCTTCTTCTCCTAGAGTCCAATCGTTCACTGCAACTATGGCACGTAGAGACAGTACCCATAGCGCATGCGTGGGACCAACCACCTATCACGTGATCCTATCTGTAGGCTCAATGTATGTCCTAATCGGTGATCTTGAAAAGAGCCGCTGTGCATGTGTACGGCTCCTGGTGCAGCCAGTAGATGTCACTCTATGGTGCCGGAGATATGGCACAAGCGCTTCAATCACAATAATCTCACCCCATAAAGAATTCAATAGGAAAAACTGTGCCAGTACTCTGCGCAAAAGTGATTAAACATCTATCAGGCACGTCAGAGCCAAATGGAATGGGTCTCTGTTTGATGTTCCTGCCCACGAAATGTAAATACATCCATTATACGCACATGTAAGGCTCTCTAACCCTCAGGTAACGCCTGAATTCAGATGATAAGCCACTGTGCCTATTCAATAAATTTATTACATATAGTAGAGAAAAATGTTCATTTTATAAGCTGCATGATAGGCATATCTGATGTCTGAAACAAGGCAGTATAGTAGAAATTACTGAAGAACGAGCTGATGGGAGGTGACACCAGACGAACAATACCCAGGGCACCTGGAGACACAGAAAACACGTAATTAAAATCATTTAAAAACAAAACATAAAAGGTATATACATTTACAGAACACAGCAACCTGAGAAATATATATACCTATAAATACGGTAAAGTACAATATTCCAAATTAAGGCCTTTTCGATAGAGTGTATCTAATTCAAAAATCCATTTTAACTCGAGGAACTTTAGCTTTTTCTCTCTATCACCCCCTCTTACATCAATTATCCGGTAGCGTAGCTGACTGACTGAGTGTCCTGTTTCACAAAAATGTTTGGCAGCTGGTACATTAACCCGGCCAGTCCTCACTGTACTTTGATGCTTACTGATTTAACATCATTGATGGTCTCACCCACATACAACAATTATCCTTGCCTTAATTGCGCTAGCTGCAATAATTTACTCAAAGGGTCGAGTTTTTCACACCCAAGAATAGGCAAAATATATAAGATCAAGGGGAGGTACACTTGACGTCAACATACATCATCTATCTGATCAGTTGTCCGTGTGGATTGTTGTATGTGGGTGAGACCATCAATGATGTTAGAGCTCGGATCAGTAAGCATTAAAGTACAGTGAGGACTGGCCAGGTTGCTCACAGGATTGACCTGTGGTATCAGTGATGGCGCCGCAAGTTGCACTAATAGAAAGAATACCCTGGTGACCATAAACACTTCATAAACTTGCTCCACCCGGTAACCCTAAGTAGTCTCCAGGGGAACTGGCCTGTGGGGTACATGCTCCCACCCGGGATGGAGCTGTCATTAGACCTGTTTTCATTCCAGCGACTGTCAATGCAGATCCTGATTCTCCTATAGACAATCATGGATGGCTTCCAGGATGATTTGGCCCTATCCTAGCAGAAAGAGGCCACTTCACGTTCACTTTCCTTACTTCAGTCACAGCAGTTGTCCCACAGGATTTAGAGAGATGTGGAAAGTGAATTTCTGCTTCTCACATGCTACTTTTCAGTTTGGTTTTACACTCTATCTCTTCCAGGGGCCACAATACAAAATTAAAATGCCTGTTATGGGGCCCTCAGGGATCCCTGCACCATACCATCGTGTAACACATCCATGTCTTCCTATTCAAGTATGCTACTGTTATTTCACTATAGGACACCAGTACTGAGATATAGAGCTGGATCAGGTTTTTTGACTGTACCCTGTATAAACCAATATTTGCAGTAAAGATGGAGGATGCCTGCGATATTTTTTAAATTAATTATTATTTTATTTTTCATTTTAGTTACACCCCATATGTAGGCACTAACTATCGAGATTCTCGGGCATCAATACTACGAGCGAGAAAAGATAGAACTTGCCTTATCTTCCTTACATGTAGTTTTTTTTCATATGCGAGAAAGTTGGGGCAGAACCTATTTTACAGCTTTTTTAATTCAAAATCGTGCGCAATAGAGCCCTATAGCCTGAGTAAGGGTATCATCACTCCTTAACCCCTTAAAGACGCGGCCCTTTTTTTTTTCTCTATTTTCGTTTTTTTCCTCCCCCCTTTAACAAAATCATAACTCCTTTATTTATCCATCTACGTTGCTGTATGAAGGCTTGTTTTTTGTGGGACAAGTTGTATTTTTTAATAGTGCTATTTAAAGTACCATATAATGTACTAAAAAATTTTAAAAAATTCTAGGTGGAGTAAAATGAACAAAAAACGACATTCCGCCATCTTTCAGTGCGTCTTGTTTCTACGGCGCACAAACTGCAACAAAAATGACATGAAACGTTATTCTATGGGTCAGTACGATTGCTATGATACCAAACTTGTATAGTTTTTCTTACTATACTACTCTTTTTTTTTTTTTCAAAGACATTTAATTTTTTTCAATTATTTTCTGCGGTCATTTTGTGCGCACAATAACTTCTTTATTTTTCCGTCGACGTAGTTCAGTGAGGGTTCATTTTTTGCTGGATGTCCTGTATTTTCCGTTAATACTAATTCAGAATACATACATCTTTTTGATGGCGTTTTATTGCGTTTATTCTGGGAGACAGGGTGAATGAAAAAGCGCATTTCAGGCGTTAATGCGTCCCCGCTCTCAAATGGAAGCATTTACAGCTAATAATGCAAGCCTAACACAAAAAACAAACCCTATCCCTCCATCCAAGGCAAAACTCAATGTCCACACTGCTAGGACCTTGCTCCAGCCCGCCAATCAGTAGCTTGTGGGCGTACACTGGGTGGATACAGCCCATCACTAGGTCTCCACCCTTACTTGTGGTGAAGACAAGATACAATAGTACTGAATCCTGCTGCACACTGGTGAGGGGCAAACACCTAAAACAGCTGTCTGTGTATGGATTGTGGCTTAGTTTTCAATTCTCAATCATTGTCTCAAAGACCTGTATAAAGTGTTGGACATTGATTTCAAGGAATGCTGCCATCCAGTAGGTGGTGCTGCAGAGGTATTGTTCCATCTTGCTTATTTGCATATATTTCCAAGAGGAGCTTGGATGGCTTTATAAGTCTCCTCACTCACCTTCTAGGTGCTATCTGTCATGTCCGTGCGGCTCACAAGCAACACGCTCAGCACGGACGCAGGGTGATGAAAACAACTGCAGTACTAAATAGATTTATGCACTCCCGAACAGTGTGCACCACAACTGAAATATGTAGCCCAGATGTAAAGCCCATGCGACACCAGAGCACGGCGCAGGGCAACACTATGCAGATCAGTAGCACCACTCCACGGGGGAAGGAAGCCTGGCCCTAACCTAGCAGGGAGGTGACAGGTCCCTGCCTAAAGTGGGGTCATCGCCCCACGGTCTTCTTTCTGGGCCCTGATTGTCCCTATAGGAACCCCTGGAGAGATTATCTGACACCACAAAGCAAAACAGAAATGAACAGCAGGAAAACAACTGAAAAGGAACGCGCAGCAACTTATCTGCGAGTTGCAATACATCCAACACGGAAGAGCTCCAAACTCCAAGGACTCCACCATGGAACGGAATAAGTAGCACTGATCACCAGGAGGGGTGAGAATATATAGCCACTCTGCACCTGAAAACTGGCAGATTGAATAGAAAACCACACCTCCACCCCACTCCCAGACATGACTAATCCAGCATGCAACCATGCAGCAAAGGCAGACAGCACCAGCAGACTCTGCACATGTAGCATTTTTCCTTGACCTGCTTAACAAGGCAACAGGTCTTTACCTGTGTTGAGGCCACCATGCCATGATGTATCGCGACCGACAAGCTGCGACACTGTCCCTAAGGAGTGATGATACCCCTCCCAACCCACATCATAGGACTTTCACTAGCCAAGCCAGAAACCTACTGCACACTGATGAGGGGCATGCAAGGCCTCATAAGTCTCCTAACTCACCTTCTGGGTGCTATCCCTAAGGAGTGATGATACCGCTCCCCTAGTGCAGTGTGTTACTATAAGCATGCTAGTAGAATAGATGAAAATCAAAGGTAAGCAAATTTACATTTACTGCCATCAATAAAAATATTATACTACTTGTAGATAAAAGATTGAGTATATTTTTAGATGTATTATCTGATTTTGAAGTTATAATATGTTCTAATAATATATTCTGATCATATGAACACCATGCAAAAGTTCACACTCCAGGACAAACAAGTAGGGCAGCGTCACACAAGCATTTGTGCAAATACCCCTACTACAGCATATTTGCACATGAAAAAGGTTTGGAGAGGAACATAATCAAGGCTTATTTAGACGACCGTATATCGGCTCGGTTTTCACGCCGAGCTGATATACGGTGTCCTTGTCTGCAGGGGAGGGGAGGGGGGATGGAAGAGCCAGGAGCAGGAACTGAGCTCCCGCCCCCTCTCCGCCCCTTGCCACTATTTGCAATAGGAGGGGGCGAGACCAATAAAATGGCACCAATAAAAGCTACAACAAAACAAGCCTTTTTTACGGCGATGTTGATGGAAAAATAAAAAGTTATGGCTTTTGAAAAGAGGAGATCCGCCCAAAATTGTTGGGTCTAAAATAAGCCATGTCACTAAGTGGTTAAAGAGGAAGCTGAAAAAATGAAGAAAGTCAAGACACCAATTAGCAAGGACTTCCAATCCAAGAAAAAGACATTTGAGGAACAACCCCAACATCACTCTGCTCACCATCCCTTCACATCCCGCTTTTCCCCCTGCACCTGGTGTGAACAGTGTCTTGTTCCATGTCTATCTTTGAGTGTGGAGATACCTGGTGTGAACAGTGCCTATCTTTCGGTGTGGAGACACCTGGTGTGAATAGTGTCTTGTTCAGTGTCTATCTTTAGGTGTGGAGACACCTGGTGTGAACAGTGTCTTGTTCTGCGTCTATCTTTGAGTGTGGAGACACCTGGTGTGAACAGTGTCTTGTTCAGTGTCTGTCTTTAACTGTGCAGACTTTAGGTTCCAGTGTGGGGCTGTCCTTATTAGGATCGAGTTAGTGTAGGGAGTCACAGAATAACAAGGACACTACATTGGGCCATTACATTCTTAATTGCTTTACAGCCAGTTTTGTTGTGTTACGATAATAGAACAATAGCTTTTCAATGGGCTAAAATAACTTTCTGACAGGTTATCACAATCAAGTTAAACTTTGCTGCATTTGTAGGCCAGCGTAAGGAGAATTGTAAGGTGAGTATATTATATAGTTTGTTATTTTCTACTGGAGGACATCTCTATGCAGTTTCACTGCCATCAAAAAACATCTATTGATGCCTTTCTTGGATAATAGAATTGCTCTGTGATTTTCTTTTTAATAGTAATTTTCTAAACCAATTTGATGCTTAGGGCGGCACAAAGATCCTTAAAGGGGTGGTCTCGCGAAACCAAGTGGGGTTATACACTTCCGTATGGCCATATTAATGCACTTTGTAATATACATCGTGCATTAAATATGAGCCATACAGAAGTTATTCCACTTACCTGCTCCGTTGCTAGCGTCCTCGTCTCCATGGTTCCGTCTAAATTCGCCGGCAGCTTGCTTTTTTAGACGCGCTTGCGCAGTCCGGTCTTCTCCATTCAGCACGAGCCGCTTCTGTGTGCTCCCCGCTACAGCTCTTCTGCGCATGCGCAGACGAGCTGTCACTGCTCGGGAGCGCGCTGGAGCGGCCATTCTGTACCTTCCTCTGTTAGAGGAAGGTGCAGAAACTGGAGCTGCCCAGCGGAGAATCCCAGCCCAGCCCAGCAGCCCCGAGAAGCGTCCCAGGTAAGTGATGGGTCGGGGGGGGCTGTCGCTGCGCCGGGGGGGCTGCCGATGTGATGGGGGAACTAGCGCTAGGCCGGGGGGGGCTGTCGCTGCGCCGGGGGGGCTGCCGATGTGATGGGGGAACTAGCGCTAGGCCGGGGGGGCTGTCGCTGGGGGGGGGCTGCGCCGGTTACCTTCTGCCTGGCGGTGGGTGACTGGTCAGCGGCTGCGGGGCGTCCGGTCGGCGGCTGCTTGGCGTCCGGTTGCCATGGAGACACAGCTGGCAGCGTCTCGGGAGCGCGCACGTCGGGCTGCAGCGAGCGACGGGGAAAGAGCCGGCGGCCATCTTGGGGAAACTTTTATAAGTTGCTGAAACGCTGGAACGGTAAGTAGAAACCAGCTAGGAAAGTAATTTACAGGGGTAATTAGTAATGTATGTTTAATTAGGGGGACTGGGCAAAAAAAAAAAATCACTGCTTCCTCGAGACATCTCCTTTAAGGCTGCCTGTTAATAGGCGATGATCCGCAGGCGATAAATCGCCCGCGGATCACTCTCTGCAAAGCTTTCTATAGCGGAAAGCGCAGCGCCGGCGACCACGAGCGGAGAATCATAGCGATTCTCGGCTCGTGTGATTTAAATCGCGGCATGCTGCAATCGCTGCGCTTCTCCGCGGTGAGCCTATCTGTTAGATGGACTCACGGAGGAGACCTGTCAGCTCTCCCCCCTCGTCCCCCGCAGCAGGATATCGCTAGCAATATTCCGCCTCGGCCGTGGGCAGGGGGCCTAAGTCCATTTTTACAATCACACAGTAGATGTTTTGTGTAGGATGTTTGTTTCGTCATTTATCCATAAAGTGAAAGGGTAACGGGTAAGTATTGTGTAACCATCTATTATCTGTAGGAAGAAATTGCTTTAGAAGCTACAAAACAGTGAAGCCCGGAGCAATTTTTTTCAAGTTGGAAAGTTCGTTCCTTGTTAATTTTCTATATTGTATGACACAATGTGTGGGCACAACCATAAAGGTTATCTTGCATTTAATTCAAATTCATGTTCATTCCTGTTCTATACCTGTCAGCATAAACTTATTATAAAACAAGCAACCTGCACAGTCCTTTTCTTTGATCTTACCCTACCGAAGCATCTTTGGCTTTACCCATCTATATTGTGTGTATATAGATTTAGACACCCGACTTATGCACACAATTAGGCCGGGCTCACACGACTGTATATGTAAAACCCTGCGTGACTCATGGTTTTACCACTGTGGAGCCGGGCTACCTCCGTGTATGGCATATCTCATGCAAAATCTTCCCATTTATTTATTTAATTTCCTGCGCTGGCGCTTCGCAACAATGCCTATACGCTGCTCGTACACAATGTAATTGCATATGTGCAGTGTTGATTTCACGCCCCTTAGGGAACAATGGTCTCTCTTGCGCGCGTAATACTTGGCAAAATAGAACATGCTGCATTCTTTTTTTGTGCTTGTGTATTATGCAAATGTGAGCGAAAGAGCGTAAGGCAATGTATTTGATTGCCTGCAAATTACCACGTATCACACCTGTGTACATCGCATGCATAATAAACTTACACTACTGTGTGAGCCCGGCGGTGGTGTTACTCATCATGATAAAATTGGGCCAGATCATCCCAATCAGATTTTTAATAAAAAATGTCTAAAATATCTCATTGGGCTGCCACTACTACTACCTCCACTCTTGTTGGAATCAGGTGTCCTAATTCACAATTACTTTTTTTATTCAGGCCGATCACTCCCTACCCAATTATTTCGCTCAGCACTCCACACTATCACTTTAGATTTATTATGCATAAAAGGCTTTTTTCATTGACTATTACTTTTTGTTCTTTTTTCCCCTCCAGGATGCTGCCCATAGTGGGTCATCTGCTGGATGTGCTATATTTGGAGCACACACCGTTCAGAATTTACACAGTCACTGCTTTACTTTTGCTCTTTGCTGGCATCATTGTTCGCACTCTCCTAAAGGTGGCGCTCTCCATACAGGCATACATAACCAATGCCAAAAGACTTCGTTGTTTTCCAGAGCCTCCGAGAAGCAATTGGATTTTTGGACACCTGGGAAAGGTATGCGAATATGCCCTAGTATTTGGAAATAATGGGATTAAGGGCTTATTCACACGTTAGTATTTTTCATCAATATTTTGAAATCCAAAAACAGGAGCCGGTCCAAAATTCGGAAGAAATGCAGTTTTTTCCATTATACATCTCTGTACATTCCACTCCTGGTTTGGGCTTACAAAATACTTATGTAGAGTACTGAAGAGTGAATAAGCCTTAGGGGTTTTGAAATGATTGGGTGTGGTGGTGATTTTTTTTTATTACTGTTCATTATGATAATTATTTATTGCCTTGCTTTTACAATGTGCCTAGAAAAGACTTTAACTGGAGGTGTTGTAGGAGGACTCTGAAAGTGTGGTAAATGTCACGATCAGGGCTGTGCTGGGTCTAGTTAGATCCTACAACTTGGTTACATGACCAGTCTGCCTTTTAACACATTATAGCTAGGACCAACAGAGGCAGAACATTGTACACATATATTCTCAATTGCATGTAAAAATGGAGAAGACAGTGGACTAATGAAGTATTTACTCCTTCTGCTCTAGTATTGTTTTAGGCCTCCTTCCCACGAACGGATTTCCGCCGCGTAATTCGCGGCGAAAATCCGCTGCGTTGCCCGCAGCTATTAGGTTCTATTGAACCTAATAGCACAATGCTCACGATGCGTAATTCCACCGCGGAATTACGCACCGCGATTTCTCCCGTCCTCACCCGCAGCATGCTCTATTTTCTGCGGGTGAGGACGGGCTGTACGCACTGACGGCTTCCATTGCAGTCAATGGAAGCCGTCCATTCACGCTATCTCCCGCTGTAACCAGCGGGAGATAGCGTGAAAAAACGCTTTCCCGCCCACCGCCGAGCGTCATATGACGCCAAATGACGCGGTCCGGCCGCGTCACGTGACACGGCCGGCCGTGCACGTGACACGGCTGGTGACGCGAGGGCGGTGGGCGGTGACGGGCGGTGACGCGCGGCGGTGGGCGGGGAAGCGATTTCACGCTATCTCCCGCAGGTAAGTATAGGGGCTCTGGGGGGCGCCGTGACGGGCTTCACAGCGGAATATTACGCTGCGGAGCCCGTCACGCTCGTGGGAAGGAGGCCTTAGTCACACAATGTCTGTGCCTTGTCATATGTGTATATATGCCTCTTCCCATCTATTCCATTTAAGCCTTAGGAAAAACCACAAGTAGGTTAGAAAGCTCGCTATAACATGATGTATTTTTGTTAGCCATTAAAAGGTATCATATCTACAAGATTACTTGGTTTCTCTTACTGAGAACAATCACAATGGAGAATACAATAATGGTTGGAAAAAGTTTGCCTTCTCAAGTGGTCAGCACGATTCTTCATGCAGTCATTATTAAAGTCATTGCCCTGTAATGACTATCATCAAAATATCACATTGTTGAGGATCTGTTGGCTAAATCTCATAATTTATAGATCCACGTGTCAGCTGTGTAAGGAATGAATTAAAGAATAATCTATTATCATCATATTAATATCAAAATAAGAGACCTGGAGTTGTTTTGTTCGAAAGCAATGGAAATGTGAACTAATGAAATGTATGCATGCAGTTTAGAATACGTTTTGATTGTGTAGTAAATTTTTACTTTGGACTTTGTCATGGTGGGAATTACCTTAGGTTCATTTATGCTGGCACTGTTGGTTTCTTGCAATCACATTTCAGGGAATGCAGCACTGCTCATGGAGCAACAAGTCTAAAGTTTGCCACTTTCTTTACCAAAAACATTTTCTCTGCAATACAAAACCATGCAGTCATAAAAAAGAATGGTGGTTCTGCTCTCATTATGGAACTCCTCTCTCTATATCTTCCACTCATGCAGATGGAGGACAGGCTATAATAACAGTAGTATATGCCATCAACTGTACTAGCTGCTAGTGGAAAAAAAAATACAGAAAATCAAAATAGGCAAATTTTCCTGCAGTCTGAAAACTGGTATTTTCTAAAGACTTGCACTCTTAGGCCACGGTCAGATGAGCATTTTTTGCGCACAAATAGCCGTGGAAAAAGATCGCCGCTCACGTGTGTAAAAATCGAGTGAACGGGCAATGTTTCGTGTGCAGAAGAACCAAGCTTCATGCGCTTGAAAATCGCCCATTCACTGGAACAGCTCGGTTCTCTGTCTCCTTGCTCTGGGGACCCCCGAGGAATATCCCCATAGTGCAGAGAGAGTGGCGGGGCTATAGAGAGGAGGCGAGGCTATAGCGCTTCACAGATTCCCCATAGCAAATATAGAGGGGGTGGGCTAGACGGCAGATCCTTTAGCCCTGCCCCCTCCCCCCATGCTTTCGGAGAAAGCCCTGTAACCCTGCTCCCTCTCTCTCACTGCTATAGGGAAATCCCTTGGGGAGAGAGGTGGAGGGAGTTCGCCGCTGCTGAGGAATTGCCCAGCAGCAGGGCTAGAGGAATACCCTGCAGCTTACAGTAGGGCATTTAAAACCTGCTGCCCAGAAGCACATTTTAAATGTCCTGCTGCAAAAACCTGTTAGTCCCTGCAGGGATAAAGGAAACCCTTGGGGAGTCCTCTCATCCACGCGGGGACTAACTAGAGTTTACAGCGGGACATTTAAAATGTGCTTCTGGGCAGCAGGTTTTAAATGTCCTACTGTAAGCAGTGGGGTATTCCCTCAGAGGTTTTCATAGACTCCTGCTCCCATAGGGGTCAATAGAAACTCCTGTGTAGCACGCACCAAAGATAGGACAAATCCTATCTTTAGTGTGCACTACAGAGCAACATGTGACCTGCAGCATGTTCGTTCTTTGTTAGTTGCGCGCCATTTCGCATGCCTAACATTCTCTCATGCGAGCGCTACTATAAGAACCTATTGGTTCCTATTAGAAGGACGTTCTGTGCGCTGCTAGCAGCGTGAAAAAAACACCGAGGCCTTAGGGCACTTGGGTGCATGCTCACCACTATGGAGCATATTTGCTCATGAACTAATTATTTCCTTTTTTATTTACTATTCAAGCTCTGCGCTATTGCGCATGACTTTAAAAAAACGGCAGGAAGTTAGGTCCTGCCTATCTCTTCATGCATATAAAAAAAACTATGTGAGAGAAAGGTAATACAAGTCCTATCTGTTTAATACACGCGAGAATCCCGCTAATGAAAATGAAACCATTGAAAGCAATGGTTTTGTTTCATCATGTTTTGCGCCCCTCATTTTCACAAAACCTGGCGTAATCACATTCGTCTGAAGAAAGCCTCACACCAGTCTGTAGTAGCAGTGCTCTGGTGTAACGTATTGTCTGCCTTCACACGGGCTGGAAAAGCTGCAGAAACTTAGAAGAAATTCTGCAGCATTTACAGAACAATCTAGGTCGATGACATTTCTAAAATCCCCTTCATATGGTGCAGAAATGTTATGTCTATTATACTGGAGATTTCAATTTATGCAATACAAGGGTTAAACCCTGCTGCAGATCTGTAATTAAAAAAGTGTCCAAATTTGCACAGTTTAGTGCATATTTGGTGCATATTTTCTGCAAGTTTTCCATTGCGTAAAAGCCCTCAGCGTATGCGCCACATGTGTAGGTGTCTAAGAGGCTTATGCCTTTTATTAAATTTGATATATCTTTAGCTAGTCTGGATGCCAGAAAGGCAAATCTATGCGCAAAAACAAAAGAAACAGTAATAATAATCAACATTATATGTAATTCCCCGAACCAACCAACACATGGACACACAGCTAAAACTTAAAGGGGTTGTCCCGCGGCAGCAAGTGGGTCTATACACTTCTGTATGGCCATATTAATGCACTTTGTAATGTACATTGTGCATTAATTATGAGCCATACAGAAGTTATAAAAAGTTTTATACTTACCTGCTCCGTTGCTGGCGTCCTCGTCTCCACGGTGCCGACTAATTTTCGCCCTCCGATGGCCAAATTAGCCGCGCTTGCGCAGTCCAGGTCTTCTGCAGTCTTCTATGGAGCCGCTCGTGCAGAATGCAGGCTCCGTGTAGCTCCGCCCCGTCACGTGCCGATTCCAGCCAATCAGGAGGCTGGAATCGGCAATGGACCGCACAGAAGAGCTGCGGTCCACGGAGACAGAGGATCCCGGCGGCCATCTTCAGCGGTAAATATTGAAGTCACCGGAGCGCGGGGATTAAGGTAAGCGCTCCGGTAAGCTTTCTTTACCTCCCTGCATCGGGGTTGTCTCGCGCCGACCGGGGGGGGGGGGGGGGGGGGTTGAAAAAAAAAAAACCCGTTTCGGCGCGGGACAACCCCTTTAATTTCTTGTCTCTCAAATAAACAACTCATTAATTCATCCTATGTTTCCCTTTTTGGGTAACCTTGTATGTGTACATAGAGCCATTCCATTATGGAAATATATATATATATATATATATATATATATATATTTATAAACTGAGAATACATAGGTAGGTTCTTAAAGGTCCATTGATTATTTTTTTTCCCCCTTAAATCGATCGGGCTGTGGGAGGCCTTGCCCCCTCCTTCTAAATCCACTCAATTTCCACAAATTTTGCTTAAGGGCATTGCACCCAGAACCGAGACCCTCCAGATATCAGGTAAATGCAGCAGGCACCTGAAAACTGGAGGGGGAAGGGGAGGGGGGGGGGTAGGTAAAGATGGATGAGTATACCCTCTTTTTTTTTTTAATAGCACTAGCTGTTACAATTTTTTTTTTTGTAATCTCAAAACCCCTTTAAGTTCAGAGTTTGCCAAAACTTTTTTTCCAAAAGAATTGTGCCACAAATGTATAGAGAAATTTCCCCCTGTGGCCTGCTTACATTATTGTGTTCATCTTTCAACTGTGGTGTTATTAAAAAAATGCCTCCTTCCTGGTCTTGTATTCTTGTATTGGCTTGTACGCATTATGTTTTCACATGGAAACCCACAATATTGTACAGTCATAATACTTAAAAACAATTCATACTTGGAGAACCAAAATTCGCATGTATGTTCAATTAGTTTACATATTTCTACTATATAGTTGCTTTTGTTCTGGAATCAATGACACATCTGTGTGAAACACCAGCAAAACAAAGAAAGGCTACAATAATATAAAGGTGCAAGACATGACTTCCATAAATAGAAGTGTTGTGTTGTATATCAGAACTAGAGATGAGCGAGCGCACTCGTCTGAGCTTGATGCTTGTTCGAGCATTAGGGTGTTCGAGATGCTCGTTACTCGAGATGAGCACCACGCCGTGCTCGACTCCATTACATTTCC
This sequence comes from Eleutherodactylus coqui, assembly GCF_035609145.1. NCBI lineage: Eukaryota > Metazoa > Chordata > Amphibia > Anura > Eleutherodactylidae > Eleutherodactylus > Eleutherodactylus coqui. The sequence goes on along the minus strand of NC_089837.1, from coordinate 323,752,285 downwards.
TTCCCTGAGAAATTTGTGCCCTTTTCTGGCCAATAGAAACACAGGGAAGGCATTACAACTTCCTCCTGTGACGTTCCAGCCCTATCCCACCCCCCTGCAGTGAGTGGCTGGCAAGATCAAGTGACCCCGAGTATTTAAATCAGCCCCGCCCGCGGCTCGCCACAGACACACGCTAAGAGAGATCAGGGACAGTGCTGCTGCTGCTGCTATAGGGACAGTGTTAGCGTCTTCAAGAACCACAACGGCCCTTCTTAGGGCCACAGCTCACCTAGTGCACTACTGTTGTGGCTGCTGTGAGCAGTTTTGCACAAATTTTTATTTTTTTTTAATGTATATCGGGCGTGCAGGCTGTAGCGTTCTCAGGCTGCAGTCTGTACTTCAGTATAGGGGCACTATTGGTCAGGCAGGGACAGTTGTAGTGTAGAATCCTGTCTACAAGTACCACAACGGTTCTTCTTAGGGCAACCTGCGACCGTGTGCATTTAACTCCGTGGTTGCTGGGAGTTGTAGTACCTCTGCATTGCACAGCCTAGCCTGTAGATTGAAAGTGCAATACACACTGCCTAGCCTCAGCCTTCATTGCAGAGTAAAATAAGGAGATTTTTTTAAAATTCCTTTTTACAGCTAACGGTTACCCAGTGTGAGTGCCTGCATGGCCTGTGGGACTTCACGTCCATCCAAACTGCATAGTTCACTGCCTAGCCTGCGTGCAGCCTTCATTTAGAAATATTTTTCTGTCCGCACTTTGCGTAGCCTCACTGCAGTATGCCTCTAAGTGTTCGCCAAGAAACCACACATTTTCTACAACGCTCTGTTATACGTGTGCTGTCTCAGACGTTCACGGTCTGCCCGACGCCCATAGATTGAAAGTGCAATACACACTGCCTAGCCTCAGCCTGCATTGCAGAGTAAAATAAGGAGATTTAAAAAAAAATTCCTTTTTACGGCTAACGGTTACCCAGTGCATGTGCCTGCGTGGCCTGTGGGACTTCTCGTCCATCCAAACTGCATAGTTCACAGCCTAGCCTGCGTGCAGCCTTCCTTATAATTTATCTCTGTCTTCATTTAGCGTTATATTACCGCTGGCAGCCAGCAACTGCGTGGCAATAATTCACAAACACTTTTACACCGCTCTGTCTCTGCTCGATTCTTAATCCAGCATGCTGAGGGGTAGGGGCAGAGGACGTGGACGCCGTCGCGGTCGAGGACGCGGAGTCGCAAGTGAGGGTGTGGGCATAGGACGAGTTCCTGGTCCAGGTGAATCGCAGCCAGCTGCTGCGGGAGTAGGAGAGAGGACAGTTTCTGGGGTCCCCAGCTTCATATCGCAATTTTTGGGTCCACGTCGTAGACCTTTATTAAAAAATAAGCAGTGTGAGCAGGTCCTGTCGTGGATGGCAGAAAGTGCATCCAGCAATCTATCGACCACCCAGTCTTCTACGCTGTCCACTGCTGCAACTCTGAATCCTCTGGCTGCTGCTCCTCCTTCCTCCCAGCCTCCTCTCTCCATGAAAATGACACATTCTGAGGAGCAGGCAGACTCTCAGGAACTGTTCTGGGGCCCCTGCCCAGATTGGGCAACAATGGTTCCTCTCCCACCGGAGGAGTTTGTCGTGACCGATGCCCAACCTTTGGAAAGTTCCCGGGGTCCAGGGGATGAGGCTGGGGACTTCCGGCAACTGTTTCAAGAGCTTTCAGTGGGTGAGGATGACGATGAGACACAGTTGTCTATCAGTGAGGTAGTAGTAAGGGCAGTAAGTCCGAGGGAGGAGCGCACAGAGGATTTGGAGGAAGAGCCGCTGGACGATGAGGTGACTGACCCCACCTGGTGTGATAAGCCAACTGAGGACCGGTCTTCAGAGGGGGAGGCAATTGCAGCCGCAGGACAGGCTGGAAGAGGCAGTGGGGTGGCCAGGGGTAGAGGCAGGGCACGAGCGAATAATCCACCAGCTGTTTCCCAAAGCACCCCCTCGCGCCAAGCCACCGTGCAGAGGCCAAGGTGCTCTAAGGTGTGGCAGTTTTTCACGGAGACGGCGGACGACCGACGAACAGTGGTGTGCAACCTTTGTCACGCCAAGATGAGCCGGGGAGCCAACATCGTACGTGCCCTCACCAACTCGGTTACTGCCAAGGTCCACTTAACAACGGACACGTGGACAAGCACAGGCGGGCAGGGCCACTATATCTCCCTGACGGCACATTGGGTGAATTTAGTGGAGGCTGGGACCGAGTCAGAGCCTGGGACCGCTCATGTACTACCCACCCCCAGAATTGCTGGCCCCAGCTCGGTGCTGGTATCTGCGGCGGTGTATGCCACCTCCACTAAACCTTCCTCCTCCTCCTACGCAACCTCTACCTCGCAATCAAGACTTGTCACCAGCAGCACGTCACCAGCAGTCGGTGTCGCACGGCCCGGCAGCACAGCGGTGGGCAAGCGTCAGCAGGACGTGGTGAAACTACTCAGCTTAGGAGAGAAGAGGCACACGGCCCAAGAACTGTTGCACGGTCTGACAGAGCAGACCGACCGCTGGCTTTCGCCACTGAGCCTCCAACCAGGCATGGTCGTGTGTGACAACGGCCGTAACCTGGTGGCGGCTCTGCAGCTCGGCAGCCTCACGCACGTGCCATGCCTGGCCCACGTCTTTAATTTGGTGGTTCAGCGGTTTATGAAAGGCTACCCACACTTATCAGACCTCCTTGGCAAGGTGCGCCGGGTCAGCGCACATTTCCGCAAGTCCAACACGGACGCTGCCACCCTGCGCACCCTGCAACATCGGTTTAATCTGCCAGTGCACCGACTGCTTTGCGACGTGCCCACACGGTGGAACTCTATGCTTCACATGTTGTCCCGGCTGTATGAGCAGCATAGAGCTATAGTGGAATACCAACTCCAACATGGGCGGCGAAGTGGGAGTCAGCCTCCTCAATTCTTTACAGAGGAGTGGGCCTGGATGGCAGATATCTGCCAGGTCCTTGGAAACTTTGAGGAGTCCACCCTGATGGTGATCTGCGATGCTGCAATCATTAGCGTCACCATTCCCCTGCTATGCCTGTTGTTAAGTTCCCTGCAAAGCATGAAGGCTGATGCTTTGCGGGCGGAAACGGAGGCGGGGGAAGACAGTATGTCGCTGGATAGTCAGAGCACCCTCATGTCTATATCTCAGCACGTGGAGGAGAAGGAGGAGGAGCGGGAGGGGGAGGAGCCTGAGGAGGAAGAGACAGCTGGGCCCACTGCAGAGGGTACCCATGCTGCTTGCCGCTCATCCATTCAGCGTGTATGGCCTGAGGAGGAGGAGGATACACAAAGTGATCTTACTAGTGAGGACAGCCATATGTTGCGTACAGGTACCCTGGCACACATGGCTGACTTTATGTTAGCATGCCTTTCTCGTGACCCTCGTGTTAGACGCATTCTGGCAAATACGGATTACTGGGTGTACATACTGCTTGACTCACGGTATAAGGAGAACCTTTCCACTCTCATTCCCGAAGAAGAAAGGGGTTTGAGAGTGATGCAATACCACAGGGCCCTGATGGATAAACTGATGGTAACCTTCCCATCTGACAGCACTAGTGGCAGAAGGCGCAGTTCCGAGGGCCACGTAGAAGGGGAGGCGCGGAGATCAGGCAGCATGTTCAGCGCAGGCAGGGGAACACTCTCCAAGGCCTTTGCCAGCTTTATGGCTCCTCAGCAAGACTGTCTCTCACCTCCCCAGTCCAGGCTCAGTCGGAGGGAGCACTGTAAGAAGATGGTGAGGGAGTACGCAGCCGATTGTACCACTGTCCTCCATGACGCCTCTGCTCCGTACAACTACTGGGTGTCAAAGCTGGACACGTGGCCCGAACTCGCGCTGTATGCCCTGGAGATGTTGGCGTGCCCTGCGGCTAGCGTCTTGTCAGAGAGGGTGTTTAGTGCAGCTGGGGGAATCATCACGGACAAGCGTACACGCCTGTCAACCGATAGTGCCGACAGGCTTACACTCATAAAGATGAACAAAGCCTGGATTTCCCCAGACTTCTCTTCTCCACCAGCGGACAGTAGCACTACCTAAAGAACTTTGTCAATCTGTGTATGGTATTCGTCGTCCTCCTCCGGCTCCTCCTCCTGAAACCTCTCGTAATCACCGCGAATGGGCAATTTTTCTGTGGGCCAAAAGGCTCATATAACTTTTCTAAATAATATTTATCTGTTTCAATTCTCATTAAAGCATTGAAACTTCCACCTGAACCAATTGTTTTTTAGACTGGGCTGCCTCCAGTCCTAGTTAAAAATTAAGCCACAGTACGCTAAGCGATTAATGGGTTTCACCTGCCCTCTGGGTTGGGCATGGGCAATTTTTCTGGGGTACATTTGTACTGTCGGTACAACAATTTTTCGGGCCCTCGCCTACGATGTAATCCAAGTAATTTTTATGGGCTTTGCCTGCACTCATGGTACACCACTGTGTCTGTGGTTGGCCTACACTTTTGCTACAGAAATGTAACTCTGTTCTGCCTACCTATACTTCTGCCACAGTAATGCTACAGGGGTCTGACTATACTTCAGCAACAGAAATGTTACTTCAGTCTGCCGATACTTCTGCTCCTGAAATGTTACCTTGGTTGGTGTATACTGTTACTACTGTAATTTTACTAATACTGGGCTCTGCCCATAATGCTTCAACGGAAATGTTACTGGGGAAGGTCTATACTGCTATAACAGAAATGTAACTAATAGTGGGCTTTGTCCCTACTGCTTCTACATTACTGTTGCTGGGGCCTGACTGTAGTCCTACTACTGAAATCGTACCAAAACTATGCTCTCCCTACACTGCTGCTAGGGAAATGTGAATCTGCTGCTTTGCCCATACTGCTTCTACGTTACTGTTGCTGGGGCCTGTCTATACTCCTACTACTGAAATCTTACCAATACTATGCTCTCCCTACACTGCTGCCAGGGAAATGTGAATCTGCTGCTTTGCCCATACTGCTTCTACGTTACTGTGGTCTGTCTATACTGATACTACTGAAATGTTACTGGGGTCTGTGTATACTGCTGCAAATGAAATGTTAGTGGGGTCTGTCCTCACTGTTGCCAATGAAATGTTACAGGGGTTTGTGCATACTCTTACTACTGAAATGTTACTAATTCTCGGCTCTGCCTATACTGCTGCTACTGCAATGTTACAGGGTAGTGGAAACGGAGGCTTCCCAAAGACATGATGGTGGCGAGGCCAGGCTACTAGGTTCCACAGGCGCAACAACTTTTCAGCGACGCGGTCACTGGGAAGGTGCATATAACCACGGACACAGGGACAGGACACGTACTGCCTCAAAAACTTTCCCGTCCTCCTCCTCTAACAATGAATACATTCTTGGCTGAAGCCCACCTGCATTTAATCTAACGTTAGCTCTGCTGTCCAGTGCACTGCAATGGGATATATTTATGTACCGCCCGTGGCTTCCTGGGACCCACCCATGCTGTCGGTCCACACGGAGTTGTAACTGCATGTGTCTACTTATAAAGAACCCCAGTCTGACTGGGGCATGCAGTGTGGGCCGAAGCCAAACTGCATTAAATCTGACGTTACCTCAGCTGTGCTGGGCACTGCAATGGGATATATTTATGTACCGCCGGTGGGTTCCAGTGAGCCCCCCATGCTGTCGGTCCACACGGACTTCACATTAGTGAGTTGTACCTGCCTGTGTCTATGTATTAAAAACCCCGGTCTGACTGGGGAATGCAGTGTGGGCCGAAGCCCACCTGCATTAAATCTGACATTACCTCAGCTGTGCTGGGCACTGCAATGGGATATATTTATGTACCACCGGTGGGTTCCAGGGAGCCACCCATGCTGTCGGTCCACACGGACTTCACATTAGTGAGTTGTACCTGACTGTGTCCATGTATTAAAAACCCCGGTCTGACTGGGGAATGCAGTGTGGGCCGAAGCCCACCTGCATTAAATCTGATGTTACCTCAGCTGTGCTGGGCAATGCAATGGGATATATTTATGTACCGCCGGTGGGTTCCAGGGAGCCACCCATGCTGTGGGTCCACAGAGACTTCACATAGGGGATTTGTACCTGCCTGTGTCTATGTCTTAAAAACCCCGGACAGGTTGGGGCATGCAGTGTGGGCCGAAACCCACCTGCATTTAATCTGACGTTACCTCAGCTGTGCTGGGCAATGCAATGGGATTTATTTATGTACCGCCGGTGGCTTCCTGGGAACCACCCATGCTGTCGGTCCATACGGAGTTGTAACTGCATGTGTCTACTTATAAAGAACCCCAGTCTGACTGGGGCATGCAGTGTGGGCCGAAGCCAAACTGCATTAAATCTGGCGTTACCTCAGATGTGCTGGGCACTGCAATGGGATATATTTATGTACCACCGGTGGGTTCCAGGGAGCCACCCATGCTGTGGGTCCACAGGGACTTCACATAGGGGATTTGTACCTGCCTGTGTCTATGAATTAAAAACCCCGGTCAGGTTGGGGCATGCAGTGTGGGCCGAAACCCACCTGCATTTAATCTGATGTTACCTCAGCTGTGCTGGGCAATGCAATGGGATTTATTTATGTACCGCCGGTGGCTTCCTGGGAACCACCCATGCTGTCGGTCCATACGGAGTTGTAACTGCATGTGTCTACTTATAAAGAACCCCAGTCTGACTGGGGCATGCAGTGTGGGCCGAAGCCAAACTGCATTAAATCTGGCGTTACCTCAGATGTGCTGGGCACTGCAATGGGATATATTTATGTACCACCGGTGGGTTCCAGGGACCCACCCATGCTGTGGGTCCACAGGGACTTCACATAGGGGATTTGTACCTGCCTGTGTCTATGAATTAAAAACCCCGGTCAGGTTGGGGCATGCAGTGTGGGCCGAAGCCCACCTGCATTTAATCTGATGTTACCTCAGCTGTGCAGGGCAATGCAATGGGATTTATGTATGTACCGCCGGTGGCTTCCTGGGACCCTCCCATGCTGTCGGTCCACTTCACAATAGGGAGTTGTACCTGCCTCTGTCTACTTATAAAAAACCCCAGTCTGACTGGGGCATGCAGTGTGGGCCGAAGCCCACCTGCATTTAATCTGACTTTAGCTCTGCTGTCCAGGGCACTGCAATGGGATATATTAATGTACCGCCGGTGGGTTCCAGGGAGCCACCCATGCTGTGGGTGCACATGGAATTCCCATTGCGGAGTTGTACCTGCCTGTGACTATTTATAAAAAACCCCAGTCAGACTGGGGCATGCAGTGTGGGCCGAAGCCCACCTGTATTTAATCTGATGTTAGCTCTACTATCTGTGGCACTGCATTGGGACAAACTACAGGAGCAATACAGCGCTAATGAGACGTGCACAGCTACGCTAGCATAGGAGTCCGCTGTAGGCCCGCGATTGCTGAGGGCTTGTGCAGAGGCCTATGTCCTGGGTGCAGTGAAAGTCCGCTTCCTGCCTACGATTGCTGAAGCTGTGGGCCGAGGCCTATGTCGTGGGCACTGTGCAAGTCTGCCATGTTTGGCCGCTCAGATCAATTTTTTGTTCATGTCTTGGGCTTCCTAGGACCCACCTATGCTGTTGGTGCAAACTTAGTTCTCATCGCGGTGTTTGACCTGTCTGGCACAAAGACACTGACTGACTTGGGTAGAGGGCAGAGCGCTGACGGCTTTCCCCTTGCAGTGTGGATTGAGCTATGCGACACCTTGACAGAATGAATACTGTGTGGCACATGGATTCCCCATTGCTATGCCCACGTTTGCAGCTCCTGACGGAGGTGGCACAGGATTGGATGTCTTATTGCTTCTGTACAGCATTGTGGGCTATCGCCCCGCCCCTTTTAAAGAGGGTCGCTGCCTGGCCCTGCCAACCCTCTGCAGTGTGTGCCTCCGGTTCCTCCTCATGGCTGACGCACTTATAAATAGACATGAGGGTGGTGTGGCTGTGAGGCCAGTGTGTGGCATGAGGGCAGCTGAAGGCTGCGCAGGGACACTTTGGTGTCCGCTGTGGACACTCGGTCGTGCGGGGGGGTTGGGCAGCATGTAACCCAGGAGAAGAGGCAGGGGTGTGTCCCGCAGTCAGTGCTTGTGCTTAGTTGGAGGTAGTGTGGTGCTTAGCTAAGGTGTGGCTTACTAATGAGGGTTTGTCTGAAGTAAAAATTGTTAGGGGGGGTGGGCCCACTCTTGCCACTATTGTGGCTGAATAGTGGTACCTGGGAACCTGAAATGCAGCCCAGCATGTTGCCCCTCGCCTGCCCTATCCGTTTCTGTGTCGTTTCCATCACTTTCTTGGGTTTTGCAGATTTTCACCAATGAAAACCTTAGCAGAGCATGGCTGATATACAAAAATGCTCGAGTCGCCCATTGACTTCAATGGGGTTCGTTACTTGAAACGAACCCTCGAGCATCGCGGAAAGTTCGACTCGAGCAACGAGCACCCGAGCATTTTGGTGCTCGCTCATCTCTAATCAGAACCAATACATGTTACAGTATAGGTGTAATGTTTATTATCAAAGATAGAGAAGAGCTGGGAGCCCCGGAAGTTGTGTTTCATACTTATGCCCCGTGTCCCCTGTGCTGGGTCCCTGTAAAGGTGGCATGACTCCTTTTAGCGATGCCATATAGATGAATAGGAGAGCATGCGCACATAGTTGCCTGCAAAGAGTCACCACCAACTTTGCAGGGACACATCACAGGAATGGGGAGCTTGGCGAGTATGAAACAGAGCTCCCCAGACACACTTTTGAGTTCCGTTTATGAGGCTGAAACATGATGATGGGTTCCCTTTAAGCTCAAACTTCATATCCTAATATCACCGGTTAGTTGTATTACATTAAAACCCCTAACAGATGAGCAGCTTTAACAAGCAATAATGATAATCTTTATTTATATGATGCCAACATATTCCGCAGCGCTTACATGACAGGGTGAAACAAACAAAACCACAGTTACATGTAGCAATCAGTTGATGGAAACAGTAGGGGTGAAGGACCTGCTCCAACGAGCTTACATACTACAAATAATGGGGTGATATAGAAGGTAAAGGGGCTGCAGATGTGCCCGGTATGGTGAGGTGGAGAGTGAGGGATGATATACACATAGACAATGGTCAAATTGTGACTGCAGAGGGTCGGTTTTTGATTGTTAGAACTCATTCACACTAGCATTCAGCCTGCTTTAAGCCTTCCATTTCTCTTTTCCTTTTTTTGGTGGAATTAAAATTAAATTGAATTAATTTGTTTCACCATTGATCCCACAGAAAAGATACTGTAGCACGAATTACTTGAAAAATTAATGTTGTCTGTGTTAGAAGGAGTCAGATCACAGCGCATCACAGCTTGATGTATATGGGGCTGTATTGGGCCACTGACATTAGGGCCCTTTTTAGACAAAGCATGACCCTTTAATTAAAAGTGATGTCCCAAATATTGCAATAATGTAGAAAGCAGTAACATTGAGTCACTTCAGAAGTGGTGTGCAGGGAGTGGTGATCTTGCACCGAGGAATGCTAGGGTCTTAAAAGATCAGGTGCACAACTCCCAAGGCATATGTTCTTTCCCCATGCACAAAATAACATTTATATCAATTCAAAATTTTAAAATACTGTTACACCAGGACCAACTATTATCACCATACAGAGGTTAAAGAGCCTCTGTCAATTGCTATGAGCCCCATAATTAAAGTTATGGGCTCTTAGTAGTTGAGGCGCTGAGTCTAAGGGTGTCATTCTTGTATTTACCTTTCTTGCTGTTCCCTATCAGGATTCTCACATATTAATGGTACAGACAAGAAAAGATGGGACTTGCTCTATCTTTCTCCAACATAGTTAATACTATGTGCGAGAAAGATAAGGCAGGAACTATCTTCCCACTTTTTTTCAAGTACAAAAAAAAAGGTTCATGTGCTAATATATTTCATAGCGAGAGTATTAGAGCGTGCCCCATGTGTTTTTGCCTTGAGAGCGTCATCACAAGATGCTATTATAAGCCAATGATAAAGTCCTTTTAAATACTACCTTCATACTGTTAGGGTGGACACCTACTTGCGATTTTTTTTTTCCTGTGATGCACTGCCTGTAATTGGCTAAGCGCTCAGCCAATCAGCACAGCCCTTTAAAAATCCCCACCTGCTGAAAGTGCTGGACAGCAGTGCAGGGGAGCCAGCCGGAGGACATGCCTGAGCGGTGGAGAGGTGAGTAAAGTTTTTTTTTTTTAACCAGCTAGGGATGATTTTCAGGAAAGGGCTTATATTTCAAGCCCTTCCCTGAAAATCATGCTGCGGGGGTTGCCACAAAACCACTGCTTTCAATGGGGCAGAAGTCCGCGATATACTCCATGTTTTTAATGGGGCTAGTGCTGCTGCCGCTGGCGCCATTGAAAACAATGGCGATATCACAACTTTTTTTTGCGCCCCAAGGCGAGTGTTTTCACTCGCTCTCGCAGCGCAAGAAATAAAAACGACAGTGGGTGTGAGCCCTTATGAAAGAAAATGCACTATATGAAGAAGAGCAATATTACCAATAAAACCAAGGCCCAAATACTATTGTCTCACCATGACCACAACCTTTACCACTAAATGGTGAGTAAATAATATTATTGTCCTGTAACTAAGCAAAAACCACTATACAAATGCCAGTAACACAACTATAAAAGCTCCAGATGTTGTAATACCGCACACCACTACCACCACATAGTGACTCAATAATAACAACATACTGTTGCTAAATAAAAACCACCATAGAAAGACTAACATTACTACCATACAGTGATATAGTAGTAGATACCTGTTCTACAAGGCACTTTGCACTACATATTATAGTACAGTAAAACTTTTTCCCATTTTATAAAATGACAACACATCCTGAGAATGAGGGGGATGCTGTGCTGATTTAGCACTACATCCCCTTCTACGTTTTTCTGCGCATAGAGATGTTCTCAACCACCTGGCATCATGCCATAAATATATAGATGAAAATAATAGTTATAACTAGAGATGAGCGAGCATACTTGTCCGAGCTTGATACTCGTTCGAGTATTAGGGTGTTCGATATGCTCGTTACTCGTGACGAGTACCACGCGGTGTTCGAGTCAATTCCGTTTCCTTTCCTGAAAAATTTGCGCCATTTTCTGGCCAATAGAAACGCAGGGAAGGCATTACAACTTCCTCCTGTGACGTTCCAGCCCTATCCCACCCCCCTGCAGTGAGTGGCTGGCGAGATCAAGTGACCGCTGAGTATATAGGGCAGCCCCACCCGCTGCTCGCCTCAGACACACGCTGGCAGAGATTAGGGACAGTGCTTCTGCTGCTATAGGGAGAGTGTTAGCTTCTTCAAGAACCCAAACGGTCCTTCTTAGGGCCACAGCTCACCTAGTGCACTACTGTTGTGGGTGCTGAGAGCAGTTTTGCACAATTATTTTTTTTTGTTATATGGGACGTGCAGGCTATAGCGTTCTCAGGCTGCAGTCTGTACTACGTAGTATAGGGGCAGTATTGGTCAGGCAGGGACAGTCGGTAGTGTAGAAGAACCCCAACGGTGCTTCTTAGGGCCACATCTTACCGTGTGAATTACAGTTGTTGCTGCTAGCAGCAGCTTTGCACCAAATTTTTTCTTTCCGCTTGGGCTCTGCAGACTATTGCGCTCTCAGTCTGCAGCCAATTCTACAGAGTATAGAGGAAGTACTGGTGAGGCAGGGACAGTGATAGTGTAGAATCCTGTCTAGAAGGACCCCAACGGTGCTTCTTAGGGCCACATCTTACCGTGTGAATTTAAGTTGTTGCTGCTAGGAGCAGCCTTGCACCAAATTTTTTCTTTCATCTTGGGCTCTGCAGACTATTGCGCTCTCAGTCTGCAGCCAATTTTACAGAGTATAAGGGCAGTATTGGTGAGGCAGGGACAGTGCAACTGTAGAATCCTGTCAACAAGTACCCCTAAAAAGCACCTGTTTAGGGCTATCTGTGACCGTCTGCATTTAACTCCGTGGCTGCTGGTAGTTGTAGTACCTCATTATTGCACAGCTAGGTGTGCTTGCAGTCTTCCAAATAATTTTTTTCCTGGCTGCAGTTTGCGCTGTCTCACTCCAACAGCACGCCAATAAGAATTCAAAAATTTTACACACTGCGGTGTGTCTGCTGTAAATTGCACGCACGGTGACAGACCCCCATACAGCAATACTCACATTGGCGCAATATACCCTGCATTGCATTGCACAAAAATTACCAAAAAAAAGGAAAATCATTACAGCTAGCTGTGACTTTCTGCATTTCACTGCGTGGCTGGTGTGAGCTTAGGACTACTAGTATTGCATATTGCTGTGCTCTCCCTATACTGCTGCAAGGGAAATGTTAATCTGCTGCTTTGCCCATACTGCTTCTACGTAAATGTTACTGGGGTCTGTCTATACTGCAAGTACTGGAATGTTACAAATACTGTGCTCTCCCTATACTGCTGCAAGGGAAATGTGAATCTGCTGCTTTGCCTATACTGTTTCTACGTAAATGTTACCGGGGCCTGTCTATACAGCTACTACTGAAATGTTACAAATACTGTGCTCTCCCTATACTGCTGCAAGGGAAATGTGAATCTGCTGCTTTGCCCATACTGCTTCTACGTAAATGTTACTGGGGTCTGACTATACTGCTACTACTGAAATGTTACAAATACTGGGCTCTGCCTATACTGCTACAACTGAAATGTTAATGTGCTGCTCTGCTTATACTGCTGCAACGGAAATGTTACTGGGGTCTATCTATACTGTTACTACAACAGAAAAGTTACCGCAGTCTGTCAATACTGCTGCAAATGAAATGTTACTGGGGTCTGTCTATACAGCTGTAAATGAAATGTTACTGGGGTCTGTCTATACTGTTACAACAGAAATGTTACTGGGCTCTGCCTAGACTGCTGCTACTGAAATGTTACTGGAGTCTGTCTATACTGCTGCAAATAAAATGTTACTGGGGTCAGCCTACACTGCTGCTACGGAAATGTTTAAGGGGTCTGTCTATACTGTTACTACTACTGAAATGTTACTGGGGTCTGTCTGCTCTCCTGGAACTGAAATGTTACTGGGGTCTGTCTGCACTGCTGGAACTGAAATGTTACTGGGGTCTGTCTGCACTGCTGGAACTGAAATGTTACTGGGGTCTGTCTGCACTGCTGGAACTGAAATGTTACTGGGGTCTGTCTGCACTGCTAGAACTGAAATGTTACTGGGGTCTGTCTGCACAGCTGGAACTGAAATGTTACTGGGGTCTGTCTGCGCTGCTGGAACTGAAATTTTACTGGGGCCTATCCCTAACGGTTACTGGGAAGGTGCATATAACCACGGACATGTGGACAGGACACGTACTGCCTCAAAAACATCCCCCTCCTCCTCCTCCAACAATGAAAACATTCTTGGCAATTGCTTTCGCAGTGGTCCGTCTGGTGGCAGTCCAAGAATTTCACCTTAAATGACACAATAGAAAAGCCCCCCACCACCCCCCCACCACGGCCCACTTAATCCTGGCCACATTCTGAAAACCAACTAAATAAAACCGCGGTAATAGGTCCACAGTCGCGACTACTTTCCCACTAATGCGGTTACTGGTAAGGTGCATATAACCACGGACAAGTGGACAAGACATGCACTGCCTCAAAAACATCCCCCTCCTCCTCCTCCAACAATGAAAATATTCTTGGCAAATGCTTTCGTAGTGGTCCATCTGGCGGCAGTCCAAGAATTTCACCCTAAACGACACAATAAGAAAGCCCCCCCCCCCCTCCCCCGCCACGGCCCACTTAATCCTGGCCACATTCCGAAAACCAAATAAATAAAATCGCGGTAGTATTCCGTTATCCCTAGCTGAAGCTTTCAGCCGACTGGTAGAGCAATGGTGGCTTCCAACTTGTTGGTACTGCTAAGTCCAAAGATAAGCGTACAGGTGAGGTCGGAATACAGGTGACTATAGAACACAGCATCCCTGCAGGGCAAGGGACAGAGTAGCAGCAAGCACCGATCCTTGGTGGAAGCAGGCCAGCTGAGAACCACATACTCCCTGAATGATTTTAGACTGACCGATGATGAGGCCTTTACTTGTGATCATATTTGGTAATTCCTAAGAAAGATGCGTGGTAGTAGCCGGAAACTTGGATTGCTATTTGCTAACACTTTGAAATGGACAACTGAAACCATAGGAATGAAGCCTTTCCATTTTTCAGCTTGAGATGAGAAGGAGTGCAGACTTTCAGTACCTTGAATATCCTTTTCATTGCAATCAAATGCCCCTCTCTTGTCTCAGAAAATACTAGCTTTTCCACATAGGTGTTGTCTATCTGTCTATACTCTTACTACTGAAATCCCACTAATACTGGGCTCTGCCTATATCCTGCTGTAACGGAAATGTTACAGGGGTCTGCCGATACAGTTACTACTGAAATGAAACTGATACTGGGCTCTGCCTATACTGCTGCTACTGAAATGTTACTGGGGTCCGTCTATACTATTACTACTGTAGAAAGGAGGAACCAGGCAGCATTCATTGAAATCCTCTTCTTTATTAAATAGCCATGAGGAAGCAAGCAGCCATGTATCGACCCTGTGCTCGGGTCTTTATCAAGCTAATGCTCCATTACATCAAACCCACAATAAATAGTACTATTTATTGTGGGTTTGATGTAATGGAGCATTAGCTTGATAAAGACCCGAGCACAGGGTCGATACGTGGCTGCTTGCTTCCTCATGGCTATTTAATAAAGAAGAGGATTTCAATGAATGCTGCCTGGTTCCTCCTTTCTACATTGCTGATCAACAGTGGACCCAGGGAGTCGGGACCCTAACTGGGCTATTGCATAGTGCCTTGCACCAGCGGTGTGGCTGAATCCTTGGAGTGCTGCTGTGTTTCTTTTTTTCTTCTTGTATACTATTACTACAGAAGTGTTAATAGGGTCTCCCTAGACTTCTGCAAAATAACTGTTAGTGGGGTCAGCTTATACCTTTACTACAGGAGTATTACAGGGGTCTGTGCATACTATCGGTGCACTAAGTGGTCCCATCGCGGTGTTCCACGTACATGGCCCAAAAAAAAATAACCCAGACTGACTAGGGCATGCAGTGTGGGCCACTGAAATGTTACTAATTCTCGGCTCTGCCTATACTGCTGCTACTGCAATGTTACAGGGTAGTGGAAACGGAGGCTTCCCAAAGACATGATAGTGGCGAGGCCACGCTACTAGGTTCCACAGGCGCGACAACTTTTCAGTGACGCGGTCACTGGAATGGTGCATATAACCACGGACACGGGGACAGGACACGTACTGCCTCAAAAACTTTCCCGTCCTCCTCCTCCAACAATGAAAACATTCTTGGCCGAAGCCCACCTGTATTTAATCTGACGTTAGCTCTGCTGTCCAGGGCACTGCAATGGGATTTATTTATGTACTGCCGGTGGCTTCCTGGGACTCACCCGTGCTGTGGGTCCACAGGGACTTCACATAGGGGAGTTGTACCTGCCTGTGTCTACTTATAAAAACCCCAGTCTGACTGGGGCATGCAGTGTGGGCCGAAGCCCACCTGTATTTAATCTAACATTACCTCAGCTATGCAGGGCACTGCAATGGGATTTATTTATGTACCGCCGGTGGCTTCCTGGGACTCACCCGTGCTGTGGGTCCACAGGGACTTCACATAGGGGAGTTGTACCTGCCTGTGTCTACTTATAAAAACCCCAGTCTGACTGGGGCATGCAGTGTGGGCCGAAGCCCACCTGTATTTTATCTGACATTAGCTCTGCTGTCCAGGGCACTGCAATGGGATCTATTTATGTACCTCCGGTGGCTTTCTGGGACCCACCCATGCTGTGGGTCCACAGGGACTTCCCATAGGGGAGTTGTACCTGCCTTTGTCTACTTATAAAAACCCCAGTCTGACTGGGGCATGCAGTGTGGGCCAAAGCCCACCTGTATTTAATCTAATGTTACCTCAGCTGTGCAGGGCACTGCAATGGGATTTATTTATGTACCACCGATGGGTTCCAGGAAGCCACCCATGCTGTGGGTCCACAGGGACTTCACATAGGGGAGTTGTACCTGCCTGTGTCTGCTTTTTAAAAACCCCAGTCTGAATGGGGAATGCAGTGTGGGCCGAAGCCCGCCGTTTTTTTTTCTGACGTTAGCTCTGCTGTCCAGTGCACTGCAATGAGATTTATTTATGTACCGCCGGTGGCTTCCTGGGACCCACCCATGCTGTGGGTCCACAGGGACTTCCCATAGGGGAGTTGTACCTGCCTTTGTCTACTTATAAAAACCCTAGTCTGACTGGGGTATGCAGTGTGGGCCGAAGCCCACCTGTATTTAATCTAACGTTACCTCAGCCTTGCAGGGCACTGCAATGGGATTTATTTATGTACTGCCGGTGGCTTCCTGGGACCCACCCATGCTGTGGGTCCACACAGACTTCCCATAGGGGAGTTGTACCTGCCTGTGTGTATTTATAAAAAATCCCAGTCTGACTGGGGCATGCAGTGTGGGCCAAAGGCCACCTGTATTTTATCTGACGTTAGCTCTGCTGTCCGGGGCACCGCAATGGGATTTATTTATGTACCGCCGGTGGGTTCCAGGGAGCCACCCGTGCTGTGGGTGTACACGGAATTCCCATTGCGGAGTTGTACCTTCCTGTGACTATTTATAAAAAACCCCAGTCTGATTGGGGCATGCAGTGTGGGCCAAAGGCCACCTGTATTTAATCTGACGTTAGCTCTACTATCCGGGGCACTGCATTGGGACAAACTACTGGAGCAATACAGCGCTAATGAGACGTTCACAGCTACGTTAGCATTGGAGTCTACTCTAGGCCTACGATTGCTGAGGGTTTGTGCAGAGGCCTATGTCCTGGGTGCAGTGAAAGTCCGCTTCTTGCCTACGATTGCTGAAGCTGTGGGCCGAGGCCTATGTCGTGGGCGCGGTGCAAGTCTGCCATGTTTGGCCGCTCAGATTTATTAATTTTTCATGTCTTGGGTTGCCTATGACCCACCTATTCTGTTGGTGCCTTCTTAGTTCCCATCGTGGTGTTTGACCTGTCTGGCACAAAGACACTGATTGACTTGGGTAGGGGGCAGAGTGCAGATGGCTTTCCCCTTGCAGTGTCGATTTGAGCTATGCGACACCTGACAGAATGAGTACTGTGTGGGCATATGGATTCCCCATTGCTATGCCCACGTTTACAGCTCCTGATGGAGGTGGCAAAGGATTGAATTTCTCATTGCTTCTGTACAGCATTGTGGGCTATCGACTCGCCCCTTTTAAAGAGGGTTGCTGCCTGGCCCTGCCAACCCTCTGCAGTATGTGCCCCCGGTTCCTCCTCATCACAGATGTACTGAGAAATAGACATGTGGGTGGTGTGGCTATGCAGCCAGCGTGTGGCATGAGGGCAGCTGAAGGCTGCGCAGGGACACTTTTGTGTACGCTGCGGATGCAGGGTCGTGTGGAGGGGTTGGGCAGCATGTAACCCAGGAGAAGAGTCAGCGCTGTGTCCCGCAGGCAGTGATTGTGCTTAGTTGGAGGTAGTCTGGTGCTTAGCTAAGGTGTGCCTTGCTAATGAGGGTTTGTCCGAAGTAAAAATTGTTGGGAGGGGGGGCAGTATTGCCACTATTGTGGGTTAATAGTGGTACCTGGGAACCTGAAATGCAGCACAGCATGTTGCCCCTCACCTGCCCTATCCGTTTCTGTGTCGTTTCCATCACTTTCTTGGGTTTTCCAGATTTTCACAAATGAAAACCTTAGCGGAGCATGGGTGATTTACAAAAATGCTCGAGTCGCCCATTGACTTCAATTGGGTTCATTACTCGAAACGAACTCTCGAGCATCGCGGAAAGTTCGACTTGAGCGAGCATTTTGGTGCTCGCTCATCTCTAGTTATAATATTAACAGAATATTAGAGAAATTATAAAGTATTTCTCAGCATTATTTAATTAAGCTCAAAAGGTAAGTTATAGCACATGTAGAAACAGTGAAAAGGGGAAAATGCTATCTTTTTAAAAATAATAATCCCTGGAAATAAAGCATAAATAGAACGACTTCTTTAGCTCAAGGGTTCATGCATAAAACAAGTAAAGCAACACATCATTCAGTTCAGTGTGGACTCCAAAAAGTTTATACTGTTCTTCATTCTCTATAAACTTAACATAGTTCATGGGTTAAATTTGAAAATTGTCTATTAGGGGTTAAACATGGTTGTGATTAAACAAAGGGGTTAAACAAAGATGGCCGTGATTTTGATGGTTTCGTTTCCACTATTGGAAGCCAGGAGTCAGTAACGGGGAGTCTCGGTTGTAGTACAATGGATGAGGCAGGTAACGTAATTAGGAGGAAAAGCCAGGAGTCGATATTAGGAAGTCTTGGTTGTAGTACGATGCATGAGGCGGGTAACGTAGTCAGGAGGAAAAGCCAGGAGTTGGTATTGAGAGGTCTTGTATTAATAGCAGTCAAATAGAAGCTGGATCAAATGCTCTGGAGCAGAATAATCTTGCACTGTGGGATTGGCAGAGCCAGGCTTAGATAGAAAGTGCAATCAAAGACAGAGGCAGTAGGAGGCAGGAGCTAGAGAACTGGGATCAAGGAACAATGCTGAGGTATGTAGGAAAACGTGTTCAGCAAACTGCATAGCTCACTGGGGAGAGATACCAAGTGTACCACAGAAGGGCGTAGGTTCAAGCACTGACAGTAGCACCCCCCTTAGGGATGGCCTCCGGACATCCCAGCTGCTGGTTTCCCTGGATATCTTTTGTGGAACTCTCTTGTGAGATTCGGGTTCTGGTTCCCAGGAGTTTTCCTCTGAGGTCCAGTTTAGTAAAGACCTTGGCTGCCCAAAGGCTCTACAGCAGTTCTTAAATTAACAGGAGAGGATAGCAATTCTTAACAGTAATCTTGTTTAGTTCCCGGTAGTCAATACACGGTCGAAGAGTAGAGTCTTTCTTTTTAAAGAAGAAAATGGGTGCTCCCACTGGGAAAGAAGAGGGCTGGATGAAGCCCTTCTTTAGATTCTCATCCAAATGTTCCCGAAGGGACCATAACTCTGGTTCTGCGAGGTTGTAGATACGCCCAAATGGAATGGAAGATCTAGGGAGAATAGCTCAATAGGACAGTCATATGGCTTATGAGATGGCAACCGGTCAGCTTTCTTCTTGTTGCAGACGTCCCTGATAGAGATGAGCGAGCATACTCGCTAAGGGCAATTGCTTGAGCGAGCATTGCCCTTAGCGAGTACCTACCCGCTCGAGAGAAAAGGTTCGGGTGCTGGCGCGGGGGAGCGGTGAGTAGCAGCAGTCAGCAGGGGGGAGCAGGGGGGGAGAGAAGGAGAGAGAGATCTCTCCTCCGTTCCTCCCCACTCTCCCTGCCCGCCGCCGGCACCCGAACCTTTTCTCTCGAGTGGGCAGGTACTCACTAAGGGAAATGCTCGCTCGAGCAATTGCCCTTAGCGAGTATGCTCGCTCATCACTAGTCCCTGAACATCTGATAGTGAACTGGTAGTTTCTCAAAGTTCTGTTGACCATCCTCGAGGTTTTGCACTGGTTTAGGGGTGAATGGTGCCATCTCGCAGTTTTCTTTACTGAAGGGAAGGCAATGGTACTTGTTTCCCAGTTGATAGAGGGATTGTGGGTAGAGGACCAAGGGATCCCAAGAATCCCTGAAAATTTAGGGGATAAGATGAGCTGGAAGCTGACCATTTTTTGATGGTCATGTTTCATGTGGTTTCCTTTTGTTGATCTAGGACCAGTGTCTGTAATCCAGCAAACTTCTCTTGGTATGAGACACAAAATTCCTGGAGCTCTGTTACTTGCTTCCACAGGTTGGTCACGACAGGCTCCATGTTTGGGCAAGATTATTTTGTAATATCTTATTGGCGCTGGAGAGGAGCCACTGGAGTAGTAGCTATGCGTGGCACTAGAGAGCAGTCAGATGGAAGCCAGGAGTCGGGAAGTCTCAGTTGCAGTACAATGGATGAGGCAGGTAATGTAGTCAGAAGGAAAAACCAGGAGTCTGTATTGATAAGTCTTGTAGCAATAGCAAGCAAATACAAGCTGGATCAAATGCTCTGTAGCAGAATAATCTCACACTGTGGGAGTAGCAGGGCCAGGCTTATATAGGAAATGCAATCAAAGACAGAGGTGGCGTCAGGACCAGGAGGCAGGAGCTAGAGAAATGGGATCAGGCAAGAAGGCTGAGGTATGCAGAAGAACTTGTTTAGCAAGCTGGATATCTCACTGGGGAGAGCTACCTACTGGAGCACAGGAGGCTGTGGGCTTGAGCCCTGACAATCAGGATTGTTGAGCGTTAATAATACGCCTGAGAAAAGATAGGGCTGGACCTATCTTTCTGCTTTTTTTCAAACTTGCTCAGAATAGCACAGTTTGAAAGGTAAAAAAAAAGATTTTTACCTTGTTCATGTGCAGCCATGCTCTGTAGCAGCGAGTGTAGTTGAACATACACCCATCTGAGGAAGCTCTTAGACCAAAAATGTGGTCATATAGACTCTAAACTTGTAAAAACATGTGTGAAGAGGAAACTATGCTATCATCAAAACATTGATCGTTCTTTGTAGAAACAGTCCTGGCACTCGGACATAGCTAAAATCTCCATCTTTTTTTTTCATATTAAAAGCAGCTTTATAGGCATAAGGGCAGATTCGGATGAGCGTGGTTTTCTCCACTTGTACAGCCGGGATAATCATGGCCACATAACGGGACAAAATGAAACCACTGAAATCAATGAATTTCAGTGGTTTCATTTTCGCTATCGGTCCCATTAGTTGTAGCAACATAATGGTAATTACTAGATACCTTTTATTTCTGCCTTTAGAGTTTCAGGACTACATAAGAATAACGTAAAATACAAATTTAGCATTTTCCTGAAATTGCTGTTCTGCTTTCTAATAACACTGCTTCCTAAGGTCGCTCTCGCAACGGACATTTTTTACCGCGATTAGTGCCGCGTCCCGAACACCGCACTAACCGTAATACAATGCCGCGATTGATTTCAATAGGGCCTCGCAGACCAGCGCTCCAATGTGGCATTTCCAATGCCGGGATTTTAGAGTGCTGTCTGCTATATCTTTGTGTGATTTAGCACTTTTTAACACATCTAATCACTCATCACAGTGATGGGGTGCATTAAAAAACGCTGTTAAATGCTCTAACGTGTTTGAAAATGCTGCACAAAATCACGGTAAAATGCAGCATTTATTGAACACGTGTGAGAGCAGCCTATAACACCGTAAACCGGTCTAAACCTTTAATAACATAGTGAAGGCAATTTATAAGTCATACTTGCTATATACTTCTGTATATAAGGGCTCATGTCCCCGGTTGTATGAGTAAAACACTGCAGGTGTACGCAAATGGGCAGCGAGTGCACTGTGCATGACCGCGTTTATCACGAATACTCAGTTTGACTGTTTTGTTTTTTTTAATTCCCCGCTCTGTTTCATAATGGCGCTGCGTATGAATCGCCACCCATACGAAAGTATAGGGCTCACGCTGCGTGGTATGCGGAAAAATAGAGGATGCTGCAATCTATTTGTCGCGTGTATCTACATGCAGTATTTACACGCTAATGTGAAAGGATCAATGAAAGTCCATTTACTGTCATTGACTCCATTTACTGTGTGTCACACGGCCGTATATAGTGTGTGTAATACCCAATGAAAACATGCCCGTGTACATGAGCCACAAATGTCCTAATACTGCATCTGTCAGTGTCCCCAAATAATATCTCACATATGCTTGTGAAAGTCTATTTTTGGATAGTTTACAAAGTATTTTACTTGTTAAAGCAGTAGTTTGTGCTTCATGGTTATGCCTCTTTTTCACGAGCTGATTCTTGTTTGATTGTGCGCACGAACGAGTAACATCACCGCTAACTTGTTTGCAATCTTTGTCACTCGTACTGCTTGTTTAGACAGGCAGATCATCGTTAACAATCATTCACTTCTCCTTCAGTGTTTTATATACAATGTGAAGCATTGAACGAGCCAACGGTGATTTTTATGCTGGGTGAAACCAAACAACTGACAAGAAGTGCTCAATTCTCGTTAGTCGTTCAGTCATTAGCTCGTGTTTAGACGTAAAGATAGTTGTTCACTTTTGTACGTTTGAGCAAATTTAGACCTACAGGCGTTATGTTTAAATTGGCCGTTACACTCAAAGGGATTTTGCAAGTAATTTTATTTAAAACAAGTTGGCCATGCAGAAATATAAAATATCTGATACCCATTCGTCTCAGTTCTCCCTCAACTCCAGCTCCACTTAGGGCTCTTTTTAGCTCCGGTCAGTCTGTGATATTCCATATACAAACTGTAGCCTGAAAGCAGAGCACCGGCAAGGAGAATGGCAGATGCAATGAATAATAGTTCATTTTTAACAGAAGTGCTGGGATTTTTATAAAGAAAAGTTAGATACTAAGAACTATGTTTGGTCTTACACAGTACCTTGATCTCGTGATGCTTTGCTATTTTATAGTCTTGTTCCTTCTATATCTGCATGGTGCAAGTGTAGGCAGACTTTAACTAAGGAATGACGAGCACAATGTATGTTCACCCTTAAGGCTTCTTTACACGGGTGTATGTGCAGTGTCCCAAAGGGTAACTCAGGACACGGGGCATACGTTGAGGAGCTGCGAGGTTAGAGTGGTAACTTGTCACGCGTGACGCCACCGTTCCTTTTACCCATCTATATGACCCTTGGCGGTAATAAAGAGCATTCACACACAATGTAAGGTTGAAGTACCTCAGTCCCTGGGAATGGTCAGGGCCTGCTAAAACTTTACTTGGAAACTTCAATATCATACAAATCAGGAATACACTAGTGCAGGTAAGAACAGATGGTTGGAGGTCAGGGAGGAAACTCAGGATCACATCGGTCCTGCAGGCCTATGTTATCTGTCAGGTACTGCTTCTGGAAGGGGAACTCTCCAGAGGAGGATAGGGGTAGGGTTACTCCACAGACACTCTTGCAACACAGTACTTCTGCACGGTGATCTTGGACTTCTTTTCTCACGCTCTCTCTCAGTCTCTCTTTCTCCTTCCTCTCTATAGGCTCCTGGCATTGGAGTCCTCAGTATATCTCTCCTCTTCCTCCATCACTTCACCGCATAAGGGTTGAAGGTATCCCCATGTGGCTCTCTGCTGAAGACTCACTGTGATGGACTCAAGACTCACTCTGTGATGGAACTGTCCCTGAATCTCTCTACCACACCCAAATCACTCATATTTATAATCTCTAGCATACCACGTGACAGGACTTAAAGGAGATGTTTCGAGGAAGCAGTTAAATTTTTTTTTTGCCCAGTCCCCCCCATTAAACATACATTACTAAGCCCCCCTGTAAATGACATTTCTAGCTGGTTCGTACTTACCGTTCCAGCGTTTCAGCAACTTATAAAAGTTTTCTCAAGATGGCCGCCGGCTCTTTCCCCGTTGCTCGCTGCAGCCCGACGTGCGCGCTCCCGAGACGCCGCCAGCTGTGTCTCCATGGCAACCGGACGTATCGCAGCCGCCGACCAGACGCCCACCGCCAGGCAGCAGGTAACCGGCGCTAGCCCCCGGCTCCCCAGCGCTAGACCCTCAGCCCAGGTGAAGGCCCCGGAGCCCAGCGCTAGGTTCCGGAGCCCAGCGCTAGTTCCCCCGGCCTAGCGGCAGCCCCCCCCCGGCCTAGCGGCAGCCCCCCCCGGCCTAGCGGCAGCCCCCCCGGCCTAGCGGCAGCCCCCCCCCGGCCTAGCGACAGCCCCCCCGGCCTAGCGACAGCCCCCCCATCGCAGCGACAGCCCCCCCGGCCTAGCGCTAGTTCCCCCATCACAGCGGCAGCCCCCCCCCGGCCTAGCGACAGCCCCCCCATCGCAGCGGCAGCCCCCCCCCCGGCCTAGCGACAGCCCCCCCATCGCAGCGACAGCCCCCCCGGCCTAGCGCTAGTTCCCCCATCACAGCGGCAGCCCCCCCGGCGCAGCGACAGCCCCCCCCGGCGCAGCGCTAGTTCCCCCGGCGCAGCGCTAGTTCCCCCCCCGACCCATCACTTACCTGGGACGCTTCTCGGGGCGGCTGGGCTGGGCTTCTCCGCTGGGCAGCTCCAGTTTCTGCACCTTCCTCTAACAGAGGAAGGTGCAGAATGGCCGCTGCAGCGCGCTCCCGAGCAGTGACAGCTCGTCTGCGCATGCGCAGAAGAGCTGTAGCGGGGAGCACACTGAAGCGGCTCGTGCTGAATAGAGAAGACCGGACTGCGCAAGCGCGTCTAAAAAAGCAAGCTGCCAGCGAATTTAGACGGAACCATGGAGACGAGGACGCTAGCAACGGAGCAGGTAAGTGGAATAACTTCTGTATGGCTCATATTTAATGCACAATGTACATTACAAAGTGCATTAATATGGTCATACGGAAGTGTATAACCCCACTTGGTTTCGCGAGACCACCCCTTTAAATTGGTACATTTGCAGACATTTCCCAGGCGACACTAACCTCTCACTTGTTGCAGCTGTGCAATACACCTAACAAGAGACTAGACAATTTGCACAGTGCATCTACACAAAAGACATTACATGTATGACATTTATGGAGGGGCCTGGAATAGACTTCTGGGCCATTACATATGCGCAACTACGTTCACCGCTAAGGAGCGTAGTTGCGCATGAACGAGGTAAAAATCCAGAAAAAAAAACAGGAAAATAGGTCCTGCCCTATCTTTCTCGCATGTACTATTAACTATGTGCAAGAAAGGTAGGACAAAACCTATATCTTCTCGTCCGTAAAGTTAATCGGTGTGAATCCCGATAGTGGACACTAAATCAGTGGTTTCATCTGGTCCCATTATGCAGTCGTGATTTTCACGCCCGCATAATGAGACAAAATCACTCCCATCTGTTTAAGCTCTTACAGATGTAATACACACTTAGGGCGAGCACCCACTGGCGTTTGCGTTCTCCGCGGGAAAAAAACGCAGCGTTTTCGCAGCGTTTCTCGCGTTTTTCCGCGCGTTTTTCGTGGCGTTTTTCGCGGCGTTTTCGCGGCGTTTTGCGTTAATTTCCATTGACATTCATGGGTGCATTAGGAGAAAAATAGGGACACATATGCAACTGACAGTTCCTATGTTAAAAACGCAAACGCAACGCAAAAAAAACGCCAGTGGACAGGAACACATGTTATCTCTATGCCTGTGCAGGAAAAACGCAAAACGCAAAACGCAGGTAAAAAAACGCCAGTGGGTGCTCGCCCTTATGATGTTTGGGCTTTATTAGTTTTTTCAATAGCAAAAACGGCTTGCTCGTACAACTTTATAGTAAACAATATTAAAATATAAATTGTGGTGTTTTAATGTAGCACACCTAGGAGCCTTTCTGCATGAAATAAAATTGCTAAATTGTTAAATGATTTAAGAAAGAATCCAATGGGGTGTTAATGCTCGAGCTACAAATTAGCAGTTTGTCTTTTTGTTCATTTCTTAATGCTTTTATTATGTTTCATTTATAAGTAGTGTCTGCCTCTTGCTGCAGTGTAACCTTACATTATGCCTATTATTACTTGTAGTTCTTGCCTAATGAAGAGGGACTGGAGGAAGTCAGCAGGGAAGTCAAAAATTTAACCTACTATATCAAGACTTGGATGGGACCAATCACCCCTTTAATATCACTGATTCATCCAGAAACCATCAAGCCTGTTGTTGCAGCTCCAGGTATTGTATTTGGGATCTTCACAGAAATATACAGTCTTTTTCAATAGCCAGCTGAATAGTTTGATCAATTCTCCTGATTCTTTTGAAGTAAGAGAAACTTGCAAAACCATGAATCAGTAAAATTTCTATCAATTTTGTAATATGACACATTGTGCTAAAGCTATTCTGGTAAGCATTTTTACAGGGCAGATTTATTCAAGATGATACCAATACATACCCTGTTTCCCTGAAAATAAGACCTATCCTGAAAATACGCCCTACCCTGATTTTTCATGCAATGGCTGTGATTGGTTCTTCAACCAATTAATACAGCGCTTGAGGAACCAATCACAGCCACCGCAGTGGTTCATCAAGCACTACATTACTTGGCTGAGCAACGCTCGAGAACCAATCAGAACCATCACTTTCTGGAGGAATTTATGAATCATGTAACCAGGAAGTGATCTTCTGTGGGCGGCAGAGGACTGCAAAAAGCTGGTCAGGGCTCCGAAGAGCGGCGGGAGGGACCTGGACTGACACCTAGTGCCTCTTTTGGGGCAACCATTTATATAAGGCAGGGTCTTATTTTTGGGGAAACATGGTAGAATATTTAGACTGCAACTTAGTAAGATAACAGGTTCAATTACATCTTTCAGAAGTTTTAACAGTCTGTAAACAGAACATGGCGCTCCGTATCTCAGAATTTGTATGGCTACAACAGTGGTGTAAGGCTGGGTTCACACGGGGCGTATTCCCGCCGGAAATCTCGCGGTCTGGCCGCAGCAAAAACTGCAAGATTTACGCCCGGAGAACCGCCGCGTTGGCTTTGAAGCAGCCCGGCCGCTTGCTTTTCCATTGCGGCCGGCGCTCCCATAGAGGAGAGCGCGGCCGTGACATAAATAAACAAAAAAGAAAAGATAAACAGACATGCTGCTTCTTTTGAAACCGCGGCTGCGACCGCCGCAGCCGCGGTTTCAGCCGGATTTACCGCAGCGGATTAGCCGTCCCGTGTGGACGAGGTTTCTGAGAAACCTCGTCCACATGGCTGGCTAATCCTGAGATTAGCGGCCGCGGGCGGTTTTGCCGCGGGCGGATCTGCTGCGGCAAAACCGCGACAAATCCGCCCTGTGTGAACCCAGGCTAAGGCTGGATGTTTTGGATATGTTAGTCATGATGTTAGTAAGCGGTCTATGTAGGAATGTAAATGTAATGAAGTGCTCGGTGAGGATCGGAGAAGTTTTTGACAGGCATTTAAGCTAGATGAAGAGAACTGAAATGTAATTTATGGGGATGATTTCTGTCCCCTGCCAGGTAGGATGAGGCCGTGTATTTGTAACTCCTGAAGTGTTGTGGTAATATTGAACATGAAATTGATGTAGTTGCCAAGAATAAAACAAAAGGTAATGTTCTTCACACAATGTGTACCAATGCTTGTAGCATAGGCAACCAGCTTTTGTGCTAAGGCTGAATAAGGTGATGGATCGAGATGGCATCCACCCCAGAGTTCTTAACCCCTTGAGGACATGAACACTTTTTGCTTTCTCATTTTTGTTTTTCCCTCATTACTTTCAAGAAATCATGACTTTATTTTTTGGTCGACATAGCCATATGTAGGCTGTTTTTTGGTTGTTTTTTTTTTTGTAGAATGCGATATTTTTCAATGTACTATTTCATGTATTGAAAAACCTTTTTTCTTTTTTTGCTTTATGAAATTATGCCATTTTTTGGGAATTAAGTCTTGTTTCCAAATACAACATAACTTTATTCTGTGGGTCAGTACAATTACGATGATACCAAATTTGTATAGTTTTTTTTTCCATGTTGCACTAGTTTTTAACCCCTTAAAGAGATGGTCTATTTTTGGCATAAGGATGCAACGATTTTTGGCAGATTTTCATCTCCAGTTTTCAAAAGCCATAACTTTTTTTTAATTTTTCCGTCAACACCCCTGTATAAAGGCTTGTTTTTTGCGTGGCAAGCTGTAGTTTTTACTGGTGCTATTTTTAGGTACATAAGACTATACTGCAAAACTTTTTGTAATTTTTTAATGATAGCAGGGAGATAAAATACATCAATTATGCAATAGATTTAGGTTTTTTTTTTTTTAGGCCTCCTCAAATGGTAGCGTATATCAGCCGGCTGTGAAAACGCGGCCGATATATGCTCATGTGAAAGAGCTCTTATTGCATTTTTTTGGAAGGCAAGATGAAAAAAATAAGCATTTTGCCTCAGTTTTTTTTAGGGGTTTTAAGGGTTTTTTTTACGCTTTTTGCCATGCAGGATAAAAAGCATGTTCAATTTATTGTGTGTATCATTACAGATACGACGTTACCAAATATGCGGGATTTTAATTTTTAAAATTTTTTTATGCTAATATGGGGGAAAGCGCAAGAAAAGAGGTTTTTTTACATTATTTTTATCTTTTTTTTTTTACACTGTTTATGTCCCTGTAGGGGAATCGTACAATAGCACCTACGATCGCTATGATAAGGCATTGCAGGACTTCTATCCTGCAATGCCTTATCACTTGCATTAGCGATCATAGGCAATGGCAATGCAGGACACCTGTTTCTGGTATCCTGTTGCCATGGCAGCCTGTCGGGCTTTCCACGATTACATCGCGAATGTCCGATGATGTCAGAGGGTCCGCGCTCCCATTGTGAACCCTTTACATGCCGCAATCTACATATATGGCGGCCGAGAAGGGGTTAACAGCGAGGGTCGCTGTCCCAATGCAGCACCGCTGCTGCCGGATAGTGTGAGATCTCTTATGATCTTGCGTTTTCCCAGGGCATAACTGTACGTCCTGTTGCCTTAAAGGGGTTGTTCCGTGCCGAAACGGGTTTTTTTTTTTTCAATAGCCCCCCCGTTCGACGCGAGACAAACCCGATGCAGGGATAAAAAAAAACCAAAAAACAGATAGTACTTACCCGAATCCCCGCGCTCCGGTGACTTCTTACTTACCTTGCGAAGATGGCCGCCGGGATCTTCACCCACGGTGGACCGCAGGTCTTCTGTGCGTTCCATTGCCGATTCCAGCCTCCTGATTGGCTGGAATCGGCACACGTGATGGGGCGGAGCTACGCGATGACGCGTAGAAGGGGGCGGAGCCAGAACTCCGCTGCTGCTGAGACCCAAGAGAAGGGAGAAGACCGGACTGCGCAAGCGCGTCTAATCGGGCGATTAGACGCTGAAAATTAGACGGCACCATGGAGACGGGGACGCCAGCAATGGAACAGGTAAGTGAATAACTTCTGTATGGCTCATAATTAATGCACAATGTACATTACAAAGTGCATTAATATGGCCATACAGAAGTGTATAACCCCACTTTGTTTCGCGGGACAACCCCTTTAAGTACCGCAGACAACTTAGGCTGGCTGCACACGGGCGAGGCGGATTCCGCTTGCGAGATCACGGAGCGAAATCTGGCTGTGACACCGGACAGTGTCCCTGCGTACTTGTATTATCTGTAATGCGGATGACTGCGGAGGATCGCAGGCGGTCATGCACAGTACATGTTTTTTTTTCCAAATATTTGTATTTCCTGTGCTGTTGCTAGGCGATGACCCATGGCCTATATGAAATGTTAAGGGCAGCAGGTTGGACGGACTCTATTGACTTCAATGGAGGCCATATGCACTGAGTTTGCAGCAACATTTTTTTTCCCGGCGTCATCCTGACGGCAGACATGGAGGTTGCACCTTGACCTCGTAGGGACAGGAAGCAAGAGACTTCAAAAGGCTCCTCCCGTCTCCCATTCACCAGTGCTTCCTGTCCCTACAGGGACATGCAAGAGGAGCTCCCTCCAGCGAGCTGCA
This sequence comes from Eleutherodactylus coqui, assembly GCF_035609145.1. Taxonomy (NCBI): domain Eukaryota; kingdom Metazoa; phylum Chordata; class Amphibia; order Anura; family Eleutherodactylidae; genus Eleutherodactylus; species Eleutherodactylus coqui. The sequence goes on along the minus strand of NC_089837.1, from coordinate 323,722,815 downwards.
AGATGACAGCTGAGGAACGGTCCATAGGGCTGTTTCCCCCCTCACCTTTTTCCTAAGCCGGCTGACTGTAGGGATTGACGGTCCATAGGGCTGCTTCCCTTCTCATCTCCCTTCGGGGTGTCAGCGCGGTCCGGGAGCACGGCGGGCCACGGGTCTGACCGCCCGGGGTTCACCACCGCAGCAGTCGGAGCGGCGGACCAGAGGTCCTTGAGTCCCCTCCTTCCTCTTCCACAGCTCGGAGTTGTTTTTCAGCCGGGGAGAGCGGCGGGCCATAGGCTCAGATGCCTCTCTCCCTCAGGCATGCCGGCGCGGCCGCGCGCATCGTCGGGGGGCGGAGCCAATGACGCGGCGTGACGCGGTGACGTCAGACGCCGTCAGCTGACCCGGAACAGCGGGAGATTTGAAAATGGAGACCCCCTGGCAAGCTTCCACTGACAGCACACCTTCAGGGAAGGATTTATCTGTCTAATCTGGTTCTGTCTGCGTTTCTGCATCATGACTACAAAGGAACCAGAGATGGAAGCCCTGCAAACTGTAAGTGTTACTTGTTGCAGGGATGTTATGCTCAGGGATTTAGCATTGTGTGGGGGTTTTCCCTTATGTGCATGCATGTATATTCTGCAGGACAGGGAATCCACCCGGTCTAAACAGGACCTAAAGAAAAAACACAGAAAAGGCGCCCTGTGTCTTTAAAAAAAAAAAAAAAACTGGACGAGGCGTATAAAAAGCCGCTATGCCCCGATTGTACCTCCAAGATCCTTACGGATGAACAGGCTGCATTCAGGGAAGATATTAGATCCCTGGTTAGAGAGGAGGTCCGGGCATCGATTTCCAGTCTCCCCCCAGCTCGGCGGGAAGGAAGGGCCGCTAAAAAAGCGAGCCACATACCGCTAATAAGCTCAGAGTTTGAGCAATCCCTGGGCAACTTGTCAGATGGCGAACTCTTTGACCGTCCCCCTGACGCCAGGGATGAGAATAAAAAGTACTATTTCTCATCTGGGGACCTGGTTGACCTGATCAAAGCAGTCAGGGATACAATGAAGGTCGAGGATGTGGTCGAGCCAAGGTCCGTACAGGACGACATGTCCGGCGGGCTCAGACCAAGGAACCGCACAGTGTTTCCGGTTAACGATACCCTGAAGAAAGTAATCACAGATGAGTGGGCTGCGTGGACAAACACCTCTATTTGTCCCGTGAATATAAAGAGAGACTCCGCTTTGGGGAGAAACACGTGAACATCTACGCGCGGTCCGGGAGCACGGCGGGCCACAGGTCTGACCGCCCGGGGTTCACCACCGCAGCGGTCGGAGCGGCGGACCAGAGGTCCTTGGGTCCCCTCCTTCCTCTGCCACAGCTCGGGCAGTTGTTTTCAGCTGGGGAGAGCGGCGGGCCATAGGTTCAGATGCCTCTTTCCTCCAGGCATGCCGGTGCGGCCGCGCGCGGCGTCGGGCACAGGTGGCCATAATGGCCAAAAAGACAGCCCTGCCATTCGAGGACTCCTCTCATCTTAAAGACCCGACGGACAGGGTTGACGCCTTGATGAAACGGGCCTGTCAAACAACGGCCTATACGTTGAAGCCCAATATCGCAGCGACTTCTGTGGCGAGGTCGATGTTCCTCTGGTTGGGGGAACTCGACGACCAGATTAAACAGAAGGCTCCTAGAGATGCGTTACTGGAATGCAGGCCTCTACTTAGATCAGCAACAGGCGGTCTGGCTGAAAACATGGAAAGCAGATACGGCTTCCAAAGGAAGGCAGTGTAACATCCCGTTTTCATGGCCAGCACATCTTTGGCGCGGACTTGGAGGAGATCCTAAAAAGAGCTACCGACAGGACCCACAGTTTCCCGGACCAAGCAAGAACGGGATTTCCCCACAAACCTCAGCCATCCTTCAAGCCATACTGAGGCAAAGGAAAGACGGGGAGCTGGTCCTACCCCAAAGGAGGCAGGGGTAAGACAAAGACAACCCCTTCCCCTGTAGGCAAGTACCAGGTGGGGGGCAGACTACTGAGCTTTCCCGGCCCCCACGCAATCCCCCGCCCTGCAGGATATCTTTAAAAATGACATTTCTAAGCTGCTACAGATGGGGGCGGTAGTCCGGGTCCCCGCAGTAGAACAGGGCTTGGGGTTCTACTCACCCCTATTTCTGATTAAAAAAACGAACAACAGTTTCGGATGATCCTTAATCTGAAGGGCCTGAACAGGTTTATTACCTACAAAAGGTTTAAGATGGAAACCGTCAGGTCTGCAGTAACTCTGATCAAAAGAGGGGACTTTATGAGTACCGTCGATCTAAAGGACGCGTACTACCACGTCCCAGTCCTGCCGGAACATCACAAGTACCTGCGGTTTGCCATCAGGATGGGCAGCCGTGTACACCATTTTCAATTCCAGTGCCTACCCCTCGGAATTTCAACGGCACCCAGGATATTCTCTAAAATAGTGGCAGAGATGGTGGCGTATCTCCATGTGGCAGGCATAAACATTGTCCCATACCTGGACGCTCTCCCTATTTCAGAGACTGGGGTGGATAGTTAACTTCCCGAAATCTAGTCTTCTCCCCGAGACGCGAAAGACCTTCCTGGGGGTACAGATAGACTCAGTGTCTCAGATCTTGTCTTTGCCTCCACCCAGGCAGGAAAACCTTAGGCTGGCAGCAGAGAAATGCGGCCAGAAGAAACAAATAACGATTAGGGACGCAATAAGGCTCCTGGGCCTCATGACCTCCTGTATCGGCATTATTCCTTGGGCCCAGGCGCACTCAAGGACGCTACAGAGAGCCACTCTGGGCAACTGGGACGGGGCAACAACCTCTCTGGACAGCAGAATGCCTGTGTCATCATCAGTCACAAGGTCCCTCCGCTGGTGGCGGTCAACTGGCAACCTAGAGGCGGAGTCCCCATGGGTGACAGAGCCCTTCATCTCCGTAGTCACCAACGCAAGCCAGTCTGGCTGGGGAGCGCAAGTGGGGCAGCGTTTGCTCCAGGGCAAATGGGGTCCAACATTGCATGCCCAGACCTCAAATTTCAGAGAGCTTAGGGCCATCTGGGAGGCGCTTCACAGAGCTCAGGATATCCTAAAGAAGAGACATGTTAAAATCTTCTCTGATAATGTGACCGCCGTTTCACTTATTCGCTACCAGGGAGGCACCAGAAACTTTCACCTGCTGAAATTAACAGCCCGGATCTTCCGATGGACCGAGTCCACGGTACAGTCCCTGACAGCGGTCCATCTCAAAGGATCCCAGAACCTGACAGCGGACTTTCTAAGTCGAAGAGGCCTAGACCCCGGGGAATGGTCTCTGAATCAAGAGGAATTTTGTCTCATTACAGAAACCTGGGGCAGTCCACAGGTGGACCTGTTTGCAAGCAGCAAAAATTCAGAATGTCCCGCCTATTTTTCCCTAGATCCGAGGGACAAGGCCGAGGGGTTAGCCGCTTTTTCCCAGAGTCGGGATTTCAGTCTGGCGTACGCCTTCACCCCCATACCCCTGATCCCGAGAGTTCTTCAGAAGGTCCAGCAGAGCAACATCACGCTGATCCTGATCGCCCCACACTGGGAAAAAAGGGCATGGTTTCCGGTGCTCCTAAAGCTCGCCATCTCGGAGCCAATCCGCCTTCCATCCAGGGAGGACCTTCTAGCGCAGGGCCCAGTTCTTTGCCCCAACCTAGAGAGACTGAACCTCGCGGTGTGGATATTGAGGAACAGACGCTACTAAGACAAGGTTTGTCCTCCAGAGTTATCGCGACTCTACGCCAGTCCCGAAAACCTGTAACCTCAGCTATTTATAATAAGATCGGGGAAAAAATTCTCCTCCTGGAGGGGGCTGGAAGTCTCCAATCTTGACACTTTGGTGGCGGAGATTTTGAACTTCCTCCAGATAAAAACTTGAGACCAGGAACCCTGGAAGTACAGGTATCAGCGCTCTCGGCCATTCTAGACTAACCTTTGGCGGATCATAGACTGATCCGCAGGTTCATGGAAGTGGCAGAAAGAATGAGGCCAGTTAGCCGTAGTACAGTCCCCCCCCATGGGACCTGAACCTAGTTCTCCAAAGCCTCTGCAAAGACCCCTTCAACCTATCTATCAGATTCCAATTAGGTTCCTCACGTTTAAAACTGTGTTCCTGGTAGCTATCACAACAGCGAGGCATGTAAGCGAGCTCCAGGCCCTATCTTGTAAGACATCTTACCTATTAAGCCAGGACGATAGGGTCATACTAAAAACAGACCCCCTTTTTTCTTCCAAACGTAGCCTCAAAATTCCACAGACAGCAAGAAAGTATTCTCCCATCCTTCTGTCAAAATCCCCAAAACGATAGGGAAAGAGACTACCATAGCCTGGATGCAAGGAAGGCCATTCTATGCTACCTAGAGCAGACATCATCCTTTAGGAAGGCTGACTGTCTTTTGTTCAATTTCAGGGGCCAGGCAGAGGAAGAGCGGCTTCTAGGAGATCCATTAGCCACTGGATAAAATCCACCATCCAGCAGGCCTACTCGTCCTGCAACAGCACTATCCTGGAAGGACTCAAGGCCCATTCTACCAGGGCAGTATCCTGCTCCTGGGCAGAGAGGGCTATGGCGACACCGGACCAAATCTGTAAGGCAGCCACATGGTCCAACCTGCACACATTCGCAAAACATTACAGGCTGAATGCGGACTTCTCCTCCGATCTCTCTTTCGGGAGAAAGGTCCTGCAAGCAGTGGTCCCTGCCTAAAGAGTTAATCTGGTATACTCCATGTCTGCCGTCAGGATGATGCCGGGAAAAGGGAGTGAATTTCTTACCGAAAATTCCTTTTTTCCGAGTCATCCTGACGGCACGTATTTCCCTCCCAAAAATTCACACGTTTATATTAACGTTTATGCGGGCACGAATCTGTAGCCCAGAGGCTCCTATGTTGAACATTTCCTTTTATGCGGTAAATTTGTGCATATTATCTTGTGTTATGTCCGAGTAAGCTACCCTCTTCTTGTTTATGTTCAAATGGAACTAACCATGTTATTTTTTTCGGAGCAAATAAATATCTTCTTTGGTTAACCACGACATGTCCATGTAAGTAATTTAGAAGACACTGGTGAATGGGAGACGGGAGGAGCCTTTTGAAGTCTCTTGCTTCCTGTCCCTACGAGGTCAAGGTGCAACCTCCATGTCTGCCGTCAGGATGACTCGGGGGAAAAAGGAATTTTCGGTAAGAAATTCACTCCCTTTCCTCCACTCGTGAAATACGCAATTCGTATCAGTGAGTGTGAAGAAAAAAGCGAAAGTACATACCTTTTCAATGTGTGCAATTTGCTGCAGATCCTCTGCGTGGACACCAATCGCGGATTTCGCAATAGGAATCTGGGCCGTGTGAAGCCGGCCTTATGCTTAACTAATAGCCTGTGTGAGTCTCAACAATCTTTTAATATACTTTCGTTAAAAATTTTGTTGTTTTATCTCTGTAATCTAGTTTTAGGGGGCTGTCACTAGGGGTCTCCCTTCCAGCCCCACTGCAATTCACTGCCTGTTAGTTACTGGGATGCTGGGATGTTTTCTTTAGTTGTGTGTGAGGGGCTGCTGTCAATTTTCTGTTTTTATGTTTGCTGCTGAACTCCCGAACAAATTTACAGCTGATTATTGAGAATTTCATCAGCAGGATGCTTTGTGATCAGCTTGTCTTCACACAATTCTTTTAGTAAATAGAGAGTAACATAGTATGTAGGGCTGAAAAAAGACATCTGTCCATTCATCCATCCAGTTCAGCCTATTACCCCCCAATGTTGATCTAGAGGAAGACGGGGAAAAAAAAACAATGGGGTAGAATGCAATTTCCCCATTTAAGGGAAAAAATTCCTTCCAGACTCCAATCTGACAATCAAAATAATCCCTGGATCACCAACCCTTCTGAAGTAATCAGTGACCATAACATATAATATTGTTAGACATCCAGGCCCCTATTAAACTCTTTTATCGAGTTTACCATCACCACGCCCTCAGGCAGAGAGTTCCATAGTCTCACTGCTCTTACAGTAAAGAACACCCTTCTATATCAGTGTAGAAACCTTCTTTCCTCTAGACGTAGCGAATGTCCCCTTGTTACAGTCACAGTCATGGGTATAACTACATGATGGGAGAGATCTCTGTATTGTCCCCTGATATATTTATACATAGTTATTAGGTCGCCTCTTAGCCGTGTTTTTTCTAAACTAAATAACCCCAATTTTGATAACCTCTCTGGGTATTGTAGTTCACCCACATCATTTATTACTTTAATGCCCGCCTTTAATTAAGGAATAGCGAGCATACTCGATAAAGCAAACTACTCGAGCGAGTAGTGCCTTATTCGAGTACCTGCCCGCTCGTCTCTAAAGATTCGGCTGCCGGCGCGGGTGACAGGTGAGTTGCGGCGGTGAGCGGGGGGAGAGAGGGAGAGAGAGAGATCCCCTCCATTCCGACCCGCTCTCCCCCACTGCTCCCCGCCCCCCGCCGGCACCCGAATCTTTAGAGACGAGCGGGGAGATACTCGGCTAAGGCACTACTTGCTCGAGTAATGTGCCTTAGCGAGTATACTCACTCATCTCTATTAAGGAAATTAATTTGAAATATTTAGTTGATGAATCATACAACTTTATGAATGTTGAATTCAAGATGTTTTGGATTTCACATATGTAAAAAGGGAAATATTTTACATTTCTAGACAAAGTTACTAAGTTCACACCATTTCTCCCTTCACACACCACACGGTTGATTCGATTCGCTTATCTTGATGCCATAATCCTTCATGTGTACGGCATTATAATATATGTGGAATACACCCTTATTTGTTTCATTTTTCTTTGTTTGCAGCTGCCATTGCACCTAAAGATCCATTATTCACTGGCTTTCTAAGACCCTGGTTGGGTAAGTTCTGTTTAATTATTTTTTTGCTTTTTGTTCCTTAACCCCTTAAGGACCAGGCTGTTTTGTAACTTAAGGAGCAGACACTTTTTAGGGATTTTACCAAATAGCGCAGTTTTACTGCCCTATTTTGTTTCCTTTAGCTACCAAAATTATTTTTACTGCGTTTTTTTTCCCGTGACATATAGGACGTTTTTTTAAAATATCTTTTTCACTGACTTTTTATTCCCGTTTTTTAGTAGAGATGAGCAAGCATGTTCGGATACAGCAGTTACTCGAGCGAGCATCGCTCTTCTCGAGTAACAGCTTACTGGTCCGAGCGTGCACAGGTGGGGGCGGGGGGGGGGGGGAGAGTGAGAGAGAGATGACCCTCCAGCTTTGCTGCAGCAGGGAACACCGGCGGTCACATGACCCCCCAGCTCCTGCAGTGGAAGCTACACTGCTACTTTCACCTTCTAGTACACAGTGCTCATTGAGCGCTGTGTACACAGGGGAGGAAAAGGCAGGAAGGGTTAAAAACCCTACTGCCTTCTCCTCTGAGTTATCAGCTGTCACTAACAGCCTATAATCCATCCTGTCTCTTATTGATTGCAAAGGCAGGAGGCTTAAAGCACCGCCATAATTTTACTATCGGCGGTGCTTTAAGCCCAGGACCAGGCGCCGTATATTTACCGCACCTGGTCCTTAATGGGTTAAGGTTAATTTATTCTGATTATTCTGACAAAATGTATGTGGTTTCTTAATCATAATTTTAACATAATCATAACAGCTTTACTTGATCACAGCAGGCTTCTTCAGATGGCCGTGATTTTGTCACGTTTTGCGGGCGTGAAAATAACGGCCATAAAAAGTGACGAAACAAAACCATTAATTTCAATGGTTCCATTTTGACTAGTGGGATTCTTGCGTGTCAATACTATGTGCGAGAAAAGATAGGACTTGCACTATCTTTCTTGCACGTATTTCTTCCACATGGTAGGAAAGATAGGGCAGGATCTATCTTCCTGCTTTTTTTTTTTTTTTTAAATAGCGCAGAATTTAAAGGTTAAAAGATAAGGGAATTTTGACTGGTTCATGCGCTAATATGCTCCATAGTAATATCGCACTAGAATCACACTACTGAAACCGAAACCACTGAAATCCATGGTCTTGTTTTTGCCACTTTTTGCGGCCATGATTTTCATGGCCGCAAAAAGCTCTGCAGACACGGTTGTGTGTTTAAGCCCTAAAAGAGGTTTTTCTCTTTCAGACATTCACAAAATGCTATAAATGCCTAATTCATAGGGTTATTTTGAGCTTCTTTGCATCAGTAAGCCATGACAGCCGGCAGCGCCAAATGTAGGCAAAGTCTTGATAAAGATGTGGTTGTCCTTACACCACTCTGTGCGTTACCATTTTATAGGAGGTTTCAGACAAATCTGCCCTGAGGATATACAATACTTTCATTGTTAAATATATTTCAGTATTTTTTTTCTTTAGCTATATAATATACAGTGGTGTAGTAAACCAGTGATGTGCAAGCCATCAAAGAAGATTTCACATTTCTGCAAAGGATCATGCAGTTTGGGGATAATTTGGCCTTTAACCCTCTAAGAACAAAGCGCACTAAATTTATGGCAGAACTGCAGAACCGATTAAAGCTTTTGCTTCTGAAATCAAGCAAGAGCAGGTCGGGTTCTCAGTTGTCAGACACAGCCGAGGACCCAGAAGAGAAAGTAGAAGCTCTTTTAACCGTTTCTGCCTTCTCCTTTCCAGGCTACATAGCGTCAATGAGTGCTATGTACTAAAGTGAGAATGCGGAAGTGTTATTTCCGCTATGTAACCTGCCGATCACATGACTGCCGGGACCCCCTGGGACAGCAGAGATACAGGGTCCTAGCAGACCCTGATCAGCTCTGCCAGTGACTATTGTCACTACAGGGGGAAGTGAGAAATTAGAAGAAAAATAAAAGACAATGTGAATGACCCTCATAGGTCTTTGGAAAGAGGAAAGATGTTAACACAAATAGTTACAAAAATAAGTTATAAAATAGAATAGAATAAAATAAAAATGTATACGTAAAAAGAAAGTGACGCACCAGCAACGCCATCCAAAACCGTTGCCATATGCACCCTGTAATCCAAAACTATACATAAATCATATATATCCGTATATATTAAGGACAGCAGCACCTTAAGCAGCGTACCTCGCTTATGCAGAGGGAGGCTAGCGAAGAAATGCAGGCTCAAAAACAAGGGGCTGGATCCATGACCCATATGAACACCTGTAGATACTTCAGAGAAGAGATGCATATGTTGAGAGACACACACACTCCTATGTGCGTTTTTTTATTTGATGGGGATATGGAGTTAGAGGACTGACGGTCTGTAGGCCATGTCCCACACATGTGCAATATTCAATGTTGCTAAAGTAGTCTGCCATGGATAGTAGAGACATAACGCTGCGAGATTCGTCCCTGATATCGCGCATGCGGTTTGGCACACCCATCGGATGACATAGTTGGGTGAGTTAGAACAGCCCACCTAAATTGATTTGCGCATTCACTTTGGTGCGCCGCGTGTTCCAGCCACCATGTTGGTTATGGGCAAACATTCAATTTCGCGGTAGCATGCTTAGTATCTCGCATATGTGCTGTGACATAATGTGAACGCCAGTCTGGCAGTCCTGGATGACTAGTTAGGTAAACCTTTCTTCCGTTTAAACATTGCCATGATAACATAACGCACATTTGCATCTAAGGTGTAGTGGACTATAGAGCTCACACTGCGTGGGTGGGTCCTTTTTTAATTGATGTTTCTTGATTGGTGTATACTTTTTAACTGAGGTGCATATATTGTTGTGGGGTTTTGAGTATTCAGCGACTGTATAAAGGCTGCGAGTGACAGCCGAAACGTTGTCAAGCTTATGTGCATGTGTGCATTGAGTAAAGACTAGAGATGAGCGAACGCGTTCGTCCGAGCTTGATATTCGTGCGAATATTAGGGTGTTCGGGATGTTCGTTATTCGTAACGAACACCATGCGGTGTTCTGGTTACTTTCACTTCCTTCCCTGAGACGTTAGCGCGCTTTTCTGGCCAATTGAAAGACAGGGAAGGCATTACAACTTCCCCCTGCAACGTTTAAGCCCTATACCACCCCCCTGCTGTGAGTGGCTGGCGAGATCAGGTGTTCGCCTAATATAAAAGTCGGCCCCTCCCGCGGCTCGCCTCAGATGCCTGCTGAGTTAGATGAGGGACAGTGCTGTTTATACCGGAGCTGCTGTAGGGAAAGAATTGGTAGTTAGTGTAGGCTTCAAGACCCCCCAAAGGTCCTTATTAGGGCCACTGATAGCTGTGTGTTGGCTGCTGTTAGCAGTGGCATTTTTTTTTTCTCAAAATCTGCTCTGCAGAGCGTTGCACCTGGCATTAGGGACAGAAGTGCTGCATAGGCAGGGAGAGTGTTAGGAGTGAGTGTAGCCTTCAAGAACCTCAACGGTCCTTTCTAGGGCCATATTTATCCGTGTGCAGTACTGTCCAGGCTGCTGTTAGCTGTGCTGCATTTTTTTTGGGCTTCTCAAAATCGCCTCTGCAGAGCATTCCACCCTCCATTGATACTGCAGGGAAAGAATTGTATAGGCAGGGCCACAACACAGTTATTATTCATAGAATATACGCAGTGCTGCCTTTTGGTGGAAAAACAAGTGAAAACAAATCTATTTGTCCAGCCTCTGTCCGTCCTTACGGGCGGTGGACACGTGTGAGCTGCGTGAAAAACATTGCTAAATCATACGCACCCAGCTACGCTTTACTGCTGGCTTCGCCATTTGCTTTCCTTAATTGGGAAAAAAAATACCTGCTCTGCCAGAGTTATAATAACTCTGCTACCCTCACGTTCTGTGACACATTAGCAGGGACACAGCACAGTTATTAAACTTCTCATGTTCATTGAATATACGCAGTGCTGCCTTTTGGTGGAAAAACAAGTGAAAACAAATCTATTTGTCCAGCCTCTGTCCGTCCTTACGGGCGGTGGACACGTGTGAGCTGCGTGAAAAACATTGCTAAATCATACGCACCCAGCTATGTTTTACTGCTGGCTTCGCCATTTGCTTTCCTTAATTGGGAAAAAAAATACCTGCTCTGCCAGAGTTATAATAACTCTGCTACCCTCACGTTCTGTGACACATTAGCAGGGACACAGCACAGTTATTAAACTTAGATTATTCATTCACTAGAGGCAGTGGGGCCTTTCGTTTTCCAAAAAGGGAAAAAATTATATTTGGCCTGCAGTCTTGCGCCAATTTATTTCCTGCCGGTGAAATCAAATCACTGGTAATACAGCATGCTGAGGGGTAGGGGTAGGCCTAGAGGACGTGGACGCGGCCGAGGACGCGGAGGGCCAAGTCAGGGTGTGGGCACAGGCCGAGCTCCTGATCCCGGTGTGTCGCAGCCGACTGCTGCGCGATTAGGAGAGAGGCACGTTTCTGGCGTCCCCACATTCATCGCCCAATTAATGGGTCCACGCGGGAGACGGTTATTAGAAAATGAGCAGTGTGAGCAGGTCCTGTCCTGGATGGCAGAAAGTGCTTCGAGCAACCTATCGTCAACACGCAGTTCTGCGCCGTCCACTGCTGCAAATCCGAATCCTCTGTCTGCTGCTCCTCCTTCCTCCCAGCCTCCTCACTCCACTACAATGACACCTGCTCAGGAGCGGGAACACTCCCAGGAACTGTTCTCGGGGCCCTGCTTAGATTGGGCAGCAGCGGTTCCTCTCCCACCAGAGGAGTTTATCGTCACTGATGCCCAACCATTCGAAAGTTCCCGGGGTCCGAGGGAAGAGGCTGGGGACTTCCGCCAACTGTCTCAACAACTTTCTGTGGGTGAGGAGGACGATGACGATCAGACACAGTTGTCTTGCAGTGAGGTAGTAGTAAGGGCAGTAAGTCCAAGGGAGCAGCGCACAGAGGATTCGGAGGAAGAGCAGCAGGACGATGAGGTGACTGACCCCACCTGGTGTGCAATGCTTACTCAGGAGGACAGGTCTTCAGAGGGGGAGTCAAGGGCATCAGCAGGGCAGGTTGCAAGAGGCAGTGCGGTGGCCAGGGCCAGGGGTAGAGGCAGGGCCAGACCGAATAATCCACCAAGTGTTTCCCAAAGCGCCCCCTCGCGCCATGCCACCCTGCAGAGGCCGAGGTGCTCTAAGGTCTGGCAGTTTTTCACAGAGACGCCTGACGACCGACGAACAGTGGTGTGCAACCTTTGTTGCGCAAAGCTCAGCCGGGGAGCCAACACCAACAGCCTCACCACCACCACCATGCGCAGACATATGATGGCCAAGCACCCCACAAGGTGGGACGAAGGCCGTTCACCGCCTCCGGTTTGCACCCCTGCCTCTCCCCCTGTGCCCCAACCTGCCACTGAGATGCAACCCCCCTCTCAGGACACAGGCACTACCGCCTCATGGCCTGCACCCACACCCTCATCTCCGCTGTCCTCGGCCCCATCCAGCAGTGTAGTTCAGCGCACCATTCAGCCGTCGCTTGCGCAAGTGTTCAAGCGCAAGTACGCCGCCACGCACCCGCACGCTCAAACGTTAACCGTCCGCATAGCAAAATTCATCAGCCTTGAGATGCTGCCGTATAGGGTTGTGGAAACTGAGTCCTTCAAAAGTATCATGGAGGCGGCGGCCCCGCGCTACTCAGTTCCCAGTCGCCACTACTTTTCCCGATGTGCCGTCCCAGCCCTGCACGACCACGTCTCCCGCAACATTGTGCGCGCCCTCACCAACGCGGTTACTGCCACGGTCCACTTAACTACGGACACGTGGACAAGCACAGGCGGGCAGGGCCACTACATCTCCCTGATGGCACATTGGGTGAATTTAGTGGAGGCTGGGACAGAGTCAGAGCCTGGGACCGCTCACGTCCTACCCACCCCCAGAATTGCGGGCCCCAGCTCGGTGCTGGTATCTGCGGAGGTGTATGCTTCCTCCACTAAAGCACCCTCCTCCTCCTCCTCTGTCTCGCAATCAAGATGTGTTAGCAGCAGCATGTTGCCAGCAGTCGGTGTCGCGCGGTGTGGCAGCACAGCGGTGGGCAAGCGTCAGCAGGCCGTGCTGAAACTACTCAGCTTAGGCGATAAGAGGCACACGGCCCACGAACTGCTGCAGGGTCTGACAGAGCAGACCGACCGCTGGCTTGCGCCGCTGAGCCTCCAACCGGGCATGGTCGTGTGTGACAACGGGCGTAACCTGGTGGCGGCTCTGCAGCTTGGCAGCCTCACGCACGTGCCATGCCTGGCCCACGTCTTTAATTTGGTGGTTCAGCGCTTTCTGAAAAGCTACCCACGCTTGTCAGACCTGCTCGTAAAGGCGCGCCGGCTCTGCGCACATTTCCGCAAGTCCCACACGGACGCTGCCACCCTGCGCACCCTGCAACATCACTTTAAGCTGCCAGTGCACCGACTGCTGTGCGACGTGCCCACACGGTGGAACTCTACGCTCCACATGTTGGCCAGGCTCTATGAACAACGTAGAGCTATAGTCGAATACCAACTCCAACATGGGCGGCGCAGTGGGAGTCAGCCTCCTCAATTCCTTTCAGAAGAGTGGGCCTGGTTGGCAGACATCTGCCATGTCCTTGGTAATTTTGAGGAGTCTACCCAGGTGGTGAGCGGCGATGCTACAATCATTAGCGTCACCATTCCTCTGCTATGCATCTTGAGAAATTCCCTGCAAACCATAAAGGCAGCTGCTTTGCGCTCGGAAACGGGGGCGGGGGAAGACAGTATGCCGCTGGATAGTCAGGGCACCCTCCTGTCTATTTCTCAGCACGTACAGGAGGAGGAGGAGGAGCATGAGGAGGATGAGGAGGAGGGGGAAGAGACAGCTTGGGCCGCTGCTGACGGTACACCGGCTGATTGCCTGTCATCCTTTCAGCGTGTATGGCCTGAGGAGGAGGAGGAGGAGGAGGAGGATCCTGAAAGTGATCTTCCTAGTGAAGACAGCCATGTGTTGCGTACAGGTACCCTGGCACACATGGCTGACTTCATGTTAGGATGCCTTTCTCGTGACCCTCGCGTTGCACGCATTCTGGCCACTACGGATTACTGGGTGTACACACTGCTCGATCCACGGTATAAGGAGAACCTGCCCACTCTGATTCCCGAAGAGGAAAGGGGTTCGAGAGTGTTGCTATACCACAGGACCCTTGCGGACAAGCTGATGGTAAAATTCCCAGCCGACAGCGCTAGTGGCAGAAGGCGCAGTACCGAGGGCAAGGTAGCAGGGGATGTGCGTAGATCGAGCAGCATGTACATCCCAGGCAGTGCAACAGTCTTTAAGGGCCTGGCCAGCTTTATGGCTCCCCACCAAGACTGTGTCACCGCTCCCCAGTCACGGCTGAGTCGGCGGGAGCACTGTAAAAGGATGGTGAGGGAGTACGTAGCGGATCGCACGACCATCCTTGGTGACGCCTCTGCCCCCTACAACTACTGGGTGTCGAAGCTGGACATGTGGCCTGAACTAGCGCTGTATGCCCTGGAGGTGCTTGCTTGTCCTGCGGCTAGCGTGTTGTCGGAGAGGGTGTTTAGTGCGGCTGGGGGAATCATCACAGATAAGCGTAGCCGCTTGTCAACCGACAGTGCCGACAGGCTAACACTCATCAAGATGAACAAAGGCTGGATTTCCCCAGACTTCTCTTCTCCACCAGCGGACAGCAGCGATACGTAAGCAATACGTAGGCTGCACCCGCGGATGGAAGCTACGTTCTCTCTCACCATCCAAAACGGGGACATTTCTGCTTCATCAATCTGTGTCTAATATTCCTCCTCCTCCTCCTCCTGCTCCTCCTCCTGAAACCTCACGTAATCACGCTGAACGGGCAATTTTTCTTAGGGCCACAAGGCTCACTCAAATAATTTTTCAGAACAATTTTTATAAGTTTCAATGCGCTTAAAAGCATTGGAACTTTAACTTGAACCAATTTTTCGTTACACTGGGCTGCCTCCAGGCCTAGTTACCACTTAAGCCACATTAACCAAAGCGATTAATGGGTTTCACCTGCCCTCTTGGCTGGCCATGGCCAATTTTTGGGATGTACATTAGTACTGTTGATACAGCAATTTTTGTGGGCCCTCGCCTACAGTGTAATCAAATTAATTTTTAGCCCACCTGCATTACAGCTGACGTTACCTCAGCTGTGTTGGGCAATGCAATGGGATATTTTTATGTACCGCCGGTGGGTTCCAGGGAGCCACCCATGTTGTAGGTGCACACGGAGTTTTTAATACATCTGTACACTTCTAAAGAACCCGTCTGACTGGGGCATGCAGTGTGGGCCGAAGCCCACCTGTATTACGCACGACATTACTACCTCAGCTGTGTTGGGCAATGCAATGGGATATTTCTATGTACCGCCGGTGGCTTCCTGGCACCCACCCAGGCAGTGGGTCCACAGGGAGTTTAACCTACATGTGTCCACTTGTAAAGAACCCCAGTCTGACTGGGGCATGCAGTGTGGGCCGAAGCCCACCTGCATTAACCCTTTCCAGTCCACTGTGTGACCTGTGAAGACATTAGGGTTTAAGGCTGTACAGCTCCGTTGTTGGTAGAAGTCCGTCGGGGTTCTCTTACTGTATATTGCCAGCCTCTCTGCTGTCGGAGCCTATCCTACGTGTCAGCTCATGCAGTACTGGCTTTAGCCAGCATATAGCGCCGTTGTATAACAGCAGAAAAAGAGTAAGCCCCCTAGGAAAACCATATACAAATTGGATTGGAAAGGGTTAAGCACAACATTACTACCTCAGCTGTGTTGGGCAATGCAATGGGATATTTCTATGTACCGCCGGTGGCTTCCTGGCACCCACCCATGCTGTAGGTGCACACGGAGTTTTTACTACATCTGTACACTTATAAAGAACCCCAGTCAGACTGGGGCATGCAGTGTGGGCCGAAGCCCACCTGCATTAAGCACGACATTACTACCTCAGCTGTGTTGGGCAATGCAATGGGATATTTCTGTGTACCGCCGGTGGGTTCCAGGGAGCCACCCATGCTGTGGGTCGACAGGGACTTCACAATAGGGAGTTGTACCTGCCTGTGTCTATGAATTAAAAAGCCCGGTCTGACTGGGGCATGCAGACACCTTGACAGAATGAATAGTGTGTGGCACATAGGTTCCCCATTGCTATGCCCACGTGTGCAGCTCCTGATGGCGGTGGCACAGGATTCTATTTCTCATTGCTTCTGTACAGCATTGTGGGCTATCGCTCCGCCACTTTTAAAGAGGGTCGCTGCCTAGCCGTGCCAACCTCTGCAGTGTGTGCCTGCGGTCCCTTGTCATGGCAGACGCAATTCTAAATAGACATGAGCGTGTTGTGGCATGAGGGCAGCTGAAGGCTGCCCAGGGACACTTTGGTGTGCGCTGTGGGGGGGGGGAGGGGGGGCGGTTGGGCAGCATGTAACCCAGGAGAAGTGTCAGTGGAGTGTCATGCAGGCAGTGATTGTGCTTTGTTGGAGGTAGTGTGGTGCTTAGCAAAGGTATGCCATGCTAATGAGGGCTTTTCAGAAGTAAAAGTTGTTGGGAGGGGGGGGGGGCCCACTCTTGCCGGTATTGTGGCTTAATAGTGGGACCTGTGAACTTGAGATGCAGCCCAACACGTAGCCCCTCGCCTGCCCTATCCGTCACTGTGTCATTCCCATCACTTTCCTGAATTGCCCAGATTTTCACACATGAAAACCTTAGCGAGCATCGGCGAAATACAAAAATGTTCTGGTCGCCCATTGACTTCAATGGGGTTCGTTGTTCGAAACGAACCCTCGAGCATCACGGGAAGTTCGTTCCGAATAACGAACACCCGAACATTTTGGTGTTCGCTCATCTCTAGTAAAGACGAAGCACCTGTCAGTATCGTGCTACTGGAACCCTGTATGCGGCTCTTCTCTGAAGCATCTACATAAATTAAATTATGTATATCAAAATGTCCAAAACAAAATGAGGAACCCATTTCTGCACTTTATTTATGTTAAATAATTTAAAAAATAAACCTATAAATTAAAAAAATATTTTTTTAGCATTTTACCCACAAGAAAACTAAAAGATGGAAAAAAAGTCAATGGAAAAAGATATAAATAAATAGCCCTACATGTCATGGGAATAAAATGCAGCAAAAATAATTTTAGTAGCTAAAGAAAAAAATAGGACAGTAAATCCACCACATGGGTAAAATGGTGTCTGGTCCATATGACTAAAACAGTCTGGTCCTAAAGGGGTTAAGTGGTCTGTTTTGACTATGTAACTGCTATATCGTACAGCATGTAGAGGTTCAGAGTGCAGAGGTGTTTGTACATAATTTGTTTCTTTAAAGGGTGGACACCCACTTGCGCTTTTTTCACGCGATATCACTGCGTTTTGTTTTTACGCAATGGTCAATGGGACTTTCTAATGTTATAAACGCATCGCACAAAAATTGCAAAATACAAACTTGTGATGCGTTTTTCACTTTAGAAAGTCCCATTCACAATCGCGTTAAAAAAACACAGCGATAACGCGTTAAAAAAACGAGCAAAAAAACGTAAGTGGGTAGTGGGTGTCCACCCTAAAGTATACAGTGCCTTCTTAGTTTTGTTATTATATTGCTTGTGGTAGTTGATATTTTTATAGCACATGATGATTCTCGGTGTTGTAGAAGTTTTGCTATTAAGCCTTTTTTTTTTTTTGCTGGAATATGCATTTTAGGGCAAAGTACTATATATAACTATACATTTAGCTAGTGTTCATAAGTAGAATTTCACAGTATTATTATTGCAAATCAACAGTTAATTCTTCGGGAGGCCAGGATGCATTAAACATGATATACATTCATTGTATACATTCTATGAGAGATTCATCTGTTTGGACAGACCATCGTATATAGCCATACAGCTTTTTTCAGTAGTTACAGTAATAGAAATCCATAATAAGTCATAATAGAAGGCTGGTTTAATTTAATAGTTAAAAACACCCCCCTACAATATAAGAATATTACTACCATGTGTCCCCAAAAATAAGACCCTGACTTATATTAATTTTTGTCCCAAGAGCGACAAAAAGTTCTTTTGTTTGGGGGGTGTCTTATACTCACCTAGCAGATGCCTTCTGGGTCACCCCCGCTGGCCTCCGACAGGCTTCCGTGCAGTCCTCAGCGCCGACAGAGCATGGCTTACTGGTAACTAGGTTTGAAAACCTCTCCTCCAGCAAGCGATTTGCTCTGATTGGTTCTCGAGTGCTGCGGCCTAGCCAGTCAGAGCCAGCACTCAATGAACCAATCACAGCCA
The DNA here is from genome assembly GCF_035609145.1 of Eleutherodactylus coqui. Lineage (NCBI taxonomy): Eukaryota > Metazoa > Chordata > Amphibia > Anura > Eleutherodactylidae > Eleutherodactylus > Eleutherodactylus coqui. Next base: position 323,704,640 of record NC_089837.1, on the reverse strand, counting down.
TTCAATGCAATGCTGTGATTGATCCATCGAGCGCCGTCGATGCAATCACTTGCTGGAGGTGGGGTTTACAATTCCCGTTACCAGCAAGCGATGTTCTGTTGGCGCTGAAGACTGCACAGAAGCCTGCTGGAGAGCCAGAAACCAGCAGGGGTGACCCAGATGGTGCTTGCTAGATGAGTAATGCTTTTTTTTCCCGTGTAATGTAGCTAGGGCTTATTTTTGGAGTAGGGCTTATATTTCAAGCTTGAAGCTTGATAAAGATCATATTTATGGTCGAAACGTCGCTGTACATGTGTTGAATAAGGAAGTATTGGATTCTGTAAAATCTTCTTGAGATTTGTGGATTCCTGGGTGCTGCTTCACCTTCCTTTGTTCAAGTCTGCGGAGGTCTGTGGAGGTTCTGGTTCCTGGTGAGCGCGCACATTCTCCTGCTTCCCCAGGCATTGGCCTGGCTATACGTTTGGTGCTGCTGACAACCTGCATTGCTATAGGAAAGTGATTGTTGTCCACAAGAATCAGCAAAAGTCTGTTTCATTTTTTGCTTTAGTTTAAAACATAAAAAGTGGTCTTGTTGCCCACATAAATCATCCAGATTTTTAACTCTAATACATTGAATTAAAAATTAACAAATATATATTTTTTAAAGACTTTGAACTATTTATTTGTTCAAAAGAGTTTATCTCTACTGGCGAGACATAACTATTTGTGTATCAGTATAATGAGATGTTTAAAGGGTTCTGTCATTCGAAAAAAAAAAAAAAACAATACTTACCTATTCCTCCCCAGGCAATCTTCTTACTGCATCTTCTCCCCACCAATCTTCTCCTGGCGCCTTCAGTCCCCCAGGTCACCTCACCTCCAGCCGGCCGGATCCTCTTCTTCCTGTTATGAAGCGTACATTGCCGGCATTCTGCTTCCAGCAGATCAGTGTACGTTACGTCACTAAAATCCTACACCAAATACTATGTTGGGCTATTGTCAGTGCTGCGCATTCGCGTTGTTTAACCGCAAGTGTTCATATACTATTGCCACGAGACACGGTGCATGTGCAGTCATGGCAAAAGCCTGGCATAGGATTCAGCATTTTCCACTAGGCAGTGAATACTATGTCACTAGTGATGTAGCCTACACTGACCTGCAAGAAGCAGAATGCTGAAGATGTACATAACATCACAGGAAGTAGAGGATCCAGCCGGCTGGAGGTGAGGTGACCCGGGGCACTGGAGGAGCCAGGAGAAGATTGGTGAAGAGAAGATGCGGTAAGAAGACTGCCTGGGGAGGAACAGGTAAGTATTGAATTTTTTTTTCTAATGACAGAACCCCTTTAATGCTTGAAAAAAATAGAGATCTCTTTATGCAGAAGACAAGTAGCACTGTTTATAACAGCTCTGAATGTGACAGTTGTCAAACAGCCAACTAGTTTTACCCTTAAGGCCTTATTTACACGAGAGTTTTTACACGGCTAATTTAGCCGACCATCTAAAGCATTGGTTTCCAATGTATTCATTCAGATAAGCAATTTTTAGCTGCATAAAAACGTTGAGCCGGTAATAATAGGACAGCGGTGACCGTTTTTATACACAGCGGAAAAGATAGGTCTTGCCATATCTTTTTGCCATAATACGTTGAAAGCTCCCATAGACTCCTATGTGAGCTGAATAAAGAGGGAGGGAGCTTAGCTGCATCCAGCACTGGGAAAAGAACGCAGTTGGCTCTATTCAGGCATTAGAAGTCATTCCGAGGATTTCTGCCAACCGAGGGATTTCTGACCTGCAGCGTATATTTTCGCCGTAGGCGCTCGTTTGAATGGCCGAGAAAACGCAGCTAAAGCTCGGCACTTGATCGCGGCTGTTCTTCAATCGCACATTTTTCGACTGCGATGCGGCCAGCATGAAAACGCATCACTTATGTAAGAGAAGCCTAAACTACAATCAACTTCAGCTGAGAGAAAACTTTAAAACCACACACTTCAAAGTCCTATTGAGAAAACTTGATAAATGACTGATAAATGGATCAGCCTATTTTGTGCCTTAAGGCTGCGTTCACATGAGCGTTGTTTTGCACACATCCGTGCTGCGCAAAACGCATTGCTGCACGGATGTGCAAAAAAACATGTGAACGAAGCTCCGTGCCAATTGCTTTTTATTGGGGCCGCCCCATTAAAAGCAATGGGCTGCCAGCAACCCCTGCAGTGATTTTCTGGGAAGGGCTTATAAATATAAGCCCTTCCCTGAAAATCATGCCCAGGATTTGTAAAAAAATATATACTCACCTCTTCGACATTGTCGGGGCTCAGGCGCGTCTTGGTCCCCCTGCACTGCTCTGAAGCTCTTCCCCACCTGCTGAAAGGCCTTTGTCTGATTGACTGAGTGCTGTGACCAATCACAGGTAGTGGGGACTACAGGATACAGAAGAAGATCAGCGGGGAGAAGGTGCAGTAAGAAGACTGACGGGAGTAATGGGTGAGCATAGAATTTTTATTTTTTTTAACGACAGAACCCCTTAAAGGGATCCTTCACACAAGTATATATGCACAATTGTGCAAGCTTCAGTCCAACATAGCAGAATGTCAACTGCTCACATGCTGCAGTTGCTATTAATTTTGGCATGTAAGGCCGCTGTCACATGAGCGGTTTTTACAGCATTTAGCACACGGTTTGAAACGCCCGCTAAAACGTTGTAAAACACCTCCATTGATTTCAATGGAGCTTCTCAGATGAGCGTTTCAATAGTTGTCTGCTCTATTTTAGTGCGTTTCAGAGTAAATCACGTGTGATTCAAACCAATAGGATACCTGCTGTTTAAAGGGGAAGTCCAAGCTGAGGAGGAGGCTTCTACGTTGACTTTCCCTGCTGGGTAGATTAGGCTTTTCTATTTCCTCCGTAAAAGGGGTCTGAAGTGTCACCATTGTGTCACAGCAAATAGTGTCTAGAAACAGTAGATGGATTGCTGGCATCAATATTTGTGCTGTCAGCGAAATGTTTTCTAACGCATATTTTAAAACATTTACGGTACAACCACATATTGTGTATTACATGCTATACAATCAAACATACCACAATGTACTGCTGTTCTATGATTTTATCTTGTGTTTTGTACTGTTGATAAGTGAAACAAAAATATCAGACACTTCAATGTGGTTGCGTGCTTTGCATATTTTATGGCCATATTTAAAGAGCCCTTTGATAGTCAACCAAGTCTTGTTTACTTCTCTATCCCAAACGGACTTGGTGATGTAAGATGTTTGAGCCCTTTTAGGAATTGTCTTGACACCATGCCAAAGAATGCTGTCAAACTATATTCAGGTGGAACAGTGACAAACACTTCAAAAATATATGCTTTAACTTATTAAATTCTACCCTCCATAGCGCAGTAAGACACAACGAGGCTCTCTTTTATTATTGCAGTTAGGCCTCATGTCCACTGGGAAATGTTTATTTTAAATCCGCAGCGTTTTTCCAGCACGCGGATCCGCGCCCCATAGGAATGCATTGGACACCCGCAGGTAGTTAAATACCTGCGGATGTCATTTTTCCCGTCAGGCGTGGATCCGCGTGCGGGAAAAAAATGGAAATGCTCCATTTTCGTGCGGGTCTTCCGCAGGCTTCTATTGAAGCCTATGGAAGTCGTCCGGATCCGCAGGAGACCTAAAATCAGAATAAACTCACCTGCTCCGGACGATGCGGATCTTCCTTCCTTCCCGACTGGATCTTCTTTCTTCGGCCTGGCGGATGTGCCCGGCGCATGCGCGCGGCACGCAGCCGGCGTGCCGAGCACATCCACCGGGCCCAAGAAAGAAGACCCAGCCGCGAAGAAGGGAAGACACGCACGGCCCGCAGCAGGAGAGTTTATTCTAATTTCAGCCCTCATGTCCTTTGGGAAGGAGGGACCCGCTGCGGATTCTCCATGGAGAATCCGTAGCGGGCCTGATTTTCCCCGTGGACATGAGGCCTTAATGTTGTCATAACGGCATAATAACCCTATTTTTGTTGCCAACCTTTTTCTTTGTTATATTAATGGAGAATTCGGGTTATGTATGTTAGGGTAATCAACTGAATATCTTCTCCATGTCACCTGGACACATTATATCATCTGAAAAATTCCTCCTGGCACTAATTTATTCACCTATGGCTGTGGCTCTTGTTTATATATTTTGGCCTCTTTCATCCGACCATATGTTTTTACGATCGGCTGCACATGGTCAAAAAGCGCATGTATAAAGAATAGCCGTGATCAAGTCTCGATCTTAATTCGCATATTATCAGTCATTCACACAGGCGGCTGCCTTGTGATGGAAAAAAGAAACACTGTGTTGCGTAGAAATCCTTTGGTTGGCAGAAATCCTCGGAATGACTGCTAATACTTAATCCCTTAACGACCGGACCATAGCCTTTTTACGTCCTCCCGAAGTGGGCTTTATTCTCTGAGGACGTAAAAACATGTGTCCTACAGAGAATAAAGCCCCTCGGGCTCTGGACGTGACAGCTCCATGCTGTCGGTGCCTGCAGGTAGCCGACAGCATGGAGCTGTCATCCCGGGCTGCGGGGACCCCCCCCCCCAGCAATGCTATCAGCGCTATCCAATCGATAGCGCCGATCGCATAAAAGTTAAAAAAAAGTTTTAAAAAAGTTAAAGATTCAGCTGCCCTGATGGATCGGATCTATTAGGGCAGCTGAAATTACTCACCCGGGTCCGCTGCACTGCTCCCCGCTGTCCTGGTCCTCCGGGCCCCGAAGCCGTCCCTCTGCGCATGTGCGCCAGGCGGCATTACGTCAGCCACATGCGCAGAAGGCCCGGCGGCGTGGGAAATTTAAAATCTCCTGGCTCCCGGCTCCTGAAGGTAGCCGGGAGGCAGGAGATGTCAGCGGGGACCGCGGTGAGCGGTCCTTGGTACCGCGATCGCCGTTATCCAAAAGTGAAAATGTGAAAAAGTGAAAAAAAGTTTTAAAAAATAGCAAAGTTTCGCCTCCGTCCTCCCCGATGTCCCGCTGTCCCGGGACCCGAAATCCCCTTCTGCGCATGCGCACCCGATGATTGACATCGGACGCGTGCACACAGGGGCTCGAGTCCTGGGAAATTCAAAATCCCTCTGCTCCTGGCTGCCATGTGTAGCCAGGAGCTGAAAGATTATCCCGGGGACATGATCACTGTCACCCAATGGATAACAGTGATCATGTAAAGTTAAAAAAAAGTGTAAAAAAGTAAAAAAAAAAAAAGTTAAAAAAAAGTTTAAAAAGCGTACGTTTCATCTCCCCTCACGGATCATATCCGTGAGGGAGGATGAAAGTACGTACATAAGGCCCCAGATTAATCCGCGGACCTTACCTCAGCTTCTGCGCACGCGCCCGTCGCCAAAATGGCGGACCCATGCGCAAAAGCTGTGGATTGCCAGGATAATTTAAATTCTCCCTGCTCCTGGCTACAAAACGTAGCCAAGAGCCTGGAGATTTCACAGGGGGCAGCGGAGAGCGGTTCCTGGTCACGTGTTAGCGGTTATCCAATAATGGCAATCACGTAAAAGTAAAAAAAAAAAATTGAAGTTTTATCTCCCCTCACCGATGCGATCGGTGAAAGGAGATGAAACTTTTTACCAGAGGCCTCCGTATTTGCACCCCGACGCAATCCTCCTTTGTGAACCTTCCCGAACTCTGCACATGCGATTGCCGGCAAAAAGCCGGACACATGCGCAGGAGTCGGGGAGCCCAGGAAATTTTAAATCTCCTTGCTCTCAGCGACCAACAGTCACCGAGAGCCTGGAGCAGTGACGGGTGGCCTCGTTGAGCGATCGCCGGTCACGTAAAAATCATGCGCAGATCAATCGCATTGGATTACACAATTCTGCTCACATTAGCGGGTTGGAATTGTGTAATCCACTCGCAGAAAAGAGAACGCAGCAGGTTCTATTTTACCGCGGCTATCCGCAGCATAGAGCCCATTGTGCTCCATGGTCGCGGATATACCCGCAGCCCATACGCAACTACGTTGTATATGGGCTGCGGGTCCCCGTGTCATCACTAAGTGACGGTGCGGGAAATACAAAAAAAAAAAGGTGTACTGCGCATGACCGCCTGTGTGAGTAGGCAGTTATGCGCAGTACATTACGCGGCCGTACGCAGGGTCACAGCCGGGCTCACAGATGGGAACCGCTGCGGGCCCTTCGCAAGTGGATTCCACATACGGCCGCGTGAGCCCGGCGTTATTCAGACGGCTACCTGTAATACGTATTTTACAAGAAGCCCCGGGAACGCTTGCCTTCATGCAGTTCCAGGAGCACCTTGTTGAGCGCCTTCTGTGTGAGACCGCTGCACCTCATCAAGCTTATGGAGACTCACGGAACGCCACTTTTTACACCCTATACCTGCCACTGAGGTCAAGAAATACCCCCAAAAAGCATGAGAGGAGAGGGGATACACGGTTTTATTGCCCCATGGGCCCATTCCAACCAGCCTCCGTAATTACCCCTGTCTTCGGAAATACCACACAGTTCACATTATTACTTTTATCTTAGATTTGCGAACGTCGAAAAGGGCGCGGAGTGTGTGTGGGGATTTTTAGGGAATCAATTTTTATTCCGTACAAATAAGCAATGGGGCCTGGGATTTATTCAGTTGTGCCCTGAAATCCAACGGGTGTTCCCTCCTTTATAGGCCTTGCCATGGGTCCTGTAAGTAAATTAGGGCCACAATGGGTCTGTTTCTGAACACGGGACAAACGGGGGTATCCATTTGGGGGTGAATGTCTTCATTCCTATGTACCCTGTACAAAAAAACTGTTTTTAAATTTAAGAAATTGCCAAAAAAAATTGAAAATCGTAACTTTTTCCTTCTGCTTTGCTTAGATTCATTCAAATACTGTGGGGTCAAAATACGCAGTACACCCCTAGATGAATTTGTTAAGGGGTCTAGTTTTCAAAATGGGGTCATTTGAGGGGGTTCTTTATAGTTTTGGCCGCTCAATGGCTCTATAAGTGGGCAATGGGGCCTGGAATTTATTCAGTTGTAGCCTGAAATCCAACGGGTGTTCCTTTCATTGTAGGCCTAGCCATGTGTCCTGTAAGTCTATTAGGGCCACAATGCATATGTTTCTGAGCACGGGACAAACAGGGGTATCCATTTTGGGGTGAAAGTCTTCATTTATACATGTACTGTACAGAAAAAAACCTGTTTTTAAATTGACGCACTAGCCCAAAAAATAAAAATCGTAATTTGTTCTTACTGCTTTGCTTAGATCTATTCAAAAATTGAAGGGTTAAAATACACAGTACACCCCTAGATAAATTCGTTAAGGGGTCTAGTTTTCAAAATGGGGTCATTAGTGGGGGTTCTCTATGGTTTTGGCCACTCAAGAACTCTACAAGTGGGCAATGGGGCCTAAAAGGACTTCAAGCAAAATCTATTTTCTGAAAGACACCGATTACTTTTTTCATTTTGGGCCCCATTGTGCATGCGGACATAATATTTGGGCCACAATGGGTATGTTTCTGAAAACAGTACAAACAGGGGTATCCATTTTGGGGTGTAAGTCTTCCTTCATATGTTTGCTGTACAAAAAAAGCTGTTTTTAAAATGACAGAATTGCCAAAAAAACGAAAATCCTAATTTTTTCCTTTTGCTTTGCTTGAATTTATTCAAACACTTTGGGGTCAAAATAGGCAGTACACCCCTAGATAAATTCGTTAAGGAGTCTAGTTTTCAAAATGGGGTCATTTGTGGGGGTTCTCTATGGTTTTGGGTGCTCAAGAACTCTACAAGTGGGCAATGGGGCCTAAAAGGACTTCAAGCAAAATCTATGTTCTGAAAGCCACCGACTACTCCTTTCATTTTGGGCCCTGTTGTGCATCCAGACATTAGTTTAGGGCCACAATGGGTATGTCTCTGAACACGGGACAAACAAGGGTATCCATTTTTGGGTGCAAGTCTTCATTCATATGTGTGCTGTACAGAAAAAGCTGTTTTTAAAATGACAGAATTGCCAAAAAAACGAAAATCACATTTTTTTTCCTTTTGCTTGGCTTGAATTCATTCAAAAACTGTGGGGTCAAAATATGCAGTACACCCCTAGATAAATTCGTTAAGGGGTCTAGTTTTCAAAATGGGGTCATTTTTGGGGGTTTTCTATGGTTTTGGGCGCTCAAAAACTCTACATGTGTGCTATGGGGCCCTAAGGGACTTCAAGCAAAATTTCTGTTTTGAAAGACACTGACTACTCCTTTCATTTTGGGCCCCATTGTGGACTCAGATATAAGATTAGGGCCACAATGGGTATATTTCTAAACACAGGAGAAACAGGGGTATCCATTTTGGGGTGTAAATCCTCATTTTCATGTAAACTATAGGAGAAAAATATGTCTTTAAAATGACAGATTTGCAAAAATATGAAATTTTAGTTTTTCTCCTCTAAATTAAAATAATTCCTGAAAAAAAACTGTGGTGTCAAAATACTCATGACCCCCCTCAGTGAATACACTAAGGGGTGTAGTTTTTAAAATGGGGTCATTTGTGGGGGTATCTATTATTCTGACACTCGTGAGCCTTTCCAATCTTGGCTTGGTATAGGAAAACAAAGTGTTCCTCAACATGCTAAAAAGTAATGTTTAATTTGTACGTCTCCTAAATGGTTAAAAAAAAAACGAAAGTTTTTCCAACGTGCGCCCAAAATAAAGTATATGGGTGGAAATATAAATCTTAGCAAAAATTTCTATATTATGTTTGCACATATTTAAGATATTGCAGTTGGAAATGTGAAAAAATGACGATTTTTTTCAAAATGTTCCCAATTTTGGCTCTTTTAATAAATAAACACAAATTCTATCGGTCTATTTTTTCTAAAAGCCTAAATGAAGTACAACATGTGGCGAAAAAACAATGTCAGAATCGCTAGGATATGCAAAACATTTCTGGTGTTTTTCAATGTTAAAGTGACACGTCAGATTTGCAAAATTTGGCCTGATCATTAAGGCGCAAACAGGCTTGGTCATTAAGGGGTTAAATAGAGCCAGCAGTCATCTTTTCCCAGCGTTGGACGCAGGTAAACTTCCTCCCCTTCCCTTTTTTTCACCTCCTATAGGAGTATATGGGAACTTCCAGCGTATCTCTACAAAAAGATATGGCAAGACCTATCTTTTCGGGCACCATATAAAATCGGTCACCGTTTTTGGTTGATGTGCTATTTTTGCCGGCACGATTTTTTTTACATGGCTAAAAATCGCTCATCTGAATGAATACTTTGGAATCCAATGCTTCAGATGGTCACAATTTTTGGACGCAGCTACATTAGCTGCGTAAATACAGTCGTGTGAAAACCCCTTTAACGGCTGAACTTCCTTTATTGTAAGATGCTATAACGTAGGCCGGATTCACACGAACGTATATCGGCTCGGTTTTTAAGCTCAGCCGATATATGTCGTCCTCATCTGCAGGGGGCGGAGGATGGAAGAGCCAGGAGCAGGAACTCAGCTCCCGCCCCCTCTCTGCCTCCTCTCCGCCCCTCTGCACTATTTGCAATGGGGAGAGGTGGGGTGGGGGTGGGGCTAATTCTCAAAACTTAGCCCCGCCCCGCCTCCTTTCATTGCAAATAGTGCAGAGGGGCGGAGAGGAGGCAGAGAGTGGCCGGGAGCTCAGTTCCTGCTCCTGGCTCTTCCATCCTCCTCCCCCTGCAGATGAGGACGAAAACCGAGCCAATATACGTTTGTGTGAATCCAGCCTAAGAACTGAAGTTTGAAATACATAAGATGGTTCTACCTGCTGTCAATAAGGTATTTTTATTTCATCTGATCCTGGCAGAGTGCTGAATTTGTATTTTCTATGCTTCTAATAATATTTTTCCAATATATAATATTTAGAGATGAGCGAACGTACTCGTCCGAGCTTGATGCTCGGGCGAATATTAGCGTGTTCGGGATGCTCGTTACTCTTAACGAGTACCACGCGATGTTCGGGTTACTTTCAGTTTCCTCTCTGAGACGTTAGCGCGCTTTTCTGGCCAATTGAAAGACAGGGAAGGCATTACAACTTCCCCCTGTGACGTTCAAGCCCTATACCACCCCCCTGCTGTGAGTGGCTGGGGAGATCAGATGTCACCCGAGTATAAAAGTCGGCCCCTCCCGCGGCTCGCCTCAGATGCCTTGTGAGTTAGCTGAGGGACAGTGATGCTGGTGCCGGAGCTGCTGTAGGGAGAGTGTTAGTAGTGAGTGTAGGCTTCAAGAACCCCAACGGTCCTTCTTAGGGCCACATCTATCCGTGTGGAGGCTGCTGTTAGCAGTGTTGTCCTTTTTTTTTTTTTTTTAAATCGGCTGTGCTGAGCATTGCGCCCTGCAGTAATACTCCAGGGACAGAAGTGGTGTTTAGACAGGGAGAGTGTTAGGAGTGAGTGTAGGCTTCAAGAACCCCAACGGTCCTTCTTAGGGCCACATTTAACCGTGTGCAGAACTGTGCAGACTGCTGTTAGCAGTGTTGCTTTTTTTTTTTTTTTTTTAAATCGGCTGTGCAGAGCATTGCGCCCTGCAGTAATACTCCAGGGACAGAATTGTGTAGGCAGGGCCAGAAGACATATATTATTGATTGAATATATGCAGTGGGCCTTTTCTTTAACCAAAAAAGGGAAACATTTTATTTGGCCTGCCTCTGACAGTCCTCAGCGTTCTGGGTACGTGTGTGGTGGGTGCAGAACGTTAACAAAAAACATACGCAGCCAGCTACGTTTAACAGCAGGCTTGCGCCAATTTCTTTCCTGCCTGGGAAATCAAATCACTGGTAATACAGCATGCTGAGGGGTAGGGGTAGGCCTAGAGGACGTGGACGCGGCCGAGGACGCGGAGGGCCAAGTGAGGGTGTGGGTACAGGCCGAACTCCTGATCCAGGTGTATCGCAGCCGACTGCTGCGTGATTACGAGAGAGGCACGTTTCTGGCGTCCCCACATTCATCTCACAATTAATGGGTCCACGCGGGAGACCTTTATTAGAAAATGAGCAGTGTGAGCAGGTCCTGTCGTGGATGGCAGAAAGTGTTTCGAGCAACCTATCGTCCACCCACAGTTCTGTGCCGTCCACTGCTGCAAATCCGAATCCTCTGTCTGCTGCTCCTCCTTCCTCCCAGCCTCCTCACTCCACTACAATGACACATGCTCAGGAGCGGGAACACTCCCAGGAACTGTTCTCGGGCCCCTGCTCAGATTGGGCAGCAGTGGTTCCTCTCCCACCAGAGGAGTTTATCGTCACTGATGCCCAACCTTTGGAAAGTTCCCGGGGTCCGGGGGATGAGGCTGGGGACTTACGGCAACTGTCTCAAGACCTTTCAGTGGGTGAGGAGGACGATGACGATGAGACACAGTTGTCTATCGGTGAGGTAGTAGTAAGGGCAGTAAGTCCGAGGGAGGAGCGCACAGAGGATTCAGAGGAAGAGCAGCAGGACGATGAGGTGACTGACCCCACCTGGTTTGCAACGCCTACTCAGGACAGGTCTTCAGAGGGGGAGGCAAGGGCAGCAGCAGGGCAGGTTGCAAGAGGCAGTGCGGTGGCCAGGGGTAGAGGCAGGGCCAGACCGAATAATCCACCAACTGTTTCCCAAAGCGCACCTTCGCGCCATGCCACCCTGCAGAGGCCAAGGTGCTCTAAGGTCTGGCAGTTTTTCACCGAGACGCCTGACGACCGACGAACAGTGGTGTGCAACCTTTGTCGCGCCAAGATCAGCCGGGGAGCCACCACCAACAGCCTCACCACCACCAGCATGCGCAGACATATGATGGCCAAGCACCCCACAAGGTGGGACGAAGGCCGTTCACCGCCTCCGGTTTGCACCGCTGCCTCTCCCCCTGTGCCCCAACCTGCCACTGAGATCCAACCCCGCTCTGACGACACAGGCACTACCGTCTCCTGGCCTGCACCCACACCCTCACCTCCGCTGTCCTCGGCCCAATCCAGCAATGTCTCGCACCGTCCAGCCGTCGCTAGCGCAAGTGTTTGAGCGCAAGCGCAAGTACGCCGCCACGCACCCGCACGCTCAAGCGTTAACCGTCCACATAGCCAAATTTATCAGCCTTGAGATGCTGCCGTATAGGGTTGTGGAAACGGAGTCCTTCAAAAGTATGATGGCGGCGGCGGCCCCGCGCTACTCAGTTCCCAGTCGCCACTACTTTTCCCGATGTGCCGTCCCAGCCCTGCACGACCACGTCTCCCGCAACATTGTACGTGCCCTCACCAACGCGGTTACTGCCAAGGTCCACTTAACAACGGACACGTGGACAAGCACAGGCGGGCAGGGCCACTACATCTCCCTGACGGCACATTGGGTGAATTTAGTGGAGACTGGGACAGAGTCAGAGCCTGGGACCGCTCACGTCCTACCCACCCCCAGAATTGCGGGCCCCAGCTCGGTGGTGGTATCTGCGGCGGTGTATGCTTCCTCCACTAAACCACCCTCCTCCTCCTCCTCCTCCAACGCAACCTCTGTCTCGCAATCAAGATGTGTCAGCAGCAGCAGCGCGTCGCCAGCAGTCGGTGTCGCGCGTCGTGGCAGCACAGCGGTGGGCAAGCGTCAGCAGGCCGTGCTGAAACTACTCAGCTTAGGAGATAAGAGGCACACGGCCCACGAACTGCTGCAGGGTCTGACAGAGCAGACCGACCGCTGGTTTGCGCCGCTGAGCCTCCAACCGGGCATGGTCGTGTGTGACAACGGCCGTAACCTGGTGGCGGCTCTGCAGCTCGGCAGCCTCACGCACGTGCCATGCCTGGCCCACGTCTTTAATTTGGTGGTTCAGCGCTTTCTGAAAAGCTACCCACGCTTGTCAGACCTGCTCGTAAAGGTGCGCCGGCTCTGCGCACATTTCCGCAAGTCCCACACGGACGCTGCCACCCTGCGCACCCTGCAACATCGGTTTAATCTGCCAGTGCACCGACTGCTGTGCGACGTGCCCACACGGTGGAACTCTATGCTCCACATGTTGGCCAGGCTCTATGAGCAGCGTAGAGCTATAGTGGAATACCAACTCCAACATGGGCGGCGCAGTGGGAGTCAGCCTCCTCAATTATTTTCAGAAGAGTGGGCCTGGTTGGCAGACATCTGCCAGGTCCTTCGAAACTTTGAGCAGTCTACCCAGGTGGTGAGCGGCGATGCTGCAATCATTAGCGTCACCATTCCTCTGCTATGCATCTTGAGAAGTTCCCTGCAAAGCATAAAGGCAGCCGCTTTGCGCTCGGAAACAGAGCCGGGGGAAGACAGTATGTCGCTGGATAGTCAGAGCACCCTCCTGTCTATATCTCAGCGCGTTCAGGAGGAGGAGGAGCATGAGGAGGATGAGGAGGAGGGGAAGAGACAGCTTGGCCCACTGCTGACGGTACCCATGCTGCTTGCCTGTCATCATTTCAGCGTGTATGGCCTGAGGAGGAGGAGGAGGAGGAGGATCCTGAAAGTGATCTTCCTAGTGAAGACAGCCATGTGTTGCGTACAGGTACCCTGGCACACATGGCTGACTTCATGTTAGGATGCCTTCCTCGTGACCCTCGCGTTGCACGCATTCTGGCCACTACGGATTACTGGGTGTACACACTGATCGACCCACGGTATAAGGAGAACCTTTCCACTCTCATTCCCGAAGAGGAAAGGGGTTCGAGAGTGTTGCTATACCACAGGACCCTGGCGGACAAACTGATGGTAAAATTCCCATCCGACAGCGCTAGTGGCAGAAGGCGCACTTCCGAGGGCCAGGTAGCAGGGGAGGTGCGGAGATCGAGCAGCATGTACAGCACAGGCAATACAACAGTCTTTAAGGCCCTGGACAGCTTTATGGCTCCCCAGCAAGACTGTGTCACCGCTCCCCAGTCAAGGCTGAGTCGGCGGGAGCACTGTAAAAGGATGGTGAGGGAGTACGTAGCCGATCGCACGACCGTCCTCCCTGACGCCTCTGCCACCTACAACTACTGGGTGTCGAAGCTGGACACGTGGCCTGAACTCGCGCTGTATGCCCTGGAGGTGCTTGCTTGTCCTGCGGCTAGCGTCCTGTCAGAGAGGGTGTTTAGTGCGGCTGGGGGAATCATCACAGATAAGCGTACCCGCCTGTCAACCGACAGTGCCGACAGGCTTACACTCATCAAGATGAACAAAGCCTGGATTTCCCCAGACTTCTCTTCTCCACCAGCGGACAGCAGCGATACCTAAGCAATACGTAGGCTGCACCCGTGGATGGAAGCATCGTTCTCTCTCACCATCCAAAACGGGGACATTTCTGCTTCATAAATCTGTGTATAATATTCCTCCTCCTCCTCCTCCTGCTCCTCCTCCTGAAACCTCACGTAATCACGCCGAACGGGCAATTTTTCTTAGGGCCACAAGGCTCACTCTTATAATTTTTCTTAAAAATTTTTATACGTTTCAATGCTCTTAAAAGCGTTGAAACTTTAACTTGAACCAATTTTTCGTTAAACTGGGCTGCCTCCAGGCCTAGTTACCACTTAAGCCACATTAACCAAAGCGATTAATGGGTTTCACCTGCCCTCTTGGTTGGCCATGGCCAATTTTTTGGATGTACATTAGTACTGTTGATACAGCAATTTTTGTGGGCCCTCGCCTACAGTGTAATCAAATGAATTTTTAGCCCACCTGCATTACAGCTGACGTTACATCCGCTGTGTTGGGCAATGCAATGGGATATTTTTATGTACCGCGGGTGGGTTTCAGGGAGCCACCCATGCTGTGGGTCCACAGGGAATTATAAATGCATCTGTTTCCACTTCTAAAGAACCCCAGTCTGACTGGGGCATGCAGTGTGGGCCGAAGCCCACCTGCATTAAGCACGACATTACTACCTCAGCTGTGTTGGGCAATGCAATGGGATATTTTTAGGTACCGCCGGTGGGTTCCAGGGAGCCACCCATGCTGTGGGTCCACAGGGAATTATAAATGCATCTGTTTCCACTTCTAAAGAACCCCAGTCTGACTGGGGCATGCAGTGTGGGCCGAAGCCCACCTGCATTAAGCACGACATTACTACCTCAGCTGTGTTGGGCAATGCAATGGGATATTTTTATGTACCGCCGGTGGATTCCAGGGAGCCACCCATGCTGTGGGTCCACAGGGAATTATAAATGCATCTGTTTCCACTTCTAAAGAACCCCAGTCTGACTGGGGCATGCAGTGTGGGCCGAAGCCCACCTGCATTAAGCACAACATTACTACCTCAGCTGTGTTGGGCAATGCAATGGGATATTTTTATGTACCGCCGGTGGGTTCCAGGGAGCCACCCATGCTGTCGGTCCACAGGGACTTCACAATAGGGAGTTGTACCTGCCTGTGTCTATGAATTAAAAAGCCCGGTCTGACTGGGGCATGCAGACACCTTGACAGAATGAATAGTGTGTGGCACATAGGTTCCCCATTGCTATGCCCACGTGTGCAGCTCCTGATGGCAGTGGCACAGGATTATATTTCTCATTGCTTCTGTACAGCATTGTGGGCTATCGCCCTGCCCCTTTTAAAGAGGGTCGCTGCCTAGCCGTGCCAACCCTCTGCAGTGTGTGCCTGCTTTTCCTGTGGCAGACGCACTTATAAATAGACATGAGTGTGGCGTGGCATGAGGGCAGCTGAAGGCTGCGCAGGGACAATTTGGTGTGCGCTGTGGACACAGAGTCGTGCAGGGGGGGGTTGGGCAGCATGTAACCCAGGAGAAGTGGCAGCGGAGTGTCATGCAGGCAGTGATTGTGCTTTGTTGGAGGTAGTGTGGTGCTCAGCTAAGGTATGCATTGCTAATGAGGGCTTTTCAGAAGTAAAAGTTGTTGGGAGGGGGGGGGCACTCTTGCCGGTATTGTGGCTTAATAGTGGGACCTGTGAACTTGAGATGCAGCCCAACATGTAGCCCCTCGCCTGCCCTATCCGTTGCTGTGTCGTTCCCATCACTTTCTTGAATTGCCCAGATTTTCACACATGAAAACCTTAGCGAGCATCGGCGAAATACAAAAATGCTCGGGTCGCCCATTGACTTCAATGGGGTTCGTTATTCGAAACGAACCCTCGAGCATCACGATAATTTTGTCCCGAGTAACGAGCACCCGAGCATTTTGGTGTTCGCTCATCTCTAATAATATTGGATCTAAATAATATTTAGGTTCTGGGGCCAAATTCATACATTAACACTTAAGGAGGTACAAATCAAAAATATAGTCATTTTTGTTTAAATAAAGTGTGTATTAAAAAACAAATATTAAACCAGCCCAAAGTAGTGGTCAATCTTCAAAGGGCTAAATTAACTGATCAACACCAGCCTTAATATGTTAACCCTTTAATTACTCGTTTAAATAATAAGTAATCTGTCTTGTTTAGGAGATGGCCTTTTGCTCAGCGAAGGACAGAAATGGGCCCGTCACCGTCGCCTATTAACACCTGCCTTCCACTTTGATATTTTAAAGCAGTATGTGAAGATTTTTAACCAAAGCACAGGTATCATGCACGTAAGTTGAATCTATATATGCCACATGGATTGTCACTGGATTGTCCAGCGTTATGCTAATGGATGTAAGATGAAGTGAAATTGGGGAATGACACCCGTATTTTCTCCATAGTTTTTAATCTTTACACTCTCCAAAACTCTGTCTTGGTCACTTGTTAGACACAGAGGTATACAGATCATTACTGGACAGCTATCGGAGTTGGATTTTCCAACAAAGTGGACATAAACAATGAAGGTTCCTATTAAATAAAAGCAAACAAGGATCTTGAAAACCATGAAGAATTGATAAGTTGGAAAATCGTTGAATTTTGCAGCATACAAATTAGCTTCTTTGAATACTCATTTCCCTTTTCCATGACCAATGGGGGTTTTGGACTTTTATGCAAACAACAATATTTCACCATTGAAGTGATTGATTTTAAAAGTCAATATATTTTACTTTTGGTTTTACCCATTTTTTTTTCTTGTGAAGGATTTTAAAATCAGCAGAGTTAAATAGCAAGAATAAATGGTATTTATACTTTTTACTATCCTATTGTTGTATCCTTATATGGTTACTTATTTTTCTTTAGAATTAATGTATAGAGTCTGAATGCTATTTAATGTTATGGTGGAATACACAGTGTATGCTTGAGAAAAGGAGCAGACTCCTTGAACCCTCGCATTAGTGTGTCTAGATGCTTCCTCTGCTTTGTGGCATCTCCATGTTACTTCCTTGATTAAAATGGACTGATCCAAGAAAGGGACTGTTTTAAGCACTGTGGGTGAATGCCTTGTGCTTTTTCTACTCTTGTAACATATGTACATGATTGATGACAAAATACAAAGAAGTATATAGCAAAAACAAGCCCCCTGTACCATGTTATTTTTGGTGTTGCTGTTGAAGTGGGAAGAAATGAGAGAACCGTCTACCTATATGACGCCCAGGTGCCTAAATAACAGGTTGTTTGATTATGTATTGGTATTCCAGTTGGCTATCACAGTAGAGGATCAGGCTGCCAGTATGGCAGCTAAATCTTAGAGATAGCAAAACATGTAGGAGTGCAAGGTACCAACAAAAATCTGCTAATGACTGAAGACTGTTACGTTACATGCTACCAATTTATATAGGGTGGACAGGAAGACCTGAATGTGCAATCTGGTCCAAAGATCTAAAGAGAAAAAAGCTGTCCCTGGTCATTCTTACAGACAAGCTCGACCTGTAGTGCTGGAATACATGCAGGACGTATCCATGACAACCTGGGAATAAACCTCCTGATGTGCCAGCAGAACCACATTGCAAACTTTAATAATATTTGAAAATGTAGCATTCATCCAACAGCAACTTTCCGTAACCGGAATACCCCTTTAAGTAACTCATAAAAGGCTGAATGAATTATTAAAAAGTTCACAAAATAAGGACACCCAGTTTTTTTACCTGAATTTACCTGTTATCTACTGCTCTTATATTTGTGCATGTTTTCACAGGCTAAATGGCGCAGATTGTGTGTAGATGGCCCGGTGTCTCTGGATATGTTTGAACACATCAGCCTAATGACATTGGATACCTTGCTGAAATGTACATTTAGCTATGACAGTGACTGCCAAGAGTAGGTTACTTTCTGTATTTCCATTGCTTTAAAATAAATTTTCACACTTGACAAGTTGAGTACAGGTTTCAAAAGACACACAATGATATTAAAGGAGCACCGTTTTTTGTGGGGGGTGTTTTTGAGAATTCATCACAGTATTATTGACCTCTTCTGTGAAGAATCCTGTTCTGTAGCTCATTTCCTCCTTAATGTGGATTCTGCACTTTACATAGTAACATAGTATGCAAGGCTGAAAAACAACAATGTCCATCCAGTTCAGACTGTTTCCACCTCCCCTTGTTGATCCAGAGGAAGGCAAAATAACCAGTGATGCAGAAGCTAATTTACTTCATTTGGAGGAAACAATTCTTACTGACTCCATAATGGCAGTCAGAATAATTCCTGGATCAACGTTTGAAAGTTCCTACCTCACTTCAAGACCCAGATTACAACCCAATAGTTATTTAATGGCTATATCCTGTAATATCATAGCGCTCTAGAAAGACATCTAGTCCCCTCTTAAACTTCTCTATCGATTTTGCCATCACCACTTCCTCAGGCAGAGAGTTCCACAGTCTCACCGGTCTTACAGTAAAGAACCCCCTTCTGTGTTGGTGATGAAACCTGCTTTCTTCTAGAAGTCGGGTATAAACCGATCACGGGAGAGAGCCTTGTATTGTCCTCTAGTGTATCTATACATAGTTCTTTGGTCGCCCCTTAACCGTCTTTTTTCTAGGGTGAATAATCACAATTTTGAAAGCCTCTCTGGGTATTCCAGTCCTCCAATTCCGTTTATTAATTTAGTTGCCCTTCTTTAAACCCCCTCAAGCACTGTAACATCTTTCCTGAGCACCGGTGTCCAGAACTGTACACAGTATTCCATGTGGGGCCTGACAAGTGCCTTGTATAGTGGAAGAATTCTGTTCTCATTCCTCACCCCTATGCCTCTTTTAACCCCTTAATGCTACAGGATGTACAGTCCTATACGTTCCTGCATGCTCTGGGTGTGTATGAAGGGAGATCACCTGCCCGCAACAGCTCTGATAAGCCACGCTGCTCATCAGAGCTGTTAACCCTTTAAATGGCGCCATCAATTCTGCACCGGCATTTTAATCCTGATATATTCTGGGGTCCCATATGCCCCCCAACACCCACCCCCTCTGGAAACTAACAAAAAAAGTTAAAATAAGATCAATAAAGTTTTATTAATTATTAAAAAAAGTAAAATAATAAAAGTAAAAAAAAAACCTTCTTGCAATATTTATAATAAAATAATCTAAATAATAAAACAAAAACACATATATGGTATTTCTGCATCCATAAAAGTCTAATCTATCAAAGTAATGAATTATTTACCCCGCACGGTGAGCGTCGTCAGAAAAAACGCTAGAATTTCGAACCTAACATTTACCAATATTGAACTTTATTTGCTATTTTTCTACCCAAGCCCCCAGCTTATCTAGGCCCATTTGTAGCCGTACATTGTTCTCTATTGTATAATTTTGTATCATCCGCATATATTGATATTTCACTGTACAGTCCTTCTATCAGGTCATTGATAGATATATTGAACGGAATGGGGCCTAGTACTGAACCCTGTGGCACCCCACTAGCAATGGTGGCCCAATCAGAGAACGATCCATTTATTACCACCCTCTGCTTTCTATCTTCGAGCCAGTTCTTTACCCAACCACACACGTTTTTGCCCAGACTGAGCTGTCTCATTTTATTTATCAACCTATTATGCGGCACGGTGTCAAATGCTTTAGAAAAATCCAAATATACGAGATCAATAGACTCTTCCAGGTCCAGCCTAGAACTTACTTCATCGTGTAGAAGCTGATCAAGTTGGCCTGACATGATCGACCCCTCATAAACCCATGCTGATGAGGAGTTATACCATTTTTTTCCTTCTCAAAAACTCCTTGAATATTTTTCAAATTATTGAAGTGAGACTTACTAGCCTGTAGTTACCAGGTTCTCTTTTTGACCCCTTTTTGCATATTGGAACCACATTGGCAATGCGCCAATCTAGTAGTACAACCCCGGTCTCAATAGAGTCCCTAAATAGAAGAAATAGTGGCCTGTTTATCACGTCACTTACCAGCAGTTCCCTCAGAACCCTTGGGTGTATCCATCTGGGCCCTGCTATTTGTTGATTTTAATCTTTTTTAGCCAATTTTCTACTCCCTCCTGCCTTAGGCAGGTCCTATTTAGGAGGGGGTTCATTTTATCCCCTTGCATCTCAAGTGGCATTTCTTTTTCTGTCGTCTATATACTTGAGAAAAATCTATTTAATAAATTTGCCTTCCCCCCATCATCTTCTATGATTTCTCCTGCATTATTTTTTGCTGTTTATGTAATTGAAAAATAGTTTGGGCTTATTTTTGCTCTCTTTGGCAATTAGCCTCTTTGCCTCCTCCTTGGCAGTTTTTATCTTTTCCTTACATATTTGGGTTTCTTCCCCATATGCTTTTAGCACTTCTTCACTGCCTTCTTGTTTTAGTTTTAGCTTTCTTTCTTTCTTTCGCTTATAGCCACCCTTACAGTCTTGTCGAGCCACATTGGTTTTCTTCTATTTGTAGTTCTTTTATGTTTGAAGGGTATGAACTGCTCACCTTAGGTATTTAAGATGCTTTTAAACTTCTCCCATTTGTCACCTGTAGTGTTACTTTTAAGGACATTGTCCCAATTAATGTTGCCAAGAGTAATTCTGAGTTGATCAAATTTTGCTTTACTAAAGTTCAGTATTTTGTCACTCCCTGCTAAGGCTTCTTATTCAATGACAACTGGAAATTAATTATATCGTTGTCACTACTTTCCAAATGTCCCTCAACCTGCACTCCCAAGATTGGTTACTAGTAAGTCCAGAGTGGCCCTCCCTCTAGTTGTCTACTGTACAGGTTGGGTAAGGTAGTTATCTTTAATTGTTCTCAAGAACCTAACACTCTTGTGAAATTCGCAGGTTTCATCTTCTCATATTATATCCAGATAATTAAAATCTCCCATAATAATTACTTCGTTGGGGTTTGACACTTCCTTGATTTGTCTTATTAATAAGTTTTCAGTTTCTTCTGTTATTTTTGGCGGCCTATAGAAAACTCCTATCTGGTTTCCATGGTCTCTTCTGAAGAGATTATAACCCTGTAAATTCACTGCCCAAATGCATTTGTTATCAAGCCATGTTTATGTTATTCCTACTATATCGTAGTTTTCCTCAGACTTTCTCGCTTCAAGCTCACCCACTTTACTGACCAGACTTCTTGCATTTGTTGCCATACAAAGAATACAGTTGTGGTTACTGTTTGTATTTAGTATGCTACTTATGGTACTATTTGCTACTCTGTCAGTTCTAACTGGACTAACCCCACCCTCCAGTTGACCCCCATTTCCATTCCTTAATCCCAAAATTCTGTCTACATTGTCATTCTCCCTACATCTTTTGCTGCCCTCCCCTCAGTCCTTAGTTTAAACACTCCTCCAACCTTCTAGCCATCTTCTGCCCAGCACAGCTGCACCTCCCCATTGACATGCAGCCCTTCCCTACGGTAGAGCCTTTAGCTGAAAACAAAGTCATCCCAGTTCTCCAGGAACCCAAACTATTCCTTCCTACACCAACTCTTGAGTCACTTGTTTACCTCCCTAATCTCCCGCTGCCTTTCTGATGGGGCTCATGGTACAGGTAGTATTTGCGAGAAAACTACCTTGGAGGACCTTGCCCTGAGCTTGGATCCTAGATTCCTGAAATCATTTTTAAGGGTCCTCTATTGACCTCTGACTTTGTTATTGGTGCTAATGCATACTATGACCTCTGGATCCTTACCAGCCCCTTCTAGTTATTTGTCAACCTGATCCGCGATGTGTTGAACTCAAGCACCAGGAAGACAACACACCATTCGACAATCCCGGTCTTTGTGGCAGATTGCCTTTTCTGTCCTCCTAATAATTGAGTCTCCCACCACCAGGACCTGTCTAGCCTGCCCTGTGCTGCCCTTCCCCCTTCTTACTGGAGCAGTCGTCTCCTTGGCGGTCATTTATTTATGGCCTCCTGGTCACCTGACCAGCACTCTGACTCTGCTCTGTGTCCTGAAATTAATGGGGCAGATTTAAGTCAATTGTCACAAAGAAAATTGTCTTTCTTGCACATAGCAACCAATCAAAGATCAGCTTGCATTTTGAAAAGCAGAACAAAAAATGAAAGCTGTGCTGTCATTGATTACTGTAGGCAAGAAAGATGGTTTTTTTATGGCAGTTGACATAAATCTCCCCCATTATCTCCAGGACACAGAACATTGTCAGAATACTGATTATGCGACCTGGAAGATGAAAAGTGCAGAGTCTGGAGGGAACAAACTACAGAATGAGATACTTCACACTAGAAGTCACTGACCTTATGATGGATTTCTCAAAACAAACTTGGAGTGCTTCTTTAAATGGTGACGAGCCACAATAAGGCTGGCTGCACACGACCGGGTCGGATTCTGGTACTCGTCACTTTTATTCTTCATCTGTATTGCGGTTGGCTGCAGCAAGCCACCATCGGACATGCACAATACAATTTTTTTTTCCTAAATGTTTCTTTTTTTAGTACGATCACTAGGCAATGATGCTAGTACCCGTGACCTTTTTGCAATGTCAATTGCAGATTGACCACGGGTCGAATGGCTTCTATTGACTTCAATGGAAGCCGTCCGTGCAGAATCCTAAACATTCTGCTTTTTTTTTTTCCCCTCCACTCACGGAAATCACAATTTGTTTCCGCGAGTGTGAAGGAAAAAGTGGTTTTGCATAGCATGCTCTGAATAGTATTTGCCTATTGCCTATTGCCTTTATGCCCCAGGGCAAGTCTGCATTTCAGAATGACTGCTTACACTCTCTATTAAATGTTATCATTACAGGACGCCAAGTGAATACATTGCAGCAATTTATGACTTAAGCAACTTGATTACGCAACGTGAGCAATCCCCTCATCATTACTTTGATTTTATCTACCGCTTTTCCTCCAATGGAAGAAAATTTTACCGTGCATGCAGAATTGTTCATGAGTTTACTGCAAATGTAGTGAAGTTGAGAAAGAAGGCTTTGCAGGAGAAGGGGGAAGAGAACTGGATCAAGTCCAAGCAAGGAAAGACCAAGGATTTCATTGACATTATATTACTGTCAAAGGTCAGGCCAAGTGTCATCAATAAATGTCAGTTTATGATGTGGATGGATGTTTGGAACGCCTTGTCTACATTAAATACTATGATTATTAGCAACTATAGTTTCAAAAAAGCTTGACAGAGGAAGGGAGCTCACTCTGTTAGCCCGTTGGCTCCCCACAATATGATGACTGACAACACAGATATGTTTCCATAAACATTTTTTTATTAAAAGGATTTTATTATGAAAATATAGCTCATCACGACCGCATTGGAATTGTGTATTACGCAGGCTCTGTAAGCCCTTGTGATACACGGTAGCTCGCAGGCAATCAATTACACTTCCTTACACAGTTTCGCTCACATTAGCGTGTGAGGATTGTGTAATCAGTGAGTGGAAAATAGAGCACAGCATAGAGCCTATTGTTCTCTATCTGTGGATATACGCATCATCACTAGGTGGCGGCACGGAAAATATAAACAAGAAAAACAGGTGTACTGCACATGACCGCCTGCATGAGTAGCTACAATTTCACCGCCATAAGCGGCCGTACGCAGTCAATGCAGGCTGTCCAACCCGCAGCCCATATGCAATTAACATTGTGTGTGGGCTACAGGTACCTGCGTCAACACTTTGCGACGGCATAGAAAATATTGAAAGAAAAAAATCTGTACTGTGCATGACCGACAGCAATCACAGGTACGCAGGCTTCACAGTTACTACCTTAGTATAGTTTAGGGGTATTTTGGAACTACTCTATTTCTAGAACCCTGATTGGTCCTTTACTGCTCTGAATTAAAAGGGGGCCTCACTGCACTAGATATCACTAAATATTACTACAAAGCCCAACTTGCCCCTTGGTGAAATATCATGAATTTTCTGAAGCTCATTTTTTCCTGGCTCACTCTTGTAGCTTTCGAATGTGCCACTTCCACACTTCAGAGTCTTCTGTAGACCCCCAACCCCTCCCTCTCAGGTTCCAGACCTCAGATCAATATCCCCATAATTTACACATTCTGTTATAGGACAGTGTTAAATATTATTTAACGCTCTCCTAAGTAGCTCATGCCCCCTCTAAACCTATTTCGATATTGCTTATAAAAGGGTCTGACTTTTCAAACTTTCAAAAGAAATATAAACTTTCACCATATAAGCTGCTTTGTTACCTTCAAATAATATTTTTAAAGATGTAATCCTCAAAAATACTTTAGGTTTCACTGAGGCAGAAGAATCTACGTATTTCCGTTACGCCCTTTCACAGTGTAGACACTAATTAAAATTTAATTTTTTATTAATAACAAAGATTAAAAATGCAGGGCACCGACAGGATCCCGTGATCCTCCCTGGGTGAGGGGGACAGGAACCCAACACATACACACACTTGGAACTAGAGACAAAGACAAAAAGAGCCTAGTACCACCCGGGGTTAAGTGGCCGCTCAGGTGGGATGGCTAATACTGGTATTTGTATGATTGTCACAGTGCAGTCGCAGTATCAATCAGATCTGCTAACTTTGCATATCAGGACTTAATAGGTTAAGATGACGAAGAGAGGTATCCACTCAAGGCTAACTTCAAATTCTTTAGTATACTCGATATGTTATAAGGGTTTCGTTCGATGCATTTCCCTACGGTATCAAGTAATTCATCAGTTACCACCCTAGCCCTAAAGAAAGAGGGATACCAATAAACCCCTATTGTACTTCTATTGTCCTAGGTAATAGATGCGACTAATCTTATGTCTGATCAATTCTTGAGGTAAACAGCTGGAAGTCCTAGTAGAACATAAGTAGGAGAGGCGAGCTACAGGTGTTATTGACCACTCTAATTGGTTTTTCCTGTTAGTCCAAAGTTAATCTGGACTGTTAGATTTGTTGATCCTCTATGAATTGACCTTTACCTGCATTATAGTTTTGTATCTTGATAGGCCAGCTGAGCTTAGTTTTTATAGATATCACCAACTTCATCTTACTGTATTGCTGTATTCATTACTCCTGAAGAAGTGTGACAATGTTGTACTTTTTATTGAAAACTCAATAAAGATTATTATTTCAAAAATAATTATCGCTGCTCTAGAAAATATTTGAGATATACTTGTGGGTGCCCTTCACAGTTATAGACAATTAAATACAAAACTTTATTAAGCTTGATTAAAATAATTACTGGGCCAACAAAAGCAGACAAACAGGAAAAGGGACCCCAAGCATATATCCCTCACAGCTCACTATATTGATTGGAGACGGATAGGTCACTATCCGTATAAGGATATTGCTTGTATCAGCTTGCCTCGTGCAGATTTTGTTGAGGCAACCCAAAGTCAATGGAGACTTTAGACTGGATTTATACAGACAGGGTTGGTGTCTGATGTCCACAACAACTCTGTTGTTTGAAAAATGAAGCAAGTCAGATAAATAGTAAAATTCCTTCTGATGCAAAAACTGCCAGTAAGGGCCTCTGTCCACAGGCATTGCGGTATACCGCGGCAAAACTCCATCGTGGGAGCCACCGCCGAATCTCCGCCGGTCAGCCCTATCTGATAGATAGGCTGGCCGCGGAGAATCAGGCAATTTGCAGCATGCCTGCCGCAAGCAGAGAATCACAATGCTTCTCCGCTCATGGACAGTGTGCTATCGCTTTCCATAGCAGTGCTATGGAAAGCTTCAGAGGGCGTGATTCGCCGTTGGTTTACCGCCGGCGAAATCACGACCGTGGACAGGCCATCCTAAGGAAGCAGAGATTAAATAATACTCTGCTTAAAGGGTGTGAAGTAGCCAAACTAGCAAAGAGGCCTCTATGGTTACTTAAAAAGCTAGCACAGGGGCACAGGGTATATAATGCCTCACTGTTGGAGACAGTGGACTCTTTTTTTCTCAAAATACCCAATTCGATGAGTCAAGTGCTCCTTGTTCATCCTCCTGTTGTCTCTCTTTGTGGTTGTGGATAATCTCCACCCCACATGATGTTAACACATTCTCAGTCCTGCCTTATTTGTAATATATTTCACAAGGAATTTACTGCTACATTTTCTAAAAATACTTTAATAATCTTTTGACCCAGGATGAAAATGGCCACCCACTATCTGATGAGGAAATAAAAGATGAAGTGGACACATTCATGTTTGAAGGTATGTCTGCAGTCCAGGCCGAACTTAATATACTTATTTGAGTATTATTTATATGGGGCTTATACTATTTGGCCAATTTCACATGAGCGACAAAATCACGCGATTTTCTCGCGATGCGTCAGTGCTACAAATCGCACATATGTGAAGCCCATGCTTTCCAATGGGTTCCTTCGCAGTAGCCATGTTTTGTAGGCTGCTACATTGAGAGAAAAAAAATTGTGGCTATGTTTTGTAGCCCATGTTTCCCTATGGAGCCTTCCTTTCTGTTGCAATGCATCACGCAAAAACGCGGTTTTCATGCAGTGGGATGCAACTTTTACATCAGGAAGTCCTACTGTTTGAGCCGTGAAATAATCCCTAGCTGCATTAAAAAAAAAAAGACTCCTAACAGGCGCTGTCTGCTCCACCGCACGTCTTCTTCTGAAGCTCCGGCACCCTTATCTGTAGTTTTCAGCCAACGCTTCCTGGTTTGGAGGTTCAAACTCCTTACCTCCAGGAAGCACTGGCTTTGATTAGCTCTCGAGCGCTGCGGCTCAGCCAGTCACTGCAGTACTCGATGAACCAATCACAGCTATTGCATTTAATGATTATGGGGCAGCCATCTTGCCTGAACTGCAGTCATAGATATGCTTTATAGCAGCCACATGGACCATAGGAAACACTAGATTGGAGATGACCCATTGACCTCTATGGAAGAGTGTTCCAGGCATTCTATATGATATAAGCAGAGGACATTGCGCAGGGAGGGGCAGGAGGTGGGCTCTGACATCTACTATTATGAATGGTGGATCCTATGTTATAAATACGATATATATGTGTTACCATTAAGTGTAATTCTGCCTGTGGTAATAATGAGATGACTGATGAAACATTCCTTCAACAGAACAGTGAGTGTCAGCCTATTCTGAGGCGTAATGGCTAGTGTGAAAACTGCAAGATTTCAGAATTTTTTTAAATACAGATAGCAACATGGACATTTTTGAAACAATCATCAAAAAATCCTACAAAATGACACAAAATGTTAATGTAAACAATAGGACACTTTTTGATAACACATTCCCTTAAAAAATTGACCTAAAATATCAGTTAATGTCTGTACCATTTACCCTCAGAAGGTCTGGTTATAGACACATGGCAGCGCCATGTACCAAAAATCTATGCCTTGTGCCAATTTTCTGAAGGCAGCTAGGAGTTAAAAAGCACTGGTGCAGAAAACAGAGCGGTATCATTTTATTGTTAACCACCAGGGAGACATCCTCCCAATCTTCTCCAGTTAAATGTGGTACCTGCTCCCACCATTTATGCTCAACTACCAGTTGTGTAGAGGAGATTTTAGACCCTAAAAGATATGTGTACAAGGCAGAGATAATGCAGTTGGCCTCTGTGATGAATGTATTTGGATTAATGGGTATTGAGAAATGGGATAGTCCACATTAGAAAATTGGCTGTTTAGGGCATGTCTCAGCTATACACTAGGGGTCTGTTTACACCAAATAATTTATCTCTTGAATCAGTGAACAATGTCAGAGTTCATTTGGGCAGCCTGTTTATACAGACTCATCATTGGCTTGTTCAAACGAGAACCGTATAAGTGACAACGAGTGATCGGTATTTAAACTAGGCGACTTTTATGCCTGCATAAAATGAACCATGAATGAAAAGCGAATTATTTATCGTTCGTCATTCAGTCGTTAACTGCTTTTACCCTGAATGATTTTCGCTCATTTGAAGGATAATCGTTCCGTGTAAAAGGGCCTTAAGTACCTATAAAAGGAAGCCAGGCTACTTTTCCATGGCCCATGCATATAAATACCCAAATGCTTGAAGCACTCCACTAGATTGCAATACATGGGAGGCAATCCAGCGTCCCACAATGGCATCAAGTTGATTTATCCCAGTTTATACACAAACCTGACATTGTTGAGCAACAACCCTCCGCCATAAAGATGTCTTGTGTTCTCTCCATTAAGGGCATGACACCACAGCCAGTGGACTCTCCTGGATCTTGTTTAACTTGGCTTCTCATCCTGAATATCAAGAAAAATGCAGAGAGGAAATAAAGGAGTTATTAAGGGGAGAGACAACACACTTGGGATGGTGATTATTTTGCACTATATTATTTATGCAATGTTATTTGCTGTTCATACATGCAGCGCAGATACTGTGAGAGTATGTTAGAGGGAGATTGTCACATTGAACATGCAATATATTATAGAGTAGGAGGCATTAAGAAGATTGATATATAGTTTTGTGGGAAAAGATTCAGTGCAAGGCCATATTCAGACAGTAGGATTTGGACAGTATTCTGCATTTTTATTTGTAAGCCAAAGCCAGAACTGAGTCCAAAATACACAACAAAACTTTCTATTATACTTCTGCTGGCAGCTAATCGGGTGGGGGAACCCATCCTGCCTCTCTTTCTCCCCTCATGAGACACGCCAATGGGTAAACATGGCTCTCATGAAAGCTTCCAGGGCTGTCATGCTTCGATGCCTCTGGCAGGGCTTATTGGCAACGTGCAAAAGTATTATATGCTGCAGTACAGAGGTATTGCAGCATATAGTACAAGCCATTGAATTATTGCAAGTTCTGTCTCATAAGAAGACTATCTAAAAAGATAAATTACAACCTGTTACTGTCAGTCAGATTGGTGCTAAATGGGCCTATTGCCACATATGGCAGCGAAATTGTACTGCGTATGACAATGTATTTCACACATATTGTCATGTGCAGTCCACCATACAAGAACATAAAACATTTTTTTTTTAAACTATTCTTTTCACTCTTTTATAAAATAAAAAAAAAACACGTTTGGTATCATCATAACAGCTTGTACAATAAATTGAACAGACTTTTTAGCCCTCAGAGCAAATCCTTTATGAAGAAAAGGGGGAAAAATGCTTTTTTGGTACAGTTTACTTCCTAAAAAAAAGCAATAAAAGTGAGCACCCCAAATTGTGACAATAAAAACTACAGCTCATCAAACAAAAAGGAAGCTACATGCACAGGAAAATAAAAAAGTTATGAGACTGTGAATGCAGCAAAGCAAAAAAATATATATTTTCCAAAAAAAAAAGTTTATTGTGCAGACGTAGAAAAAAACCTAAAAAAACATATCTTGTAGCAACCTGCAGAAAAAAATGTGATTAGGTCCATGCTGCATGATTAACGCTGTAAAAAAAACAATGGCAGAATTGATGTGTATTTCTCCCTACCCTCAAAAAAACAAGCCCTCATATGGCCACATCGGTGGAAAAATAAAAGTTATGGATTTTTTAAAAAGGAGGCTGGAAGAGTCGGGAGCAGTGCACTGAGCTCCCGCCCCCTCTCCGCCCCTCTCCACTACTTAGCTCCGCCCCTGCCTGCCTCCTCTCATTGCAAATAGTGCCAAGGGGCGGAGAGGAGCGGCAGCTCAGTGCACTGCTTCCAGCTCTTCCAGCCTCTTCCCCCTGCAGAGAGGGACGCTGTATATTGGTCAGCGTGAATACCCGGCCAGTATACAGTCGTCTGAATAAGCCCTTAATTGTATAAGTAGTTGTGGGGCTAAGTCTGCTTCCACAATCATACCTGTTCACATATGATTTTGTGCCCTCTTTAGGCCTCGGTCAGACGAGCGTTTTTTTTTTTCGCACTGCAAGCAGCGCACAGAATGCGCTTTTAATAGGTACCAGTGGGTTTCTGAAGAAGCGGTCACATGAGAGAATATTAGGCGCATAAAACCGCGCACCTAAGAAAGTTAGGACATGCTGTGGGTGACATGCAGCTCCTTGGTGCTCACAAAACATAGGATCTGTCGTATCTTTGGTGCGTGCTGTACAGAAGTTTCCCTTGACTCCTATGGGAGCAGGAGTCTATGGAAACTCCTGCACAGGAAAAGAAGATTCCTGCTGCTTACAGCAGGACATTTAAGACATGCTGCCCAGAAGAACAATTTAAATGCCCCGCTGTAAACTCCTGTTAGTCCCTGCAAGGTTTTTTCCCCCACACCTAAACTGCGCAAAAAAGCGCTCGTCTGACTGAGGCTATAATTTGGAAGCAGTAATTAGTGATTCTAATCTGAATCCTTTAGTGCAGTGCTGCTTAGGGCTCACTTACACAAGTGTATGCTTTTTTGCGCTCGGCCAATTGCGGTTACAAATCGCATAAATGAAGAATAGCCTCAATCGAGTCCCAAGCTAAGTTAGCGGCTGTCTGCGGCGTTTCGCTGAAAATATATGCTGCTGCGTGGAAATCCCTCGGTTAGCAGAAATCCTGGGAATTACTTATAATACTTAAATTGAGCCAGCTGTGTTCTTTTCCCAGCGTTGGACGAGGCTGAACTCCCTCAACCCCTTTTTTTCAGCTCCCATAGCAATCTATGGGAGCCTCCAGCGTATCTCAGCAAAAGATGGGGCATGACTTATCTTTTCACACACCGTAAAAAATTGTCAACCGAAAATGGTCGCCCATGTTCTATCATTGACGGTGCGATTTCTTTACACACCAAAAAAAAACGCTCATGTGAATGAATACATTGGAATCAAATGCTTCACATGGTCGCAATTTTTGACACAGCTACATTAGCTGCGTATATACGCTCGTGTGAATAAGGCCTTCGTCTATTAGGTGAGGCCTTAAAAAAATTGTCTTTGGAGGCAACGTTAAGATAAATCTGTTTGGTTTAAAAGCATTCAGGACAGTGAAGAATGGGCAATGGTTGCAATACAGTATTTACACCCTTTTAGCCCAAGAGACTTTTCTTTTAATGGCTGGAAGTTAAATCAGTGCGAAAATCCCAAATGGTTTTGGAAGTATCGGACCCCTTGTCCCAAGACATAGGGCCCACTTACAGGTGACAATTGTCTCTCAAAATGTGTTCAAATGAACGAAAGTGCGCAACAATAGTTACCTCTAAATGTGAGCCATCATGCACTTTTCATTTGCTTTTTGTTTGCTGCTCAATTTCAGTCTGCATGAAAATCAGCAGCAGTTCGCTCACTTCTCGTTACGCCTAAACACTCCTGATCAGTGTTTCACATAGAGAGCTTAGTCACACGGGCGCATTGGAACCCGTGTTACTGCAGGTAGGATACGGCCGCATTTCAGGACGGATGTCCCTCTGCAGCGCCGGAGGAAAGAACATGTGACCGGCTTCATTGCCCGTCATGTGTTCTTTCTTCAGAGCTGCGGGGGAGTCGTCCGTCTTGAAGTACGGCTGTCTTCTTCGTGTTAAAGGGACACTAGTTCTGTATTCCTAGGTTTCCAGTTTTCTCTCGAGGTTATGGAACTTGAGAGGAAAATCCAGCTGATAATGAATTCTCTCAAAAGATGATTTCTAGCTTAGGTAAATGCATCGGAGCAATTCAGTGGAATGGACCAGTTAGGCATCTGCGCCCTACAGGTCATCCTGTGTAAAAACATCCTCAGGAATTAAGAAAAATTACTGCAAATATTTACACTACAATATGGTAAAAATGTATTTTTTAGATCCTCTATAACTTACATTCATCTCCAAGCTTTCAAAGAAATACTAACTACTAGTTCCCTAAACTGTCCGTATGTCGATCCTAATCGTTTGCTTTCCGGCCGAACGATGATTTTTAGTTCAGCCTAAAATCCATCGTTCAAACGGAGAGCTGATAGCAGGGAGCGAATACTGCGTTTCTCCATGGGAGCACTGATAACATTGTATTCAGCTGCAGTCCTGTGGCAGGACAAAGGGTCTGTATGTGGATAACAGACCACCTGCTGTTTTCTGCATACAGTGCAGGGAGGCTCATTTACATGCAAATGAAGTTAATAAGCTACTAATGGGCATTAGTGCCCATTAGCAGCTTATGCAAAAGAATTGCTCAAACTCAATCATCCTATCTTTTGACCGAATTTTGAGCGAACATCCTTGCGCGTAAATGGAGCTTTAGTCCCTCCTTAGGACATTAACCTGGGTAAACTTAATGCATTAATCAAGTCCCCTTTTGAACCTTCTACCTCCGTTAGAATCCTGATTGTCATGATCATGTTTTCTGATTACATTAAAGGGGTGTCTAGGACTTTGAGTATTGATGACCTGAGTATTAAAGTCATTAATAGTTGATCAGGGGTCCGCAGCTCAGTATCTCTCTCTCTGGTGCTATCATTGGTGAAGGAAAAAAAATATTTTCACCAGTAATTTCATTTTCTAGAACTCATGAACATATGTATTTATGTAGTACATACAGCTCCTGCCTGACTACTCGAGTTCGCTGAAGGAAAAAGTTAGTGTTCTTATTTATTTGCTCTGGGTCCAGCTATGGGACAAACTGTCTTGCACTCTCTCTCTCTCTGGTGCTGTCATGGGTTCTGGAAACTCAAGGTAATGGTAAGTAATTATCGCATGTCTACTATCAGGAAACCACTGAACAAAAACAGTGTTCATAGACACCAAGAAGGAAGCTGCTCAAGTTTAAAAAAAAAAAACAACAAAAACACATAGCAGCCTGTTTCAAGTTTGCCAAGACTCCTTGGATGATTTCCAGTGCTTCTGAGAAAATTGTCAGGACAGCTGAGACAAAAGTGCAGGTTTTTAGCATGAATGTGCAACACTATGTTTAAAAGAAAAGCAACCCTGTACAGCAACATCTAAATCTCACCACAGCTAGTTTGGGGCTGCTTTGCTACCTCAGGACCAACAATGCCTTGGGATCAATGAGGGGGAAAATCCTAAGGTGTATGAAAACATTTTATAGGAAAATGTGTAAAAACACTTGTTCATAACCTCAAGCTGAAGAGATGTTAAGTTATGCAACAAGACAATAGCACAAAGCACACAAGTAAGGCTGAATGCACACGGGTGGAAATTCCGTGGCAAGATTTCACGTGGAATTTCCGCCGTTGCACGCTGCCATAGAATTGCATTGGTTAATGCAATCCTATACAGACAGTCGCGATTGTGATCACGGAAAGCTCGCGTGATAAGAAAATCACACCATGTTGTATTTCAGTGTGAGCCTCGAAGAGGCTCGCACTACTGCATCATTGCTGGTGTGCCGTGCTCTGCACTGCGCATGTGTGGCTATGCGCAAGCCGCCACATCCGTAGAGCACTGCAAAGACTCCAGACAGGTAAGCCGGGAGTAACTGCAGGGGCACGGGTCACATCCCGCTGCAAGAATCTTGCAGCTGGAATCCGACCCGGCATTCTGCATTCACCCTAAATCAACTAAAGGATAGTTAAAAATGATTTTGTGCTTTGAAATAGCCAACTAGTCCTTAAACCTAGTCATATGCTGTGGCATAATGTGTTACGCACAAAGCATCCCAGAAATATTGATAAACTGAAATATTTGCAGGATAGAAAGATTTAAAATTCCTCATCAATATTGTTCAAATGTTACTTGTAGCTGGGGGTTGCAATTGCTGCCAAAGGGGAGTTACAGGTTATTAAATTCAAGGGTTGACTTTCCTACCTTGCACTGAGGATGTTTACTCAGTTTACTCAATGGCACAACTGGTTGTGTGTTATTAGTTTAGTTAGATTGTATTTGTCTATAATTGTGGCTTAGGTAATCAGACTTTTTCTTGCAACTGTATCAATATACTCAGTTCATCCTGGTCTATACCATGTTGCTGACAGATTGAACTGCATGTTCAATATGACGGTTTCCCTTTAACCATCAGTTGTACCTTCTAAATGATTTTTACATATTGTGCATATTTTTTCAGCATATTTTCTAATACTATTTTATGACTGGTAAGGCATCAACAGGTATTCGCTAGCCGCAGTTTGAAGTATAGTAGCCTGCACTCCTGACTGATGCATTGTAGCATCAGAGAACATTTATACAGCATTATTATACACGCTGTGTGATACACCAGGGAAGGATGGGGTGGTTCTGTGACAGTATTAAAACAAACTGGGCCATTCACTTCTTTTGTGTCTTTAGTGTCAGTGTTAGTTTGTGCTGCTGTGACCTGTAGTACTATAGGTTTCCAGGAGCACATTTTCACATGTGGCATGCTTGTACTTGCTAGGTGTGGCTCTCCAGCCAGCTAATCTCCACTGGTTTGCTGCATATTTATACCAGTCCCTCTGGAAGAGAAAGCTGGTGTCCCTTTACTCTAGGGTTTTGGGTTTCTTGTATGCCTGCTATGTGTCGTGTGTGTATAGATGTGAACAGTGTCGTGTTCACTGTGCAGGTGGCAGGACATCAGATGTGAACAGGCATGTTCAGTGATTATGTGTGGGAACAGTGATGTGTTCTGTGGGTCTGCCCAGGTAGCCAGACACTAAGTATGAACAGTCCTGTTCTGTGTTGCATGCTATCCCTATTGTGTTGGTGAACTGTGTCCTGCTTTGGTTCATTTTCCACCTTGCGTAGTTAGGTCCATTGGTTCCAGTGTGGGGTCGTCTTTATTGGGACGATCGCCCTTCTTGCAGGCTGGTATCATATGGAAGTTGTCTCGTTAGAGTAGGGACCCGCGAGGCAACAAAGACCCTTGAAGTGGGCTTGCGGGCTTAAGTATCTTAGCCAAAATACAAACTAATACCTTGTACATTCATTCTATAATTATTCCATCTGGCTATGTGTGCAGTTATGCTGGTGAGTGTTTTGAGCATTTGTCAGTCATGATTTATGTCTGTCTGTGAGTCCTGTTCCCAGTTCACAGGTCACTGTCCCTTTGTGCTTCTTGCGTTTTTATGTAGCATCTCAGGTTACACAGCCGGCATGTCCTTGTATAGACACAATGTCCCCCTTGTATCTGTGCTGAGGCGCGGTGCTTTAATGCGCCGTGCGGACATAGTCAGGTTTATAAAGTTCCCGTTTGTTTCCATTATATTTGGAGTACAGAAAAACATAATTGAGTAGAGGTGCCCTCTGTGTATTCTGGCCACTTCCCTGCAGTGCAGCCCTCATGTCTGATGCTAATGAAACATCATCTTGAGAGTAAGATTTTTTTACTTTCAGTCAATTCCATGATGCATCAGCTCAGCATTAGTTAAGGTTATACAATAGATATACAGGCAGGAGGATGATCTGCGATCTTCTCTATTACAGGGTGGAGCGCGGTAATTTGCTAATTTGGGAGTGAAATAAAAAAATAATGAACTTGTAAAAACTTTATTTTATATTTTATTTACATTGAACAGTAGTGGAATTTACAAATTATTTGGTTTTAAATATTGTATCTGGCAAATGTTGACCTTCGCTATCCACACACTGCTGCATACGTTTTCTGAAGTTCTCATGCACTCTTTCAAGCATGTCGACTGGTATTCTGGCAATCTCAGCGTCAATATTGTTCCTTAGGTCTTCCAGGGTGTTGCTTTTTTGAATTGCAGGTTGTGGCAGCGCTGTTGGTCGAAGAGAGGGGAGAGTGGGCGTTGCTTAGTGGCTGACGGGAAGTTTGTCTGCAGCTGCTTTTCAGTTGCCATCATGCAGTGGACACGTGAGGAGCGTTCATTTTGTGTTGAAGCGTATTTTTCAAATAACCACTCGATCATTGCAATGCAACGTGCTTTTCGTTTGCGATTCGCTGTTCCCCCACGTGGACGTGTTCCTGGACGGCTATCAGTTGTAAATTGGGTAAATGCATTCAGAACAGCAGGGAATGTGTCATCTGTACGAAGAGGACCTGCGAGAAGTGTTACAACACCACAAAACATCGAACGAGTTAGAGCAACAGTATTGCAATCTCCGAAATGCTCTGCTTGGAAGCAAGCACTTGCTCTTGGCATTTCAAGACGTTCTCT
Source organism: Eleutherodactylus coqui (assembly GCF_035609145.1). Taxonomy (NCBI): domain Eukaryota; kingdom Metazoa; phylum Chordata; class Amphibia; order Anura; family Eleutherodactylidae; genus Eleutherodactylus; species Eleutherodactylus coqui. The sequence goes on along the minus strand of NC_089837.1, from coordinate 323,668,661 downwards.
CCACCGAATTCTTCATAGTGAACTGAATTTTCACCCGTATAAAATGTGCGTGGTCCAACATTTGTCAGCACGGGATTATGTTACACGACGAACATCTTGTGAAGACATGCTTGCAACCATACCTCGTGACGCAATTGTGTTCTTTTCTGATGAGGCACATTTTCACCTCAGTGGGTGTGTAAACAAACAAAACATGCGGTACTGGAGCGATACAAACCCCAGAGAAGTTCACCAGAGACCTCTGCATTCGGACCGCGTCACTGTGTGGTGCGCCTTATCACCAGTAGGCATCATTGGCCCTTACTTTTTTCCGGCAACTGTGAATTCCAAACGTTACTTAACTATGCTGCAGGATTTTTTCCAGCCAGCACTCGAGGCAATGCAATTAGAGGATACATGGTTTCAACAAGATGGTGCCACTGCGCACACAGCGAGAGTTACCATGAATTTTTTGAGGCAAACGTTTCCTGAACGGCTTATCTCTCTGAGGGGTGATCTTAACTGGCCGGCACGCTCACCAGACTTAGCCCCATGCGATTTTTTCCTTTGGGGTTACCTGAAGTCTAAGGTGTATTGCAACCGTCCCAACACCCTGGAAGACCTAAGGAACAATATTGACGCTGAGATTGCCAGAATACCAGTCGACATGCTTGAAAGAGTGCATGAGAACTTCAGAAAACGTATGCAGCAGTGTGTGGATAGCGAAGGTCAACATTTGCCAGATACAATATTTAAAACCAAATAATTTGTAAATTCCACTACTGTTCAATGTAAATAAAATATAAAATAAAGTTTTTACAAGTTCATTATTTTTTTATTTCACTCCCAAATTAGCAAATTACCGCGCTCCAACTGTCATGAGCTGTGCGATCATCAGCAGCTGTAATACGAGTGCCTGTGTGTCAGCACAATGGAGCACTAAAGGTATATTCTTGTTTTTCAAATTAAGGGTTACAATTTGAGCAGCTCGGAGAATCACTGACATGTCACACAGCATTTGTGTAAATCGCTAATTATTCAGTTTATTAGTTAACCATCCAAAGAATTTATAGTCCTTTAAGACAAATACATTAAAAGGTCACCTGACTTAGCATATGCATAACTTGTTATGACTTGTTATTACTGAGGAAAAAACTTGGCAAGTGCATTGACGTCGGTCTCTGGGCAAACCTCTTCTTTCTAGTCCCGCACTGTGTAAAATCGTAAACTGGTAATCTATAAGTATTCCTAAACTTGGTTAAGGTTTATATATGTATAGAAAATCAAATAAAGCAACACAGATGATAAAGAGTTCTATTTGCTAGTACATTTCTAAAACAAAGTCCATATTTAGTCAGCTGTCTGGCTACACATTTGTGTGAGAGAAAGTCGATTGCAGTTTTTTCTTCTTCGGGCCTTCTAATCTTCTGAGCAAAAATATCTGTATACCTGTGTCAAGTAAGTTAGAAAGTGGAAGAGAAACAAGATGGTGTTTAATAGTCACTATGGTTTCTCTCACATGTGTCCCCCTCTTGACAGTTGCAGTGGTAAGGATCATGTAATAGTATCAAACAGACTCAGAATCAACCTGTATATGGGAAGTTACAGGCTGTTGCAGCCAGTGTCAGAGCTCAGTGATCGAGCGCTGTGATTGGCTGCAAGAGGCCAGTAGGTCATTTAAACAGGCTGCTGCAGCCTGAAAGTGTTACATAAGAAAGGCAACAGTGCTGGGGAATGGGGGAGAGGCAAGTATAAAAAAAAAGAAACTCGGACTACCCCTTTAATTTTAGATTTTTTTTTGCTAAAACTTTAAATCACTAATTTAGAAAATGAATATATGAACATGTCTGTATCTGAGCACAAACTGTTTCTTCAGCATATTAGAATTCAATATAATGTAGGAAATACTAGTCAACCTGATTTTATTTGTGATTTTTGAAGTTGTTCTCTTCATGCAATTGTGCCATTAATTTTCCACTGTAGGGATGACTTGTCTCAGATGCCATTTACCACCATGTGTATTAAGGAGAGCCTCCGATTACATCCCCCAGTGCCAGCTGTGTCTAGACAATGTACCGAAGATATTACAATGCCTGATGGGAAAGTCCTTCCAAAAGGTATATTCTAGTACTGTATCACATGAACTTTTAGAAATAAAATGGTCATTGCAAATACGGATATATGCAATACTGTCATGACTGTGTAAGCGCTCAGTCAGTCAAGCGTTTGTTTGCTGCACATTTTTCGCGCAAAACGCATGCGCACAAAAACTCACGTGACTGAAGCAGGTGTCACGTTGAAAAAAAGCACTTGGCTGTGTTAAAAACTTGCACATAAAGTGCGGTGCCCGGTATCCCCTGCTGCAGCTGTGGCCAATGGGGCCGGCGGCAGCAGCGTCAGCCCCATTGGGAACATACAGAGAGGATCGCGATCCTCTGGCACAGCTGTGGCCGAGGATTTCTCTCTGCGGGGAGTCCCCTCATCACTGAACACTGTGACAGCATTGTCACAGTGTCCAGTGACAAGGGGACTGCCCGCGGGCATGAAGAATTCTTCTACCACAGCTGTCACAGCTGTGGCAAAGGAGCGCGATGTTCTCCCATTGCTTTCAATAAGGCCTGCGCTTCTGCAGCCCCATTGAAAGCAATGGGCTGCTGGCAACCCCTGCAGTGATTTTTGGGGAAGGCCTTTAAATATAAGCCCTTCCCTCAAAATCATCCCTAGAATGTGTAAAAAAATATATACTCATTTCTCTGCCGCTGCCAGAGCTCAGGCTTGTCTAGCCGCTTGTCCTCCTGAACTGCACTGAAGTGATTTCAGCAGGCGGGGATTTAAAATCCCCACCAGCTGTAAGGGCTGCCTCTGATTGGCTGAGCGCAGGGACCAATCACAGGCAGCACTCAGCTGTCATTCAGTGGCTGTCATCCAAATCTAATTTGCAACGGGAGCTGAATAATTTTGATTGCAACTATTCACAGAACAGACAAGTGTCTGATCTGTGGGATCTATCTCCTGGGATGTAATGCCCTATGGTCAAGAGAACAGGGGTCCTGAGTTCCCTCCTAAAAATGTAGCTGCGGTCACGTTTCTGCATAACTTCTTCATTCATTTGTATGGGTGTGCTGGAGGTGGTTGAGTACTTTTTACTCAGCAGTTTCTTAGAGATGAATGAAACTTGCACGACCCCTTACGTTTTAATGATCGGGTGGGAGAGGGGGGCATACCCCCTCCGATCAAGATCTTATCACCTACAGTGGATATAAAATGTCTATTCACCCATGTTAAATTGTTTTTGTGTAGTCAGTACAGAAAGGGAAAAAGGGGTCAACACTAACCATTGGAAATATATCCCAATAGAAATGTATAGCTGCACGTTAAACCATGGCTGCAACATACAGTAGAAGCAGAAACTAAAAATGGCAACAGCACACAAAATAAATTTACTATCAGAGGTATACATACCTATAATCTAACCACATTAAATAATGCAAGGTTCTTGGTATATAATTTGATCAAATAACATTGGCCCATCTACCAACGTCCAGGTGACCAAGCTCTCAGATGGGTCCTAACATTAATACCAGGTAGTGTATCAAAACCTGGGAAAGCTGAGTTTCTACCTCTCAGAATGCTCCTCTCTTGGGACTAAGCCTACAAATAAAACCAGGGAGGGTAGGATACCATATAGATGTTCCAATAGGAGGGACAGAAGGTAAATGGGCAGCTTCTGTCCCTCCTATTGGAACATCTATATAGTATCCTACCCTTCCTAGTTTTATTTGTAGGCTTAGTCCCAAGAGAGGAGCATTCTGAGAGGTAGGAACTCAGCTTTCCCAGGTTAAGATACACCACCTGGTATTAATGTTAGGACCCATCTGAGAGTTTGGTCACCTGGACGTTGGTAGATGGGCCAATGTAATTTGATCAAATTATATACTAAGAACCTTGCATTATTTAATGTGGTTAGATTATAGGTATGTATACCTGTGATAGTAAATTTATTTTGCGTGCTGTTGCCATTTTTGGTTGTGTAGTCAGTACTCCGCTGCCATTATTTAAAGTGATTCTGATTTACCCAATATAAAAGTTCAGCTCTTTTAGTTGGATTTTTCTGACGTTTTCTTAGTTGCATTTTTAGTAAAAACGATGGTCCGTAAAGAGCTTACAATCTATCAAAGGGATCTAATTGTTTAGTATCAGTTCTGACCTATCAGTCAGGAGAAGGGGATCAAAAATTTCCAAGGCATTACATATACCGTGGAACACAGTGAAGGCGTCATCAAGAAGTGGATTAAATTTGGCACAACAGTGACATTACTAAGAGCTGAATGAAACTTGATTAAAGGAGATGTCCCGCGCCGAAACGGGTTTTTTTTTTTTTTAAACCCCCCCCCCGTTCAGCGCGAGACAACCCCGATGCAGGGGTTAAAAAAACCACCCGCACAGCGCTTACCTGAATCCCGGCGGTCCGGCGTCTTCATACTCACCTGCTGAAGATGGCCGCCGGGATCCTCTGTCTTCATGGACCGCAGGGCTTCTGTGCGGTCCATTGCCGATTCCAGCCTCCTGATTGGCTGGAATCGGCACGTGACGGGGCGGAGCTACACGGAGCTACACGGAGCCCCATAGAGAAGAGGAGAAGACCCGGACTGCGCAAGCGCGGCTAATTTGGCCATCGGAGGGCGAAAATTAGTCGGCACCATGGAGACGAGGACGCCAGCAACGGAGCAGGTAAGTATAAAACTTTTTATAACTTCTGTATGGCTCATAATTAATGCACAATGTACATTACAAAGTGCATTATTATGGCCATGCAGAAGTGTATAGACCCACTTGCTGCCTCGGGACAACCCCTTTAAAAAAAAAGAAGAAAATTGGTCCTGCGGGAGGCCAAGAGGTGTACAGCAACATTAAAGGAGTTGCATGAATTCCTGGCAAGTACTGGCTGTATAGTGCATGTGACAACCATCTCCAATATTCTTCATCTGTCTGGACTGTGGGGTAGGGTGGCAAGATGGAAGCCTTGTCTCACAAATAAAAAAAAAACTCCAAGCCCGGCTATGTTTTGCCAAAACCTACATCAAATGTGCCAAAAGAGAAAGAACATGTTCTGGTCTGATGAAACCATGGTTGAACTTTCTGGCCATAATTCCAAAAGGTATGTTTGGTGCAAAGCCAACACTGTGCATCATCAAAAGAACACCATACCCACAGTGAAGATTGTGAAGGCAGCATTATGCTTTGGGGCTGTTTTTATGCTGCTGGATCTGGGGCTTTAGTCAGGGTGGGGATTATGAAAAGCTCTAAAATATCAGTCCATTTTGGAACAAAACCTTCAGGCCTCTGCTAAAAAGCTGAAGATGAAGAGGAATTTCACCTTTCAGCACGACAACAACCCAAAGCATACCTCCAAATCAGCAAAAGAATGGCTTCATCAGAAGAAGATCAATGTCTTATAATGGCCCAGCAAGAGCCCAGATCTGAATCCCATTGAAAATCTGTTTGATGACCTGAAGAGAGCGCTACACACAAACTGCCCTCACAATCTGACTCTGATTTTGGGTGCTTTTGCAACGAAGAGTGGGCAAAGATTGTCAAATCAAAATGTGCCTTGCTGATAGATTCCTACTAGAGATGAGCGAGCATACTCGTCCGAGCTTTATGCTCGTTCGAGTATTAGGGTACTCGAGATGCTCGTTACTCGAGACGAGCACCACGCGGTGTTCGAGTCACTTCCATTTTCTTCCCAGAAAAGTTTGCGCCGTTTTCTGGCCAATAGAAACACAGGGAAGGCATTACAACTTCCTCCTGTGAAGTTCCAGCCCTATCCCACCCCCCTGCATTGAGTGGCTGGGGAGATTAGGTGACACCCGAGTATATAAACTGGGGCCGCCCGCGGCTCGCCACAGATGCACGCTGAGAAACATTAGGGAAAGTGCCGTCTTGCTGTAGCTGCTATAGGGAGAGTGTTAGGCTGTTATCTTCGTCTTCAAGAACCCCAACGGTCCTTCTTAGGGCCACATCTGACCGTGTGCAGTACTGTTGAGGCTGCTTTTAGCAGTTTTGCACTTTTTTTTTTTTTGTATATCGGGCGTGCAGACCATAGCGTCCTCAGTCTGCAGTCATTTTACTGAGTATAGGGGCAGTACTGGTGGGGCAGGGACAGGGGTACAGGAAAAGAGATATACTGGCTATATAGGCAGTGGGCTTTTTCAAAAAAATTGGGAAAAAAAATCTTTGGGCTGCCTGTGACCGTGTTCAGTTTACTGCGTGTCTGCTGGGGGTAGTAGTCGCTCACTGTGCTCCCCCTATACTGCTGCTAGTGATATGTAACTGGGGCCTGTCTAGACTGCTACTACTACTGAAATGGAACTAATACTGTGCTCCCCCCCTATACTGCTGCTTTGGAATTGTTACTGGGGCCTGTCTTGACTGCTACTATTACTGAAATGGGCGGTTGGGCAGCATGTTACCCAGGAGAAGTGGCAGCGGAGTGTCATGCAGGCAGTGATTGTGCTTTGTTGGAGGTAGTGTGGTGCTTAGCTAAGGTATGCCTTGCTAATGAGGGTTTTTCAGAAGTAAAAATTGGTAGGGGGGGTCCACTCTTGCCGCTATTGTGGCTGAATAGTGGGACCAGGGAACCTGAAATGCAGCCCAGCATGTTGCCCCTCGCATGCCCTATCCGTTTCTGTGTCGTTTCCAGCACTTTCTTGGGTTTTGCAGATTTTTACCAATGAAAAACCTTAGAGAGCATCGGTGATATACAAAAATGCTCGAATCGCCCATTGACTTCAATGGGGTTCGTTACTCGAAACGAACCCTCGAGCATCGCGGAAAGTTCGACTCGAGCAACGAGCACCCAAGCATTTTCAGTATCAGTTCTGACTTCTGACCTATCAGTCAGGAGAAGGGGATCATAAATTTCCAAGGCATTACATATACCGTGGAACACAGTGAAGGCGTCATCAAGAAGTGGATTAAATTTGGCTCAACAGTGACATTACTAAGAGCTGAATGAAACTTGATTTTAAAAAAGAAGAAAATTGGTCCTGGAGGAGGCAAAGAGGTGTACAGCAACATTAAAGGAGTTGCATGAATTCCTGGCAAGTACTGGCTGTATAGTGCATGTGACAACCATCTCCCATATTCTTCATCTGTCTGGACTGTGGGGTAGGGTGGCAAGATGGGAAGCTTTGTCTCACAAATAAAAAAAAACTCCAAGCCCGGCTATGTTTTGCCAAAAGCTACATCAAATGTGCCAAAAGAGAAGATGTTCTGGTCTGATGAAACCATGGTTGAACTTTCTGGCCATAATTCCAAAAGGTATGTTTGGTGCAAAGCCAACACTGTGCATCATCAAAAGAACACCATACCCACAGTGAAGATGGCGAAGGCAGCATTATGCTTTGGGGCTGTTTTTATGCTGCTGGATCTGGGGCTTTAGTCAGGGTGGGGATTATGAAAAGTTCTAAAATATCAGTCCATTTTGGAACAAAACCTTCAGGCCTCTGCTAAAAAGCTGAAGATGAAGAGGAATTTCACCTTTCAGCACGACAACAACCCAAAGCATACCTCCAAATCAGCAAAAGAATGGCTTCACCAGAAGAAGATCAATGTCTTATAATGGCCCAGCAAGAGCCCAGATCTGAATCCCATTGAAAATCTGTGTGATGACCTGAAGAGGGCGCTACACACAAACTGCCCTCACAATCTGACTCTGATATTGAGTGCTTTTGCAAGGAAGAGTGGGCAAAGATTGTCAAATCAAGATGTGCCATGCTAATAGATTCCTACCCAAATAGACTGAATGCTGTCATAAAGTCAAAGGTCACATTAACCAAGTATTAGTATTATGGTGTGCTTATTTATGCAACCACATTTTTTAAGTTTTTATTTAGTTTTTTTTTCATTTTCTACCCTAAATAATTTCAGTCTATAACATTCCAGATTAACAGGGGTTTTGAACCAAAGGATCTTTTTAATCTGTAATCAACGTTGCAGAAAATGGAAAATTAGATTTATGCCAATATTGTACCGTATTTGAATTATTATGCATACAGATCTTTTTTTCCCTAACTTGACAATGCTTGTCTTAATCAGGTAACATCAGCGTCATAAGTATTTATGGAGCTCATCAAAACCCCGCTGTTTGGCCAAATCCAAAGGTACAAATGTTTTTGATTTATTTTAGATTTACATTTTTTAATGCCTCTAGTCAAAAGCATTTTCTCAAAAAGGCGAACTTGAATTTTTTTTTTTTTAGGTCTATGATCCATATCGATTTGATCCAGACTCAAACAAAGAGAGAGCCTCACATGCATTTGTACCATTCTCTGCGGGACCTAGGTAAAGTTAAAAATGTTTAATATATCCTAATTTCAAGCCATTTAAGATCTTTGCAGTATATATTTAACCCCTTGAGTGGCGGGTTTCCTACCACCCTGTCGTGCCCACCAGGGCAGGTTTTTTAAAATGGTCTAATCATTGAATTTCAACTAATTTTGCAGTTGCGTCTCAAGAGCCATAACTTTTTCATTTTTCTATTGACATGGCCATATGAGGGCTTGTTTTTTGCGGGACAAGTTGTGATTTTTTAAACAGGGGGGAGAAAAAAAGAAATGGGGAAAAAAAAAAAAAAGGGGGCAGTGTCATTAAGGGGTTAAATAATGCATTAACTTCCTTCTCTGGGTCATTACGACACATGGATACCACATGTGTGATTCTATTTTTGATTTTTTTCAAAGTAAAGGGAAACAAATGTTTTTATTATTTTTTTTATAATTTTTTTCCTTTTTTTAATTTTTAATTTTTTTTATTTTTTTTTAAATTTTTGTCCCTTTAGGGTACTTCCACAGGGACCCATCAGGACCCCTGATCACATTCCGGGGGTCCTATGGTGACAGCCCTTTACATGCTGCAGTGACAGCCCTTTACATGCTGCAGTCACATAGACTGCAGCATGTAAAGGGTTAACACAGCAGAGATCGGAGGTTTTCTCTGATCTCTGCTGTAAGAGTTAGTACCTAGCTGTCCTCTCACAGCCAAGCACTAGCTCTCCCTGCCACATAGACCATCGGCTTGCTTCTTATGGCAACCTGTAAACAAAGCAGGAAATTGCCGGCATATCGGCAATATCTTCTGCTGGTTTTTCAAAGCCCTTGGTTTGTTCTCTCTGGGTCTGTGCAGGCAGAGCACACTGTCACAGCTTGTGGCATTGTGCTCTGCAGCTCCCATAGTGATACATAGCCCGTTAATCTTCCGGGCTATGTCGCTATGAGCAGTGGAGCTCGTCCCGGAAAATTTCCGGGCGTGCCACTCAAGGGGTTAAATGATTTCTATGTTTGGCCTTTGTCACTCATTTTCTGTATGTTCTCTATGCATTCTTGTTGTTTTATACGTCACCAGAAATTCTAAGCTACATTATCATTACCAATTAGTTTTCAAAATCATCTTAATCTCCTACCCTATACATTTTCGTATGGGCTACTGCATGAGACTTGGCTAATTTGTCAAGTATAACCTACAGATGTGCGTTAGAATATGCTCTCACAAGCTGATACAGTTTCTCAATCTATCCGTCACATAACTACAGTAGATGGACATTGGATTGCGTTGAATTATGAATGCAGTATATATGCGGTAAATCATGAAATACTCCCAACGCAGTAGATGCACAGTATGCTTATCAAATTTCATGCCACATTTGCGAATGGATGCAGCTTCAAACAAGTATATTTAGAGAGGAATTAAGTTTGAATATCATGTAAAGTCCACATTCAGTTTTTTCCATATTTATTAATATAATATATATGTATTTTAATTTGCAGGAATTGTATTGGCCAAAACTTTGCAATGGCTGAAATGAAAGTGGTACTTGCTCTTACACTTCTGAACTTCAAGGTGACCTTGGATCCCAATAAGTCAGTCCGCAGGCAGCCTCAGTTGATCTTAAGAGCAGAGGGTGGGCTGTGGCTTCAAGTGGAAGCTCTAAAACATTAAATATACAGCAGAAGATGGAAAGCTTTACAGTGGACTGTGAACAACAATTTTAACATTATATTCAACTAATTAAACTCTATTACTTGGAATCACCTGTCACCTTCACAAAGTGTTGGCAGACATATTGTAAGCAGAACTAGTATAAAACCATCTTCACACATCGCAGAATCACTGTATTCTGATTTTGCAGAAAATCTGCAGTGGCCAAATCCGCACCTAAATGGTGCAGAATTCAACACTTGTATTTCAAGGGTTGAATTCCGCACCATAAATAGACATGCTGAGGATTTAGAATCTGAAGTGTTCTTTTTAAAAGCACTGCTGATTCGTCGCAGATGTCGTCCACATCATGTAAGGCCTCCTGCAGATGGCCTGGTCGGATCCTGCTGCGAGAATTCTCGCAGCGGGATGTGAACAATGCCCCTGCACTGACAACTGTGGCTTACCTGCTCCCACCGTCTCCCCACTCTATGTGCCGGCTGCCGGACAGACGGTATATGCGCAAAGCGGAGCCGGTGCGTCACTAGTGACGTTTGTGTGTTTCTGTGAGAAATATGACATGCCGCGATTTGTTTACTGCGCGAGATTTCACACGGTCAAATTGCGGCTGTCTGCATAGCATTGCATTATCTAATGCAATGCTATGGCAGCGTGCACGAGCGGAAATTCTACGGGAAATCCGCCGCAGAATTTTTGCCTGTGCGCATTTGACCTAAAGGAGACTTCCGTCCCCATGGCTTGTATGCAAACACTGCAGACTCCCCGCAGCAATTCTGCTGAGAGACATTCTGCTAGGATAAATTCCATAGGATTTTTAATACCTGTGTGAAGGTGGCCTAAAGTGAGTGCCACATATGAAGGGTCTGCTTTTCTGTCCATGGATTGTGTCTGTATTGCAGCTCATCCCGGTTCTACAGTACAAGACATAGTACATGGATAGGAAAAGTGCTGTTCCTGGGTTAAAAAAAAAACTTTTTTTTTTTATATCTTCAACCCCCTTTTCTTTGTATGAAATTGTTTGTACCTGGCAGATTAAAAGACTGCATGTTGTTTGAGCCCACAAAGCTGATAAGTTCGGTGGAAAGGTGACATGTTCCTTATAAATGGTCATATTGTCAGTATAGTATATACAGTCCCTCTGTGAAAGTCTAGCCTCTGCTACATATTTGTGTTTTACGACATATTATCTGATTTTAACAATTTTAAATTTTTTATACTTTGCATGCCAGAAGAGTCCATACCACATCCAAAGTGATGTCACATTTCCCATTTTGTTATTATTAAGAGGATTTTCAAATGTCGATAATAGAGACAGCTGGTATTCTACAGGAAAGGTTTCTATGTATGCAGACTTAGGCCCCCTGTCCACGGGCGTTATGGTATCCCGCGGTTATGGAATCTCCGCCGCAGGAGCCGCTGCCCGGGAGCAGGAGCCTGCAGATGGATCTCTGCAGGTCAGCCTATCTGACAGATAGGCTGACCGAGGAGAATCGCGGCAATTCACAGCATGCTGCAAATTGCCAGCCGCAAGTGGAGAATCGCAATGATTCTCTGCTCGAGGACAGGGAGCAGGCGCTTTCCATAACAACACTATGGAATGCTTCAGACGGCGTGACTCGACGGCGATTTACCTCCGGCGAAATGACGCCCGTGGACAGGGGGCCTTAAGATATTCATAGAAACCTAGGTAAAGTCTGTTTTGTACATTCATTAGTTATAGTAAGTTTATATCTAAAGCAACTAATAATAACATAATAATAATCTTTATTTGTATAGCACCAACTTATTCCACGGCACTTTCAAAGCACAGGAAAACACATACTACGACATGAGGTATACAAATGGGATGGGAGTGATACAGGAGGTTCCAGGTGCAAGAGATGAAACAAGGGGGAGCACACAGAGTATGGCAAATTACATATGGTATTCATTTTTTTTTTTGCAAACGGAGTGGGGATAATAGAGAAGGTACAGGGCCAGGAAATGTGCACGATAGGCAAAGAAGAAAATGTGGGAAGCCATAGGAATGGGCAGGGGGACATGTTGTGGGGATGGGGTATTAGATTAAGAGATTTGGTATGCTTCTTTGAAGAGGTGCGTTTTTTTAAGGTGTGTCTGAGATTGAATAAGGGGGAAAAAGTAGGGGTCAGAATCCAATGTGACCCGAAGATGTTGAGGGGAGGTCAGCTGGCGGAGGGCGGGAAGATGAGAAGGTCCGTTTTTGAGAGGTTGAGTCTGAGAAAACGGGAGGATATGGTGTTAGAGACAGCGGACTGACAGTCTGTGATATTTTGGAGAAAAGGTGCTGAGATATCACGGGAAGAGGTGTATAGCCGAGTCTTGGTAATTCAGTGGTGCCTGTGTATCCTCTTTTTCTGGAGTTCCCTTGCAGTGAACAGGTGAATGTGGAGGTGGCAGGAGGTGTCTGGAGGGCTCCAGCCGGTTAGTGGGGTCTCAGAGCCGGAGAGTGGGGGTCAGCTCAGCTGATGGGTCGGGGTTGTGGAGCTGATGGGCCCTCCATATGTATATAGGTGTCACCAAACCATGTTGGCCATTTTGAAGTAAATTCTCCACTGTTCTCTTAAGAGAGAAGTAGCATCCGACACATTTGGCAGCTTCTTGCCTTCCCATCCTTCCTCCATAATTAAGCTAAGCTGAAAGTGTACCCTAATTGGGTAATAAAACTGGCACAACTACATCTTCACCATCACATTATGCTGCTCTGTTCACAAAACAATTACATTGCATTCCTAAGGACAAATGGGTTTCTGATTGATGAGCAGTTGAGTTTCTGTTTATGTCACCTAAGTTTCAGATCAGTTATATATTGCCAAAAAAAGACATGTTTCAAACCACTCAGAAAAAGGGAAGTATGAACATTATTCAGCTGTAAATTTGGTACTATTCCATGATGTCAATTGGCAAGATATGTAAACAAAGTGAAACAAAGTATATGTGTTGGATAAAGTTAATACAATATAATTGAAATGATGTATGAGCCATTTCTGACATTACAAATAGGCCCACTCAAATTCACCATACAAAGATACCTCAGTTCTCGTTCAGCAACACACAGATATCACTGGAAATTCCCAAAACAAGAAGCAGAATAAAAAGCTTTTAATTTCTATGTTACATCTCGTGTCTGAAAATGATTTGGGCTGAATTTCCCCATTAAATGGAAACTTCAGTTACTGATTAACTTCCGTCCTTTAGGTTTTGTGAAAGCTAATGAGATACTAATACATTATTAAAATGTAGTTATAGAAAATTCTGCTGCATCAAATACAAATGCAAAAGACCTATTAAAAATCTTAAATATTTGATATATTATGCCCAATGAATATGAATAAAAATGTGATTGTTATTGTTTTTTATCAAATCAGTAATGATGATAATAAAGTCCAATATAATGTAACTTCAGCTGTCTATTAGTGGTCTTCACTGTAAATTTCTGCACTCACATGTTTGAAAAATTGTTTAAATAAGTTTAAATTAATTATCAAATGCTTCATGCAGTATAAAAATGAAGAGAGAAAGAAAACACAAGTTGGACTGGTAGAAATAATACTAAAAGGCCAAGGTTTGAAGCCTTGGAGTTGTTCTTCACTAAACATTATTAATAGAGATGAGCGAACACCAAAATGTTCGGGTGTTCGTTATTCGGAACGAACTTCCCGTGATGCTCGAGGGTTCGTTTCGAACAACGAACCCCATTGAAGTCAATGGGCGACCAGAACATTTTTGTATTTCGCCGATGCTCGCTAAGGTTTTCATGTGTGAAAATCTGGGCAATTCAGGAAAGTGATGGGAATGACACAGTGATGGATAGGGCAGGCGAGGGGCTACGTGTTGGGCTGCATCTCAAGTTCACAGGTCCCACTATTAAGCCACAATACCGGCAAGAGTGGGCCCCCCCCCCCTCCCAACAACTTTTACTTCTGAAAAACCCTCATTAGCATGGCATACCTTTGCTAAGCACCACACTACCTCCAACAAAGCACAATCACTGCCTGCATGACACTCCACTGACACTTCTCCTGGGTTACATGCTGCCCAACCGCCCCCCCTTCCCCCCCACAGCGCACACCAAAGTGTCCCTGGGCAGCCTTCAGCTGCCCTCATGCCACACCACGCTCATGTCTATTTAGAATTGCGTCTGCCATGACGAGGGACCGCAGGCACACACTGCAGAGGTTGGCACGGCTAGGCAGCGACCCTCTTTAAAAGTGGCGGAGCGATAGCCCACAATGCTGTACAGAAGCAATGAGAAATAGAATCCTGTGCCACCGCCATCAGGAGCTGCACACGTGGGCATAGCAATGGGGAACCTATGTGCCACACACTATTCATTCTGTCAAGGTGTCTGCATGCCCCAGTCAGACCGGGCTTTTTAATTCATAGACACAGGCAGGTACAACTCCCTATTGTGAAGTCCCTGTCGACCCACAGCATGGGTGGCTCCCTGGAACCCACCGGCGGTACACAGAAATATCCCATTGCATTGCCCAACACAGCTGAGGTAGTAATGTCGTGCTTAATGCAGGTGGGCTTCGGCCCACACTGCATGCCCCAGTCTGACTGGGGTTCTTTATAAGTGTACAGATGTAGTAAAAACTCCGTGTGCACCTACAGCATGGGTGGGTGCCAGGAAGCCACCGGCGGTACATAGAAATATCCCATTGCATTGCCCAACACAGCTGAGGTAGTAATGTTGTGCTTAACCCTTTCCAATCCAATTTGTATATGGTTTTCCTAGGGGGCTTACTCTTTTTCTGCTGTTATACAACGGCGCTATATGCTGGCTAAAGCCAGTACTGCATGAGCTGACACGTAGGATAGGCTCCGACAGCAGAGAGGCTGGCAATATACAGTAAGAGAACCCCGACGGACGTCTACCAACAACGGAGCTGTACAGCCTTAAACCCTAATGTCTTCACAGGTCACACAGTGGACTGGAAAGGGTTAATGCAGGTGGGTTTCGGCCCACACTGCATGCCCCAGTCAGACTGGGGTTCTTTACAAGTGGACACATGTAGGTTAAACTCCCTGTGGACCCACTGCCTGGGTGGGTGCCAGGAAGCCACCGGCGGTACATAGAAATATCCCATTGCATTGCCCAACACAGCTGAGGTAGTAATGTCGTGCGTAATACAGGTGGGCTTCGGCCCACACTGCATGCCCCAGTCAGACGGGTTCTTTAGAAGTGTACAGATGTATTAAAAACTCAGTGTGCACCTACAACATGGGTGGCTCCCTGGAACCCACCGGCGGTACACAAAAATATCCCATTGCATTGCCCAACACAGCTGAGGTAACGTCAGCTGTAATGCAGGTGGCCTAAAAATTAATTTGATTACACTGTAGGTGAGGGCCCACAAAAATTGCTGTATCAACAGTACTAATGTACATCCCAAAAATTGGCCATGGCCAGCCAAGAGGGCAGGTGAAACCCATTAATCGCTTTGGTTAATGTGGCTTAAGTGGTAACTAGGCCTGGAGGCAGCCCAGTGTAACGAAAAATTGGTTCAAGTTAAAGTTCCAATGCTTTTAAGCGCATTGAAACTTATAAAAATTGTTCTGAAAAATTATTTGAGTGAGCCTTGTGGCCCTAAGAAAAATTGCCCGTTCAGCGTGATTACGTGAGGTTTCAGGAGGAGGAGCAGGAGGAGGAGGAGGAGGAGGAATATTAGACACAGATTGATGAAGCAGAAATGTCCCCGTTTTGGATGGTGAGAGAGAACGTAGCTTCCATCCGCGGGTGCAGCCTACGTATTGCTTACGTATCGCTGCTGTCCGCTGGTGGAGAACAGAAGTCTGGGGAAATCCAGCCTTTGTTCATCTTGATGAGTGTTAGCCTGTCGGCACTGTCGGTTGACAAGCGGCTACGCTTATCTGTGATGATTCCCCCAGCCGCACTAAACACCCTCTCCGACAACACGCTAGCCGCAGGACAAGCAAGCACCTCCAGGGCATAGAGCGCTAGTTCAGGCCACATGTCCAGCTTCGACACCCAGTAGTTGTAGGGGGCAGAGGCGTCACCAAGGATGGTCGTGCGATCCGCTACGTACTCCCTCACCATCCTTTTACAGTGCTCCCGCCGACTCAGCCGTGACTGGGGAGCGGTGACACAGTCTTGGTGGGGAGCCATAAAGCTGGCCAGGCCCTTAAAGACTGTTGCACTGCCTGGGATGTACATGCTGCTCGATCTACGCACATCCCCTGCTACCTTGCCCTCGGTACTGCGCCTTCTGCCACTAGCGCTGTCGGCTGGGAATTTTACCATCAGCTTGTCCGCAAGGGTCCTGTGGTATAGCAACACTCTCGAACCCCTTTCCTCTTCGGGAATCAGAGTGGGCAGGTTCTCCTTATACCGTGGATCGAGCAGTGTGTACACCCAGTAATCCGTAGTGGCCAGAATGCGTGCAACGCGAGGGTCACGAGAAAGGCATCCTAACATGAAGTCAGCCATGTGTGCCAGGGTACCTGTACGCAACACATGGCTGTCTTCACTAGGAAGATCACTTTCAGGATCCTCCTCCTCCTCCTCCTCCTCCTCCTCCTCCTCAGGCCATACACGCTGAAAGGATGACAGGCAATCAGCCGGTGTACCGTCAGCAGCGGCCCAAGCTGTCTCTTCCCCCTCCTCCTCATCCTCCTCATGCTCCTCCTCCTCCTCCTGTACGCGCTGAGAAATTGACAGGAGGGTGCCCTGACTATCCAGCGGCATACTGTCTTCCCCCGCCCCCGTTTCCGAGCGCAAAGCAGCTGCCTTTATGGTTTGCAGGGAATTTCTCAAGATGCATAGCAGAGGAATGGTGACGCTAATGATTGTAGCATCGCCGCTCACCACCTGGGTAGACTCCTCAAAATTACCAAGGACATGGCAGATGTCTGCCAACCAGGCCCACTCTTCTGAAAGGAATTGAGGAGGCTGACTCCCACTGCGCCGCCCATGTTGGAGTTGGTATTCGACTATAGCTCTACGTTGTTCATAGAGCCTGGCCAACATGTGGAGCGTAGAGTTCCACCGTGTGGGCACGTCGCACAGCAGTCGGTGCACTGGCAGCTTAAAGTGATGTTGCAGGGTGCGCAGGGTGGCAGCGTCCGTGTGGGACTTGCGGAAATGTGCGCAGAGCCGGCGCACCTTTACGAGCAGGTCTGACAAGCGTGGGTAGCTTTTCAGAAAGCGCTGAACCACCAAATTAAAGACGTGGGCCAGGCATGGCACGTGCGTGAGGCTGCCGAGCTGCAGAGCCGCCACCAGGTTACGGCCGTTGTCACACACGACCATGCCCGGTTGGAGGCTCAGCGGCGCAAGCCAGCGGTCGGTCTGCTGTGTCAGACCCTGCAGCAGTTCGTGGGCCGTGTGCCTCTTATCGCCTAAGCTGAGTAGTTTCAGCACGGCCTGCTGACGCTTGCCCACCGCTGTGCTGCCACACCGCGCGACACCGACTGCTGGCGACATGCTGCTGCTAACACATCTTGATTGCGAGACAGAGGAGGAGGAGGAGGGTGCTTTAGTGGAGGAAGCATACACCTCCGCAGATACCACCACCGAGCTGGGGCCCGCAATTCTGGGGGTGGGTAGGACGTGAGCGGTCCCGGGCTCTGACTCTGTCCCAGCCTCCACTAAATTCACCCAATGTGCCGTCAGGGAGATGTAGTGGCCCTGCCCGCCTGTGCTTGTCCACGTGTCCGTAGTTAAGTGGACCGTGGCAGTAACCGCGTTGGTGAGGGCGCGCACAATGTTGCGGGAGACGTGGTCGTGCAGGGCTGGGACGGCACATCGGGAAAAGTAGTGGCGACTGGGAACTGAGTAGCGCGGGGCCGCCGCCTCCATGATACTTTTGAAGGACTCAGTTTCCACAACCCTATACGGCAGCATCTCAAGGCTGATGAATTTTGCTATGCGGACGGTTAACGTTTGAGCGTGCGGGTGCGTGGCGGCGTACTTGCGCTTGCGCTCGAACACTTGCGCAAGCGACGGCTGAACGGTGCGCTCAACTACACTGCTGGATGGGGCCGAGGACAGCGGAGATGAGGGTGTGGGTGCAGGCCATGAGGCGGTAGTGCCTGTGTCCTGAGAGGGGGGTTGCATCTCAGTGGCAGGTTGGGGCACAGGGGGAGAGGCAGGGGTGCAAACCGGAGGCGGTGAACGGCCTTCGTCCCACCTTGTGGGGTGCTTGGCCATCATATGTCTGCGCATGGTGGTGGTGGTGAGGCTGTTGGTGTTGGCTCCCCGGCTGAGCTTTGCGCAACAAAGGTTGCACACCACTGTTCGTCGGTCGTCAGGCGTCTCTGTGAAAAACTGCCAGACCTTAGAGCACCTCGGCCTCTGCAGGGTGGCATGGCGCGAGGGGGCGCTTTGGGAAACACTTGGTGGATTATTCGGTCTGGCCCTGCCTCTACCCCTGGCCCTGGCCACTGCACTGCCTCTTGCAACCTGCCCTGCTGATGCCCTTGACTCCCCCTCTGAAGACCTGTCCTCCTGAGTAAGCGTTGCACACCAGGTGGGGTCAGTCACCTCATCGTCCTGCTGCTCTTCCTCCGAATCCTCTGTGCGCTGCTCCCTTGGACTTACTGCCCTTACTACTACCTCACTGCAAGACAACTGTGTCTGATCGTCATCGTCCTCCTCACCCACAGAAAGTTGTTGAGACAGTTGGCGGAAGTCCCCAGCCTCTTCCCTCGGACCCCGGGAACTTTCGAATGGTTGGGCATCAGTGACGATAAACTCCTCTGGTGGGAGAGGAACCGCTGCTGCCCAATCTAAGCAGGGGCCCGAGAACAGTTCCTGGGAGTGTTCCCGCTCCTGAGCAGGTGTCATTGTAGTGGAGTGAGGAGGCTGGGAGGAAGGAGGAGCAGCAGACAGAGGATTCGGATTTGCAGCAGTGGACGGCGCAGAACTGCGTGTTGACGATAGGTTGCTCGAAGCACTTTCTGCCATCCAGGACAGGACCTGCTCACACTGCTCATTTTCTAATAACCGTCTCCCGCGTGGACCCATTAATTGGGCGATGAATGTGGGGACGCCAGAAACGTGCCTCTCTCCTAATCGCGCAGCAGTCGGCTGCGACACACCGGGATCAGGAGCTCGGCCTGTGCCCACACCCTGACTTGGCCCTCCGCGTCCTCGGCCGCGTCCACGTCCTCTAGGCCTACCCCTACCCCTCAGCATGCTGTATTACCAGTGATTTGATTTCACAGGCAGGAAATAAATTGGCGCAAGACTGCAGGCCAAATATAATTTTTTCCCTTTTTGGAAAACGAAAGGCCCCACTGCCTCTAGTGAATAAATAATCTAAGTTTAATAACTGTGCTGTGTCCCTGCTAATGTGTCACAGAACGTGAGGGTAGCAGAGTTATTATAACTCTGGCAGAGCAGGTATTTTTTTTCCCAATTAAGGAAAGCAAATGGCGAAGCCAGCAGTAAAGCGTAGCTGGGTGCGTATGATTTAGCAATGTTTTTCACGCAGCTCACACGTGTCCACCGCCCGTAAGGACGGACAGAGGCTGGACAAATAGATTTGTTTCCACTTGTTTTTCCACCAAAAGGCAGCACTGCGTATATTCAATGAACATGAGAAGTTTAATAACTGTGCTGTGTCCCTGCTAATGTGTCACAGAACGTGAGGGTAGCAGAGTTATTATAACTCTGGCAGAGCAGGTATTTTTTTTCCCAATTAAGGAAAGCAAATGGCGAAGCCAGCAGTAAAGCGTAGCTGGGTGCGTATGATTTAGCAATGTTTTTCACGCAGCTCACACGTGTCCACCGCCCGTAAGGACGGACAGAGGCTGGACAAATAGATTTGTTTCCACTTGTTTTTCCACCAAAAGGCAGCACTGCGTATATTCAATGAACATGAGAAGTTTAATAACTGTGCTGTGTCCCTGCTAATGTGTCACAGAACGTGAGGGTAGCAGAGTTATTATAACTCTGGCAGAGCAGGTATTTTTTTTCCCAATTAAGGAAAGCAAATGGCGAAGCCAGCAGTAAAGCGTAGCTGGGTGCGTATGATTTAGCAATGTTTTTCACGCAGCTCACACGTGTCCACCGCCCGTAAGGACGGACAGAGGCTGGACAAATAGATTTGTTTTCACTTGTTTTTCCACCAAAAGGCAGCACTGCGTATATTCTATGAATAATAACTGTGTTGTGGCCCTGCCTATACAATTCTTTCCCTGCAGTATCAATGGAGGGTGGAATGCTCTGCAGAGGCGATTTTGAGAAGCCCAAAAAAAATGCAGCACAGCTAACAGCAGCCTGGACAGTACTGCACACGGATAAATATGGCCCTAGAAAGGACCGTTGAGGTTCTTGAAGGCTACACTCACTCCTAACACTCTCCCTGCCTATGCAGCACTTCTGTCCCTAATGCCAGGTGCAACGCTCTGCAGAGCCGATTTTGAGAAAAAAAAATGCCACTGCTAACAGCAGCCAACACACAGCTATCAGTGGCCCTAATAAGGACCTTTGGGGGGTCTTGAAGCCTACACTAACTACCAATTCTTTCCCTACAGCAGCTCCGGTATAAACAGCACTGTCCCTCATCTAACTCACCAGGCATCTGAGGCGAGCCGCGGGAGGGGCCGACTTTTATATTAGGCGAACACCTGATCTCGCCAGCCACTCACAGCAGGGGGGTGGTATAGGGCTTAAACGTTGCAGGGGGAAGTTGTAATGCCTTCCCTGTCTTTCAATTGGCCAGAAAAGCGCGCTAACGTCTCAGGGAAGGAAGTGAAAGTAACCAGAACACCGCATGGTGTTCGTTACGAATAACGAACATCCCGAACACCCTAATATTCGCACGAATATCAAGCTCGGACGAACGCGTTCGCTCATCTCTAATTATTAAATATTTAACTTTTTCAAAAAGTGCAATATCATAATGAGCAATACAAGTCACTTATCATGGCATCATAAGAAAACAACTCTAATCACTAATCACAGTGCGGACTGAATAATATATCTTCTTAGTGGTTCAGTTGTTGAATTAAATAATGGTGACAATGGACACCCGTGATATGTTCCTGTATATAAACTTTTCTGAAGTTCAAATCTTTGTTGCTATCTGAGTATATACAGTAGATGGCCGTACATTGCCATTGTGGCTTTCAAAAAGTGCCCAATGATTCCCAACCTTTTAAACTATATTGCTATCCCTCACCTCAGTCATTGGTTCTGTGGACATGAGGAGATGGCCTATCCTGGACCAGGTACCATGCACCTTAGAAAAAAATGTGTTCTCTTACAACTGAATTTTGAGATTGCCATGGATCTACTACTGAGAGGGTTTACCTAAAACAGTCCATGACATCATCAGCTCTTCTTCCTCGTAAAATTTATGCTTGGGGGGGGGGGGGTGATTTAGCCAACAATTAATTCGCCACCCTATTTTAATCCCCACAAATAATCTTACACCGTGTTTTATCTGCATTGATCCAATTTGCCAAGACAGTACTTATACCATGATGCACAACATGAAAACAGTGTATGATCATATCCTTGATGTAATTTGTTTGAATAGGGAGTACTTGGCAGGTAACCAGCTCCCATAATTGGGGATCACTGGGTTTTATTTGAAAAGAAGTATCTAATTGATTGTCAGGTAGCTTCTCCAATGCCTATACTCAGTTTTACATATGAGTCTTCAAATTGTAGACGTGGAGTATTAACATTATTAACACATTTCATCATTATATTGATTATGGAAACATCATGCTGGACTTGGGAGGAGAATACTATCTTATTATCTAACTTGGCAAATGTGTAGTGAACAAGTGCCCAAGATGTCAGGAAAGCTACTGTAACAAAGGAGCGTAATGGAGCACAGTGATGTTAGTCACTGAAACAAGTCTAAAATGTGCTTGCCACTGTTTGTAACTTTTTACCTTCTTTGGGGGTCACATCATAATATTTGACAGCATACAGGCTGCAAGATACATGCATGCTGCCAGTATGCAATGTACTATCTTGGCGTGTATGCGTGCGTAAAATGCACCAAGATAGAAAATACTGTGATTTTTTTTTGCAAACGTATTTTGGGCAAGTCGTGTGAGTGGCAACATGGCCGCTTATGGTGGATTGATACAGCATGTTATGCACAAGACCCATGCGTGGAATATGCTGTACCGACACGCTCGTGTGGGCCCAGCCTTAGGAGTAGTATATTTCTTGATGTCTCAAAAAATAGTTTTAAGAAATTTAAATGAAAGGGGTTATCCAGTGTTTAAAAATTATATCCAATTAATCAGATTATGCAAATTACACATTTGTTTGTTGCTACATTCATGAGTAAAGTCAGAAATGTTGTAAGTTGGTTGCTTTAACCCTACTTTGTTTCAGCCATAGACTTTACGAAAGGGTTATCCAGGTCGTAGAAATTGATGGCCTATCTTCAATATCTGATCGGTGGAGGTCCACAACCTGGAACGATCAGATATTGATTAAAAGGACTGCTGCACTCATTCTGCCGCTTCAATGTTCACATCCTAGTATGATCCCGCTTATACTCAGAACACCAAACTTTTCATAGCGGCTGTTCTGAATACTGCAGCCTGAGTGCCATGATGCCAAGAGTTCAGGAACGTGATCCTGCAACCTCTCATTGACTGCAGGGGTCACCTGATTTCTTGTGACCTCATCTGTGACAACAATCACCGGGAACACAGTAGGTTGGCAGCACTGAATCCCAATGTAGCGTTCACTGCTTGGCAGGGAATGCTGAAACAGCGGTAGCCTGCTGCGCATGCGCGATATCTCACCACTATGTGAAACACTAGTATATGAAACACTAACAGCGAGATACTTGATGTCATTCCAATTTTGTTTTTTCTAATGGAATGCTCACTGTAGCATGAGAAATGTTTGCATCTATGACTAGCCAGCAGTAAAAATGTGCCTAGAACTGCTTATATTGAAAACAGTATGTGACTTGCAATATAAAGCCCCCTCACTGAATTCAATAGATTTTCAGAGGATAAAGGTAGATCAGTGGCCCCTTTAATATGCTTTATGGCTAGAGTTTACCCATCTTCGAATGGCTTCTTTCCAAAGAATGACTAGTCTGTAATTTCAAGCTGTTTGACATTGAGTCCAGTATATTCCACAAAAATCAAAAGTTATTTTTTTATATTAACACAGTTCAATCCAGCAAATAACATGAAATGGTTCAAGGGTTCAAAAGTAAGTTAAAAAAATATAAATAAAAATACTATGAAATTTTTAGCCTGAAAACACAACAATAGTCTAAATTTATGATTTTAACCAAAGGGCTTTTTTTCAGGGAACACATCAAGGAAAGCTGCTCTGCAGCACAGAAAGTAAATTATGGTGTGAAATTGGTTGCAAACTATTCCTACAGGTGTCTCAACCTTTGTAGATTACTTTCAAACCCTCTGATTATATATAATCAGTGTTAAAAATAAAATGCACTATAACTCTCTAGAGCAGGACTTGGAAAGTTTTGCTCTTTAGTACTTAGCACATTGCTATCATAATGGCAAGAAAAAGGCAATTAACCAAAGACAGACAATTGTAAATTCTAAGAAGTGTAGGGCTGTCCTACAGAGGAATTGACAAGAAAGCCAAAAGTGGCAGTCAGAGTTTCCTATACCATCAAAGGCACTCATAAGCTGGTGGAAACTTTAACAGCAAGAGGTCTAGCACAGTGGTCCCCAACCTTTTTGGCACCAGGGACCGGCTTCCAGCAAGACCATTTTTACAAGGCCCGGCAGGGTTGGGCGGGATGTGGGCGGGGCTTTGGTTATATAGGGCGGGGTTATGAAGGGGGTTGGAGTTTAGTCCATTCTTATTTAATTATGACATTTAGAATGTCCTGGCAGTACACACATAGGGCAGTATAAACCCCCCCGCCCAGCACACACATAGGGCAGCATATAATTTATCTCCCCCCCCCAGTAATAGACAGCCCCCACCTCTCAGTAATTAGCAGCCCCTCCCCCTGTAATAAGTAGCTCCCCCCAGTAATAAGTAGGCCCCCCCAGTAATAAACACCCCCCCAGTAATAAGCAGGTCCCCCCCATAATAAGCAGGTGTCCCCCCCGTAATAAGCAGGTCCCCCCCCCCCCAGTAATAGGCAGATCCCCCCCCAGTAATAGGCAGCCCCCCCCAGTAATAGGCAGCGCCCCACCCCCAGTAATAGGCAGCCCCTACAGTAATAAGCAGCCCCTTCCCCTGTAATAAGTAGCCCCCACCCCCCCAGTAATAAGCAGCCCCCACAGTAAGCAACCCCCCCAGTAATAAGCAGGTCTCCCCCAGTAATAAGAAGTTCCCTGCCAGTAATAGGCAGCCCCTCCAGTAGTAAGTAGCCCCCACCCCCCCAGTAATAGGCAGCCCTGCGTAATAGGCAGCCCCCCCCCCCAGTAATAGGCAGCCCCTTCCCCTGTAATAAGTAGTCCCCCCCCAGTAATAACCCCCCCCCCCAGTAATAGGCAACCCCTTCCCCTGTAATAAGTAGCCCCCCAGTAATAACCAGCCCCCCCAGTAATAAGCAGCCCCTTACCCTGTAATAAGTAACAGCCCTCCCTGTAAGCAACCCCCCCAGTAATAAGCAGGTCCCCCCCAATAAAAAGCAGGTCCCCCCCAGTAATAGGCAGCCCCCCCAGTAATAAGTAGCCCCCCCCAGTAATAACCAGCCCCCCCAGTAATAGGCAGCCCTTTCCCCTGTAATAGGTAGCCCCCCCTCATGATATGCAGCAGCCCCCCCAACCCATATACTTACCTCCTCTCTGCTGTCGCTCTCTGTCTGCTTGCCCTGACGTCAGCCCGGAACGCTTCCTCCCCGAGTCCTCTCCTGCGGAACTAATGAGCAGGGGACTCGGGGAGGAGAATCCTGGCTGCACAGACGTCAGTGTGCACCGGGATCAGCACGATTACCAGCGGGGAGCTGCGGCGCCCCCGCTGGTAATCGCTTCAGTGGTGAGCGGTGTCCGCACGCCACGGACCACAAAACACAAGGCAGCGGGCCGGATTCGGCCCGCGGGCCTTGTGTTTAGAGCAAAATTTCCCGGTGGTGCCGCGGACCGGCGCTAAACATCCAACGGCCCCGGTCCGCGGCCCGGTGGTTGGGGACCCCTGGTCTAGCAGACCACTACAAAATCAGATGACAAATGTTTGAGAGTCAACAGTTTGCGAAATTGGTGGCTCACCGCTCAAAATCTTCAAGCATGATTTAATGCAGCAAAAAACGAACAAGTTGCCATTTCAACTGTGAAGAGAAGACTTCTATCTGCAGGTTTGACAAGTAGAGTATCAGTAAGAAAGCCACTGCTAGGATAGCAAAATAAAAAAAGACTTGCCAGGGCCAAGCAGCACCTTTAGCGGAAAACTGAAAGATGGACTGTTGAATCAAAATTTGACATCACACAGGGTTTTTGTGCAGAGTAGAGGAAAAAATGGTTCTTGAGCGTGACACCATGAAAGTGTGATGGTCTGGGGCTCTTTTTGCCAGATCCAGAGTTGTCAACTCTATAAGCCGAGAGATGGTGAGGGAACACTTAGCTAACTTAAGTGATTTCAAATCGCAGTGTTCAGATGAATTACATCCTAGGATACTAAAGGAAGCAGTGGAGGTAATTGCTGAGCCACTCGCCATAATCTTTGAAAATTCTTAGAGAACAGGAGAAGTCCCAGAAGATTGGAAAAGGGCAAATGTTATCCCCATCTTCACAAAAGGGATAGAAGGTGGATTCAGGAAACTACAGGCCTGTGAGCATCACTTCTATACCGGGAAAGATCTTTGAACATATTATTAAACAGCATGTATGCAAGTACTTGGATAAAAATGGAGTAATTAACCAGGGCTAGCATGGGCTTGTAACAAACAAGTCATGCTAGACGAATCTAATTTCCTTCAATGACAGAATCACTGGCTGGCTTGATCAGGGAAATGTGGTGGATATAGTATATCTTGACTTTAGTAAAGCATTTGACAAAGTATCTCATACCATACTTATTTTAAAAAATTACCAAATATGGGATTGACAAGGCAACTGTTAGGTGGATTCACAACTGGCTGAGTGGTCATACTCAAAGAGTGGTCATAAATGTCTGCACATCCAAATGGAAGAATGTATCAAGTGGGGTACTACAAGGCTCTGTCCTAGGCCCAGTGTCGTTCAACATTTTTATAAATGATCTGGAGGAGGTAATTGATGGGAAACTGATCAAATTTGCGGACGACACAAAGCTAGGAAGGATATCTAGCACTAGAGAAGAGAGAGAAAGTATTCAAAAAGATCTAGAAAAACTTGAACAGTGGGCGGCAACTAACAGAATGGTATTTAACAAGGAGAAATCTAGGAGTCCTACATCTGGGCAAGAAAAATGAAAAAAGCAGATACAGAATGGGTGGAATTGAGCTAAGCAGCAGCACATGTGAAAAAGACTTGGGTATACTAATAGATCATAGACTGAACATGAGTCAACAATGTGATGCAGCAGCCAAAGAGGCAAACACAATTCTGGGATGTATTAAGAGAAGCATAGAGTCTAGATCATGTGAGGTAATTATCCCCCTCTACTCTTCCTTAGTCAGACCTCATCTGGAATACTGTGTCCAGTTCTGGGCACCCCATTTTAAAAAGACATAGACAAACTGGAGCAAGTTCAGAGAAGAGTTACCAAAACGGTGAGCGGTCTGCAAATCATGTCCTATGAGGGACGGTTAAAGGATCTGGGAATGTTTAACTTGCAAAAAAGAAGGCTGAAAGGAGACTTAATAGCTGTCTACAAATATTTGAAGGGCTGTCACAGTGCAGAGGGATCAGCCCTATTCGCATTTGCACAAGGAAAGACTAGAAGCAATGGGATGAAACTCAAAGGGAGAAGACACAGATTAGATATTAGAAAAAAACTTACTGACAGTGAGGGTGATCAATGAGTGGAACAGGTTACCACGGGAAGTGGTTAGTTCTCCTTCAATGGAAGTGTTCAAACAAAGGCTGGACAAATGTCTGTCTAGGATGATTTAGGGAATCCTGCACTGAGCAGGGGATTGGACCTGATGACCCTGGAGGTTCCTTCCAACTCTACCAT
This sequence comes from Eleutherodactylus coqui, assembly GCF_035609145.1. Classification (NCBI taxonomy): domain Eukaryota; kingdom Metazoa; phylum Chordata; class Amphibia; order Anura; family Eleutherodactylidae; genus Eleutherodactylus; species Eleutherodactylus coqui. Next base: position 323,641,621 of record NC_089837.1, on the reverse strand, counting down.
TCTATGATTCTAACTTGTACAGCATGACTGTCACTGTGGACAAAAAAGGGCTGCCATGCAATTCTCTCTGGTGTACGCCTAGTTGGTCAGGGGTTCATATTACAGGAAGACAGTGATCCAAAACATACTTCTAAGTTATGTCAGTAGAACTTAAAAAGATAAGAAGCAACCAGTAAGCTTCAAAGAATGGGATGGACTGCACAGTCTGCACACCTAAACCCCAATGAGCTTGTTTGGGATGAACTAGAAAGAAGAGTGAAAGCAAAGCCACCTACAAATGCAGCACATTTTTGGGAACTTCTGCAACACAGTTCAAAGACATTTCTGAACAATATCTACATGTAATTGTAGAAAAATGCTTTGGATTGTATACAGCTATTATATCAGCTAAAGGTGGCTACTCTGAAAAGTCAAAAATCTACATTTAATTTGGTGAAACAAAGTTGCTCTATTTTTAAAATTCATCTTAAGTTGTTTATTTGTTCTCTGCATTCATTTTAAAGTACATTTGAGACATTAAACTGTATAACTATCAGGACTTCTAAAACTTTTGACCGGTAGTTTACAGTGGATATAAAAGGGCTATACACCCCTTATAAAATGCCATGTTTTTGTCTTGTTAAAAAATCTGTCAAAGATGAATCATTTCAGATTTATTTCCACCTTGCATGTGACCTGTTAGTGGTACAATTCCATTGAAAAACAAACATCTTTTAGGGTGAAAAATTGTGTGCACACCCTAAAACTAACACACCACAGCACAGCCATATAAAGAATCCAGGAGATAGTTGTCACATGCACTACACAACCAGTACTTGCCAGAAATGCCTGCAGCTCCTTTAAAGGGGTTGTCTCGCGAAAGCAAGTGGGGTTAAGCACTTCTGTATGGCCATATTAATGCACTTTGTAATATACATCGTGCATTAAATATGAGCCATACAGAAGTTATTCACTTACCTGCTCCGTTGCTGGCGTCCCCGTTGCCATGGCTCCGTCTAACTTCGGTGTCTTCTTGATTTTTTAGACGCGCTTGCGCAGATCTATCTTCTCCATTCGGCTCGTCTCGGCATCACCGGCATTTTGGCTCCGCCCCCTTGTAGCGTCATCGCGAGGCTCCGCCCCCGTCACATGTGCCGATTCCAGCCAATCAGAGGCTGGAATCGGCACATGTGACGGGGGCGGAGCTTCGCGATGACGCGTACAAGGGGGCGGAGCCAAAATGCAGGTGATGCCGAGACGAGCCGAATGGAGAAGATAGATCTGCGCAAGCGCGTCTAAAAAATCAAGAAGACACCGAAGTTAGACGGAGCCATGGCAACGGGGACGCCAGCAACGGAGCAGGTAAGTGAATAACTTCTGTATGGCTCATATTTAATGCACGATGTATATTACAAAGTGCATTAATATGGCCATACAGAAGTGCATAACCCCACTTGCTTTCGCGAGACAACCCCTTTAATGTTATGGTAGGCCTCTTGGCCTCTTTTCATCAATTTTCAGGGTTCAGGGTTAGATCCGACCCTGTCATGTGCAGGAGGCCTAAATGTGATGGGCTAATTCTGAACACCACCACAGCCCAAATATTCTAGTTGTATTTTAGTTTTCTTATTTTTATTGAGCCCTTTGTAATTTGGCCTTCAGGGCTATTTAAAGACATAAGAGTTATTTTCTGTTGCTATAATGCTGGGTTCCTACGGGACGTTTTCACAGTGGAGATCTTGCGGTTTTGCCAAAAATCTGTGGGTTTTGGAGTGGCTTCGCTGCATGCTTTTCCATTGCGGACAGCTCTCCCATAGAGAGGAGCGAGACCGCAACGACCGGCTGGGGAATCTGCGCTGCAGCGCTGGCTAATGCAGGCTTTGCGAAGACAGATTGTCCACCCAGTGTGGACAAGATTTTTGACAAATCTCGTCCACATGGCTGGCTAAACCCAGGATTAGCGGCCGCAGCAAAATTCTGCAGGGAAATTCCGCAGCAAATCCGCCCTGTGTGAACCCAGCCCTAGTAGAAAATTATAATGTGTAAAGAAAGCATATTTGGAAAGTAGCATGAGAACTTTCTATTACACCCCCACATTAGGTAAAACATCATCTGTCTTTTGTAAACCGCAAGATTCATTTTCCGTCTTTTAGATGTGCTTGACAGCATTGAAACAGTGCGAGACTGAGGGTCAGGAAACCACAAGTGTCATTGTTTTTTTAGTAGACGCACAAGATACAAGATATGATTAATCTCATTCTGTGCATCCTTTTTGATGCAAGCGCAAAAAAAAGCATTGTTCATTCCACAAAAATACAGCTGTTGCGCTCGCAAATGTGCATACACCCGTGTGAAGAAGCCCTAATACGCACCAAGACAGACATGCTGCTTTTTTATGCTGTGTGAATAAACCCACAAAAGTCAATGCGCCCTATTCACTATGTGTTATGTGTGTAATACACAGCGTTTCTGCGCCAGCGTGATTGAGTCCTTAAAGTCCAAATGAATAAAATATCACATTATCTATCCTGCATGGTAATATAGATCTGGACAGGACATTGTTCCATTATGCCTGTGGAAGGATCCCGAGAGGTCCGAAAGCTCGCAAAAACATAATGTATTTTTGTCAGCTATTACTTGGTTTCTCTTACTGAGAACAATCACATTTTGCTCTACTGGCTGACACGGTACCAAACCTTTTTTTCATTTTAAGTACGACAAATTTCCCTGCAAAAAACACTCTGTTCCATTTCCCAAAAATTAAAAATGTAATAGGTCTTAGAATATGGCAGTAAAAAGCCATTTTTTTTTAAATAAAGGGTTTTTCTTTTTTAAAAACAAAAAATGTATATTAAATTGGTATTGCAGTAATAATATTGACGCGCTAGTATTGAACATGTCTTTTTTACAATTTCCTGCATGAAGTAAAAACAAAGCCTAAAAAACAACGGTGTAATTAAATTGTTTTCTTCTAGCCCACTTAAAACATTTTTATATATTTTATGGTATAGTAAATGGGATTCTCACTGAGTGTTAATGCTCCCCGCTCAGCACTTTATACAAAATGTGAAGCAATGAGCGAGAAGCCTGCGATCCAGCGGTGATCTCTGTCTAAACGCATGAACACTTACAACCTTATCAGTGAGCTCTTGTGCAGTTGTTTAGGCGACTGTCATCCTGTCTAAATGGGACATGAGTGCAGAGGCCCTTTTAATCGGTTGCTTGGCATAGATTTCGAGCGGTGAACCCCCGTCAATTAGATCTTAGTGACCTACCCTGAAAATAGATGTTCCTTTTGAGTCTATAGAAAAATACCTAAAAGTCTACATTCACATTTTTGAATTTTTGTAGCGTTTCTGGTCATTATTTATTTATTTTTTTCAAAAGTCAGCATGCATACGGTATGAAATGTTGTTTTTTTTTATTTTGTATGTATTTTAAGATTCTTCTATAGGAATTTCAACTTCCAGCAAAAAAAATGCTTGTTAATGTGTTTAACCCCCTAGTGACCAACCCATAGACTTTTTACATCCAGCTTTGCTGAGCTTTAATCCCCAGGGCCATAAAAACACGATCCCACTAGGGATTAAAGACCTGCAGGCAGTGTACGTAACAGCTCCATGCTGTCGGTTACTGCAGGTAGCCAACAACCTGCAGCTGTCATGGGGGGCCATGAGGAGCCCCACACCCAACCCCGTAATGTGATCGATGCGTGAGAGGAGATGAAACTTCTTACCAGAGGCCTCCGCATTTGAAACCCAACGCGATCCTCCTTTGCAGGTCAAAATTACGCAATCCACTTGTAGAAAACAGAACGCAGCATGTTCTATTATACCGCGGAGATCCACAACATAGAGCCCATTGTGCTCTTTGGTCGCGGATATACTTGCAGCCCACGTGCCACTGCATTGTGTAGGGGCAGCGGGTACATTTTCGGGTACATTATCACTAAGCTACGGTGCGGGAAATCTAAACAAAAAAAGGTGTACTGCGCATGATCGTCTATGTGAGTACGCAGTTATGCTTAGTACATTATGCAGCCGTACGCAGGGCCACGGCCGGGCTCACAGCTGGGATCCGCTACGGGTTTCTGCAAGCGGATTCCACATACGGCCGTGTGAGCCCAAGGTTATTCAGATCACTGACTGTAATTTACAAGAAGCCTCCAGGAAGTTCCAGGAGCAGCTTGTTGAGCGCCTTCTGTGTGAGACCGCCGCACCTAAGCAAGCTTACGAAGCCTCACAAAGCACCATTTTTTACACCCCATCTCTGCCGCTAAGCTCAAGAAATACCCCCCAAAAAAGCATGAGAGGAGGAAGAGGGATACCCGGTTTTATTGCCCCATGTGCCCATCCCAACAGGCCTCAGTAATTACCCCTGTCTTCAGACATACCACACAGTTCACATAATTACTTTTATCTAAGATTTAGGAAATGCCAAAAAGGGGGAGAGATTATTTTTATGGAGTAAATTTTTTTTCTACATAAGTGAGAAATGGGGCCTGGAATTTATTCAGTTGTGCCCTGCAATCAAACGGGTGTTCCCTCCATTACAGGCCTAGCCATGTGTCCTGTAAGTGGATTAGGGCCACAATGTGTATGTTAATGAACACGGGACAGACAGGGGTATTCATTTTGGCATGCAAGTCTTCATTCATATGTGTGCTGTACAAAAAATACTGTTTTTAAAATTATACAATTGCCAAAAAAATGAAAATTGTTATTTTTTCCTTCTGCTTTACTTATATTTATTTAAAAACTGTTGGGTCAAAATACGCCCCTAGATGAATTTGTTAAGGGGCCTAGTTTTCAAAATACGGTCATTTGTGGAGGTTCTCTGTCATTCTGGCCACTCAAGGGCTCTACAAGTGGGCAATGGGGCCTAAAACACCTTCAAGCAAAATATCTGTTCAGAAAGCCACCGGCTGTTCCTTACGGTTTGGGCCCTGTTGTGTGTAGAGACATAATATTAGAGCCACAATGGGAATGTTTCTGAACACAGGACAAACAATGGTATCCATTTAGGTTTGCAAATTTTCATGTGCGCGATAGAAAAAAAATTGCCTTTAAAATGACATATTTGCAAAAATATGAAATTTTATTTTTTCTCCTCTAAATGGCATTAACTCCTGAAAAAAACCTGTGGGGTAAAAATAATCCTGACACCTATCAGTAAATACATTAAGGGGTGTGGGTTTTAAAATGGGGTCATTTGTGGGGGTAGCCATCATTCTGATACCTATGAGCCTTTACAATCTTGGCTTGGTGCAGGAAAACATAGTGTTCTGCAAAATGTTGATAATCATGTTGAAAACGTTAATTTTGTACGTCTCCTAAATGGTAAAAAAAAAAAAAAGTTTGTCAAATGTGCATTCAAATTAAAGCAAACAGATGAAAATATATACCTTATCAAAAATGTATACAGTACGTTTAAACATATTTGAGATATTGCAATTGAAAATGTAAAGAAATTACAATTTTCTTCAAAATGTTTCCAAATATGAAGTACAATATGTGGTGAAAAAACAATGTCAGAATCACTTGGATATACAAAACCTTAAGGCCTCGGTCAGACGGGCATTTTTTCACGCGATTTGCGCATGCGCATGCGTCCGGCGATTTTATAAAACCATTGCTTTGCAATGGTATCGGACACATGTGCGCTTTTTATGCGCTCGTACGATAAATTATAGGACAGAAATCGCAGATCGCACCTATCTGCGATTCCTGTTCTGTTCTCTATATGCGCTCAATGGGGCCGGCAGCAGCAGCGCCGACCCCATTGAGAACATATAGAAGACAAATCATTCTTCTCTGCCACAGCTGTAACAGCTGTGGCAGAGAAGAATGATGTTTGCCCATTGAATTCAATGGAGCCGGCAATACAGCCGGCTCCATTGAAAGCAATGGGCTGCCGGCGATCGCACAATGAATTTTCGGGAAGGGCTTAAAAATATAAGCCCTTCCCTGAAATTCATCCAGAAATGTGTAAAAACAAAAAATATATATATACTCACCTGGTCCCGGCAGACGGAGTTCAGCCGCGGCCGGCCGGCAGTTCTCCTGGACTGCTCTGAGTAGTATTCAGCAGCCGGGGATTTAAAATCCCCGCCTGCTGAATGAGCTGCCTCTGATTGGTCACAGCCTCACCAATCAGAGGCAGCTCTCACTTACCCATTCATGAATTCATGAATGGGTGAGTGAGTGCTGCCTCTGATTGGCTCAGCGCAGGGACCAATCAGGGGCAGCTCTCAACTGAATGACAGCTGAGAGCTGCCCCTGATTGGTCCCTACATTCATTGTGAGATCGCCCGCAGCCCATTGCAATACAGCCGGCTCCATTGAATTCAATGCACTGGACAGCTCCAGCCCGTTTCTAATGAAACGCGGCTAGGAGCTGTTTTTTCGGGCGATTTTTTTTTTTTTTGGCCCCGGTTACGCGATTTGCGGATGCGCATCCGTCATGCGATCCGCAAATCGCGGGAAAAACCGCCCGTGTTACTAAGGCCTAACCGAGTAATTCTATGTTAAAGTGACACATGTCAGATTTCCAAAATTTGGCCCGGTCATTAAGGCGCAAACAGGCGTGGTCACTAAGGGGTTAAGTCACATGGCATTATTTAATGTGTTTTAAAACATTGAATAATAAAAGGGGGGTGAGCCTTAAAGGTCACCTTCACATTTGCTTTTGTCTTACAAATACTGATCAAAATACTCAAGAATGGAACCGACACAGAGTATGATGCAAAGATTTGAAGCTTTTCCATGCTTTGGGCCCACTCTTGGTTTGTGGCTTAGAAATACTAAAGCAAAATACTGACCAAAGTATGCAAGTGAAAGTGCCAAATAACATAAGAAGCTACAAGAGAAGTACAGTATGCCTGTCAGAAATGGGACATTTCAGCATTCTACCGCAAGATTGTCTGCTGAGAATGTGAAGCTTTTCCACAAGTCTCCCACTTACATCTATATTCTAGAAATGAGCGAGCATACTCGTCCGAGCTTGATGCTCGTTCGAGTATTAGGGTACTCGAGATGCGCGTTCCATTTTCTTCCCAGAAAAGTTTGCGCCGTTTTCTGGCCAATAGAAACACAGGGAAGGCATTACAACTTCCTCCTGTGAAGTTCCAGCCCTATCCCACCCCCCTGCAGTGAGTGGCTGGGGAGATCAGGTGACACCCGAGTATATAAACTGGGGCCGGCCGCGGCTCTCCACAGATGCACGCTGAGAGACATTAGGGAAAGTGCCGTCCTGCTGTAGCTGCTATAGGGAGAGTGTTAGGCTGTTATCTTTGTCTTCAAGAACCCCAACGGTCCTTCTTAGGGCCACATCTGACCGTGTGCAGTACTGTTGAGGCTGCTTTTAGCAGTTTTGCACATTTTTTTTTTGTATAGCGGGCGTGCAGACCATAGCGTCCTCAGTCTGCAGTCATTTTACTGAGTATAGGGGCAGTACTGGTGAGGCAGGGACAGTGGTACAGGGAAAGAGATATACTGGCTATATAGGCAGTGGGCTTTTTCAAAAAAATTGGGAAAAAAAATCTTTGGGCTGCCTGTGACCGTGTTCAGTTTACTGCGTGTCTGCTGGGGGTAGTAGTCGCTCACTATTACCCAGCTAGGTGTTACTGCAGCCTTGCGCATAATTTTTTCTGGCTGCACTGTGCTTTCAATAACCACAGTCATCCTCCAACAGGGAAATCCATATACAGGCTATATAGGCAGTGGGCTTTTTCCCAAAAATTGGAAAAAAATACTATATTTGGGCTGCTTGTGACCGTCTTCAGTTTACTGCGTGTCTGCTGGGGGTAGTAGTCGCTCATTATTACCCAGCTAAGCGTTACAGCAGGCTTGCGCATAATTGTTTCCTGGCTCTGCTGTGTCCGTTACATGATCGCCGTCATCCCACCAGAGGGAAAGAGTATACATATATACGCTGCATACGGTGTCTGTCTGGTTTTTCACCTCACCATTTAAAAAAATTGAAGCAAAATACTTAAGGCCTACGACTGGCCTTTGGCCACTTGACTGGTTCTTCGCTGTGAATTCCAGTAGCTTAGTCATACGCACCTAGGTCTCATTACAGGCTTGCACATAATTGTTTCCTGGCTCTGTTGTGCGTTCCATAAGCGAAGTCAGCCTTCAAACACAGGCCAATAAGCGGCACATTTAATTACAGCGTTCTGTTTCTGCTCTACTCGTAATACACCATGCTGAGGGGTAGGGGTAGGCCTAGAGGACGTGGACTTGGACGCGGGTGAGGACGCAGAGGCCCAAGTCAGGGTGTGGGCACAGGCCGTGCTCCTGGTCCTGGTGTATCGCAGCCGACTGCTGCGGGATTAGGAGAGAGGCAAGTTTCTGGGTTCCCCAGATTCATCTCACAATTAATGGGTCCACGCGGTAGACCTTTATTAGAAACTGAGCAGTGTGAGCAGGTCCTGTCGTGGATGGCAGAAAGTGCATCCAGCAAACTATCCACCGTCACCACCCAGTCTTCTACGCCGTCCACTGCTGCATCCCTGAATCCTCTCGCTGCTGCTCCTCCCTTCTCCCAGCCTCCTCCCTCCCAGCAAATGACACATTCAGAAGAGCAGGCAGGCTCCCAGGAACTGTTCTCGGGTCCCGGCCTTGAGTGCAAAAAAATGGATCCTCTATCACCTGAGGAGTTTCTCATGACCGATGCCCAACCTTTGGAAAGTTCCCGGGATCCGGGTGAGGAGACTGGGGACTTCCGGCAACTGTCTCAAGAGCTTTCAGTGGGTGAGGAGAACGATGACGATGAGACACAGTTGTCTATCAGTGAGGTAGTAGTAAGGGCAGTAAGTCCGAGGGAGGAGCGCACAGAGGATTCGGAGAAAGAGCAGCTGGACGATGAGGTGACTGACCCCACCTGGTTTGCTAAGCCTACTGAGGACAGGTCTTCAGAGGGGGAGGCAAGTGCAGCAGCAGGGCAGGTTGGAAGAGGCAGTGCGGTGGCCAGGGGTAGAGGCAGGGCCAGACCGAATAATCCACCGTTTCCCAAAGCGCCCCCTCGCGCCATGCCACCCTGCAGAGGCCGAGGTGCTCAAAGGTGTGGCAGTTTTTCACTGAGACTGCAGACGACCGACGAATTGTGGTGTGCAAGGTTTGTCGCGCCAAGATCAGCCGGGGAGCCACCACCACCAGCATGCGCAGACATATGATGGCCAAGCACCACATAAGGTGGGACGAAGGCCGTTCACCGCCTCCGGTTTGCACCACTGCCTCTCCCCCTGTGTCCCAACGTGCCACTGAGATCCAACCACCCTCTCAGGACACAGGCACTACCGTCTCCCGGCCTGCACCCACACCCTCACCTCCGCTGTCCTCGGCCACATCCAGCAATGTCCCTCAGCGCAGCGTCCAGCCGTCGCTAGCGCAACTGTTTGAGCGCAAGCGCAAGTACGCCGCCACGCACCCGCATGTTCAAGCGTTAAACGTGCACATAGCCAAATTGATCAGCCTGGAGATGCTGCCGTATAGGGTTGTGGAAACGGAGGCTTTCAAAAACATGATGGCGGCGGCCCTGCACTACTCGGTTCCCAGTCGCCACTACTTTTCCCGATGTGCCGTCCCAGCCCTGCACGACCACATCTCCCGCAACATTGTACGCGCCCTCACCAACGCGGTTACTGGCAAGGTCCACTTAACAACGGACACGTGGACAAGCACAGGCGGGCAGGGCCACTATATCTCCCTGACGGCACATTGGGTGAATTTAGTGGAGGCTGGGACCGAATCAGAGCCTGGGACCGCTCACGTCCTACCCACCCCCAGAATTGCGGGTCCCAGCTCGGTGCTGGTATCTGCAGCGGTGTATGCTTTCTTCACTAAACCACCCTCCTCCTCCACCTACGCAACCTCTGTCTCGCAATCAAGATGTGTCAGCAGCAGCACGTCGCCAGCAGTCGGTGTCGCGCGGCGTGGCAGCACAGCGGTGGGCAAGCATCAGCAGGCCGTGCTGAAACTACTCAGCTTAGGAGAGAAGAGGCACACGGCCCACGAACTGCTGCAGGGTCTGACAGAGCAGACCGACCTCTGGCTTTCGCCGCTGAGCCTCCAACCGGGCATGGTCGTGTGTGACAACGGCCGTAATCTGGTGGCGGCTCGGCAGCTCGGCAGCCTCACGCACGTGCCATGCCTGGCCCACGTCTTTAATTTGGTGGTTCAGCGGTTTCTGAAAAGCTACCCACACTTGTCAGACCTGCTCGGAAAGGTGCGCCGGGTCAGCGCACATTTCCGCAAGTCCAACACGGACGCTGCCACCCTGCGGACCCTTCAACATCGGTTTAATCTGCCAGTGCACCGACTGCTGTGCGATGTGCCCACACGGTGGAACTCTACACTCCACATGTTGGCCAGGCTCTATGAGCAGCGTAGAGCTATAGTGGAATACCAACTCCAACATGGGTGGCGTAGTGGGAGTCAGCCTCCTCAATTCTTTACAGAGGAGTCGGCCTGGATGGCAGATATCTGCCAGGTCCTTGGAAACTTTGAGGCGTCCACCCTGATGGTGAGCGGCGATGCTGCAATCATTAGCGTCACCATTTCCCTGCTATGCCTGTTGAGAAGTTCCCTGCAAACCATAAAGGTTGATGCTTTGCGGGCGGTAACAGAGGTAGGGGAAGACAGTATGTCGCTGGATAGTCAGAGCACCCTTATGTCTATATCTCAGCGCGTGGAGGAGGAGGGGGAGGAGCCTGAGGAGGAAAAGACAGCTGGGCCCACTGCAGAGGGTGCCCATGCAGCTTGCCTCTCTTCCATTCAGCGTGTATGGCCTGAGGAGGAGGAGGAGGAGGAGGAGGATACTCAAAGTGATCGTCCTAGTGAGGACAGCCATATGTTGCGTCCAGGTACCCTGGCACACATGGCTGACTTTATGTTAGCATGCCTTTCTCGTGACCCTCGTGTTAGACGCATTCTGGCCACTACGGATTACTGGGTGTACACACTGCTCGACCCACGGTATAAGGAGAACCTTTCCACTCTCATTCCCGAAGAGGAAAGGGGTTTGAGAGTGATGCAATACCACAGGGCCCTGGTGGACAAACTGATGGTAAACTTCCCATCTGACAGCGCTAGGGGCAGAAGGCGCAATTCCGAGGGCCACGTAGAAGGGGAGGCACGGAGATCAGGCAGCATGTTCAGCGCAGGCAGGGGAACACTCTCCAAGGCCTTTGGCAGCTTTATGGCTCCCCAGCAAGACTGTCTCACACCTCCCCAGTCCAGGCTGAGTAGGAGGGAGCACTGTAAGAAGATGGTGAGGGAGTACGCAGCCGATCGCACGACCGTCCTCCGTGACGCCTCTGCTCCGTATAACTACTGGGTGTCAAAGCTGGACACGTGGCCCGAATTCGCACTGTATGCCCTGGAGGTGTTGGCGTGCCCTGCGGCTAGCGTCTTGTCAGAGAGGGTGTTTAGTGCAGCTGGGGGAATCATCACGGACAAGCGTACCCGCCTGTCAAATGACAGCGCCGACAGGCTTACACTCATAAAGATGAACAAAGCCTGGATTTCCCCAGACTTCTCTTCTCCACCAGCGGACAGCAGCGCTACCTAAAGAGCTTTGTCAATCTGTGTATGGTATTCGTCCTCCTCCTCCGGCTTCTCCTCCTGAAACCTCTCGTAATCACCGCGAATGGGCAATTTTTCTGTGGGCCAAAAGGCTCATATAGCTTTTCTAAATAATATTTATCTGTTTCAATTCTCATTAAAGCATTGAAACTTCCACCTGAACCTATAGTTTTTTAGACTGGGCTGCCTCCAGGCCTAGTTAAAAATTAAGCCACAGTACGCTAAGCGATTAATGGGTTTCACCTGCCCTCTGGGTTGGGCATGGGCAATTTTTCTGGGGTACATTTGTACTGTCGGTACAACAATTTTTCGGGCCCTCGCCTACAATGTAATCCAAGTAATTTTTATGGGCTTCGCCTGCACTCATGGTACACCACTGTGTCTGGGGTTGGCCTACACATTTGCTACAGAAATGTAACTCTGTTCTGCCTACCTATACTTCTGCCACAGTAATGCTACAGGGGTCTGACTATACTTTAGCAACAGAAATGTTACTTCGGTCTGCCGATACTTCTGCTCCTGAAATGTTACCTTGGTTGGTGTATACTGTTACTACTGTAATTTTACTAATACTCGGCTCTGCCCATAATGCTTCAACGGAAATGTTACTGGGGCAGGTCTATACTGCTGTAACAGAAATGTAACTAATAGTGGGCTTTGCCCATACTGCTTCTACGTTACTGTTGCTGGGGCCTGTCTATACTCCTACTACTGAAATCCTACCAATACTACGCTCTCCCTACACTGCTGCCAGGGAAATGTGAATCTGCTGCTTTGTCTCTACTGCTTCTACGTTGCTGTTGCTGGGGTCTGTCTATACTGATACTACTGAAATGTTACTTGCGTCTGTGTATACTGCTGCAAATGAAATGTTAGTGGGGTCTGTCCTCACTGCTGCCAATGAAATGTTACAGGGGTTTGTGCATACTCTTACCGCTGAAATGTTACTAATTCTCGGCTCTGCCTATACTGCTGCTACTGCAATGTTACAGGGTAGTGGAAACGGAGGCTTCCCAAAGACATGATGGTGATGAGGCCACGCTACTAGGTTCCACAGGCGCGACAACTTTTCAGCGACGCGGTCACTGGGAAGGTACATATAACCATGGACACGGGGACAGGACACGTACTGCCTCAAAAACTTTCCCGTCCTCCTCCTCCAACTATGAAAATATTCTTGGCCGAAGTCCACCTGCATTTAATCTGACGTTAGCTCTGCTGTCCAGGGCACTGCAATGGGATATATTTATGTACCGCCGGTGGCTTCCTGGGACCCACCCATGCTGTCGGTCCACACGGAGTTGTAACTGCATGTGTCTACTTATAAAGAACCCCAGTCTGACTGGGGCATGCAGTGTGGGCCGAAGCCCACCTGCATTAAATCTGACGTTACCTCAGCTGTGCTGGGCACTGCAATGGGATATATTTATGTACCGCCGGTGGGTTCCAGTGAGCCCCCCATGCTGTCGGTCCACACGGACTTCACATTAGTGAGTTGTACCTGCCTGTGTCTATGTATTAAAAACCCCGGTCTGACTGGGGAATGCAGTGTGGGCCGAAGCCCACCTGCATTAAATCTGACATTACCTCAGCTGTGCTGGGCACTGCAATGGGATATATTTATGTACCACCGGTGGGTTCCAGGGAGCCACCCATGCTGTCGGTCCACACGGACTTCACATTAGTGAGTTGTACCTGCCTGTGTCTATGTATTAAAAACCCCGGTCTGACTGGGGAATGCAGTGTGGGCCGAAGCCCACCTGCATTAAATCTGACATTACCTCAGCTGTGCTGGGCACTGCAATGGGATATATTTATGTACCACCGGTGGGTTCCAGGGAGCCACCCATGCTGTCGGTCCACACGGACTTCACATTAGTGAGTTGTACCTGACTGTGTCCATGTATTAAAAACCCCGGTCTGACTGGGGAATGCAGTGTGGGCCGAAGCCCACCTGCATTAAATCTGATGTTACCTCAGCTGTGCTGGGCAATGCAATGGGATATATTTATGTACCGCTGGTGGGTTCCAGGGAGCCACCCATGCTGTCGGTCCAGAGGGACTTCACATAGGGGATTTGTACCTGCCTGTGTCTATGTATTAAAAACCCCGGTCTGACTGGGGAATGCAGTGTGGGCCGAAGCCCACCTGCATTTAATCTGATGTTACCTCAGCTGTGCTGGGCAATGCAATGGGATTTATTTATGTACCGCCGGTGGCTTCCTGGGACCCTCCCATGCTGTCGGTTCACACGGACTTCACAATAGGGAGTTGTACCTGCCTGTGTCTACTTATAAAAAACCCCAGTCTGACTGGGGCATGCAGTGTGGGCCGAAGCCCACCTGCATTTAATCTGACGTTAGCTCTGCTGTCCAGGGCACTGCAATGGGATATATTTATGTACCGCCAGTGGGTTCCAGGGAGCCACCCATGCTGTGGGTGCACACGGAATTCCCATTGCGGAGTTGTACCTGCCTGTAACTATTTATAAAAAACCCTGGTCTGACTGGCTCATGCAGTGTGGGCCGAAGCCCACCTGTATTTAATCTGACGTTAGCTCTACTATCCGGGGCACTGCAATGGGACAAACTACAGGAGCAATACAGCGCTAATGAGACGTGCACAGCTACGCTAGCATAGGAGTCCGCTGTAGGCCCGCGATTGCTGAGGGTTTGTGCAGAGGCCTATGTCCTTGGTGCAGTGAAAGTCCGCTTCCTGCCTAGGATTGCTGAAGCTGTAGGCCGAGGCCTATGTCGTGGGCGCGGTGCAAGTCTGCCATGTTTGGCCGCTCAGATCAATTTTTTGTTCATGTCTTGGGCTTCCTAGGACCCCCCTATGCTGTTGGTGCAAACTTAGTTCCCATCGCGGTGTTTGACCTGTCTGGCACAAAGGCACTGACTGACTTGGGTAGGGGGCAGAGCGCTGACGGCTTTCCCCTTGCAGTGTGGATTGAGCTATGCGACACCTTGACAGAATGAATACTGTGTGGCACATGGATTCCCCATTGCTATGCCCACGTTTGCAGCTTCTGACGGAGGTGGCACAGGATTGGATGTCTCATTGCTTCTGTACAGCATTGTGAGCTATCGCCCCGCCCCTTTTAAAGAGGGTCGCTGCCTGGCCCTACCAACCCTCTGCAGTGTGTGCCTCCGCTTCCTCCTCATGGCTGACGCACTTATAAATAGACATGAGGGTGGTGTGGCTGTGAGGCCAGCGTGTGGCATGAGGGCAGCTGAAGGCTGCGCAGGGACACTTTGGTGTGCGCTGTGGACACTGGGTCGTGCGGGGGGGGGGGGTCGGGCAGCATGTAACCCAGGAGAAGAGGCAGGGGTGTGTCCCGCAGGCAGTGCTTGTGCTTTGTTGGAGGTAGTGTGGTGCTTAGCTAAGGTGTGCCTTGCTAATGAGGGTTTGTCCGAAGTAAAAATTGGTAGGGGGGGGCCCACTCTTGCCGCTATTGTGGCTGAATAGTGGGACCTGGGAACCTGAAATGCAGCCCAGCATGTTGCCCCTTGCCTGCCCTATCCGTTTCTGTGTCGTTTCCAGCACTTTCTTGGGTTTTGCAGATTTTCACCAATGAAAACCTTAGAGAGCATCGGCGATATACAAAAATGCTCGAGTCGCCCATTGACTTCAATGGGGTTCGTTACTCGAAACGAACCCTCGAGCATCGCGGAAAGTTCGACTTGGGCAACGAGCACCCGAGCATATTGGTGCTCGCTCATGTCTACTATATTCTTTTTTTTTTTTTTTTTTGCTGTTCTTTGAAACCTTAAATGTTAGTAAATGGAAAGTAGATTGGAGGTTTTGTTCCCTGCCAAGGGCTGCCAACACAAATGTTTTAAATGATGCAACTGATCATTACCTGTGGGGCTGAGATTTGGCCAAAGCAAATACATTTAAAGAAAAAAAGATACTCAAAAACAATTGCTGAAACAGTATTGCATTGTCTTCCTCTGCTGTATTGTCTACCTGCATGTAAACTTGTGTTCTGCTATTTTTCATGGTGTAAAGAATGGTTTCATTGAAAGTAAAGTGGAATAAAGAAAGCCATAAATGATGAACACCACTCATCATTTTGTATTCTCTTCTCAGGGCCTAGTCAACTTTCTAGCCCTAATAGAAAACTCTTAAATCTTTTTTTTTTCTATTTTTTATACATGACTATGGAAGTATGTCATCTTGCCTGAGCTGCAGAAATGTGCTTTACGGCAGCCTCATGAGCCATTTCACACAATGGATAGGGCTCCCAGTGACTTCTATAGGAGACTGTTGTCAGCATGCTTTGTGATATGTGCCGAAGTTATTCTGCAAGGAGGTGTAGGAGGTGAGCTGTGACCAAAACTTATGGTGAATGGTAGATCTGATGTTATCTATATATATAAATGTTACCTTTCATTTTAAACTGGTCTATGATTATTATGAGATGACTACTGAGATGTGATCTCTGCAGAACAGGACATATTTCAAACTATTAGGCATAGTTAGTGTGAAAAATGCAATATTTTAGGATCTTGCAACATTGAAAGTGTAAAAAAATAAATAAAAAAATTCTTAGGAAATGTGTTTAACATAAAAACTTGATGTATACAATAAGTCATTTTTTGAACACAAGATGACACAAAAATGTTCATCATCTCACCATTAAAGTGTACACTGTAGGTCAAGTAATTGTTTTGCAATGCTTTGGGGTTACTATATATAGTATTTATTTGCCATTAATTGAGGAACTTTCGTTGACAGATGTGTTTTTAAAGGTTTTATTTATAAATGTTTCAATTAACATAATAAAATTACATTGTACCAGAAGAAAAAATTGCCTTACCAACCAACCAAGCAGAACACACACATATATTCACAGAGATACGCCCCTTCCTCCAGTCATAGTATAGAAGCTCGGCCTCCATACAATCATTATCCACGGCGATCTTTCCAGGTGAGTATTATCATAAAGCATTAAATTACAATGTTATATCCTCCCACTCAGAGGCGTAACTTGAAGCTCTCGGGCCCCGATGCAAAAATTGTAACAGGGCCCCCAACTATAATGCTTTACTTATAGTACTGGGTTCCCTATATGGAGAAGAGAGGCCTTATGGGCCCCCTAAGGCTCCTGGGCCCCGAGTGCAACCGCATCACCTGCATCCTCTATAGTTACGCCCATGCTCCCACTCCATCCATCTCAGGCTGGATTCACACAATATACGCTGCCCTTCTGATGCATTGGTTTACAATGCATCAGTGCACATGGGTGTATTTCTGTGGTGTAAAAGCGGCTGGCTGGCCAAGATAGTGCATTTCAGCAAGGCACTTTTTAACGCTTTCTGTCACAGGAGGCACCCCAAAAACAGCAGTTAGGCGTGACGAGAACACTTTTTTTTTACCACTCTGATGCCAAAATCCACCTGGCAAGGCTTAGGGTCCCAAGTACACCACTGCTGCAGAGCAGAAAGTTGGCAGAACAGTTCATATTTGTACAGAAAGGCATCCAAGAAAGATTGTTCACAACTCAAAATTACCTGAGCAAGAAGATAGACTTGGTCTTCAGTCAGGGGGAGGTGGGACGTCAGGATCCATGGCTTCTTGACACTGTTAAGGGACCGATATGAGAATGTGGTGACTTAAGGGACCTTTCACACGGGACAGAATTAGTATACGCGGACATTTCTGCATCACAATGACTTGAATTCCGTACACTTTAACCTCAAACGGCAAAACTAAATTCCCCAGGGGAAAAGCTTCTGCTACAGAATTAAGAGAGTCTTGCAGAATTGTTGTTGCAGATTTATAGCTTTCAGGAGATTCCACAATTAAAGTTTGTGTAAAAAGTGCAAAAAATTCCACAGGACATTCAGAACGTATTCCACAGTTAAAAATGAAACAAAATTCACACTAATTGACAAAATCCACATCTGCGCTGCATCCTGTGGCCAATTCCATCTCATGTGAAAGGTCCCGAAGGTGAAGGCCAGCAGAGACAGGCAGGAATCAGTGGTGGTGGGTGATTTTTGTATCCTATGTTCAATTAAACTAACAGAAACAAGGCAACATAATTTGAGTCAGAATAACCAGAATAGACCAACGAGCACAGAGTAAGGGCTCCTTCACACTGGCGATCGCAATTTTGCTGCAGGAAAATCATGTAGCAAAATCATGTCTTTGTTTTGCATAAAAGTTGCAAGTTTGTGTGATGCAATAAAAAAGAAGCTCCATAGGGAAACATAGGAGATAAAAATTGCAGAACACAGAAAAATAGGACATGTCGCGATTTTTTTCACTCCATATCGAACGAGTGAAAACATGGAAATGAAACCATTGAAAATCATTGGTTTCATAATTCTGCATTTTCACTCACTCTCGCATCATGCGATTTTATCCCAAATGTGAAGGCATCCTGAAGGGAATCCAGAAAATATATACAGAACAGATTCGTTACAGGTGGATGTGAGTTCAAAGCCAAGAGGGAGTTAATTGTAGGTTAGAGAGTGTGGTTAGCAGAGCTGAGCATGTTCTGCCAGAATAGCTGAGCAGTGCAAGTCTAAGGCCTAATGCCCACGGCAGTGACAGACTCCGCCAGCGGAGTATCGCAGCTGAGTCCATCACGGCGCCCCCCAAAGACCCCATACTCACCTCTCCAGATCCACTGTGCGCGTCCCAACCGGCGAGCCTGTGCGCATGTGCAGTACAGCGCGTGACGCGCCGGCAGTGCAGGATTATGCGTCCGGCAGTGGGCGAGGACGCGTAATTACACTATACTTCCGCTGTGCTACAGCGGAAGTATAGCGTGATGGCTGGCTTCCATTGACTACAATGGAAGTTGGCTGCGCGTATTCCTGCGGCAATTAGGGCATGCCGCGGTTTCTTTCACACTGCCGAATTCCGCGGTGTGAACATTGAGCTATAAGGTTCAATAGAATCTAGTAGCTGTTAGATAATGCCGCGGATTTCCGCCGCGTGAAGCGCAGCATAAAAAAGGTATATTTAAATATAGGTAAACGTGAGACCAAAAGGCAGATAGTTTGATGCAACCGGACATCTAAAGCATAAGGCCTCCTGCAGACGGCCGAGTCGGATCCCGCTGCAAGCATTCTCGGGGCGGGATGTGAGCCGTGCCCCTGCAGTGACCACTACGGCTCACCCTCTCCCGGCGTCTTCCCTCTCTGCTATTCCGGCTGCGGCCCAGTCGGCACATGCGCAGAGCAGAGCCGGCGTGTCACTAGTGACGTTTCTGTGCGGGCCTCTGCGAGAAATAGGACATGTCGTGATTTGTTTACTGCGTGAGATTTCACGCGGTCATATCGCGGCTGTCTGTATAGGATTGCATTATCTAATGCAATCCTATGGCAGCGTGCATGTGCGGAAATTCTGCTGAAAATCCCGCCGCGGTATTTCTGCATGTGTGCATCTGGCCTAAGGGAGACTTTTTACTTCCATCCACATGGCTTATATGCAAACGCTGCAGAATCCCCGCAGCAATTCTGCTGAGTGAAATTCCGCTGTGAGAAATTTTAATGCCCGTGTGAAGGTGGCCTAAAGTGAGTGCCACATGTGAAGGGTCTGCTTTTCTGTCCATGGACTGTGTCTCTTTATTACAGCTCATCCCGGTTCTACAGTGCAAGACATAGTACATCGATAGGGAAAGTGCTGTTCCTGGGTAAAAAAACCCTTCTTTTTATATCTCCAACCCCTTTTCTTTGTATGAAATTGTTTGTACCTGACAGATTAAAAGACTGCATGTTGCTTGAGACTACAACTCGAAGCTCACACAGAAATAGGACATGCTGCACACGGTCAAATCATGGCCATCTGCATAGGATTCTATTAGCTAATGCAATCCTATAGCAGCGGGCAAGAGTGGAAATTCTGCGTGAAATCTCGCCACGGAATTTCCGCCCGTGTGCAGGTCAAATAGAGACTCCAATTTGTTTCACTTTCATAGCTTTGTAAAGGTCTTGTTTACAAGTGTTCTTTCCATTAAGCAATCTCTGATGCTTACTACCATAGAAAAGTATGATTCAACATCTTGACAGTCCTCACTGGATTAGTCAGCTAGGTCAATTACATATTTATTCTTGGCTTTATCAAAAGTTTTAAGACCAGTGGTTTGAAGAAGTGAATATGTCTAAATCAGAGTTCAGAGTCCCAAGCAATTCATTGAGGTTACTAAACGTAGAAAGAGGAGGTGGTGTGCAACATTGTGCATGAGTGGCATGGTAACGTTGAAAATATTGGAAAAAAGAACATTTTGGGGCTTTGTATTTGTCAACAAACCCATAAGAGTTGCCATTCTTACCTTTAAAGGAAGACCAGAACAGTGTGCTGTGATTTAGGTCTCTTTCACACGAGTGTTATTTTAGCGCAGAACAAGCACATGAAAAAGTAGCGTCTGTTAGAACCAATCGTTAACTATACAAAAGTTCGGCTGAAGGAATTTTAGACCCGCAAAAATCTTTCATCTTAGGCCGCCTGCAGACGGCCGGGTCGGATCTGGCTGCTAGAATTCTCGCCGCGGGACCCGACCTGAGCGCCTGCAGAGAGCAGCGCGTACTCACCCGCGCCCCGCAGCTCCAGCTCTTTCATGTGCCGCCTGCCGGGCAGCCAGCACATGCGCAGAGCGGAGCCGGCAGGTGACGTTTCTGTGCGCGGCTCTGCGAGCCCCGCACAGAAATAGATCATGCTGCGGTTTGTTTGCCGTGCGAGATTTCGCGCGGACAAACCGCAGCCCTCTGCCTAGGATTGCGTTTGCTAACGCAATCCAATGGCAGCTTCCAAGGGCGGAAATTCCACCAGAAATCCCGCCGCGGAATTTCCGCCCGTCTGCAGGCGGCCTTAAAAAGATAGGACATATGTGGCTACAATACATTTGACTGAAAGATTATTGTTCAGAAAAATTGCTCAAACGAGCTAAACTGAACAATAATCATTCAGCTTAAATGCAGCCAGTGATCGAACAAGAATCCAGAGGTTCTCATTATTCATTCAGTTTCACCCAGCATAAAAATCAGTGCCGACTAGAGATGAGTGAGCACCAAAATGCTCGAGTGCTCGTTACTCGAGTCAAACTTTCAGTGATGCTCAAGAGTTTGTTTCGAGTAACGAACCCCATTGAAGTCAATGGGCGACTTGAGCATTTTTGTATATGACTGGTGCTCCGCTAAGGTTTTCATTTGTGAAAATCTTAGCAAATCACCAAAGTCATGTTAAAAATACAGAAATGGATAGGGCAGGCGAGGAGCAACATGCAGGGCTGCATTTCGGGCTCCGAGGTCTCACTATTAAGCCACAATAGTGGCAAGAGTGAGACACCCCCCCCCCCCGCACTGTCAGCATAAAGATCATTCTCCTCTGCCACAGCTGTAACAGCTGTGGCAGAGAAGAACGATGTTAGCCCATTAAATTCAATGGAGCCGGCAATACAGCCGGCTCCATTGAAAGCAATGGGCTGACGGCGAGCGCGGGATGAATTTTCGGGAAGGGCTTAAAAATATAAGCCCTTACCTGAAAATCATCCTAAAATGTGTAAAAATTAATAAAAAATGTATACTCACCTTTCCGCTGCAGCCGGAGTTCAGCCGCGTCTGGCCGGCAGTTCTCCTGAACTGCTTTCTGTAGTATTCAGCAGGTGGGGATTTAAAATCCCCACCTGCTGAATGAGCTGCCTCTGATTGGTCACAGCCTCACCAATCAGAGGCAGCTCTCACTCACCCATTCATGAATTCATGAATGGGTGAGTGAGTGCTGCCTCTGATTGGCTCAGTGCAGAGACCAATCAGGGGCAGCTCTCAGCTGAATGACATACTACTCACAGCAGTTTAAGAGAACTGCCGGCCGGCCGCGGCTGGACTCCGTCTGCTGGGACCAGGTGAGTATATATATTTTTTTTTGTTTTTACACATTTCTGGATGAATTTCAGGGAAGGGCTTATATTTTTAAGCCCTTCCCGAAAATTCATCCCGCGCTCGCAGGCAGCCCATTGCTTTCAATGGAGCCGGATGTATTGCCGGCTCCACTGAATTCAATGGTCAGTGCTCGTTTAATCGAGACGAGTACCGCGTGGTGCTCGTCTCAAGTAACAAGCATCTCGAGCACCCTAATACTCGAACGAGCATCAAGCTCGGACGAGTATGCTCGCTCATCTCTATTGCCGACTTGTTCACTTGTCGAGGCAATTTAATCACTAATCGTTCAGTGTTTCACTGAGGAATGTGAAACAGTGACTGACAAGTGAGCAACAACTGGACAATTCTCAATGAGAATCACGCGATCTATATATGCGGCCTGAGAGATTCTCAGCCCATGTAAAAGGGCCACTACTCCAGCAATAGGTTATTGTAGTAGCCCGAAGTACATATATCTGGCCCCTCCATAATTGTCCAGAACTGCTGTAAATGTAATGTCTGGATGCTCTGTGCAAATTGTTTTGTGACTAGTTATGTGTATTGCACAGCTGCAGCATGTAAAAGGTTAATGTCTGTGAATGTCTGGAATATACATAGTAACATAGTTCGTAAGGCTGAATGAAGACAATGTCCATCTAGTCCAGCCTGTCTAGCATCCTGTTTTGTTGATCCAGAGGAAGGCAAAAAACCCCAAGAGCAGAAGCCAATTAGCCCTTTTGGGGAAAAAATTCCTTCCCGACTCCCTAATGGCAATCAGACTGTTCCCTGGATCAACCCCTAATAGTTCCTACCTGCCTGTATACCCGGAATAACAAATAATCTTAGATTTATAGCCTACTAGCTGATATACCCGGCTTCGCCCGAGTTAATTTGGTACTGGTGTTTATCTGGTATTCACACGGAAAATCTTATGAAGTCGTGGTTACTTTAGAGATACTGAAGAAAAACATATGTTGACCATTTTGCATAGTTCTCTGCGTTACCCAGGAAACACCATGTGGAGGTAACCATGCGACGTTTCCTTTATATAAAATGACATCGGGAAGTGAGAGAATTAGATTCCATACCTAAAATTTGGACGCTAATTCTTTTGCAATTAAAATTGAATGATCGAGTTGGGACCCATTAACTTTTACTATTTATGACATAATCAATGCTCATGCCAAATTTCCTGTTTCTATGACACCGGAAGTGAGAAAATTACATTCCGCACGTAAAATTTGGACGCTAATTCTTTTGCGCATAGAATTGAATAATCGAGTTGGGACCCATTAGCTTTTCTTATTTATGACATAATCAATGCTCGTGCCAAATTTCCCGTTTCTATGACACCAGAAAGTGAGAAAATTACATTCCGCACGTAAAATTTGGACGCTAATTCTTTTGCGCATAGAATTGAATAATCGAGTTGGGACCCATTAGCTTTTCCTATTTATGACATAATCAATGCTCGTGCCAAATTTCCCGTTTCTATGACACCGGAAAGTGTGAAAATTACATTCCGCACGTAAAATTTGGACGCTAATTGTTTTGCGCATAGAATTGAATAATCGAGTCGGGACCCATTAGCTTTTCCTATTTATGACATAATCAATGCTCGTGCCAAATTTCCCATTTCTATGACACCAGAAAGTGAGAAAATTACATTCCGTACGTAAAATTTCGACGCCAATTCTTTTGTGCTATAATTGAATAATCGAGTCGGGACCCACTAGCTTTTCCTATTTATGACATAATCAATGCTCGTGCCAAATTTTCCGTTTCTATGACACCGGAAAGTGAGAAAATTACATTCTGCACGTAAAATTTCGACGCTAATTCTTTTGCGCATAGAAATAAATAATCGAGTTGGGACCCATTAGCTTTTCCTATTTATGACATAATCAATGCTCGTGCCAAATTTCCCGTTTCTATGACACCGGAAAGTGAGAAAATTACATTCCGCACGTAAAATTTTGACGCCAATTCTTTTGCGCTAGAATTGAATAATCGAGTCAGGACCCATTAGCTTTTCCTATTTATGACATAATCAATGCTCGTGCCAAATTTCACGTTTCTATGACACTGGAAAGTGAGAAAATTACATTCCGTACGTAAAATTTGGATGCTAATTCTTTTGCGCATAGAATTGAATAATCGAGTTGGGGCCTATTAACTTTTCCTATTTATGACATAATCAATGCTCGTGCCAAATTTCCCGTTTCTGTGACATTGGAAAGTGAGAAAATTACATTCCGCACGTAAAATTTGGACGCTAATTCTTTTGCGCATAGAATTAAATAATCGAGTTGGGACCCATTAGCTTTTCCTATTTATGACATAATCAATGCTCGTGCCAAATTTCACGTTTCTATGACACTGGAAAGTGAGAAAATTACATTCTGTACGTAAAATTTGGATGCTAATTCTTTTGCGCATAGAATTGAATAATCGAGTTGGGGCCTATTAACTTTTCCTATTTATGACATAATCAATGCTCGTGCCAAATTTCCTGTTTCTATGACATTGGAAAGTGAGAAAATTACATTCCGCACGTAAAATTTGGACGCTAATTCTTTTGTGCATAGAATTAAATAATCGAGTTGGGACCCATTAGCTTTTCCTATTTATGACATAATCAATGCTCCTGCCAAATTTCACGCTTCTATGATACCGGAAAGTGAGAAAATAACATTCCGTACGTAAAATTTGGACACTAATTCTTTTGCGCATAGAATTGAATAATGGAGTTGGGACCCATTAGCTTTTCCTATTTATGACATAATCAATGCTCCTGCCAAATTCCGAGTTCCTATGACACCGGGAAGTGAGAGAATTAGATTCCATACGTAAAATTTGGACGCTAATTCTTTTGCGCATAGAATTGAATAATCGAGTTGGGACCCATTTACTTTTCCTTTTTATGACATAATCAATGCTCATGCCAAATTTTAAGTTTCTATGACATTGGGAAGTGAGAAATTTAGATTACGTACATAAAATTTCAACGCTAATTCTTTTGCGCTAGAATTGAATAATCGAGTTGGGACCCAATTACTTTTCCTATTTTGGAGATAATCTATGCTTGTGCCAAAATTCATGTTTCTACGACATCGGGAAGTTGGAGAACTTTTGGCGAGTCAGTCAGTCAGTGAGTGAGTGAGTGAGTGAGTCAGTGAGGGCTTTCAGCTTTATATATATAGATAATATCCTTCTTCTCCAGAAAGACATCAAGTCCCCTTTTAAACTCCTCTAAGGATTTTGCCATCACTACGTCCTCAGGCAGAGAGTTCCACAGTCTAGCTGCTCTAACAGTAAAGAATCCCTTTCTATGTTGGTGATGAAACCTGCTTTCCTCTAAACGTAGCTGATGCCCTCTTGTTACCGTTGCAGTCCTGGGTATAAACAGATCCTGGGAGAGATCCATGTGTTGTCCCCTCATGTACTTATACATAGTTATTTGGTCGCCTCTTAACCATCTTTTTTCTAGAGTAAATAATCCCAATTTGGATAGCCTCTCTGGGTATTTCAGTCCAGTTATTCCATGTATTAGTTTAGTTGCCCTGGAAAATGTAACAATTTGTGATGTTATGTGAGCATGCAAGATATATTTGAGTGCAAGCTGCAAGTAAAGAGAGTTCCATTTTAGTCAGTAAGAGAGTGAGTGCCAGCCACATGAGGTAACCTTCAACCCTCAAAAATGGAAGCAGAGGAGCGGTACCCTGGAAGTCTATGCCCAGGACCCCTACCCTGAAGAGAGAGAAAGTGAATGTGGAAAAGAGAAGAAGCGAGTGAGTACATTGCGTAGTGTCTAGAAACTTCCCAAAAGTGTGTGTTCAGTGGAGTGTTCTTGTCCTCCTCTGGAGTGTGTGTCCAGGAGCAAAGCCATACAGATAAAGTTCCAGTTGTTGACCGTTCCCAGCAACTGAGTTATCAAGTTAACCATTTGTGGACTTTTTTTTCCCATCGGACATCCCGCAAAGTAAGAAACTGTGGCGTCACCCGTGACATAATTCTTCAAATCCACTACATCATTTATTCGGGTAACCACTGCACTGGCGTTGCCTGGATTGGCCTGTCGTTGCCTTGGCCAAGAGTCACATGCGTTCCTCAGGGGAGGAGTTGGTAGTGCCACCCTGACAAACCTAACAGCTACCCCGCCATCTCCTCAGTGGTGTGCCTTGTGCCTCGGTCGCTGCATGATGGCTTAAAAAAGGGCTAAAGCCCCTCACACACAGCGTCAGTAAAATGCTGTGATTTTGATCACGGCGTTGTATTGTGATCTTTATCGGCATTTTCAAAAGCGGGTTACTGTGTTCGACAGCGTTTTTAACACACCTCTTCATTCTGATGGGTGAGGAGGTGCATTAAAAAGCACGAAAAGGCTCCAAAATAAAGCAGACAGCACTTAAGAATTGCGGCAATCGAGTGTAGGTCTGCAAGGCCACGTTGAAACTTATGGGAGCGTTGTACCTCCATTAGTGCAATGTTTAAAACGCTGTAGCAATCACAGTAAAAAGCGAATGTGGGAGAGTGGCCTCAGAACTAAACATTAATGTTTATGTAAATGTATATGGAAAGGTATAGAATTCTTGTTTCCTACATCACTTTCCCTTCAGCCATGTTCTTATATACAGCCAGATCTCAAAATTAATTCAGCCTCCATACTGGACTTGCTAAATTAGTTTACTCCCCAGACCAGGCCCTCTAAACTAATGAGACCTAAGGCGGAAAAAATATCCAGACTTAAGGAACAAAAAGTTGTTAATGACCTAAAAGTCAAGTAAGCCTATATATGTATTTTCTTTAGCTTGACTCCTATGCCCCTTTTACACAAGCCGATTCTCGTATGAATGAGCAAGTGATATCACTTGTTCACAATCGTTTGCGCAGCCCATTTAGACAGGCAGATCATTGTTGAGAATTGTTCAGTTCTCGTTCAGTGCTTCTAAGTGAAACACTGAGCAGTAAGTGTTTAAATGTAATGAGAATTGAACAAGCCAACGATTTCTATGCAGTCTGAAACTGGACAATGAACAAAAAGTGTACTATGGCTCACACTTAGATTTAACAGTTATTGATTGTTATAACGATTTTCCACAGTTAATCGGTATGTGTAAATGGGCCTTTAACGAGATGTGATATCTCGGTGTGCCATGCTATTAGGGTAGTTTATTTACACTTTGACTTGCTTTGCAATAGGGTTTATTGGGTAAAGATATGAGAACAATAGCTTTTTAATGAGTGAAGATAAGATAAATTTCTGCGCTGACAATCAAGACGAAATGTGCTGCATCTATACTCCTCAAGGGCTCTTTCCTATGAGTGCATGCATTTTTACGTGTACCTGCCGGCGTTGTAAAAACGTGTGAACATTAGATTTGTGCGCCCATTCAGACGGCACGGGCCAAGCGCATATACACCGAGGCCGCAATGCCGTTGCCTCCCCTTCCCTCCCCCTCGCCGGGTCACCTCCTCGCTCCTTCTCTCTGTCTGTTTGTAATGGGAGTGGTTGTGGTGGGGTGGAGCTAAGCACCTACCCCTTGTTGGCACAAGCAATGGTAAAGGCGTGGCTTAGTCCTACCCCCGCCCCGCCCCTTCCATTGCAAACAGCCGGAGGGGAGGAGAGAGAAGAAGAGAAGCTGCTAAACTCCCTCCCACCTCCCTTCTCTGGCCGCTGTCATTGTCTCCCATAGGAGCCTATGCAGCAGCTAATGTATTCCAGCCCGAAAGATAGTTCCAGGACTATCTTTGCTGCCCGGCGCTATATTTTCCGTCTGGGCGTTTTTACGTCGTGGGAATATGCCTGTGTGATTTGATGCACTGGAATCCAATGCATCAGATTGTAGAGTATATCGTCCGACCATGAAAACGGTGGCCGATATACGCTTATGTGAATAATCCCTAAGGGCACTTTCACGTGACAGTTTTTATGTTCAGTTTTTTGTAAACAAAAACCTGGAGTGGACAGAAAGTGTAATGGAAAGATTTGCATGTCTTCTGTATTTTGGACCCACTTCTGATTTTGGGTCACAAAAAGCTGAACATAAAAACTGCCATGTGAAAGCACCCTTAAAAGGTTAAATCAGACCTCAAAAGCCTATTCAAAACCAGTGTTTCTCAATTACAGTCTTCTAATACCCCCAACCCCTCATGGTTTCAGGTGATGCAGTTATTGCCAATGACTCAAAGTGCCACAGGTGTTCTCTCTATAGAAAATCCCCAAATCATGACCTGTTAGCAGTACTTGATGACTGGAGTTGAGAAAAGAGCTCTATGGTACATATACCCACTTTTCAAAAATAACTATATGTATTCAAAACTCAATATAACCACCCAAGAGCAAGGTTTTCAATACATCTGTTATATTATTCCATCTCATAATCCTTGTAGAGTATTGTGATCTGGCTGATCTTGGAAGCAAGTGTGATAATATACCATGAAGTTTGTGGACCTCTCCCTTCTTTTGCTTTCAATCACATATATATTGAGTATTTCTGTATTTTGAAAGTAAAGGGGTTTTCTAGGGAAATACTATTGATGACTTATCTGGATCAATAGTTGATTGGCTGGAGTCTGTCTCCTGGGACCCCAACTGATCAGCTGAGTCAACGCATGCTGTCAGCGCCGCAATAACACACAGGTTGAAGCCGTGCCTGCAGTTACAAGTGCGGCCACTGTATGGAGGTCGGCGCGGAGGCTTCTGCTCTGACCTCTGTATTTGGAGCGGAAATCTCATTGATTTCAATTGGAGCTGTGCCTGCAGTTACAAGCACTGGCCACTGTACGGATGTCGGTGCGGAGGCTTCCACTTCATCCCCTGTGTTATTGCGGTGCTGACAGCATGCGCCCGTTCAACTGATCGGTTGTGGTCCCGAGCTACGGACCCTGGCCGATCAATAGTATTTCCCTGGAAAAGCCCTTTAATATCTAAAGCCATTTTTGAAAAGCAAGAATATGTTTTCTGCATGCCTTTTTTGCGTGAATGGATTCCTACATCCATTTACAAAAAAAATACACACAGCTGTCATGTTTGTACTGGACGTCACATGCACAATGGCCAGGACGACCACGAGGCTGTGCCCACACAGCGAGCAAACTGCGGCTTAGAGTGCAGAAATATCTGATTGCAAAACCAAAGGAAGGGATAACCTCACATTTACTTCTAGGAAGGAAGCACCCTGCCTAAAAACAAGGTTATCGCCTTGAAAAAGCCAGCCCAACGTCACATGCCTTGACCGCTAACTTCTTACACCTAGCAGGAAGAAAACAAACAGATAACTCCAGTTTGCATTTGCGCAGACATAAACAAAGAAAACTACTTTGCTTATAGCAGCAGAGCCCCAGCAGGCACAACCTCACTCCACCAGAGCTGAGACAATAATCAGCAACACCTAAATCCAGCAGCTGACTTAAATAACGACCAATGCGATGTCATTGGTCAGACAAGACTCCACAAACATCAGGGCAACACGCACATACAAATTAGTGATAGGGGGAATACAAATGGAAAACAGACCGGGAGATACAAAAATTAGGGACAAGCCCCAGAAATATAAACCTTAAATAGTTGGATTAATGGGAACTACGTCGGCAGTCCATTTACGCAACATGGTCGCTGCACCACGATCCCGTCGTGGTCCGCGGACTGAGACAGTGACAAACATATCCTTCCTATGAAATTGTTTGAAGGACCTTGTTAAAGCAGTACACGGTTGTACATTGATTGTGCCTTTGAATTTCGAATTTTAAAACACTGTTTTAGACCATACATTTTTTTGTAAATACTTTCTTTATTGAGCATAAAAACAATGTCATACAATTATTTAAAGTCCCTATAATAAAGAGTATCACAGTGTCAAAATGGCATATACATTTTCATGGAAATTCCTTTATTTGTTTAACTTTATTCAATATCTAGTAAGAAGATAGGGAAGGGTAGGGAAGGTGGTGGGGGGGGGGGGGTTAGAAGAAAGAATGGGAAAGGGGGATTAGGATTTCAGGCTAGATTTCATTTTAAAGAAAGGATGATTTACCCAGGCACGCAACTATGCCACGAGTGATCTCTACCATAAGAAGCGTAGGGGTAAGTCCCAACAACAATGGGAAATACTCAGTTTGAGCCTATTGGTTAACATTAGAGATGAGCGAGCACCAAAATGTTCGGGTGTTCGTTATTCGAAACGAACTTCCCGCGATGTTCGAGGGTTCGTTTCGAATAACGAACCCCATTGAAGTCAATGGGCGACCAGAGCATTTTTGTATTTCGCCGATGCTCGCTAAGGTTTTCATGTGTGAAAATCTGGGCAATTCAAGAAAGTGATGGGAATGACACAGAAACGGATAGGGCAGGCGAGGGGCTACATGTTGGGCTGCATCTCAAGTTCACAGGTCCCACTATTAAGCCACAATACCGGCAAGAGCGGGCCCCCCCCCCCCCCTCCCAACAACTTTTACTTCTGAAAAGCCCTCATTAGCATGGCATACCTTTGCTAAGCACCACACTAGCTACAACAAAGCACAATCACTGCCTGGATGACACTCCACTGCCACTTCTCCTGGGTTACATGCTGCCCAACCGCCCCCCCTCCCCCCCACAGCGCACACCAAAGTGTCCCTGCGCAGCCTTCAGCTGCCCTCATGCCACGCCACACTCATGTCTATTTAGAAGTGCGTCTGCCATGAGGAGGAACCGCAGGCACACACTGCAGAGGGTTGGCACGGCTAGGCAGCGACCCTCTTTAAAAGGGGCGGGGCGATAGCCCACAATGCTGTACAGAAGCAATGAGAAATATAATCCTGTGCCACCGCCATCAGGAGCTGCACACGTGGGCATAGCAATGGGGAACCTATGTGCCACACACTATTCATTCTGTCAAGGTGTCTGCATGCCCCAGTCAGACTGGTGATATGTACCTTAACAGTAACCGCATTGGTGGTAATGTGGTGGTGACTGCGGACCTACTAGCACGGTTGTATTTTGTTGGTTTTCGGAATGCGGCCAGGATTAAGTGGGCCGTGGCGGGGGGATGGTGTGGGGGCTCTCTTGTTGTGTCGGTAAAGGTGAAATTCTTGGACTGCCACCAGACGAACCAATGCAAAGGCATTTGCCAAGAATATTTTCCCTGTTGGAGGAGGAGGGGGAAGTTTTTGAGGCACTACGTGTCCTCTCCACGTGTCCGTGGTTATATGCACCTTAACAGTAACCGCGTTGGTGGTAATGTGGTGGTGACTGCGGACCTAGTAGCACGGTTGTATTTTGTTGGTTTTCGGAATGCGGCCAGGATTAAGTGGGCCGTGGCGGGGGGATGGTGTGGGGGCTCTCTTGTTGTGTCGGTAAAGGTGAAATTCTTGGACTGCCACCAGACGAACCAATGCAAAGGCATTTGCCAAGAATGTTTTCCCTGTTGGAGGAGGAGGGGGATGTTTTTGAGGCACTACGTGTCCTCTCCACGTGTCCGTGGTTATATGCACCTTAACAGTAACCGCGTTGGTGGTAATGTGGTGGTGACTGCGGACCTAGTAGCACGGTTGTATTTTGTTGGTTTTCGGAATGCGGCCAGGATTAAGTGGGCCGTGGCGGGGGGATGGTGTGGGGGCTCTCTTGTTGTGTCGGTAAAGGTGAAATTCTTGGACTGCCACCAGACGAACCAATGCAAAGGCATTTGCCAAGAATGTTTTCCCTGTTGGAGGAGGAGGGGGATGTTTTTGAGGCACTACGTGTGCCATCATGTCTTTGGGAAGCCTCTGTTTCCACACCCCAGAGACATACCATTAGCAGCGGTATAGGCAGAGCCCAGAATTCGTAACATTTCAGCCGTAGCATTAGGACAGGCCCCACTAACATATCACTAGCAGCATTATAGGAGGAGCGCAGTCTTCGTTCCATGTCAGCAATAGTAGCACTCAAGACAGGCCCCAGTAACAATTCCGAAGCAGCAGTATAGCGGGAGCGCAGTCTTCGTTCCATGTCAGCAATAGTAGCACTCAAGACAGGCCCCAGTAACAATTCCGAAGCAGCAGTATAGCGGGAGCGCAGTCTTCGTTCCATGTCAGCAATAGTAGCACTCAAGACAGGCCCCAGTAACAATTCCGAAGCAGCAGTATAGCGGGAGCGCAGTCTTCGTTCCATGTCAGCAATAGTACCACTCAAGACAGGCCCCAGTAACAATTCCGAAGCAGCAGTATAGCGGGAGCGCAGTCTTCGTTCCATGTCAGCAATAGTAGCACTCAAGACAGGCCCCAGTAACAATTCCGAAGCAGCAGTATAGCGGGAGCGCAGTCTTCGTTCCATGTCAGCAATAGTAGCACTCAAGACAGGCCCCAGTAACAATTCCGAAGCAGCAGTATAGCGGGAGCGCAGTCTTAGTTCCATTTCAGTAGCCTTAGTATAGCCAAGGCCCAAGTTACATTTATGTAGCTAAAGTGTAGGCCAACCCCACACACCTTTCTGTACCATGAGTGCAGGCGAAGAACATACAAATTGCTATGATTACACTGTAGGTGAGGGCCCCAAAAATTTGGTGTACCAACAGTACTAATGTACCTCAGTAAAAATTGGCCATGCCTAACCAAGATGGCAGGTGAATCGCTTTGGTTAATATGGCTTAAGTGGTAACTAGGCCTGGAGGCAGCCCAGTGTAACGAAAAATTGGTTCAAGTTAAAGTTCCAACGCTTTTAAGCGCATTGAAACTTATAAAAATTGTTCAGAAAAATTATATGAGTGAGCCTTGTGGCCCTAGGAAAAATTGCCCGTTCAGCGTGATTATGTGAGGTTTCAGGAGGAGGAGCAGGAGGAGGAGGAGGAATATGAGACACAGATTGATGAAGCAGAAATGTCCCCGTTTTGGATGGTGAGAGAGAACGTAGCTTCCATCCGCGGGTGCAGCCTACGTATTGCTTACGTATCGCTGCTGTCTGCTGGTGGAGAACAGAAGTCTGGGGAAATCCAGCCTTTGTTCATCTTGATGAGTGTTAGCCTGTCGGCACTGTCGGTTGACAAGCGGCTACGCTTATCTGTGATGATTCCCCCAGCCGCACTAAACACCCTCTCCGACAAGACGCTAGCCGCAGGACAAGCAAGCACCTCCAGGGCATACAGCGCTAGTTCAGGCCACGTGTTCAGCTTCGACACCCAGTAGTTGTAGGTGGCAGAGGCGTCAGGGAGGACGGTCGTGCGATCGGCTACGTACTCCCTCACCATCCTTTTACAGTGCTCCCGCCGACTCAGCCTTGACTGGGGAGCGGTGACACAGTCTTGGTGGGGAGCCATAAAGCTGTCCAGGCCCTTAAAGACTGTTGCACTGCCTGGGATGTACATGCTGCTCGATCTACGCACCTCCCCTGCTACCTTGCCCTCGGTACTGCGCCTTCTGCCACTAGCGCTGTCGGCTGGGAATTTTACCATCAGCTTGTCCGCAAGGGTCCTGTGGTATAGCAACACTCTCGAACCCCTTTCCTCTTCGGGAATGAGAGTGGGCAGGTTCTCCTTATAGCGTGGGTCGAGCAGTGTGTACACCCAGTAATCCGTCGTGGCCAGAATGCGTGCAACGCGAGGGTCACGAGAAAGGCATCCTAACATGAAGTCAGCCATGTGTGCCAGGGTACCTGTACGCAACACATGGCTGTCTTCACTAGGAAGATCACTTTCAGGATCCTCCTCCTCCTCCTCCTCCTCCTCCTCAGGCCATACACGCTGAAAGGATGACAGGCAATCAGCCGGTGTACCGTCAGCAGCGAGCCAAGCTGTCTCTTCCCCCTCCTCCTCATCCTCCTCATGCTCCTCCTCCTCCTCCTGTATGCGCTGAGAAATAGACAGGAGGGTGCCCTGACTATCCAGCGGCATACTGTCTTCCCCCGCCCCCGTTTCCGAGCGCAAAGCAGCTGCCTTTATGGTTTGCAGGGAATTTCTCAAGATGCATAGCAGAGGAATGGTGACGCTAATGATTGTAGCATCGCCGCTCACCACCTGGGTAGACTCCTCAAAATTACCAAGGACATGGCAGATGTCTGCCAACAAGGCCCACTCTTCTGAAAGGAATTGAGGAGGCTGACTCCCACTGCGCCGCCCATGTTGGAGTTGGTATTCGACTATAGCTCTACGCTGTTCATAGAGCCTGGCCAACATGTGGAGCGTAGAGTTCCACCGTGTGGGCACGTCGCACAGCAGTCGGTGCACTGGCAGCTTAAAGTGATGTTGCAGGGTGCGCAGGGTGGCAGCTTCCGTGTGGGACTTGCGGAAATGTGCGCAGAGCCGGCGCGCCTTTACGAGCAGGTCTGACAAGCGTGGGTAGCTTTTCAGAAAGCGCTGAACCACCAAATTAAAGACGTGGGCCAGGCATGGCACGTGCGTGAGGCTGCCGAGCTGCAGAGCCGCCACCAGGTTACGGCCGTTGTCACACACGACCATGCCCGGTTGGAGGCTCAGCGGCGCAAGCCAGCGGTCGGTCTGCTGTGTCAGACCCTGCAGCAGTTCGTGAGCCGTGTGCCTCTTATCGCCTAAGCTGAGTAGTTTCAGCACGGCCTGCTGACGCTTGCCCACCGCTGTGCTGCCACACCGCGCGACACCGACTGCTGGCGACATGCTGCTGCTAACACATCTTGATTGCGAGACAGAGGAGGAGGAGGAGGAGGAGGAGGAGGAGGGTGCTTTAGGGGAGGAAGCATACACGTCCGCAGATACCACCACCGAGCTGGGGCCCGCAATTCTGGGGGTGGGTAGGACGTGAGCGCTCCCAGGCTCTGACTCTGTCCCAGCCTCCACTAAATTCACCCAATGTGCCGTCAGGGAGATGTAGTGGCCCTGCCCGCCTGTGCTTGTCCACGTGTCCGTTGTTAAGTGGACCGTGGAAGTAACCGCGTTGGTGAGGGCGCGTACAATGTTGCGGGAGACGTGGTCGTGCAGGGCTGGGACGGCACATCGGGAAAAGTAGTGGCGACTGGGAACTGAGTAGCGCGGGGCCGCCGCCTCCATGATACTTTTGAAGGACTCCGTTTCCACAACCCTATACGGCAGCATCTCAAGGCTGATGAATTTTGCTATGCGGACGGTTAACGTTTGAGCGTGCGGGTGCGTGGCGGCGTACTTGCGCTTGCGCTCCAACAGTTGCGCAAGCGACGGCTGGACGGTGCGCTGAACTACACTGCTGGATGGGGCCGAGGACAGCGGAGATGAGGGTGTGGGTGCAGGCCATGAGGCGGTAGTGCCTGTGTCCTGAGAGGGGGGTTGCATCTCAGTGGCAGGTTGGGGCACAGGGGGAGAGGCAGGGGTGCAAACCGGAGGCGCTGAACGGCCTTCGTCCCACCTTGTGGGGTGCTTGGCCATCATATGTCTGCGCATGGTGGTGGTGGTGAGGCTGTTGGTGTTGGCTCCCCGGCTGAGCTTTGCGCGACAAAGGTTGCACACCACTGTTCGTCGGTCGTCAGGCGTCTCTGTGAAAAACTGCCAGAACTTAGAGCACCTCGGCCTCTGCAGGGTGGCATGGCGCGAGGGGGCGCTTTGGGAAACAGTTGGTGGATTTCACAGGCAGGAAATAAATTGGCGCAAGACTGCAGCCAAATATAATTTTTTCCCTTTTTTGAAAACGAAAGGCCCCACTGCCTCTAGTGAATGAATAATCTAAGTTTAATAACTGTGCTGTGTCCCTGCTAATGTGTCACAGAACGTGAGGGTAGCAGAGTTATTAACTCTGGCAGAGCAGGTATTTTTTTTCCCAATTAAGGAAAGCAAATGGCGAAGCCAGGAGTAAAACGTAGCTGGGTGCGTCTGATTTTTAAACGTTGCACACGCAGCCGACACGTGTCCACCGCCCTTAGGACGGACAGAGGCAGGACAAATACAATTATTTTCAGTTTTTTTCCACCAAAAGGCAGCACTGCGTATATTCAATGAACATGAGAAGTTTAATAACTGTGCTGTGGCCCTGCTAATGTGGCACAGAACGTGAGGGTAGCAGAGTTATTAACTCTGGCAGAGCAGGTATTTTTTTTCCCAATTAAGGAAAGCAAATGGCAAAGCCAGGAGTAAAACGTAGCTGGGTGCGTCTGATTTTTAAACGTTGCACACGCAGCCGACACGTGTCCACCGCCCTTAGGACGGACAGAGGCAGGACAAATACAATTATTTTCAGTTTTTTTCCACCAAAAGGCAGCACTGCGTATATTCAATGAACATGAGAAGTTTAATAACTGTGCTGTGGCCCTGCTAATGTGGCACAGAACGTGAGGGTAGCAGAGTTATTAACTCTGGCAGAGCAGGTATTTTTTTTCCCAATTAAGGAAAGCAAATGGCAAAGCCAGGAGTAAAACGTAGCTGGGTGCGTCTGATTTTTAAACGTTGCACACGCAGCCGACACGTGTCCACCGCCCTTAGGACGGACAGAGGCAGGACAAATACAATTATTTTCAGTTTTTTTCCACCAAAAGGCAGCACTGCGTATATTCAATGAATAATAACTGTGTTGTGGCCCTGCCTACACAATTCTTTCCCTGCAGTATCAATGGAGGGTGCAATGCTCTGCAGAGGCGATTTTGAGAAGAAAAAAAAAATGCAGCACAGCTAACAGCAGCCAGCACAGTACTGCACACGGTTAAATATGGCCCTAGAAAGGACCGTTGAGGTTCTTGAAGGCTACACTCACTCCTAACACTCTCCCTGCCTATGCAGCACTTCTGTCCCTAATGCCGGGTGCAACGCTCTGCAGAGGCGATTTTGAGAAAAAAAATAATTGCCACTGCTAACAGCAGCCAACACACAGCTATCAGTGGCCCTAATAAGGACCTTTGGGGGGTCTTGAAGCCTACACTAACTACCAATTCTTTCCCTACAGCAGCTCCGGTACAAACAGCACTGTCCCTCATCTAACTCACACGGCATCTGAGGTGAGCCGCGGGAGGGGCCGACTTTTATATTCGGCGGACACCTGATCACCCCAGCCACTCACAGCAGGGGGGTGGTATAGGGCTGGAACAACACAGGGGGAAGTTGTAATGCCTTCCCTGTCTTTCAATTGGCCAGAAAAGCGCGCTAACATCTCAGGGAAGGAAGTGAAAGTAACCCGAACACCGCATGGTACTCGTCACGAGTAACGAGCATCTCAAACACCCTAATATTCGCACGAATATCAAGCTCGGACGAACACGTTCGCTCATCTCTAGTTAACATCTGTGAGTCGAGAACAAATCTGCCACACGAATCTGACTTTCTCATGTGTTCTGGAGGCTCAGCTTGATAATTCTTCAAATCTATGGCTTTCATTCACCTTGGCTATTTATTGGGTTGCAGTGTGCATATATGACCTTTTAAGGTCACACTTTAACAATCAGTGATATAATACAGTGTTTCCTGTCCTCAAGCCCTACAAACAACTCATGATTTGAGGATCTCCTATAGTGAGAACACGTGTAGCAATTTGTCTGGCATTGACAATACTGAGGACATTCTAAAAAATATGAGTACTGATACAGCCAATTTGCTCTGAGATTTACTATATAGCATAACCTGCAGGGAAATCCCCTATGTCAGTGAGAGCCTGGCAGGAAAGGGTTACAGATACAGTACACACCCAGATAGGCCTCCCCAGTGGGTGGACAGATACTATGGGAGTGCTCAGGTGCTGTGCCTACGTAGTAAGCCAGGAAGCCCGGCCAGCACTACTGTATAGACTGCATGTATACAAGGTGATTGTAATGGAACCATGCCTGGCAGTCTCAAGGGGACCTTTCTGGTTGTCATTGGCATAGTTGGCTGTGTTGTAGGTAAGTTACTTATAAATTGTAGTCAGATGTAATATGTGAATTTTTACTAAAGCAACAGCATGACACAACATGATAAACAATCATGTTATATGTGGCTACACAATGTTATAACATGAAAAGTTGTCTTTCATAACAAACTTCGCTCTGCTACACTTACTAATCGGGAGCAAGGGTCACTGTAGGGTGGGAGTGCTGTTTGATTAACGTTAAAATACACGTAGATCTTCAGTATACACTGTGGATCTCTGCTACAGATGCTTGCTGATCGCTGTTGATTTGCTGGGTGGCACCTCTATGTGTCTGTTGATACAATTACAATTCCAGGTGGTGCCCGGCAATCAGAAGAGATCCATGGCATGTATTGCACCCTTAGGCTTCCTACAGGGCTGGGTGCGATATCGGGCAATGAACATGCGATGTTCTCGCGGATGGGAGGCGATTTTCAGGCAAAAACTACTTGCATTATGAAATTCTAATCCTCTTCCGTGCGAGAGGATTGGAAGTGTTTGAAAATTGATTTCAATGGGAAGCATCACATCGCATGCAGGAGCCATGTCATGGATTCCCATTGAGGTGATGTGTTCCGAGAATACGAAAAAATAGAGTAAGCCACGATTTCCCCCTCGCTCGTGTATTTGACTTCATTCAAAAGTATGGGTTTCATATTTGCGCATCTCGTAACACACAAATCTCAGACGAGTTTCTCAACGGTGTGAAAGCAGCCTTAGGGCCCATTTACACGTCCGTAGACATTTTACGTGCGCCCATCAGCGCTGTAAAAATGCCTGAACGGCAAAGGCCCTGGCACACATATACGCCGAGGTTGCAATGCCATTGGGCCTGGAGAGACATTCACCCTTCTCTCCCTCTCGCTGGCTCACCTCCTCCCTCCTCCCCTCCGGCCGTTTTCAATGGGGGGGAGGGCGGAGTGGGTGAAGCTTAACTCTGCCCCCATCCCGCCCCCTCACATTGCAAGGGGTGGAGAAGAGAAGGGGGAGGGAATGAAACAGTCACGCTGCTAAACTCCCTTCTCCGGCAGCTAACATAGGCTCCCATGAGAATCTATGCAGCAGCTGCCGCCGCCACCGATTTACGTACGCCCCTGTGCACTGATGCATTCTAAGACAATGCATCAGAGGGGCAGCGTATATTGGCCAGGCGTGAAAACCTGGCCAATATACATTCGTGTGAGTAAGCCCTTCGGCCAGCTTCACATAGTCGTTAAAATCGCGCAAGATTTGTGTGTTTTGAAATGCACAAATATTAACCTCATTTTTTTTAATGTGTTCATACACATGAGCGATATTCTCCTGCATAGCTCTGCGATGCTATACGGGAAACAAATAGGGGCATGTTCTATCTGGCGGCGTGATCTCGCATCGCAGCTCCATTATATTCATGGCCCCCTATCGCGCTCGCACGTGTGAACTTAGCATTAGGGTATATGCACAGAAATCGGCACAAAATTGAATGGAAATAGAACACATTGATTTCAACATAAATATTCACATGGGCTTTAATTCGGACTAATTCTAAGAGTAAAAAAAAAAAAATCACATGTCCAGTTTTGGTGTCATTTTCATAAGAAAATCTTTCATTCCAGTTAATAGAGGTATTAAAAGAACACAACAAAAACTGATTGCACTTGCATGATGTGTGCGCAAATATGCCCATGTGAAGCTGGCCTGAGTCTGAGTTGGACATAACTTACATGGATTAATTCACACATGCAATTTTTCATTTTTTTTTTTGCTTCAGGCTAACTACACATGAGAAACTCGGTCCGAGTTACCCACGAATGCGAGGTGATTTTTCAGGCAAAATCGCCTCACATCCCTTCTGTTAAAGGCCAATCCTCTTGTGCAAGGTTCTCGCGCAATAGCGATCGGAACTGTTTGCCATTGATTTTAATGGGAAACCTTGCATTGCACTCACATGCACATCGCACGACATGCAAGAGCCATACAATGTATTTAATGTCCCATTGAAATCAATGTGGGATGTGTGCCAAGGAGTACGAAGAGATAGAACATGTCATGATTTTTTTAACTTGCCATATCGCAGTGACAGAAAACATTGTTCAAAAGAATGGAGTTCATATTCGTGCAAGTTTTGTGAGTCTTACAACGCACAAAACTCACGCAAGATCCTCGGACATGTGAGACCAACCTCACTCAGTCTGTTTTTGAAAAATCATTGCATGGCTTATTTTTGTGCTATTTTTTTTTTTTTTTTTTTCAATGTGCGACATTTGAATTGTATTACTTACCAAGGCCACAATAAAACTTAAGGCCCATTTACATACAACGATTATCGCTCAAAATTCATTGAAACGGTGGCATAGGAGCGATAATCATTGCATGTAATGCGGCCATCGTTCACTTTTCATCTGATCAATGATTTTACGTCTTTTTCAGCGAGGCAAGAGATTACATTGTATTCTGCCAACAGCCCGTGCGAGAACAATGCAGCTGTGTGCAGAGCCCAGCCCACATGCTGTGCTCTGCAAACAGCTCCAGGAGACCCTTTTATAGGCAAATGAAGGTGATTAAGTGTTAATGGACATTAGTGTCCACTAACACTTCATGAAAAATGATCCCCAAAACTGTCAATCTTTTAATTGTTTGAAAGATTGTCTTTGTGTATAAACAGGCCTTAATGCCAGCTTTACACGGGTGAGAAAATCGCGCAAGATTTCTGTGTTGTGAGACGCACAAATATAAACTCCATTCTTTTGAGTGGGGTCATACACATGTGCGATGTTTTCCTGCTTAGCAACGCAATATGATGCAGGAAACAAATTGAAGCATGTTCTATCTCTATGCGTGATCTCGCATTGCAGCTCCACTCTTTTCAATGGGGCCAGCGGAAGCATCACAAGATCTCCAATGGAAAACAATGGGAGAAACTCTGCGATAATCCGTTGCGTCTGTCAGGAATACTTCTTCTTCCCTAAAGTGATGCATTTTGAGCATCAGACCACCTCGCATCGTCACGAAATTCACATGGTTGGGAGTGCGATATTGAGGGAAGTGGGTGGGAATTCATAGCTCGATATCACGCTCGGCAGTGTGAAATTAGCCTTAGGCTGCCCTCACACAACCCTCTGTTTACAGTGCTTCGAAAAGCCACGCTAAATGCTGTATAACCCTCCCATTGATTTCAATGACGTTTTGCAGACGCGGTCTTGCTGTTGTCACGATCTTCGAATGCTCTCTGCTCTATTTTTGGCCATTTTAACACTTTTTAACGCACCTCATTACCCATCACAATGATGGGGTGCGTTAAAAAATGCTGTTGAACGCTGTACAATGCATTTGAAAATGTTGCTCAAAATCACAGTAAAATGATTTCAAATACTGCATTTTGCTAACTCCTCCTAGAGCCCCTCAGAGTGCTCCTTAAAGGCTCCTGCACACGGGCGCATTTCGCCAGCGATTAGAACCCATTGATTTAAATCCGTTTCTTTCCACTGTGTTTTTTTCCGTGATATTCTCTATTTTGATGCGCACCAAAAGCTTCCATCTGCACTGAAATGCACGATATCACATGGAAAATCAAAAACACCTGGGACTAAGTAGGCTGGCCCACCTACTAAATTGGCTGGGACGCCTACTCAAACATGGCGCTGCCAGGGGCTTGCTGATGTGAGCAGTCCAGGAGGCGCAAAAAATTACCTCACCGATATGGGTGCAAAACGTCACGCTATCATGCGCATATATGTGCTTACGCCTGTGTGTTACCGCCCTAAGGCTATGGTCATAGGCTCATAATCATTGCACTTTTTTTGCTGTGGTTTTTGATATAGATTTTCTACTGAATTTACCATTTGCGTCACAAAGGATGAAATCTGTGTTCAGAACTACAGCAAACAATTAACAAGCTACAGACTAGGGCTCATGTCCACGGGCATTTATGCATGCGATGCACGGCCGCATGCATGGGCGAACCATA
Source organism: Eleutherodactylus coqui (assembly GCF_035609145.1). Taxonomy (NCBI): domain Eukaryota; kingdom Metazoa; phylum Chordata; class Amphibia; order Anura; family Eleutherodactylidae; genus Eleutherodactylus; species Eleutherodactylus coqui. The sequence goes on along the minus strand of NC_089837.1, from coordinate 323,600,468 downwards.
ACAGAGTTTGCTTCTTTGCTCATGCAGACAGTATATACTGACAGATAACATTTGTTTGCTAGTTGTTCATATTCATTGAATGTGAACGACTGAATGATTGCAATTTACATGCAATGAGCGAACAATGATTTGTATGCCTGCATAAGGTGAACGAGAAGTGAATGAACTATTGTGTGTTGTTCAATCATTGCCTGTCTTTACACTGAATGATTAACATTCAGATTCACAGGATTTTTGTTTTATGATAATTGTTCCGTGTAAAGGTGCCCTTTAAACTAGTTGTTGTCAATGGAACTGTGTAATTGGCACTTGATGATACTATTGTGTAAACTGCATGGATTCTTGGGAGAGCAAGTCTTGAGTTGGCACTAGTTCCTATTTCTAACCTGCTCTAAGGAATGTGTACAGGCTTTTCTCTTCTCACAATTAATGCTTGAGTGCCTCTTACCTAGAATCTCTGGGCTGGCATATTAGGCTGCTTGCAGCAATACCTACAGGCTGACCAGGAAGAGTTGGCATTATATTCTCTGCCTCCTCTAGTGAAGTAAATGAAAGTTGCATTATAGTTTTAGTTTCTACACTGATGTTATAGTTCAGTTGTGGGGTTCCTTGAGAGCTTTTTTTTTCTTCTTCTCTCGATTGGAATAGCTTTGAAGTACCTGAGATGGGGTTGTGGTGAAAAGTTAGCTGTGCAAAGTCCTACCCATGTCTTCTGTAAATTGCATCTAACAGTGTAAAATTATGGGTAGCCCTACAAATGCATGATTTGAAGGGTTGTCCGGTTACAAGTTAATATTTCTCTAATAGCTCCAACTGCTATAAAATAACAAATAGAATAGTACTTACCTGTTATTTGCCAAGGGGATCACCGTTCTTCTGGTAATTGTTGTAGAAAATGACTTCAGCGAAAGTCACCTGACTGTTGCAGCGCCACTGTTCTGAACCCTTGTCATCATGGCATCTAGGATGTAAGCGCTGATGCCAGGAGAACGAGTGGTGATGCTGCAGCTTCTGACTGGCTGCAGCAGTAATGCGACTTCTGCTTACTACATCTTCTACAGGAATCACTGGAAGAACAGTAGGACATCAAGATGGTAAGTACTGTTCGGCTTATTGTTTTTAAGCACTTGGAGCTATTGGAGAAATGCTGTCAACTCCTTTAAAATCTTTATCAGAATGACATCATTTTAAAATGTACCTGCAGTTGGTAAGAAATATATTGCAAGATGTGCTAATAGTTTGGTATAATTTGATAGCTACCTGCAGCCACTGATAGTGGGAGCTTATTGTATAATAGAGTATATCTTGTAAAATACAGAAATGTTAGATATAAAGGTTGGCACAAGAACAAACTTCAGCCATGCAAGTGATTGTAAAATTCAGTTAGCTGAAGGGTTAATTGCTTTTATCACTCTCTTAGGGCTTATTTAGACGACCGTATATCGGCTTGGTTTTCACGCCGAGCCGATATACTGTGTCCTTGTCTGCAAAGGGGGGTGGGGGGTGCAAGAGCCAGGAGCAGGAACTTAGCCGTGAGTTTTGAAGCAGCGTAGCTGCTCGGTTTTCTGCTGCGGACAGCGCTTCCATAGAGGAGAGTGCAACGGCAGCGGAATAGAAAAAATGGACATGCTGCGGCCGGTGAATCCACACCGCAGCGCCTGCTTATGCCGGCTTTGCCGCGACGGATTTGCCGCCCCGTGTGGACGAGATTTCTGAGAAATCTCGTCCACATGGCTGGCTAATCCTAGAATTAGCAGCCGCAGGCGGATTTGCCGCTGCAAAATTCCGGACAGAATTTCTGGGGCAAATCCACCCTGTGTGAACCCAGCCTTAGACTTAGGGTGCTTTCACACTGGCGATAAAATCACAGAGTGAGCGAAAATGCAGAATTATCAAACCAATTGTTTTCTTTGGTTTTCTTCACATCTGTGATGTTTTCACTCATGCGATGTTGCGAGAGAAAAAAATTGTGGCATATCCTATCTTTCTGCGTTTTTTCATCTCCCATGTTTTTCTATGGAGCCTCCTTTTTTATTGCATTGGGAACTTGCGACTTATTCCCCGCACCCCTGCTTTTCCTGTGTTGATGCATTCTAATCTGGAGGTAAAATGGATTTTAATTTAGATTTTATGTAATGGATCTGACAAAATTGCTACAGTAGAACAAAATACCTTTTTAAAATAAATGAATAAAAACTGAAAAGGTGTGAGTGCATATATATTCACCTCCTTTTACAAAATGAATATTAAAGAATGCTTAGCAGATGGCTAATGCTGATAAAGAAAGTCCTTAAATAGTGCTGTCAGCTATAAATCACTTTCTATGATGAGGACAGGAGAGTCTTCATCACCTAGTGAAATGCCCATTATGACTGGCTGGCTTTTCCAGCAAAGTGGGCAAGTTCTAGAATCACGCTTTCCATGAAATTGTATCTTGAGTCAAGTTTCCAGTTAGATTGGGTCCAGAAAGACCATTGTACAGTAATGTTAAAAATATTGTATCCTGAGTTTATTGTAATTTGAGGGATTACTGTAATCTGCGCCGGCCTTTGGGGTGTGCGACCTGTACAACTGTACAGGGCGATTAATCCCAAGGAGATGAAGGGGGCATCGGCTCCACGAAACATACTGAATAGAAGTAACGGGGCTGTATATATACATGGTCATATGGGGGATTCTAGTTTCCTGCTCCGTTCAGGGAGTAAGAAAACTACATTCCTTAGCAGAACGGTTCCATCTTATGACGAATCAGAGCTGCACTATTTCATCCTGTTATCTAGTAGATATTCAGTGCCAATGTGAATGAACCTTAAGGCCTCCTTCACACGGGCAACAAAGTCGCGCGATTTTGTAGCATTGCTACGATGCTACAAATCGCATGTATGAGAAGCCCATGGTTTCCTATGGGTTCCTTCACACATGAGATGTTTTGTAGCATGCTACAAAACGACACACAAACCTCGCAGGTCCGGCGATATGCCCACGACACGCGAGGTTTTGTAGCCCATGTTTCTCTATGGAGCCTTCCTCTCTGTTGCATCGCATGAAAACACGGTTTGCATGCGATGCGATGCAACTTTGACAGTAGCAGATGCTGCAAAGTCGCATGATTTTGTAGTGTCACATGCAACTTTGTAGCGCTACACAATCGCGGTATTGCTGCGAGAAAATTGCAGCGATATAGTACGGTGCAGAGATGCCCGTGTGAAGGAGGCCTTAGTGTTGTGTGTGTCAGAGCGGGACCTCACTCACACTTTGTGCCAGCTTTAATCTTCTTGTCATAGATTCCACTTGGACAGGGTGCCGATTCCAATTTCAGCCAGGCAGTGCCCACCACTTTTCCCAATCAGCCTCCACCTTATTGAATGAAGGACCTGTGACATCACAGTCACATGACCATCACAGGTCCTTCACCATGTTGAGGAACGACAGTCTGCAGAGCTAGGAGCCTATAGAGCTCTTCTTCCACTTCCTTCATCACATGCAAGTCTGAGGGGAAAGGTAAGGGAGGGCAATGCTAGTGTCAATGAAGGTGAGATGCTTAGGGGTTAAAGTGCTGATGCCAGTGGTGGTTGTGGGATATGTAAAGTGCTTTTTCTGACATTTGAGCTACACTGTTGTGTTTAGTGGAACTGGAAGGGTAAATTGTGCTGTAATCTGGTATTCATCTGACATTTCTGAGATAATATGTTAAAGGGGTATCCCTATATTGGCTTTTTATAACCAAAAAGGGAAGCCATTCCTATAGTTACCGGCTGGTCGGATCGCTGATGATATGTTGGAGTATTCCACATTGTCTGTCTTTTTTTTCTTCTTTTCTTGATACGGCATGCTAAAAAGAAGGCACCATGCAGAAAAAGCTGTTTTCTATATGATTTAATGGCTTCTTTAAATCATTGAGACACCAAAAGGCAGTGATCATCCTTTCTTATTTAGCTGTGTACTTAGATTCAAAGAATAAGTATTGCAACAAATATGAGGTTCCCCAACCCCACCTGGACACTAACAAAATGATGGTAGGTTGGCTTCACAGGCGGAGCAATTGGCGCTTCTGAGAGAAAAATGTCACACCACCACGAGTATAACAAAGGTTGTGTACAATGTTAACACACTTGCAAGGCATTCTAGCTTCTTGCAATTTGAAATCTGAAACAAAATAAAAGGTCATCAATCATTTTCACTTAAAGCATACAATGGTTTATCATCTCTGTAAATCAGGTTTGCAAACTAATTCCATAGAAATTTCCGTTAATACCCCCTGCATCATCTTAAATGGGCTGTATCTTGGAAAAGAGAGCTAACTAGGAGTTAGAAATATTTATTTTCATGTCAGAAGCTTAAAGGGTTTTTTCCGAGAAATATACCTCAGGATAGGTAATTAATAGTTGATTGGCCGGGGTCCGTCGTTCGAGACCCCAACCGATCAGCTGAGCAGGCGCATGCTGTCAGCACCACAAATATACAGAAGTCAGAGCGGAAGTCTCCATGCCGACTCCTGTGTAGTGGCCGGCGCAGCTCTCATTGAAATAGGAGCCGTACCTGCAGTTACAAGCGCCGGGCACTAAACAGAGGTCGGCGCGGAGGCTTCCTCTCCTACCTCTGTGTATTTGGAGTGGAAAACTCTGCGCCGATCTCCCATACAGTGACCGGGGCTTGTAACTGCAGACACGGCTCTTATTGAAATCAATGGGAGCCGTGCCTGCAGTTACAAGCGCCTGACACTACACAGAGGTTGGCGTGGAGGCCCTCTATTCTTGCTAAGCCTGGCTAAACACTCCCTTGACTGTTGCTAGATGATCTGTACACACCAGGATAAAATAGGTCTGCACTTCCCAATAGAGATCTATAGGTGCACATTAAATCACGGCTGCAACATACAATAGAAGCAGAACCAAAAAACGGGAACAGCACTCATAATATATTTACTATCAGAGGTATACATACCTATAATCAATACTAGAACCACATTAAATAATGCAAGGTTCTTGGTATATAATTTAATCAAATTACATTGCCTTATCTACCAGCATTCTGAGAGGTAGGTACCCAACTTTCCCAGGTTAAGATTAAACCACCTGGTATTAGTGTTAGGACCCATCTGAAAGCATGGTCACCTGGACGTTGCTAGATGGGCCAATAGAAAATATTGCCAATGAATGCAAATACGGGGGCACATACAAATAAAAATGCACTTGTCTGAAAGCAGCCTTATGGTTCATTTGTGTATGCAAATAATCCGCCTGTCCTAACCACCACAGACAGACAATGATCATCCTAGTCAACGCTTGTTAACTCCATGTACATAGGCAGATTATTTAGTCGTCCGCATAGAGCAATAGTCAACATGATTGATCATTCTCATTGATTACACTGGAAGGTGGGCAGCGAGCATTTTTATGTTTACGTCAACAAGCTAATCAGCTGACGAACCTGCGTTCGCTCATTCATTGGCTAATCGTTGCTTCTTTTACACGGTTCAATTGTTGGACAATGTAAAGTATTTAGAGGAATGCTCAGGCCCAATCAGCCCATGTTAAAGGACAATTGCCATTATTTCTGTATTGCACAATCTACTATTCATAGGTGCTGCACCCTAACAGCAGTAGGACAGACTATCCAATACAAACAAATCCATAAAATAAACTTCTTTTATTGTGTCAGAATGTTATAACTATCATAATGACCTTGGATGCAGCCATATTGGCACATGCTTGCATAATGTAGTACTGCGTAAAGATACCAGTAACCACAAAGTGCGGCGGATACACTGCGGATTTGTGAGTAGGAGTATTCAGGCACTCAGGTCTTCACTGTAAAAAGAACTTAAAATGTCTTATTGTTATCTTCACTGGAGTCAAGGAAATATACATTTCTGTAGATATTGCAGGGAAAATGCTTTCTTGTTTTCAGAAGGATATAACCAAGATGTTTCAATGTTTGGCTGGGTTCACACGGGGCAGAATGTCCGCATGGCAATTCCGCCCGCAGCTCCTAATCCTGGGATTAACCAGCAAAGTGGAGAAGATTTTGCAAAAATCTCGTCCACATGCTGCGGCCAAGCCGCACTGAAACTGACATGCTGCGCGGAAAACAAAGATGCGACATGTCAATTCTTTTTTTCATTTCCGCAGCAGCCTCTCTATGGGGAGAGATGGCCGCAGTGGAGATGCAGACGGCGAAGCCGCTTCAAAACCGTGGCTGCGACCACGGGTTTTGAAGCTGCGCTTCTCCTGCAGAAACCTCGCAGTTTTTCGGTGCGGACAAGCCGCGAGATTTCCGTCCTGTCAGAACCCAACCATTGAGTTCATGTTTTCCATAGTCTTGTATTATGCATTTATGTTTGTATGTATTTTAGGGCTGTATGAACCTTTAAATGTGACAGTAGAATCCAGGAACTTCAGTCTCTTTCTCACATGGCATCCACCTCAGGAAAATCCTTCTACTGTAACCTATGAAGTACAGTACACCAATTATGATGACGATGATGATCCATATAGGTACATTTATGCTCTGCATAGTATAAAATATGCTTCAGAAATAATTTGCAAAGTAATTGTTACCAAGAAAAATGAAAGATCCTATGATGGAGATCAAACAAAAATGTAGAATGGTTTACAAAATGTTTTAATACTAATATCTACTATATTTGTTTATAAGTAAAATAGAGCTGCTTCATAAGCCTACATGTGTGGAAAGCTCATTGTCCTGTTTTCATGCCTTTATTTATATATAACGTTTAAATACATTTTATTTACATACTTTGTGAAGCAGTTGTAGTATTTTAATTCCTAGGTAGATTATGGCCTGCTGGTTAGGGATGCAGCAAATTTGAAGGAGCAGTGTGGAGGTTGAGGTAACATAGTATGTTAGGCTGAATGAAGGCAATCCCATTCTAGTTCAGCCTGTTTTAAACCCCACCCCCCTCCCCTTTGGTCCAGAGGAAGGCAAAAAAAAATCCCAACGAGTCAATCAAGCTCATTTAGAGGATCAACGTTTGAGCTCCTACCTGACTCCAAGACCCGGATCAACAACCCACTGGTCACCTAATGTCTATATCCCGTAATATCATAGCACTCTAGAAAGACATCTAGTCCCCTCTTAAACTCTTCTATCGATTTTGCCATCACCACATCCTCAGGCAGAGAGTTCCACAGTCTCACTGCTCTTGCAGTAAAGAACCCCCTTCTGTGTTGGTGATGAAACCTGCTTTCTTCTAGACGTAGAGGATGCCCTCTTGTTACCGTCGTAGTCCTGGGTATAAACAGATCATGGGAGATATCCTTGTATTGTACCCTAAGGCATTTATACATAGTTATTTGATCGCCCCTTAGCCGTCTTTTTTTCCAGGGTAAATAATCCCAGTTTTGATAGCCTCTCTGGGTATTCGAGTTCTCTTATTCCGTTTATTAATTTAGTTGCCCTTCTTTGAACCCCTTCAAGCACTGGCATTGATTGCTCCAGTTAAGTCTACAGTCCACTAGTACCCCCAGGTCTTTTTCCATATCACTTTTCCTTAGCAGTACCCCATTTAGTGTATATTGGTGACATCCGTTTCTCCTGCCCATGTGCATAACCTTACATTTATCAATATGGAACTTCATTTGCCATTTTTCTACCCAAGCACCCAGCTTATCTAGGTCCTTTTGTAGATGTACATTGTCCTCCATTAAATAAATTATCCTGTATAGTTTGGTATCGTCTGCAAATATCGATATTTTACTGTGTAGTCCTTCTCTTAGGTTATTGCTAAATATATTTAACAGAATTGGGCTTAAGGCCTTAGTCAGATGGGCGTTTTTTCGCGCGATTTGCGGATCGCATGTCGGATGCGCATGCGCAAATCGCGTGACCGGGGGCGAAAAATCGCGGGAAAAATCTGCACCTAGCCGCGTTAATCGTCGCAGCAAAACGCTCGTCTGACCGGAGAAAAATCGCCGTGCGCATCAAAATGCGCATGAAACTTAGACTGGCTGTCCAAAAAAAACGCAGCTAGCTGCAGTAAATGATTTTGGTGCGCACATAAAACGCCGAACGCAGATAGGCGCGATCTGCGAATCGTCGTGTCCTATAATTTATCACATATCCGCATAAAAAGCGGACATGTGACCGATACCATAGCGAACCATTGGTTCTATATATGCGCGAATCGCATGCGCAAATCGCGTGAAAAAACGCCCGTCTGACTAAGGCCTAATACTGAACCCTTTGGCACCCCACTAGCAACGGTGGGCCAATCAGAGTATGAACCATTTATTACCACCCTCTGCTTTCTGAGCCATTTCTTTACCCAGATACACACATTTTCGCCCTGTCTCATTTTATACATCAACCTATTATGCCGCACTGTGTCAAATAATACACATCTGTAGTGTCCTGGACTGAAACTACAGAGTAGAAGTACTTTACCTGCAAGTTAAGAGCAACTGGTCTAACTACCAGTTTATTTTATAAAGGGTAGTTATGCTGGACTTCATTTAAGAGGGAGTCGGGAAAATAAAAAGTTAAAGGAGATGTCTCGAGGAAGCAGTGATTTTTTTTTTTGCCCAGTCCCCCTAATTAAACATACATTACTAATTACCCCTGTAAATTACTTTCCTAGCTGGTTTCTACTTACCGTTCCAGCGTTTCAGCAACTTATAAAAGTTTCCCCAAGATGGCCGCCGGCTCTTTCCCCGTCGCTCGCTGCAGCCCGACGTGCGCGCTCCCGAGACGCTGCCAGCTGTGTCTCCATGGCAACCGGACGCCAAGCAGCCGCCGACCGGACGCCCCGCAGCCGCCGACCAGTCACCCACCGCCAGGCAGAAGGTAACCGGCGCAGCCCCCCCCCCCCAGCGACAGCCCCCCCGGCCTAGCGCTAGTTCCCCCATCACAGCGGCAGCCCCCCCGGCGCAGCGACAGCCCCCCCCCCGGCCTAGCGCTAGTTCCCCCATCACATCGGCAGCCCCCCCGGCGCAGCGACAGCCCCCCCCCGGCCTAGCGCTAGTTCCCCCATCACATCGGCAGCCCCCCCGGCGCAGCGACAGCCCCCCCCCCCGGCCTAGCGCTAGTTCCCCCATCACAGCGGCAGCCCCCCCGGCGCAGCGACAGCCCCCCCCCCCCGGCGCAGCGCTAGTTCCCCCGGCGCAGCGGCAGCCCCCCCCGACCCATCACTTACCTGGGACGCTTCTCGGGGCTGCTGGGCTGGGCTTCTCCGCTGGGCAGCTCCAGTTTCTGCACCTTCCTCTAACAGAGGAAGGTACAGAATGGCCGCTCCAGCGCGCTCCCGAGCAGTGACAGCTCGTCTGCGCATGCGCAGAAGAGCTGTAG